>NC_091462.1:31050624-32250624 GCF_027789765.1 Dendropsophus ebraccatus | reverse complement strand
TAAATTTGATCAGGAGTAGGAACTTACCTCTCCCCGTGCCCTGGGCAAGCGGTGGTGTGGTGTATCACCACGGGTGTTTCTTATTCCCCACCTGTCACATTTCACTCAAAGTTCAGTGGTGATGAAGGTAGTCTATTATTTTGCCACTAGATGTCAGTATTGACTATGTATGCTCCTTTACATTACCCAGCTGTAGTGAGCAAAGGGTTACTGCTCCTTGTGTATCATGTATTTATTGGCCAATGGAGGTACTTTCCTTGTCTAACCTATCACTTTCCTTCTTTTCTTGCGCACATTCCTTTCCATCACTCACCGGGGTTTTCACATATCCCTGTAGGAAGTAGTCACTTGGTGGCAGCAAGTGTAACTTCAGTTTCCCTCAGATTCTCGTGGAAGGAAGACACACACAGAATAGGCATCCCTGCTGAAGTTAGCCAGGACCTGGTTCTGCCAGGATCCCTGTCCGGGACAGTCCAGTTGTGTTGGAGAGTCTGAGACACACATGTATGAAGGAGGCAGAGATTTCTAGTCTATCTATTTCCACTATACAGTGCTAGACACTACAAGGAGGACAAGTTGGGGATAAACCCAGCCCATGCCGAGAACATCTCTACAAAGTGCAGGGCAGTATCCTAAGCTACAAAGGAACCTACCTGGATAGAGCAAAGCTACCATAACAAAGGTCTACATACTCTATCTCGCAGCGCAGGCGACATCGGGACAAACTCGGACATTTAGCTTCACCCAGGTAACCACAACTGGGGCTTGTGTCACCCTATTAGGATGGGTAACTTGACACTGTAGGGCAGAAGGTGGTCAGACAACATAGTCTAAACACAGGCACAAGTTAACACCTCACTCAGGTATCTCTCAAGTATCCTCTCTAAAGATCCGGCAGAGCACAGTACTACATTGGGTTGGGACTCCCTTGACAAACTCCTCTACGCTGCTCCACTCTACTTTAAACTCTAAGCTATACAAGCACCGCTACAACTACCTCTCTAATATTCAACACTTGCAAGTATCTCTCAGCACAGATCCAGTGAAGCAATTAAGTTTGTACCCAGATCAATTATCTATTGCCAAAGAGTTTATATTGTTCAAGAGACTGTACAGTAAAGCTGTTTTAATTATTCTACTGGGACTCCGTCTTCCTTGCACCAGCACCTATACACATCTGCTACACACCTTGGGTCACTTTCCCTTTTCTGTGGGCGGCGGTACCGATTGTTGGGTGGGTCAATTGCCACTCAGGACTACCGTCACAAGAGCCCAAGGGACCCATCACAGCCTGGAAGGTCACCAACCATTGGGGAACAGTACAACCGGCCACACTAAAGCAGGTACCAAAATCACACCTGTGTGCTGACCTAGCACTGGTGTCACAACAGTGAGTACTACACCACAGTGGGACTGGCCTCGGGACCCCTGCCAGAAGGAATTGTGACATCACGACTGGGAGGAAAATGCCTAAACCTGCTGATGGACTCGACTTGAGGGACTTGGCTCAGGGGGAAATGCTTGTCCTGGCTTATGGACGGGCCACTCAGCCTATCAGTGACTGGAGCGGCGTCTCGCCCCAATCACTTACCTGCTGAGCACCAGTCCATCAGCTGGACGTGTCAGCCCCAGAGATCCCGGAGGCCAGTGGGGGTCCCGAGGCCAGTCCCGCCGCTTACTTCAGGCATGAGGAGAGGTAAGTTCCTACTCCTGATCAAATTCCCCCTGGCTCCCACCCGCAGCCAGATTTTAAAAATGTTAAACGTTTTTAAGATTTTTCTAGTTTTTTTTTTTCATTTTACTATCTATATTCTAGAATACTGAAATATTGCAATTTTAATCCTGACCACTAAGCCTAAAAAGCTGTGACTTCCTGTTCTGTACAGATCACTTTTCAGCAGTGTCCTCCTTATCATCACAGACAGGAGTACAGTGGAAGGTGACAGCATTATATAGATAAGATATCAGGTGATGTTCACAGCTCAGCTTCCCCTACCTCTGGAATAACTTCATAGAGCATGTCCATTTCCAATTCCTGTCAGTGAGACAGCTCCAGTCAATTGCTGCCTATGCCCATGGGACTATATGCTGTATATATATCTCTAAATGCTATTAACCCCTCAGGGACCGGGCTAATTTTGGTTTTTGCGTTTTCGTTTTTCCTCCTTGTGTATATAAGGCCATAGCAGTTGCATTTTTACACCTACGGACCCACATAAGCCCTTAATTGTTGCGCCACTAATTGTACTTTGCAATGACAAGCTGAAATTTTGCATAAAATATGCTGTGAAACCAGAAAAAAATCATATGCGCGGTGAAATTAAAAAACAAAAAACAAACAAAAAAAAGATTTTTTTTTTCTTTGGGAGGGCTTTGTTCTTATGCCTTTTGTCCTATGGAAAAACTGATTTGTTATATATGCTCCTCGAAAACGATATGTAACATGTATAACTTTTATAATAATTGATGGCTTGTAAAAAATTAAAACCTTTTACAGAAAATAAACGTTCCTTAAAATCGTTCTATTCCCATGCTTATAGCACTTTTATCCTCTATGTCTATGGGGCTGTCTGATGTGTCGTTTTTTGCGCCATGATGTGTTCTTTCTATCGGTACCTTGAGTGCGCAATTTTGCACTTTGGAATTTTTTGGCGCTAACACCGCTTACCGTGAGGGATCATGAATTAAATAAATTAATATTTCGGGCACTTACGCATGCAGCGATACCAAACATGTTTATTTATTTATTTTTATTTAAACATGGGAAAAGGGGGGTGATTTGGACTTTTATTAAGGGAGGGGGTTATTTATTAATAAAAACACTTTATTTTATTTTCACCAACAGTCATTAGAAGCCCCCAGGGGGACTTCTATATACACAGCACTGACTAGGGATGGTCCGAACCTGCCGAGGTTCGGGTTCGTATGAACCCGAACGCTCGGCAGCAGATTCCCGCTGTGAGCGGGCGGATACAGCGGGAGGAACGCCTGGAAAACTGGGATACAGCCTATGTCTATGGCTGTATCCCAGTTTTCCAGGCGGTCCTCCCGCTGGATCCGCCCGCTGCACGGAGCGGGCAGACAGCGGCAATCATTACCGAGGGTTCGGGTTCGTACGAAGCCCAAACCGAACTCGGGTTCGGACCATCCCTAGCACTGATTTCCCATTGAGATCAATGCTGTGTACATAAAAGAGCAATGATCCATCAGATTGGTGCTCTATTATAATGGTCTGCTGCAGACCATCTGACGCTGAGCCCTGGTTGGCTCATTACAACGGATCTCCCCTCCACGATCGCATCGCGGGGGAGGGGAGATCCCCCACTAGACACCAGGGAGAGGGGCCACATGTACTATCCAAATGCAGCTGTCAGCTTCCCACACTTATCAGCTGCTGTATGTCCTGCAGGAAATGTTGTTTTATTTTCAGTCTGACACAGTGCTCTCTGCTGCCACCTCTGGCCGAGACTGTTTCGATTTTCTATGAATCCCCATAGAAAACCTCTCCTCCTCTGCACAGTTCCTGTTTCGGCCAGAGATGTCAGCAGAGAGCACTGTGTCAGACTGAAAATAAAACAACATTTCCTGCAGGACATACAGCAGCTGATAAGTACTGGAAGACTTGAGATTTTTTAATAGAAATAAATTACAAATCTATATAACTTTCTGAAACTAATTCATTTGAAAGAAAAAGATTTTCGCTAGGCAACCCCTTTAAAAACAGCTGGCTGCCCCCATAACAATATACAAAAAATATATTTAAAAAACTACAATCAGACAAAAAAAAATCTAAAATATTAAGAGACGTGTGCCTTCTCGCAAAGATGTTGTGGCATCAATTCTTCTCCTGGTTTACTATGGGCCGCATTTGACTAAATAACTGGGCAGCTTGCACTAATCTACTTGTACTTGGTGCATGCAAAATAAAGTGAAGAAATAAGGAGAGTAATAATCCACCGAAAGTAATCAAAATCCCCTATAAATACTCCCATCAGCGGACGGCAGAAAGCACATACACAACAGACTGGTGATCTGCCAATGACCCTCCTGTGAACTGCTGCTATTCATGGCCCCTGTCCATGAAACCATGAGGTTACCTAGAAATCACCTAGACTGGGTGTCACTATCCAGAAGACCAGCTTATCACAAGGCCCAGGAATGTACAAAATTATATATATATATATACATATATATATATATATATATATACACACATATTCCTGATCCATAGATAATCTTGCTCTTGTGACCACATTAAGACAATTGATTGCAAAGCAGTTTGTTCTTATTTATATAGACCTAAAGCCCCCCTAACATGTTATATCTATGCATTATGTATACACAGCCATCTATAACTAAGGGACAAAACAACTGCTGCATGTATGTTGGAATGTGCAGTTCATGCCTTTAGCTATGGTGTAAGACATGCTTCAGATCCAGCAATATACGAGCAGAGAATGTATCGTACCTGTGTCAGTGGACGGCTCCCTGTACATGCAATGATAAAGTCTCCTTCCAGTACTGATCAAATATACCACAGTATAAAGTGCTAGCCAGAGGACAAAAGACCCAGGACCACAGCCTACAATGTAACACAATATTCTGGGGCTAATAAAATATTTATACCTTTTTGTCAACCGGCATCAACATTATTCCCTGCCAAATGTAAGTAGTTTATTAAAGTGACCCCAGGTGGTGTAAAGACCCAGAGAGGGCAGGGGTGGAAGCATGCAGGTATTTAGGTATTACCGCCACCAAGCACAACATATTGACACTGCCATAGCCAACACAGGCAGTAAGTGTAGGTGCTGAGATATCAGGATCAACTAGCATGGTGATATAATGATGCCAAGAGAATTGCTATAGAGGGTACATTGGTAGCAGCTGTACCCACACTCTTGTAAGGGTGGTCCCTACTAATTAAAGGTTCACACAGAGTAAATCAGGCGGAATTCCACAGCGGGAATCCTGCCTGTCTCAGTGTGACACTGCTTCTCTATGGGAGAGCGTGCGCTCCTCCGCTGCTGCTGTTCTCCGCTCACAGAAGTCACTTTTGTGAGTGGAGAGTGGCGGCAACGGAGGAGCGCACGCTCTCCCATAGACAGGCTATGGCACACTGAGACAGGCAGGATTTAATTCTGATTGCGAACGAACGAATTCGAACGATAATCGTACGTGTAAACGCAGCGAACGATCAAACGCTGAACGAGAAATGGTTCATTTTGATCTTTCAACATGTTATCAAATCGTCGTTCGCAAAAAATTCGCAGATCGTTCCGTGTGATCGTTCGCTGATTTAACCAATGTGTGAGATAGGCTTAAGCGATCGCAAAACGATTTCCCGTACGATATATTGTACTGTCTAAATGCTGATCCTTATGAAAAAAAAATCATTACTCCGACATCGTTAACCGTACGATCGGGCCAATTATCGTTTCGTGTAAATGGCAAAGAAATTAGATTTTTATTTTTTTTTTTACACAAATAGCGGCACAATAAACTTAGTAGTTTCTGTGACTTTACAGCAAATCTGTACCACTGGACAGCCCCCTAAACTGCCGATACGATTATCTGGTCTTCTTCAAGGCATGTCTGGTCCCGGTGTCTGTCTCCTGGGGCAGCTAGTCAGGCTAAAGACAGCTGTTATTCCAGTGGCATGGCACAGTCAATAAGGCGGGGCCTACAGCATCTGTGCCCTAGACCTGCTGTGTCAGGGGGCGTTACTGAAAAAGAATAAAGGCCAACAGAGAGGCACTGTAGGCCTAGGGCAGGGATCTGCAAGGCCCCACTACATTGACACTGCGCCATACCGTCGGAATAAAAGCTGTTTTTAGCCTGAATACTGGCCCTAGGAGACAGACAGGCTGTCAGGTGGTACAAATTAGCTTGATACAGGTTAAGTAATACAGGTCACAGTTTAGCCCCAAGCTCTGCTCCAAGGACCTACAGGTCTGACTATAACCATGCAATTGTCCTCATACTCAGTTGCCATTGTGGACCTTCCCCTGGCACAATCTTTTCTCTCTCTCTCTCTCTCTCTCTCTCTCTCATATGGGCACCTCCTTAGGTTTCATTATCATCCCTCTACCCTCAGCATCTGAAGCACAGTCCTACTCTTGTAACCTTATCTAGCTACCCTTGCAGATGCCAATGACATCATTCCCCAGCATTCCAGACGTCTCACCGTACGTGCGTGGATTCTGAGCTGCTGCATTCATACATCTCCATCATCACAGCTCTCTGTAGTTGCTTCAGACGCGGACAGATTTATTTCAGGCACTATTACTCAGCATAATAATGAGGGGCAAGCGAGCACCGACCTGTCAGCGCTTGCATCCTCCTTGTTCCCTGCTTGCTGCCTGTGCTATTACACGCACAGACAGCGAGCGTGGAGCAGCGGGTTCTCAACGACCTCTCTGTGTTATCTGTTGTGGTCACTGTTCTGGCTGCCCTGCCTGGCCACCTTAATTGCAGTAATCAATCTTCACATTGACAGCTCCCAGCCCCTCGGAGCTGTCAGAATGGGACTTGGCATAACAGTGCTGAACAGAACAGCAAAGTGCAGAGCAGAGGAGCACAGCACTTCTGGCCAGAACAGCCAATGGCTGTAGAGGTGACCACCCTCCACTCAAAGCAGGAAGTGAAAGCAGACCCGGAGCATGAAGAGGGGAGCTGAAAATACCCCTTTAGCAACATGCTCCATTTACACTCAGAGGTGCTACAGAACCACCTAGTTGCGACTACTAATGTTGCAGACATACTTACAATACATGGCATTGCTTACAAATTAAACTAATAGAAATTACATGTACATTGGCATTAAGGCTGAATACAGTAGTGAAACAAAGCTGTTTGTGAAATGCAGCAGAGCTGACTTTGTCATTTTGGCCTTGCACACAATATTACAATGATGGTGGTCATGATACATACTGTACCTGCAATGTGATGATCAGCGTTCATGGTATATACAGTAACTATACATCCTATGGCCATCCTGACAAACTCTGATCTCCATTAGCGCATCTCTGGGGATCTATCTGACATCATGAAGAAGTGTGGGGAGTCTCGGACTGGTATAAGACTGGGAGTAGTTTTATGACACAGCCATGATACAACACAATTAGGTCTCGGAGTGGAATTTTACTGCTCATTATGCTGGAAAGACAAAGTTTTAGAGTCTGAAAGGCCAAATTAAACTGCAAGCACAGAACAGCTGTCGGATTGAGTTTTCCCTGCTTGGCTGCACCATGGCGCTCGGCAGTGGCTATACACATGTTGCCTGCTTTGTGCCGGGGCTGTCTGTATAGATGACAAGTTACCAGCTGTGCTATGGGATGTTTACTATTAGATAACCGAGCCCATATTATAGGAGGCAGCTGCGGAAATAGATTGGAAGGTGACGAATAAGCCTGGAGTCAGCGGCGGGAAGAAACCTCATCACCTCTTGGTGGCATCCGGTTTATCCGAGGGAATTAACCCTTTCTGTGTAGAATTAAAAAGGGAATAGGTCACCTAGATTTTTTTTACTAAAAGATTTTGTTGATTTTTATATTATATTATTTTCTATTTTATGATTAAAAAAAAATTGTTTCTGTATATTTTTATGAGGGCAGCCATCTTGCCTTAGCTTCAGCTGTGCTCTGTTAATGGGAATCTAGCAGCAGCTTAGACAGATCTAATAGGACAGGAGGAGGGGAGTGTGAGCATACTGGGTTTGGTGCACTGGGGGTAGTCCTGTAGCCCATAATGCACCTTTCTGCCCAACCACCGGCAGAGGGCGATGTCACTGCAGAATACTGTTATGGATATTCATAAGAAAGCACACTGCAGGAGCTGGTTAGCAGGCAGATCAGTGCACCAAACTGCCTTATTTACATATTTTTTTTAAAAAAGTAAGATTCATTATTAATGATGCATCACACCTTCCAAATAAAGATATGGCTGTGCTCCCCGTTCTCAGGCCTCTTGAAATCTAGCAGCAGTTTAGATTTATCTACATGGACCATAGGAAACAATTATCTGAAAATGACTTATTTACTTCTATGGGAGAGTTTTCTAGGCAAGAACTATGACCTGTGCAGAGGTCATTGTGCAGGGAGAAGGAGAAAAGCATCACCTATAGTGAATGGTGAATCCTGTAATACCTATATACTGGTATCTCCTTTCACTGTAATCTTGTCTGTGACAATAAGGAGGATGCTACATTAACAGAACTGGAAGTGTCAGCTTATTATTAGGCTTAGTGGCCAGAGTGAAAACAGCTAAACAATAAATAGTAAAATGTTAAATTATAAAAAAAAACTAAACAAAGAAAAACAAATTAAACATTAATCTTTTTGGCATCATTCAGGCCTCCAATAAAAAAAAATAAAATAAAATAAAAAACTGAAAAACCGCTAATGCGTTTTTTCCCCATGCAATTATTGTTGTTTGTTTGTTTTTTGGCCTTTTTTTCTGTCGTTTTTGACTTGTGTAAATGATGTGTAAATAATCTTTTTTGTGGTCTAGGCATATTTGTTGGCTGCATTTTTTTTCCTCTGCCATCACATGACCTAGTTGCTGGACCACAAAAGATGACAAAAACACCAGGAAAAAAAAACAACATACGCACGGACGTCCTATTGAAGTCTATGGTAGAAAAAATGCCACTAATTCCAAAAAAAATGCCACACCCCCAGCATGCTGCGTTCTGAAACAACTGACAACGAGTCTCAAAAAATGCCAGAGAGGAGAGAAAAATGTCACCCCACAAAACAGCATGTTTGTAAGGTAGATCATGAACTTCCATTGACCTCCAGCTCCAGTATGAATATTGAATATAGCATTAAATAGGTATTCATGCAGGTAAATAAAATTACATAATAAAATTAAATAACTTTGTAATATAACTTTAACCCCTTCGCGTCAGTAATTCGTATATATATGTTCCTACTGCACATACCCCGTGCAGTAGGAAAGTACATATACATTCCTGACTTTAGGGGCTTTTGATGTGTGCAGGACCGCTGCAGTGAGAGCGGTCCTGAACACATCAGTGTCCTGGGAGCCGGAGAGAATGACAAGCAGCTGTGATGCCGCAGCTGCTAGTCATACACTCCTTAAAGAGAACCAATCATGGACGAAAATCCATTTTTTTTTATTCCCTAATTAGATGTAAATTATTATTTTAATAACATTTGGAAATATAATTATTTTTCCAGCCACGTTTTTAAAATTATTCCCTTTTTACTTTCCTGTCTTGCACCAGCGCGAGCCTTTTGAAACGAGCCGGAGCGAGTCTGGAACTTTTCCCGCCGATCTGTTAATAAACTGTGATCTCGCGCTATCAGCGTGAGATCCCTGTGTATTACTGTGTCCCTAATGTGTCTAAGTGTCTCTAATCTCACTATAAAGATACAGACTGCCTTTGCAATCTGTGTCTAATACTTTACCTGATCCCCTGTTCCCTGGCTGTTTCGGTGGGCGCCGCCATCTTGATGACGTCATTGCGTTCCACCGCTGGACCGTACAGCGGGAATTCAGTGACGTGATCAAGATGGCGGCGCTCACCGGAACAGCCAGGGAACAGAGGATCAGGCAAAGTTTTAGATGCAGATTGCAAAGGCAGTCTGTATCTTTATAGTTAGATTTAGGGACTCTTATAGAGACACATTAGGGACAGTAGATAAATAGATGATCTATAGAGATTGCGGCATTTAAGGTACTCAGTGACAGGACAAGCACCTGTCACTGAGTGATCGGGACCCCCGCAGCTATGTGGACGGAGGAAATCCACTTAAAGGGGTTGTCCGGCGATAAAAAATTATTCACAGAATAACACACATTACAAAGTTATACAACTTTGTAATGTATGTTATGTCTGTGAATGGCCCCCTTCCCCGTGTTTCCCCCCACCCACGCTAGACCCGGAAGTGTGGTGCATTATACTCACCGCATCTCGTGTCGTCCACGGTCTCCGATCCTCAGCAGTGACGTCTTCTTCGGGAGGCCGGCGGATCTTCCCGAGTGCCGGCCGCCCTCTGCAGCGTCATCCGAAGCTCAGCCGCGATTGGCTGAGCATAACTGTGCTCAGCCAATCGCAGCTGAGCAGCTGATGACGTGGCCGCGTCATCAGCCGCGATTGGCTGAGCACAGTTATGCTCAGCCAATCGCGGCTGAGCTTCGGATGACGCTGCAGAGGGCGGCCGGCACTCGGGAAGATCCGCCGGCCTCCCGAAGAAGACGTCACTGCTGAGGATCGGAGACCGTGGTCGGCACGTGACAGGTAATGTATAGCGCACCACACTTCCGGGTACACGGGTGGGGGTGGTGGGACACGGGGAAGGGGGCCATTCACAGACATAACATACATTACAAAGTTGTATAACTTTGTAATGTGTGTTATTCTGTGAATAATTTTTTATCGCCGGACAACCCCTTTAACTCCGTCCTGTCGGATCGGCCATCCATGCATCCATGCTCTCAGGCAGGCTCTGTGCATAGATCGCCGATAACACTGATCTATGCAATGCTATGGCCTAGCATAGATCAGTACTAGAGATGAGCGAACTGGGTTTGGCTTTGAGTCGATCCGAACCCGAACGTTCGGTATTTGATAAGCTGGGGCTGCTGAACTTGGATAAAGCTCTAAGGTTGTCTGGAAAACATGGATACAGCCAATGACTATATCCATGTTTTCCACATAGCCTTAGGGCTTTATCCAAGTTCAGTAGCCACTGCTAATCAAATGCCGAAAGTTCGGGTTCGGATCGACTCGAGCATGCTCGAGGTTCGCTCATCTCTAATCAGTACATGCAATCTCTTGATTGCATGTTTTACAGTGATAAAAAGTGTATAAAAAAAAAAAAAAGGTTTTAAAAGTATTAAAAAACCCTTATAAACCCCCCTCCCATTAAAAGTTTAATAGACCTCGTTGCCCATTATAAAATTAAAAATATTTAAAACAAATAAACATATTACATATTATAGCATGCAGAATTGTCTGATCTATTAAAATATAACATTATTGTTCCCACACGGTGAACGGCGTGAATGAAAAAAATAAAATACCAGGATTGCCGATTTTTTTTTTTTTTTATTATTATTATTATATATTTTTCTGTTACACCAATATGATATTAATAAAATCTAGAGATCTTGGCGCAAAAAAAAAGACACCCCCAACCAGCCCTGTAGGTGGAAAAATAAAAGCCCTATGGCTCTTAGAAGACCCACACCGCAGAATTTCCAAGCAGGATTTTCTGCCCAAAGGGTATGTGCACACTGAGCAATTCTCGAGGAATTGTAGCTGAAAGTTTTCAGGCAGAATTCAAGCAGAATTTAAGCCCCCCATTGACTACTATAGGATTCCTCTAGCAGATCTACAGCAGAAAATTCTGCTCGGAAATTCTGCAGTGTGAACAACAGAGCAGAAAACCCATTGAACACAATGGGACTTTGCTCTGCACATTTTTTACGGGAGGAATTTCAAGCTGAATTTTGAGCTGAATTTCAAGCTGAATTCCTCGCCTTTTCCTCAGTGTGCACATAGCCACAGAACAGACATGTCACTTCTTTGAGCGGATTCTGCTAGAGGAATCCTAAATAAGTTAATGGGGCTTGTAATTCTGCTTGAAATCTGCTCGAATTCTGCTCAAATTCAGCTTCTATTCTGCCAGAGCAGAAAAGAAGAGGAATTTCAAGCAGAAATCTTCCCTCTTCAATTCCTCGCCTATTGCTCAGTGTGCATGAGCCCCAAAAGTGGCAGCAGTAAATGAAAAAAATGAAAAAAAATAAAATAAAATACCAGGATTGCCAATTTTTTTTTAATTATATATCTTTCTGTTATACCAATATGATATTAATAAAATGAGGAGGAACATTGCATTAATTTGACCCGGACATCCGGGCATCAATGGGCTAGGTCTTAAATGGAACCTGTCACTCCTTGGGGACGCGCGCGCTGAGAGATGAGTCCAACACCCATAGAGAATGACAGGAGAGTCCAGCGCTCCGTCATTCTCTATGGGTGTTGGACTCATCTCTCAGCGCGCACGCCGGGCTGCAGCGGCTGAGATCTTCATCACCCGACCGGATCCAGAAGTAGGACCCGGCGGGATTAGGTGAGTATAGGGGGCTCTAACGGGGGGGTCGGGAGCCTGTCACCCCGGCACGGGGGGTGACAGGTTCCCTTTAAAGGAGTTAATAAAGAAAATGTATAAATATGATTTTTTTTTTTCTTACCTTTTTAGGGCCCTTACACACTGAGCAATAAGTGAGGAATTGAAGAGGAATCCGCTCTTAATTTGTGCTAGAAACTTATCCTGTGTGGGTATGTGCACACGGAGCAATTCTCGCGGAATTCCGCCCGAATTCCGCCATAAAAAGCGGGCGGAATCCGCGTGGAATTCCGCCCGTGTAAATGCAACATTGCTCTTTCCATAGAGAACAATGGGATTTCCGCCTGCCCGTGCACACAGAGTAAATTTCCGTGCGGATTCCGCGCAGAATCCGCATTCCGCCCGAAGAATGTACATGTCAATTCTTTGGGCGGATTCCGCTAGAAGAATCCTATAGAAGTCAATGGGGTTTGAATTCTGCTGGTAATTCCGCTTGCATTCCGCTTGATTTCCGCGCGGATTCCGCTCAAATTCTGCCAGAGCAGAATAGGCGAGGAATTTCAAGCAGAAATCTTTCAGCTACAATTCCTCGAGAATTGCTCCGTGTGCAAGGGCCCTGTGCACGGGCAGTCGGAAATCCCATTGTTCTCTATGGAAAGAGCAATGTTGCATTTACACGGGCGGAATTCCACGCAGATTCCGCCCGCTTTTTATGGCGGAATTCGGGCAGAATTCCGCTAGAATTGCTCAGTGTGCACATAGCCTAAGGGTATGTGCACACTGAGGAAAAGGCAAAGAATTGGGTGAGGAATTGAAGAGGAATTTCAGCTTGAAATTCCTCCCGTAAAAAATGTACAGAGCAAAGTCCCATTGTGTTCAATGGGTTTTCTGCTCTGTTGTTCACACTGCAGAATTTCCAAGCAGAATTTTCTGCTGTAGATCTGCTAGAGGAAACCTATAGAAGTCAATGGGGGGCTTAAATCCTGCTTGAATTCTGCCTGAAAACTTTCTGCTTCAATTCCTCGAGAATTGCTCAGTGTGCACATACCCTAACATATGAACAGGGCAATGACCTATTGTGTTCAATTGGATTTCCGCTCTGTTGTTCACACCGTAGAATTTCCGAGAGGGATTTTCTGCCGCAGATCCGCTTTCCATCCAAAGGGCCCTTGCACACTGAGCAATTCTCAAGGAATTGTAGCTGAAAGTTTTCAGGCAGAATTCAAGCTGAATTTAAGCCTCCCATTGACTTCTATAGGATTCCTCTAGCAGATCTTCAGCAGAAAATTCTGCTCGGAAATTCTGCAGTGTGAACAACAGAGCAGAAAACCCATTGAACACAATGGGACTTTGCTCTGTACATTTTTTACGGGAGGAATTTCAAGTTGAATTTCAAGCTGAATTTCAAGCTGAATTCCTCGCCTTTTCCTCAGTGTGCACATACCCAAAGAACTGACATGTCACTTTGGGCGGATTCTGCTAGAGGAATCCTATAGACGTCAATGGGGCTTGAATTCTGCTTAAAATTCTGCTTTAATTTTACTTGCATTCCGCCTCAAATCTGCTCAAATTCTGCTTCTATTCTGCCAGAGCAGAATAAGGGTATGTGCACACTGAGGAATTCTCGAGGAATTGAAGCAGAAAGTTTTCAGGCAGAATTCAAGCAGAATTTAAGCCACCCATTGACTTCTATAGGATTCCTCTAGCAGATCTACAGCAGAAAATTCTGCTCGGAAATTCTGCAGTGTGAACAACAGAGCAGAAAACCCATTGAACACAATGGGACTTTGCTCTGTACATATTTTACGGGAGGAATTTCAAGCTGAATTTCAAGCTGAATTTCAAGCTGAATTCCTCGCCTTTTCCTCAGTGTGCACATACCCCAAGGCTATGTGCACACTGAGGAAAAGGCGAGGAATTCAGCTTGAAATTCAGCTTGAAATTCAGCTTCAAATTCCTCCTGTAAAATATGTACAGAGCAAAGTCCCATTGTGTTCAATGGGTTTTCTGCTCTGTTGTTCACACTGCAGAATTTTCTGCTGTAGATCTGCTAGAGGAATCCTATAGAAGTCAATGGGGAGCTTAAATTCTGCTTGAATTCTGCCTGAAAACTTTCTGCTTCAATTCCTCGAGAATTGCTCAGTGTGCACATAGCCTAGAATAGGAATTCCAAGAAGAAATCTTTCCTCTTCAATTCCTCGTTTATTGCTCAGTGTGCATGAGCCCCAGAAGTGGCATCAGTAAGAGGCGACACAGCCCCTCTGCTCATGCAAACGGCTATGTTGGGAACTACAGGTCTGCTTAAGCCCCTTGGTCCCAGCACAGTTGCATATCATTACCAATGCTGTATGCAGTGTTAGCGATCCTGAGCCTCCCCTGATGTTTTTTTCTAATGCATGTTAGCAGTAGATTAGACATTACACGAGGAAGCCTCAGCAGCCTATAGACGGACAGGTGCTGATTGACCACTGTCCTCGCTTGCTCTGCTACCCTATACTGCAGCTTCTAGTCCAGTAGCGCCACCATGTGGGTTCTTTGATAAATCGCCCTGTTATTTTTCTGGATACCTAGGCAGGTCTGATAGTCAGGTGCCTAGTATTGTTGTGTGACAAACCCTGTGACATCTACTGTATAATGGCCAACATACTGTGATTCGCAATTCCCCGTAAGGGTGCCTTCACACCTACCGTATCGCAGTAGAAAATCCGCTGCGGATCCGCAACAGATCCGCAGCGGATTTAACTAAATGAATGAACACAGCATTAAATCCGCACTTACAAATCTGCTGCGGATCTGCTGTGTTCATTCGTTTAGTTAAATCTGCTGCGGAGCCGCAGCGGATTTTCTACTGTGATACGGTAGGTGTGAAAGCACCCTTAGAAAACTAAATACAATTTATTTTATTTTTTTAGTTTTTTTTTTAAAGTGCTTCAAAAAAATGCATGAGAGAGTCTTGGGTTACAAGCTCCACAATACAGACCTTAATAAATAAATCTGACTATACCATAAGCAACCTGATCCCGACACAAGCTTCAAGTGACAGACAAAATGTTAATGTTTGGCCAGGCTGCCCTTTGGGTCAGATTGCTGCTGTCTCTGTGTGGGCAAAGGTTTTCACTGCTGTCATTACTTTTATAGCTTGATGAAAGATTTTGCAAGATGATCTCTAATATGCAGGGGTGTTGTTCGTACATAACACATCAAACTACAGCGTGATGATAACCTTACATATTTAGCAGGTCTGTATTGAATTAAGGGGGGTGCATCATGCAGCAAACTATATACACAAAAACACAGAAAAATGCAACAGCTCACCGCAATGGCAAAATACAGACCCACTACAGACATGAAAATAGTTAAAAGCAGCCCCCCCAACTGCTAAAAAAAAAATCCCACAAAAATAATGAGGCTCTTGGTTACCATTTGCAAATAATAATAATAATTTTTATTTGTATAGCGCCAACAGATTCTGCAGCACTTTACAATTCTGGGGGTACATACATAGACAAAACTAGTCATTACAGAGATATACATATAATTATCCATACATGAGGAGTGAGACCCTGCTCGCATGCATGAGCTAAACCACTCCACCACAACACCACAACAAGGTAGCCTCATATCGGGGCAGACCCTACACTGTACTATGGCCTCTCCATGGCGTAAAATACGCCTATGCTCTTGGCATGCAAGATCTGTCTTAGACCTGCAAAAATAATTGCAAACTATATATAAGAGGATGGTCATGTGGTCTTAATAAAAAGAAACAGCTGCAGACTATACTGGTGTGTACAATAAGTCCACTAATGTATATGTGTGTTGTATATGTTAGTCTGCTTTTTTTATTTGCAGGTACTGTAATTTTGTTAGCACAGACTCTATAGTTAATAATTATACTCAGTTATTGCTGTATCTTGCTGTGGTCACTAGATGGCTCTACTGCAGCAAATATATATACAATAGAGTTTACATGAAGAAAAGCCAGTGTGTGGTGATAACCACATGGACTGCCAGGGGAACCTGGTATGTATACGCTGGGCTGTAGTCATGTGTGACCAGTCAGAGCCTGCAGAAGAGAAGATGGTTTCAAAAGGGAGAAGGAGTGGTAAAGGTTTATTGAGTCAGTTAAACTCACTGACTAATGTCTATAGCAGAGATGGGGAACCCTCAGCCCTCCAGCTGTTGCCAAACTACAATTCCCCTCATGCCTGGACAGCCGGGAATTGTAGTTTGGCAATAGCTAGTGGCCTACGGTTCCCATCCTTGGTCTATAGTGATCTCCTCACTCTCCACAATCAGACCTGGGGGTAAAGAAGAATTATGCATGTGGATTCCAACCCAATTCTGTTCCCACAAGTCACCTTTTCCAAACACATGCCCACTCGACTGGGCCGACCATGCATATACACGTTGACATCGGAAAGAATAACTGTTTGCTGACAAACAGCTATTGAAGGAATAATGGCAGCGAATGGGTGAACTGCTGTCAGCTAGCCTGCCAACTAAAGGAAGCCATACCTCCTCCAGCTGCCTCCAGAAACGTCTAGAGGGGTCAGGACAGTAGTAGCAATGCCACTAATGTATGGAGGGGTGTAAACAGCCACAAAGGTTGAAACAAGTTACTAGTCGATTCCATTATTACTCAGTGGCAATATATATATATATATATATATATATATATATATATATATATATATATATATATACACACACACACATAATATATATATATATATATATATATTTATTTTTTAAAATTTTTGCAAAGTTAGTAAGTCATGGGGACAGTAAGCAAACACAAAGAGTATTGATACTATACAGGGGGGGTTCTTGGGGTGTTTCTTACCCTGATCTCTGCTCCTGGGGACTTGCTGTGGGCTCAGATTCTGTAAAGAGAGCAGCCATTCTGTAAGAATAGTGACAGCATGGGAGCTTCGAGGTAAAGTGAAGCCATAACAGTATAACGAATGTCAGAGCATCAGAAAAGATAGTGTACAAAAACAATAGATTGTAGATAAACCTGCACAGTATAGTAACCTACCTGACATAGTGGTGCCGCGCTGCCAGCTCCTGCTTCTTGGCAGAGGGAAGCTAATAAACTGGCAGCAGATAAAGATTGAATTATTAAGTAGAATTTGAGGAGCCCCAGAGTTGTGATGAATGAAAGGAAGGGAGAGGCAAGTAAGTGGTTAAGTGATGCTCGCTCTGCTGAGTGTTCCCTGGGAAGTCTGGATATTTCCATAGCACCAGGTAAAGTTACACGATTCATTAACCTAAACGTTGTCTCTTAAATGTATATACAGAAACATTAAATGATAATGACGTCTGGCGAAAACGGACAATAATTCAGCCCTGAATGGAACAGGACAATAGATGTATCAGTGGGTATCCAAAAACTACACACAAAGGGGGAGATTTAGTAAACTGGTGTACAGAAGAATTGGACCAGTTGCCCCTAGCAACCAATCAGATTCCACTTTTCATTTTCCAAGGAATCTGTGAGGAATGAAAGGTTGAATCTGATTGGTTGCTAGGGGCAACTGAGCCAGTTCTAATTTACACCCCTTTGATAAATCTCTCCCAAAGATTCTTGCTTCTCTTTTCTTTCAGTTCTGGCTTAAAAGGCATTTGTTATGTTAGTTTTCATAACATCCCAGCATGCTAAAGGTGGTATTCTGTTAAACGCAGTCCTTATCCACAGGATAGGGCATACTGTAAGTGTCTGATCGTGGGAGGGGGGCAACCTCTGCTATCTTAAAAACTGGTACTCTCTCCGCTTAATGGAGTGGTCGGTTGGTACAATTCCCACTCATTTTCCACCAAAGATAGTTTTACAGGGTCCACTGTGCGGTATAAATAATGATAGTTATGGACGTGGTGATACCAAACATGTATAGTTTTTTTTTTTTATGTTTTATGTAAGAATAAACTTCTTAATTTTTCCCTTCCCCCCTATCCCGCCACCATTCCAGCCCCCCTTGGAACCAAACATGAGGGAGAGGAGGACACAAGAAAATTAAGATATTTATTCATGGAATTTTAACTTGTGTAACGATTTTGCTTTGAAAAAAAAAAAAAAAAAAAAAAAAAATTAAAAAAATGTTTTATGTAACTCTCTTTTGTATGGTGTATATAATGTAAATTTATTATTTGGGGGTATAGGTGGGAATTTATTGTATTTATTACACTAGTATACATTAACCAGTGATCTTGTGATCACTGTTACAATACACTGTACTACCACTGTAGTGCAGTGTTATTGTATATGTCAGCATTATGCTGACAGGCAATCTACACAACCATATCTATCTTCAGAAGTCCCACGGCTAGGTCCTGGCTTCCGATCAGTAAGTATAGCAGGCTTACATCACTAAGACCCATTACATGCTGCTGTCATGATTGACAGTGGCATAAAACAGGTTAACGGGGTCATCCAGTGCTACAAAAAAATTGCCACTTTTCCCCTCTCTTGTCTCCAGTTCAGTTGTGGTTTGCAATTAAGCTCCATTTACTTTAATGGAACAGAGTTCCAAACCCCATCCAATCTGGAGACAAGAGAGGGGGAAAAGTGGCCATGTTTTTGTAGCACTGGATAACCCCTTTAACTACCCAAAGCTGTAAACTACAGCAGTTCATCAGCTGTCATACCCACAACTGATCCCACGCAGAATACAGCCCATTAGCAACAGCTGTAAAGAGTCGTATTGGCAGTCACTAAGGGGTTAAAGTGTCCATCAATCCTCTGATTTTTAAAACTACATCCTTTTCTTTTTTGGCGTTGCCATGTCAATGTTGAGGAGTGTAGATAACACTGGTTTACACCATGGACAATGATGATCACATCTCTCCTTCTTTCCCTTACTACCCAGTGACCTCTGCACAAGTCATCTACAAATATGACAAAGGTGTCAAAAGTTTTGATTGGTCCACTGGTGTTCAGACCCCTGATGATCAGAAGAACAAGTCTAGAGAAGTGTGCATGCTCTTCCTGCTCCGTATCACGAGATCAAGATGGCCAAGTAATGTAAGTCTATGGGGCTGCCTCCCTTACATAGACACGGAGAAATGAATGGGGTATTTTCATCTCAGATTGTTATCCCTCATTCCACTTCTCATCTTGTCTAAGTGGTGGATGGCTCAATACTAGAGATGAGCCTGCTGCTCTTGAGATCTGTTGCCGCATACTTTGGGTGCCTGGAAAAGCTGGATGCAGTCCTGGAAGAAGTCTCCCAGGACTGCATTAAGCTTTTCCAGGCACCACACTATGAAGGTAGTTTGCGGTTTTGGAGTCGGTGGGTATTTTTGCCTTCCCCTGGATCAACACAGAGGGGTTTCTGTAGGTTAGACTTGATTGACTCTTGTCTTTTTTTCAACCTTATTAACTATGTTACTATGCATCTTTTCTTTACTATTGTAAACTTGATCATCTCTATGCAATACCCTTACAAGCTGTAATGTTTAGATGCATAAGGAAAACTTGCTCCATGGTGTAGATCAGTCATGTCAAACTCTGGCCCGCGGTGCCATTACTTTTGGCCCGCCTGGCAATTCAGAGTTTGAATTACATTTGGCCCACCATGGCTACTATAACCGAGACTGTGGGGGAGGGCTGGCTAATATATGAGACTATGGGGAGGGCTGGCTATTATATGAGACTACTTGGGAGGGCTGGCTGCTATATAAGAGAAAATGGGGCAGGGCTGGCTACTATATGAGACTATGGGGGTGGGTTGGCTACTATATGAGACCATGGGGTTGGGCTGGCTACTATATGAGACCATTGGGTTGGGCTGGCTACTATATGCGACTATAGGGCAGAGCTGGCTACTATAGGAGACTATGTGGGAGAGTTGGCTACTGTAGGAGACTATTGGGGAGGGCTGGCTACTATAGGGGACTATTTTGGAGAGCTGGCTACTATATAGGACACTTGGGGTGGCTGGCTACTATTTGGGCACTACTGGGAGGGCTGGCTACTATCTCAGGCAATTTTGGTTGGGTTGGCTACTACATAGGGCACTATTGGGGGGGGGGGTGGCTATTACATGGGTTGGGGTTTAATCATATCATAGCAATTCATCATGTCATTTATCATAATGCACAGTGCTGGGAGACTCACACCACTGACAGCACCAGGACCGCAGCATTCACGCTTCAATAATTATCAAGGTTGGCCCGCAACTTTGTCAAATTTTTTAATTTGGACTGACATCTGTCAGTGGTTGTTCAGGAGAGCCCTATATACACCTTAGACTGATTGCCGAATTTTCGACTTTTATATTCTTGAACAAATGTTTATAAAGATTTTTAACACACACACACACACACACACACACACACATATATATAAATAGATATATATATATATATATATATATATATATATATATATCTATCACACTACATACTGGGGGGGGGGGGGGGGATTAATCATTTGCGCCAGGGAAAAGGCACAGATTTTTCTGCAACCATCTGGTTTGCGTGAGGATCTGTGCATTCTCCCTGGGATACACCCTGCTCTTCTAATGGGTAAGGGGGTTTGGGGAATAGATAAGGCAGGGTTTATCACAGGTGTAAAACATGGCAGGAATCCACATCTGGTCCAGAGCTGGTATAGATTTCTGCCCCCGCTGTGCGCCAGGTGCAGGTACCATTGGATTTACCATAAGGTGTGTCCATATCGGTGACCCGATAACCATGAAATTAAATATTTTAGGTCTTTAGGCTGAGTTCACACCAGTATATGAACAATTTTCTGCATCTGTGTTACAGCCTCAAATGCTTATAACTTATAACTGACAGGTGTCACTTCTGGTCATCAGACCTGTATCAGATCAGGACTTGCATCCATGCTATATAGCGTAAAACTAGCCTTAGTGAATTCTGGGGGGCACTGGTTGTTATTGGGTAGACTCAGCTGTGTATGGTGTGTTACAGGCAATGCTCTATGGGAAAAGCATGCAAACTAGCAAAGAAAAAATAGTATCTCTACTGCCACCTGCAGGTAACTATGCAAACAACCTCATAATACCCATTTTAACCACAGAATAAAATAAAAAAAACAACAACATACATTTAGGTTAGATGATCTATTTTTATTGTTTTCTACATTTTTTACAAGACCTAGATGACCATGTCTTGCTCAGGTGTCATTTAAGCCCATTTCACTGCATACAACAAAGTACTTACCCTTGCAGAAAGAAAAAAAAAAGTTGGAACATAAAGTTGAGGGTAAAATCAAGAATACAGCGATCAGATATCACATTAGAATTTCTTATCTAGCGAGAGTCTAAAATTCCTGAGAATGAATTCAGTTTTAGCAAAGCCTAAAAAAAAGCTTTCTGCAGACCCTCCGGACAGATAACGCACTTATTTATATGTCCCTGAATGCATGTATTTCGCTCTATACACACAGACAGTAATATTTATATTTGATTACATTTCAATTTAAAATTGTCATTAATAACATCTGTATACCATCTGGAACTATACAATATTTCACAGGAAACAAATAAAGAGTTTTACAATGGATTTTTACTTACATATGAACACTCAAAAGAAAACGAGAAGGACACAGTAATAGATTAGTTTACAGTGAGCTTATCAAACATTAAAAGTGCAGTCCCACTTAGCAAATATAACTAACCCACCCGGCCACACTAAACTAGCGCTTCAGTATGGTTGAGTAGCTTTGTAAGGCTGAAAAGCCCCCCCAAAAATTAAATATCACAAATCATCACAGCACATAATATTCACAACAATCTCCCTGTATCCCCCCACCCCTTATGGCGGCTTGTACTGGAGATGGATGACCCTGGTGGTATACAATGCAGCACTAACAAAGCCTAATGTCGGCCTGTTGTATTGAGCCGTGCGCTATACGTGTCAGTAAAGTCTCCAGTGACTATACAATTCGACACATAAACATGTTGCCAAAAGCAAGAAATTATACATAAAAAATGTACAGAAACTAGAGAAATATTCTACATAGAAGCGGAAATGCGCCTTAAACATTCAGTATTCATTGTGCTTTCAGGACAACGCCAGCCGTAGTCTTCCTTTTGCAGGTTTCTCGCTCTTCTTCTTCTTCCAGTGCTCGCAGAGATGTGTTATTAGTACAATAGCACCTAATCACTAAAAAGCTTTATGGCGGCAGGGATCGCACCTGCCTCTTCTTTCTATGGGAAGCCCTTTGCTTCTTGCTAGCAAATTCATTTACGACTGCATCGATCTTCACAGGCCATTGTAATGCGGAGCCCATCTCTTATTGATGTGGTCAAACGTGTGCGTCACCCACTGTTGCTCTAGCACATTGTAACGTTCCTTGCAGATGTAAAGAGGTTTTCCGCGTCTGTGAAAAGACGGTAAAGGATGTAATGAGGCATCTTTTTTTAATGGCGTATTAGCAATTGAACATTAAAGAATAGAACAAACAACATTATAGAATAAAACAACAATGCATTAGTGCTGGAGGTCCAATATGTAGGCACAAGTGACAAGCCACACTATACAGAGGTGAAAATCATCTTCCCATCGCAGACATCGGAACATTTATCAGACAGTAATAGCCAGCAGTTCCTATTACCTGAGTTCTCGGTCTTCCTCGCCGTGTGCATCTAGATACACAGAGCCCCAGAGGCAGAACCGATGCCCCCGAATTATTATTATTACTGAGGCGTTGATTAACAGGAAAATCCCTGTACCGGCACCACAGTTCTGGGAGTGCTGGAATAGAGGAAATAAACAGGAAGAATGAGAGTTAGGTCTGGGTTTCATGTATCAGGACAATACTTTCAACCCTGTTCTTTAGGCTACTTTCAGTCAGCCGAATTCTTGACCACCACTTTATTTGTTGTCTATAGAAGTGCTTGAAAAAGCCAAGCACTATACTCTGCTACCTTTGGCACTCCCTTAGACAATGAACGGAAAGGTGGTTCAGTGAGCACACTGCAGCCATAGGTGCCCACAGTGGCAAAAGCCCTTAAAGAGGGTTTCCCAGGACCTTAATACTGATGGATGATCCCTTGAATAGGCCATAAATATAAGATTTGTGGGTGTCGGACTTCAGGACCCCACACCAATTATCTAATGGTGTGTTTACACTGACAGATTTTTTAAGCCAAGGCCAGGAATGGATTTGAAAAGTGGAGAAACTTCAGTCTTTCCTTTATGACCTGTTCTCTGTTTATAGTCTGTTCCTGGCTTTGGCTTCAATAATCTGTCAGATAAATCTGTCTGTGTAAACAAACCCTAACTAAAGAGTCCAAAGCTTCTGAATGGGATTGTCACTATTGGGCGCAGTCTCTAAAAAAATTTAATTTTTTTAGAGCTGTCTGTGCTAAACAATGAAGAAAATGCAGCATGTATCAAAACACAGCTAAATGGGTTAAAGAAGTTGGACACCCATCAATCTGATATTGATAGCCTAACCTAAAGGAAGTCTTCAATATTAAAGGGGTTATCCAGCGCTACAAAAACATGGCCACTTTTTACCAGAGACAGCCCTGCTCTTGTCTCCAGTTTGGGTGCAGGTTTTGCTGCTCTGTTCTATTGAAGTGAATGGAGCTTAATTGCAAACCGCACCTGAACTGGAGACAAGAGTCGTGCCGTCTCTGAAAGAAAGTGGCCATGTTTTTGTAGCACTGGATAAACCCTTAAACCCTTCAAGGACCGGGGCAATTTTTATTTTTGCGATTTTGTTTTTTCCTCCTTGTGCATAAAAGACCATAGCAGTTGCATTTTTTCACCTAGAAACCCACATAAGCCCTTATTTTTTGTGCCACTAATTGTACTTTGCAATGACAGGCTGAATTGTTGCATAAAGTACACTGCAAAAGCAGGAAGAAAATTCAATGTGTGGTGAAATTGAAAAAAAACAAAACACATTTTGTGTTTTTAGTGGATGTGTGTTTTTACACCGTTCGCCCTGGGGTAAAACTGACTTGTTATATATGTTCCACAAGTCGTTACGATTAAAACGATATGTAACATGTATAACTTTTCTTGCATCTGATGGCCTGTAAAAAATTAAAACCATTGTTTACAAATATACGTTCCTTAAAATCGCTCCATTCCCAGGCTTATAGCGCTTTTATCCTTCGGTCTATGGGGCTGTGTCAGGTGTCATTTTTTGCGCCATAACATGTTCTTTCTATTGGTACCTTGATTGCGCATATACGACTTTTTGATCGCTTTTTATTAACATTTCTCTGGATTTGATGCGACCAAAAATGCGCAATTTTGCACTTTGGGATTTTTTAGCGCTTACGCAGTTTACCGTACGAGATCAGGAATGTGATTAATTAATAGTTTGGGCGATTACGCACGCGGTGATACCAAACATGTTTGTTTATTTATTTATTTACTTTTATTAATAACCTGGGAAAAGGGGGGTGATTCTGACTTTTATTAGGGGAGGGGGCTTTTTATTAATAGCAACACTTTTTTTTTTACTTTTACACTTATACTAGAAGCCCCCCTAGGGGGACTTCTAGTATAAGTGCTCTGATCTCTCATTGAGATCTCTGCAGCATAGATATGCTGCAGAGATCCATGAGATAGGCACTCGTTTACTTCCGGCTGCTGCAGCCGGAAGTAAACGAGTGCCAAGCCGGGGACGGCGCCATCTTGGAGCAGTCCCCGGCCGGCTTCAGTTACGGAGATCGCTCCTCCGGGATAACATCCCGGAGGAGCGATCTCCCCACTAGACACCAGGGATGACGCTGCGTCCGGTAATCGGATGCAGCTGTCAACTTTGACAGCTGCATCTGATTACTGTATTAGCGGGCACGGCGATCGGACCGTGCCCACTAATATCTGCGGTCCCGGGCTACAAGCGGCACCCGGGACCTCCGCGGTTCAGCGCCTCTGAACGTCCTTACCGACCGCAGGGCGTAAATATACGCCCGCGGTCGTTAAGGGGTTAAAGTCCTGGGAAAACTGTTAAAAAGTAAACTGCATTACTAAGAAGGTCTACAAGAAAAGTCACCACTACTAAGGTGGTCACCATGAAAAGTGGCAATATGGAAAGGCAGAAGAAATATCAGCATAAAGCCTTGACTAGTCAGCTACTAGGTAAGGCCTCATTCACATGTCCAGTGTTTTGCACCTTGCATCTGTGCTGGGGAGATGGCAGCTGGGAGTGAGTAACAGCAGCGGGGGAGATGGGAGCCGGTAACGGGGGAGGTGAGAGCTGGTGACAACAGCGGGGGAGATGGGAGCCGGAAGTGGGGGGCAACAGGCAGCAACGGAGGAGATGGGAGCCGGGAGCGGGGGAGATGGGAGCCGGAAGCGGGGGGCAGCAGGCAGCAACGGAGGAGATGGGAGCCGGGAGCGGGGGAGATGGGAGCCGGAAGCGGGGGGCAGCAGGCAGCAACGGAGGAGATGGGAGCCGGGAGCGGGGGAGATGGGAGCCGGAAGTGGGGGGCAGCAATGGAGGAGATGGGAGCCGAGAGCGGGGGAGGTGAGAGCTGGGGACAACAGCGGGGGAGATGGGAGCCGGAAGCGGGGGACAGCGGCAGGGGAGGTGAGAGCTGGGACTGGGGGGGAGATGAGAGCCTGGAGGAGCGGTGACATGAGTGGGGGGAGGCATCCATGCTGCCATCCGCACAATGACCTGTCCGATTTTTTTCACGGCAATGATCACGGCACGGATGGTGTGATTGCACACATAGGATTTTATGGGCCCTAAAATTGTCCGTGGTCGCGTATCTGCGACCACAAACAATTTTATGGGATGTGTGAATAAGGCCTAAGATATAAAGTAGTCAGTAGGTACACATAATAAGTGACCCCTAATACTCTTGGAAGTAAATATTTTAGGTCTGCCATCCAACATACACGCTAATGGTAAAATAAGAATAAATTAGAGATTTGGAACCAGCATCGTTTATCCTATTTACACATGATATTAGTTTCAGAGTAGATTCGGGGGGGGGGGGTTATATGAAAGCAAGCTAAGGTAGCTGCACATTACGTGAAACAGTTTTTGTATAAAAAGTCAAAGAAACAAATGCAAAGTCTTACCAAAACACATTCACAGAAATTTTGCTGCTTGCAACACAGACCCTTCAAGCAAACAAACGTGCCACAAACAAGGCAAAGTGCAGGATCCTTGGGAACTTTAGTGCAGACGCTGCAGGCTTTCCTATGGTAATATTGGAAAATGGTGTTGTAGACGTCTGGCAATTGAAGAAGCCGTGGTAAATCCCATTTAGTCTCCCGAATAAGTAGAGCCTGAGAGAATAAGGATATTGAAGTAACAGATATTATATAGCATATAGCCTATACAGACAGAGGGGCACATTTATCAAGTGAAACATATACATCAAATTTATTGAAAAGACATGTGACATCTAGAGATGAGTGAACTTACAGGAAATTCACTCATCTCTAGTGACATTTGTTTTATGACGTTTATGGCAACTGCTGTCTGTTATATTTTGCATTAGGTTTTTTGGGGAAATTGTAAAAAAAGAAAAATTATAAAATGAAAGCGTACATTAACTTGGTCAGGTTGCTTTTCTGTAAACATTATGATTTCTGAGCACCACTGAGACATCAGGTCGAATGCAGAGACCGGCCAGTCCAAGCAAGCCGCGCTGCTGAACTCTCTTGATGTTTGAAGGATTGATGGTAAAAGTCCTAAGCAACTACAAAGGACAACAAATTCATCTTCTTCCTGTAAAACAGCAAAGAACGAACAGATTTATCACAGAAAGGAAAAAAAAAGACAAATGCGTACCACTTCTTATGGTGAAAAATAAACTTGAATAAAGAGGTTTCCCTCTATACTGTTAAAGGAGAAGTCAGGCGGATTATAAAATCCAGTAGGCAGTATGGGCAGGGGAAAACTGATTGAAGTACTAACTTTACCTCTCCCCGTGCCTGCAGTGAGCTGCGGGATCGACCTCACGCCCCCCACTAGAAGGCATTTTCCTCCCTGAGTTGTGATGACATCACGGCTCAGGGGGAAAAGGCTGATGGACTGGCCACTCAGCCAATCAGTGACTGGAGTGCTGTCCTGCCGCAGCCACTGACTGGTGAAGTGGGATGTCAGGTAACCATGACCCTGAGAAGCAAACATGAGTGCGGCAAGGTAACGTAGTAGCCCGGCATTGGTGGGAAGAGGAAAGGGGCTTTACATACTCGGAAAGAAAAATCCACTAAGTATGTAAAGCAATAAAAAATGACAAGAAAAAGTATTGCAGCGGATTTCACTGAGGAACTCGCAGCCTGAAATCTGCTGGGATACTGTATGTGTGAAACAGGCCTTACAACAGAATCTCTCTCCTGCAGTAAGATGGGAGAGAAGTACTTCACCGAGTGCTTCTCCTGGCTTGTTCTATCAAATGAACAAAATGTATGATGTGTCCCATGACTCGGCAAATAAAAAAAAAAAAAAAAAATTAAGTTACAGTGACACTTTAAGAAATAAAATATCTATGACCAGTTCAGGTTTCGCCTCTGGTCTTGAGAATGGGTTTAGCTGTTTTTGTATCAAAGGCCTGAAAGGGAGAGGGCTACAGATGTGTGAAGCATGCAGCATTTTTATTCTCCACTTCGAGAGGTGAAGAAACGCTACAACCAGAGAGTAGCACTGCACATTTTCATACCTGACAATGCTGAATGTGACATATACAATAAATACTCTATGGCAGCATATTGTACCTGACAGCTTGGAATATCTGTTCCGAAGAGATGGTGCTGGAGAAGGGTTGTGATCCTCAGAAAGGGCAGACAAAACTGCTGCAAGTGATGTTCAATGGACTCTGAAGTCCAAGTCACAGGGCTGGTCTGAAAAGAAAAAATAAGTAAAAGTTTAAAGGACAAGTGCCATGAAAAACTTTTTCCCAGTAATTGAAGCACATTACAAAGTTATATAACTGTGTAATATGCTTCAATCACCAATCTGCCTCCCTTCCCTGTCTTTTCCCTCCTCCATCCCCCACCAGGAAGTGTCCTGACTTACACAGACCTGATTACTGTCGTCACCGTCACCAGGCAGCTCCTTCTTGTGAGGATGAGTCATCAGCAGGAGGGCTGCTCTAGGTCCTGTTACACCAGCCCCCCCTCCCCCTCCTTGTCAGGTGACTCTGCTTGCTCAGCTTATCTTCTCTAGTGACATGACTCCTTCACTGAGTCCACAGCAGCAGGAGAGAGGGTATGAGGGGAGGGGGGAGCTGCCTATGTGCCAGAGTCAGTCAGAGGGAAGATAAGCAAGTGAGATGTGACAAGTGATGGCTTGCAGTTGTTCAGCCAATGGGAACTGAGGAAGCCTGTCACCTGACAAGGCAGGGGAGGGGGGAGGCTAGTGTAACAGGAGAAGGAGCTGAGAGAAGAGCTTGGTGACGGTGACGACAGTAATCAGGTCTGTGTGAGTCAGGACACTTCCTGGTGGGGGGTGGAGGGGGGGAAAAGGCAGGGATGGGAGGCAGAGAGGTGATTGAAGCACATTACAGAGTTATATAACTTTGTAATGTGCTTCAATTACTGGGAAAAAGTTTTTCATGGCACTTGTCCTTTAAAGACTGCTAACAAGCAAGCATAAACACAGAAACATAGAAGCTAGAATTCCTAAGGGGAGGTCACGATGGCTAGCTTCTCCGACTAGGTGGGCCTAAGTTCCTGATCCTGTGTCCCTAACCTCTCAACGGCAGTCCACGGTCACCACCGCTGTGCAAACATAAGTTTAGCCAAGTAACTGAAGTCAGTGTATTCAAGGTGTACCATACTCATCTATTATCTACCAGCGTCCGAGCTGTGATCTACTGAAGTATAAACCTCTATGATTTCTGCCAGCGAGAAGCTGAAAGTATTTATCAGCTATCAGTAAGAAAACTGTGAAGTATTACTGGGCTGCAGAAATACAAACAGATAATTTGGAACAAAAATTACTAAATAGCATCCGATATGTTACTGCAACCACTCCCAGTGTGAAATTGAGGGAAATCCACTTCCGGCTACTCCATAAGGCAATTTATGCTTTTAACTTTTCTTACTCCACCATGCCAGATGATTTCTTGACATATTGTCCAAAATGTAAAGAACCTAGCGCAGATTTATTACACTGTGTTTGGTCTTGTTCTTAAATTTAGACATACTGGCAATTAGTACAAACCTTTATTCAGAATACATGGAATGAATCCATACCTCTAACTCTACTCAGTTATGTTTTTCATGTTGTGGTAGCCGGGGATGGAGTTCCCTCTGAAAAACCTATAGCCTCAAAATGTATTCATCTTACTCTGTTATTGGCCTTAAAAGGCTTACTAAACCGCTGGATCTCTGACACACTTCCCATTATTTCTGAGCTAACAACCTCGCTTAAAGAAACTCTTCATTGGGAAATGCTGGATGCAATCCGCAACAAAGATGTTTCCACAAAAAATTTCATTAAAAAAATTGCATTTTTTTCTCATAAAGGTTATGTCACAGGAGGAGAGGGAAGCTGTTGGGAAACACTTTTGTAATACTGTTTGGTATCAGATGACGGAGGCAAAGGGCACCCTAGGAGTACTCAGAGTTCCAGAGTACTCTTTCTATCCTGTAGCGCATTCATTTTTGTTCTTTAGATTCTATTGTTCTTTATAGCAAAATTGTTTTCAAACTTACTATATTCTATCCTATTTATGTCTTCCTTTGATATGTAACTGTATTGTTATAGATAAAATTTGAAAAATCTAATAAAAATATTTGGGGAAAAAAAACAACTATGAAGTATTAAGTACTGAATTACATTGTACCAGGAGAGACTGTTACTGCATGGTGTGTACTGTACTAAGGCTAGACTCACAAGTAACGCATTCAAAGCAGATATCTCTCCTGTCATTTACAATGTGATTACATACTCGCAGTGGGATTGTCACCCTGCTGCGAGTATGTAAGTGCAGCTCCCATTAACCCCCCCCCCCCCCCCTTACTGCCAGGAACATACTGTACCAGCTCCACGCTCCGGCCGCATCTGGGGCGTCAGTCGGTCTTGCGCAGCCCCACTAATCAGTTAATGGGGCCAGCACTTACATACTTGCAGCGGGATAACAATCCCGCTGCGAGTATGTAATCACACTGGAAATGACAGGAGAGGTATCCACAGCTGATTTCGCTACAACATGCAGCATGAAATCTGCTGCGTATACGTTACGTTATGTGCATCCTGCCGCGAGTTCGTAAACCCATATAGAGTTTACTGGGCAGGGATCTCTAGCGGGTCTCGCTGTGAATTCGCAGCGAGAAATCCGCTGCGGATCCCGTACGTGTGAACATACCCTAAGGGTAGCTTCACACGTAACGTATCTGCAACGGATTTCCTCTCCTGTCACTTCCAATGTGTTTACATACTCGCAGCGGGATTTTCATTCCGCTGCAAGTATGTAAGTGCTGGCCCCATTAACGCAGCGCACTGATTGGTTGAGCGGGACGTGAAGACACCGGGAGCCCCGAAGCAAGCCAAAGCGGGGAGCAGGTGAAGTATACACTCCGGCACGCACGCGGGGGTTGTTTTAACGGGGTGGGCTGTGGACATACAGCATGATGTGCATCCTGCTGCGAGTTTGTCTGCCCATAGACTTTACTGGGCAGGGATCCGCAGCAGGTCTCGCTGTGAATTCACGCCGAGAACTACAGGCTGTCTGTGCCGGAAGCTCACCCCGACCTCGTAACTGCACTGGGGGAGGGGGGTGCCTAGTCACTATGTGGTGGTATTATTGGTGGTCACGGTGAGGTGATATTTTTTTTGTATATACAGGTGTTATTGGTAATATTGTTCTTGGTTTTCTGGATTTGATTACTGTGTGCTGGTATGGTGATAATATGGTAACTGTGTGACGGTATGGTGATAATATGGTAACTGTGTGACGGTATGGTGATAATATGGTAATAGTGTGAGGGTATGCTGATAATATGGTAATAGTGTGAGGGTATGGTGATAATATGGTAACAGTGTGAGGGTATGGTGATAATATGGTAACAGTGTGAGGGTATGGTGATAATATGGTAACTGTGAGGGTATGTTGATTATATGGTAACAATGTGACGGTATGGTGATAATATGGTAACAGTGTGACAGTATGGTGATAATATGGTAAGAGTGTGACAGTATGGTAATAATATGGAAGGGGTAGATGTTTTTGTTCTATCCCCTATTAGTGATGTTCTGGGGTCACTTCCCTGCACTAAGCCCCCACAGAACTATGTTTTCTTATATGCCACAAAGCATCCAGTGTATAGGAGGATATTACAACAGCTGCAGGCACTACAACTGCCAGCATGTACTGACAGTCTGTAGCCCTCAGGATATGCTGGGAGTTGTAGTATAGTAGTACAATCCTCTGATAACCGCTGTAGACAGATGTATTGCTGGACCTCTCAGAGACTACAACTCCCAGCATACCCTGAGAGCTGTATAAATGTAGGGTGTTCTGAGAGTTTTAGTTCGACTGAAAATGTTGTTCACAAGGGATTTGTCACAGATACAGATGAATCCAGGGAAGGAGCGGGTAAGCCTGTCGTGTCTCACTGGTTCTATATTGGTGGGCCCAAAGGATTATTTCCTCTGGTGGGCCCCAGGTACCCCAGTCCGACACTGGACAGAAGCGGTCCCCGAACTAAGACGTCCCCGGCTTCCTTCATTCCTCCATCATGTCTTTTTGATGAGAAGAGCGGGCATCAAGCTAAGAGGCACCCAAGCACAGCGGCACCCAGTACTCAGCACCCAGCACTACTGAGCGGCTGTCAGCGCAGGGGGGCACCACTCAGTAGTATTGGGTGCTGGGGTGCCGGCCTGCCAGCTGTGCCAGGGTATACACCATGGGGGAGATTTATCAAACATGGTGTAAAGTGAAACTGTCTCAGTTGCCCCTAGCAACCAATCAGATTCCACCTTTCATTTTCCAAAGAGTCTCTGAGGAAAGAAAGGTGGAATCTGATTGGTTGCTAGGGGCATTTGATAAGTCTCCCCCATGCAAGTAACCAGTGCCAGAGTATATACCATGTGTATAACCCCAGCATGCAAAGTGCCTAGAGCAGCATGAACTCTAAATACAGGCCTGTTTATGACTGCTGTGACTTAGAGGACTATACAATTCTCTTTCTGTAACATTTTTAGCTTTATTAGGTAGGGGCTGGCTATAGTATAACCTCAGTCATATGCATTGATTTGTGAGCTGCACCATCCTGGGGGGGGACATAACACTCTGGGCCCCTGTGACATGGGCCTTGTTGGTACAACACCATCTACCTAGCTCTGCGGGTTACTGCACAAACAAAGCTCGCTCTTCATCCACACCACAGACAGCAATGATTGCAGTGCTTACACAGGACCTGTGGTCAGTCCACTGTTATTATCATTTATAGCCTTGCATGATAGTACTACAAGTCCCAGCATAGCATGCAAGACAATAAGTGCACACTGCAACAACTAAGCACTACAAGTCCCAGGATATCCTGTAAATACAGTAATCTCCTCCCTACACACATTGTACATATGACACTAACTGCCACACAGGTGGTATTATCTATGACATCATCACTGCCACACAGGTGGTATTATCTATGACATCACAATAGATCACCAAGTGCTTTGTGTGTCCGGGCTGCACTGCAGTCAGTTGAGTGTTAGGGCTCAGCGAGGATGGAGGTGAGGAGAGTATTGGAGATATTGGTGCTTTGCAGTTTGTGCTTTGGAGGAAAGAAAGTCTCAGGGACATCACCAGGTAATGGCTTCATACTGGAGGGAGGTTATTATACTAAATGGAGAGCAATATTACTGTATATCAATCCAGGATTACAGGAAACACAGATAGATAGATAGATAGATAGATAGATAGATAGATAGATAGATAGATAGATAGATAGATAGATACACACACACATGGGAAGGGGGGGGGGATGATTTGCAGCTGGGAAAATGTATTTGATGTCTGTATTTTCCTTCTTAGAGTCGGTGATAGAAAGTCCCATCCCACAGGACAGAGGCGGCCATACCAGTAAGTAGTTATTTCCATCCTCCCCAAATTCTGCATCAGGACGGTCTAAAGATCACCCCAAATCTGTTATAGAGGAAAACTAAAAGAATCATAGTAATAAATAATAATAATCCTAATATATTAATCACTGTCTGTGTTTATTATAGGCAGAGGCAGTGTTGGCCTTACAGTCGGCCTGGTCTTGGCAGTGATTGTGGTTATCGTCATATCCTGGTAAGTTCCTGCTTTCGGTTCTGACCATAGAAAATTGTCATCTACATCAGTTTGTCTAAAAGACTTTGTTTTGTTTCACAGCGCAATATTTTGGTATTGCCGCAGACGTCGGAGGCCGAAAGCGGTTTATTTAGAAGAAATTGTCGTCCAAAAGCCAGGTAATGTAGGTGTAAGGTGTGGGAGCTGCATCTGGGGGCATTTATGGCATATCCTGTGGATTTACAATAAGTGCCCCTGATGGATATACCCCTTTAAAAACCAAACCCCAAAATCTATTGTACAGTCTCTCAAGTCCTGCTTACAGCAATAACATATGGTTTCCCTTTTACATTGCAGATATTCCAAAAGCCTTGGCTAAAGAGGACGAACTTCAGGGAATAGAGACAAACTGCCCCATAGTAACACCAAAAAACATCCCATTGGAGGCAGTGGTCTCCATCATGGAGCCCGAAAAGAGAGATTTCCACCATGGGCTGAGGAGGACGGAGGAGGCAGCGACCATCTCTGCCAAAATAAAAGCGAAGGCTAAAAAATTTCCCAACATCCGGTCATGGTTCAAAACCAAAAAAAGCCGAGACAAAGAAAGAAAAAAAAGAGACGAGAAATGCAAAAGGGTCAACTCGTGGTTAGAGAAAAGGAGGAGGAGAAAGAGGAGCATGGAGAGGAAAATGCATTTAACATCTAAATCGAAGACTCCATGGCTCTGGTGTTCAACCTGCCACTGACTTCCACCAGTTGTCCGTATCTAAGGATGTTGTTGTCCCATTAATAAACATCTATAACATCTATATTGGCTTATGGGCATTTGTTTTTCTTCATAATTTTGTGATTATGCTGGTGTGATACCTGCATTAAAGGGGTTATCCAGGATTACAAGAACATGAATATGTGGTTTCTGTAAGAAAGTGTGTGTACAACAAGCGATCCCCACCATGAGTCCCCTGGGGAAACCAGCGATATAGCGGATGGAAACATGTAGGGAGGTAGGGTGCAATATGGAGATGTGGGGGGCAGGTGTTAGTGTGGGGTCACCCTTCTCAGGGCCATCTTATTTTTTAGGAGGGGCATAGCATTATCCAGATGAGGGCTACCTAGCTATTCGGGGTCTTGTACATTTTTAGGAAATCATGTTCAGGCAGTAGCGAAATTTGGGGAGGGGCGGGGGGGCTACCGCTCCCGGGCCCACATAGGCTGGGGGCCCCGACCAGTGTCAGCACATGGAAGTAATTAGGGTCGGCTTTCCACACTGTGATGCAGGGATCACCCGGGGATCCCCAGGACACCTGTCCCGGATCCCCAGGGGTGGCCCCACTCACTTGTGCAGCGCTGACAGGAAGCTGAGGCTACAGAGAGACGCAGCGTCTCACTGTCTGTGCCGGAAGATAAGACAGAGGAGAGAGAGAGAGAGGAGAGCGGGGTCTGCAGAGCAGCAGCAGCATCCAGGCAGCGTGTGAGAGGGAAGTTTACTTTTTTCATGGGGTTAATCAGTGGTGATGGGGCCCATGAATGTTTGCAATCACTTTGCTTTTGGGCTGCAGCAGGATGCAGGGCAGCACTATCTCCTTCTCCCATACAATCTATGCACAGTCCGTGCAGGCACCAAGACTACAGGCAGCAGTATAGACTGCACAACTATTGCTGCTTCTGTCTCTGCCTGAAGGGACTGTGCGTGGATCGCCCATGTACAGTAGTGGAGCAGTGTTTCTTATCCTCCAGCAGGACCCTGCAGTTTCCTTCTCCATTTGATCCCCTCAATACAAAAGATGCAGCTGTTTGGAGCTATAGGCTCCAATAGGAGCCCCCCTGCCACATCCATCAGCCCCTGGAGTACAAGTCCTGCCATCACATGGTACTGTGCACCCAGCACACAGGACAGGCAGAGCAGATAGTTTAGCTGCTGGTAGGGGCAGAGAGCTCACAGACACTGCTACCACACACTAAAGTTGCACTTACATGTTGCTGTGAAAGTAGAATAGATCCTGGCCTGATCTGTGAGGAATCCACTCATTGGCCCTGTTGTCAGCTCATCCTCTGATCTGACTGCAGCAGGGACCTGGAGTTACCTCAGAGGATTCTCAGTACATGTCCTATCATCACTGGTGATGTACTACCTGCAAGCTGAACCCCTCCCCACTATTCAGGTAAATAAAGTCCATCTCTCCCCCCCCCCCCTCTCTCTCTCCCCCTCTCCCTATATCTCTCTCCCTCTCTATCTATCTATCTATCTATCTATCTATCTATCTATCTATCTATCTATCTATCTCCTATCTTCCTTTTGCCCTAATGTCAGGAACCCCCCCCCCAACAAAAACACACAAAACCTGCTGAAAATGATTTTACTATCCTATACTCATACACCCGCAGCGCACGGAAAGAGGGAGCCCAGATTTGGAGGACGGCCCGGGGCCTATGGACTACTCCGCCACTGGGGTTCATGCTAAAGGGGAGGACAAATGCTGCATAATATGAGGGGGTCAATACTGTATGCGGCTGCACAGACAGAAGGGGTTAATATTGTATGCCGTATAGCATGGGTCTCCAAACTGCGGCCCTCCAGCTGTTGCAAAACTACATTTCCCATCATGCCTGGACAGCCAAATCCAAAGCTTTAGCTGTCCGGGCATGATGGGAGTTGTGGTTACGCAACAGCTGGTGGGCCGCAGTTTGGAGACCCATGCCGTATAGTATTAACGTCCTCTGTCTATGCAGCTTTGTATAGCCCTCTCTGTAGTATTAACCTCCTGTGTGCAGTCCCATATAGTATATGGAGCTACACAGGGCAGCTAATACTATTGAGCAGGCTGCAAAAAGGGGGTTAATACTAGAGATGAGCGTATCTACATTAGGAAGGAAGCAAATCGCTTCATCCCTATCTGCATTCTGCTCATCAGGCTGCAGGCTTTTAAATCTGCTCCGTTACCTACAGCTCCTGCCCAGGTTCTGGGAAAGGATGGATCCAGTCCTGGAAAACTGGGAGAAGTTTCCCAGGACTGGATCCATACTGGTAAGGGGTTTGTGTTATAAAGGATTGGCACAACATAGGCACTTTCTTTCAAAATCAGCATCACCCTGGTAGTGTGTGGTATTAAAACCTGGCTCAATTCACTTCAGTGGAAATTAAATTCAATACCACACTTAGCCTGAGGGCAGGGGTGGTGCTGTTTCTGGAAGAGAACAGCCAAGATTTTTTAAAATCCTGGATAACCCCTTTAATTTAGAGTGATTATACGTAGAGCCGTTTACACTGTTCTAAATCCTTCACATTCACTGAGAGTTATGTACTGTAGAATATACCCCTCATTATGCAGAAACCATTGCTGTCTGCCATTGTTCCCTATGTGTAACATAATCGGTTGGGGGCCCACTCAGAGTTACTCGCCCCCCTTAGACTGAGCCCCTAGCTACGCCCCTGTGTTCAGGTAAATATGTGATATTTCATTTAGGTTCTGAATTCTCATTTTATTAAAGTTTCCATATTAGAGGATTATTACAATGTAACCCCAACATGGGAAAATGTGAGATACATAAAATAATAGGTCAGATAGTGATATAACTGAGGTCTGTAAGAGCAGATACACAATCATCTAACCAAAGAAGCAAAGGAGGGGCGAGGGGTAGAAAAATGAAAAGGAGGGGAGGGATGGCTTCAGTAATGGCGTACGGTTGCACTAAAAACTTTTACTCATACGTTTCAACAGTAGAACGAGGTGCGGACGTAATATGAGCACGCAAAACGTATGATAAATGAAAGAGTAGTAGATGCTTGGAACAAACATCCAGCAGATGTGGTATGTAAATCCAAAGTAACATAATATAAATCTGCCTGGGATAAACTTATATAAAAACATAAGAAATAATATAGAGGTGGACTAGATGGATCAGGTGCATTTTTTGGGGGGGCCAGAAAACTAGCATAAAAGTCATTTATTTTTGTGCAAAATACTATAAACTCACAAGTGTTTCTTCAGAGATATGGTTTTCAACAAAAAAAATTGCAATTTATTTAACCCTTTGAGGACCAAACCCAAAATGACCCAGTGGACCGCGCAAATTTTCATTTTTGCGTTTTCGTTTTTTCCTCCTCCCCTTCTAAGAGCTCCAGCACTTTCAGTTTTCTATCTACAAGGCCATGTGGGGGGATGTTTTTTACAGGAATAGTTGTACTTTGTAATGGCGTCTTTCATTCTACCATAACATGTATGATGGAACCCCAAAAATATCATTTATGAAGATATAAATTGGTGAAATTGTAAAGTAGAGTACAATATGGTAACGTTTGGGGGGTTCCTGTGTCTACGTAATGCACTATATGGTAAAAGCGACATGATACTATTATTCTATAGGTCAGTCCGAACACAACCATATGCAGATTACACAGATTCTCTAATGTTATATATATTTTTTTTTAAATGAAATCCTTTTTTTTTTTTGCAATTAATTATTAATACAATGGGCCTATTGTGACGCTTATAACGGTTTTATTTTTTCACCTGCGGGGCTGTATGGGGCGTTATTTTTTCCGCCATGATCTTGAGTTTTTGTTTACAGCATATTTGTGAAGATCGGACGTTTTGACCATTTAAACATTTTTTTTTTTTTTTTAAATATAATGTAAAAAAAAACAAAAAAAAACAAAAAAAAAAAAAAAAACGGTAATCCTGGCGCTTTTTTCACTCTTTTCGTTTACACCGTTTGTGATGACGCTTGTTATATTTTAATAGATCGAACAATTACGCACGCTACGGTATAATATATTTTATTTGTTTTTATCGGTTTTATTTATATAATGGGAAAGGGGGTGATTTCAACTTTTATTGGGGGAGGGGCTTTGGGTGTTTGTGAAAATATTTTTACTTACACACACTGATCATTGCTATGCCATAAGCAAAGCATTGATCAGTGTGATCTGCTCATTGAGGATTCCAGCAGGAGAAGAGAGTGCTGATGTTGTAGGAGAGGTCACAGCAGCACAGAGGATGTCAGGAAAGGAGTGTGCTGATCTCATATGAGAGGTCACAGCAGCACAGAGGATGTCAGGAAAGGAGTGTGCTGATCTCATATGAGAGGTCACAGCAGCACAGAGGATGTCAGGAGAGGAGGGTGCTGATCTTATAGGAGATGTCACAGCAGCACAGAGAATGTCAGGAGAGGAGTGTGCTGATCTTATAGGAGAGGACACAGCAGCACAGAGGATGTCAGGAGAGGAGAGTGCTGATCTTATAGGGGAGGTCACAGCAGCACAGAGGATGTCAGGAGAGGTGCGTTTTGATCTTATAGGAGAGGTCACAGCAGCAGAGGATGTCAGGAGAGAAATGTGCTGTTCTTTTAGGAGAAGTCAATGGATCCAAGCAGCACAGAGGATCTTAGGAAAGGAGTGTTCTGATCTTATAGGAGAGGTCACAGCAGCACAGAGTATCTCAGGAGAGGAGTGTGCTGATCTGATAGGAGAACTCCCACCAGCACATAGGATGTCAGGAGAGGAGTGGGCTGATCTTATAGGAGAGGTCACAGCGCAGAGATTATCTCAGTAGAGGAGCATGCTGGTCTTATAGGAGAGGTCACAGCAGCACAGAGTATCTCAGGAGAGGAGTGTGCTGGTCTTATAGAAAATGTCACAGTGTCAGAGACTTAGAGGACAATACAATTCTCTTAGTAATTTCTGTAACATCTTTCCCTTTATTAGGTAGGGGCTGGCTATAGTACAACCTCAGTCATATGCAGTGAGATTTGTGAGCTGCACCTGGGAGGAGGGGAGGGGGGGGGGGACATAACACTCTGGGCCCCTGTGACATGGGCCTCCTTGGTACAACACCATCTCTCCCAGCTCTGCGGGTTACTGCACAAAGCTCGCTCTTCATCCACACCACAGTCAGCAATGATTGCAGTGCTTACACAGGACCTGTGGTCAGTCCACTGTTTATATCATTTATAGCCTTGCATGATAGTACTACAAGTCCCAGCATAGCATGCAAGACAATAAGTGCACACTGCAACAACTAAGCACTACAAGTCCCAGAATATACTGTAAATACTGTAATCTCCTCCCTACACACATTGCTCCTATTACAATCTAACTGCCACACAGGTGGTATTATCTATGACATCATCACCGCCACACAGGTGGTATTATCTATGACATCATCACTGCCACACAGGTGGTATTATCTATGACATCACAATAGATCACCAAGTGCTTTGTGTGTCCGGGCTGCACTGGAGTCAGTTGAGTGTTAGTGCTCAGCAAGGATGGAGGTGAGGAGAGTGATCCAGATATTTGTGCTGTGCAGTTTGTACTTTGAAGGAAAAGTCTCAGGGACATCACCAGGTAATGGCTTCATACTGGAGGAAGGTTATTATACTAAATGGAGAGAAATATTACTGTATATCAATCCAGGATTACAGGAAACCCAGATAGATGGATAGATAGACAGACAGACATGGGAAGCGGGGGGGGGGGTGATTTGCAGCTGGGAAAATGTATTTAATGTCTGTATTTTCCTTCTTAGATTCGGTGATAGAGAGTGCCATCCCACAGGACGGAGGCGGCCATACCAGTAAGTAGTTATTTCCATCCTCCCCAAATTCTGGATCAGGACGGTCTAAAGCTCACCCCAAATCTGTTATAGAGGAAAACTAAAAGAATCATAGTAATAAATAATAATAATCCTAATATACTAATATATTAATCACTGTCTGTGTTTATTATAGGCAGAGGCAGTGTTGGCCTTACAGTCGGCCTGGTCTTGGCAGTGATTGTGATTATCGTCGTATCCTGGTAAGTTCCTGCTCTCGGTTCGGACCATAGAAAATTTTCATCTACATCAGTTTGTGTAAAACACTTTGCTTTGTTTTGTAGCGCTATACTTTGGTATTGCCGCAGACGTCGGAGGCGTCGAAGACCGGAACCGGTTTATTTAGAAGAAATTATCGTCCACAGGCCAGGTAATGTAGGTGTAAGGTGTGGGAGCTGCATCTGGGGGCATTTATGGCATATCCTGTGTATTTGCAATAAGTGTCCCTGATGGATATACCACTTTAAAAACCAAACCCCAAAATCTATTGTACAGTCTCTCAAGTCCTGGTTACAGCAATAACATATGGTTTCCCTTTTACATTGCAGATATTCCAAAAGCCTTGGCTAAGGAGGACGAACTTCAGGGAATAGAGAAAAACTGCCCCATAGAGAAGGAAACTCTGAAAAACATCCCATTGGAGGCAGTGGTCTCCATCATGGAGCCCAAAAAGAGAGATTTCCACCATGGGCTGAGAAGGACGGAGGAGGCAGCGACCATATCTACCAAAATAAAAGTGAAGGCTAAAAAATTCACCAACATCCGATCATGGTTCAAAACCAAAAAAAGCCGAGACAAAGAAAGAAAAAAAAAGAGACGAGAAATGCAAAAGGGTCAACTCGTGGTTAGAGAAAAGGAGAAGGAAAAAGCGAAGGAGCATGGAGAGGAAAATGCATTTAACATCTAAATCGAAGAAGACTCCATGGCTCTGGTGTTCAACCTGCCACTGACTTCCACCAGTGTTGTGTCCACATCTAAGCATGTTGTAGTCTCATTAATAAACATCTATAACATCTATAATGGCTTATGGGCATTTGTTTTTCTTCATATTTTTGGGATTATGCTGGTGTGATACCTGCATTAAAGGGGTTTTCCAGGATTACAAGAACATGAATATGTGGTTTCTGTAAGAAAGTGTGTGTACAACAAGCGATCCCCACCATGTATCCCCTGGGGAAACCAGCGATATAGCGGATGGAAACATGTAGGGAGGTAGGGATCGATATGGAGATGTGGGGGGCAGGTGTTAGTGTGGGGTCACTCTTCTCAGGGCCATATTATTTATTTATTTATTTTTTTATAGACAATGTGCATGTTGGAAACATAAAATAAAAGCAATATTCATGGCAATCTTCATTTCATCTTATTTTTCAGTAGGGGCATAGCATAATCCAGATGAGGGCTATCTAGCTATTCGGAGTCTTGTAAATTTTCAGGAAATCCTGTTCAGGTAAATATGTGATATTTTATTTATGTTTTGAATTCTCATTTTATTAAAGTTTTCATATTAACCCTTAGAGGACGGGGCCAATTTTGATTTTTGCGTTTTCGTTTTTTCCTCCTTGTGCTTAACCCCTTAAGGACAGAGCCAATTTCGATTTTTGCGTTTTCGTTTTTTCCTCCTTGTGCTTAACCCCTTAAGGACAGAGCCAATTTCGATTTTTGCATTTTCGTTTTTTCCTCCTTGTGCTTAAAAGGCCATAGCACTTGCATTTTTCCACCTAGAAACCCACATGAGCCCTTATTTTTTGCGTCACTAATTGTACTTTGCAATGACAGGCTGAATTTTTGCATAAAGTACACTGCGAAACCAGAAAAAAATTGAGAAAAAAAACGCATTTTGTTTATTTGGGGGAAATGTGTTTTTACGCCATTCGCCCTGGGGATAAACTGACTTGTTATGCATGTTCCTCAAGTCGTTACGATTACAACGATATGTAACATGTATAACTTATATTGTATCTGATGGCCTGTAAAAAATTCAAACCATTGTCAACAAATATACGTCACTTAAAATCGCTCCATTCCCAGGCTTATAGCGCTTTTATCCTTCGGTCTATCGGGCTGTGTCAGGTGTAATTTTTTGCGCCATGATGTGTTCTTTCTATCGGTACCTTGATTGCGCATATACGACTTTTTGATCGCTTTTTATTACAATTTTTCTGGATTTGATGCGACCAAAAATGCGCAATTTTGCACTTTGGGATTTTTTTGCGCTGACACCGTTTACCGTGCGAGATCTGGAATGTGATTAATAGTTCAGGCGATTACGCACACGGCGATAGCAAACATGTTTATTTCTTTATTTACTTTTATTAATAACCTGGGAAAAGGGGGGTGATTCAGACTTTTATTAGGGGAGGGGGCTTTTTACTAATAACAACACTTTTTTTTTTACTTTAACACTTATACTAGAAGCCCCCCTAGGGGACTTCTAGTATAAGTGCTTTGATCTCTCATAGAGATCTCTGCAGCATAGATATGCTGCAGAGATCCATGAGATAGGCACTCGTTTACTTCCGGCTGCTGCAGCCGAAAGTAAACGAGTGGCGAGCCGGGGACGGCTCCGTGTTACAGGAGTGGAGAGAGCAGACCGCCGCCGTCTAATATGGGCTCCACCACAGCCCACTCTGCACTTACCCGCTCGCTATCGGTGGCCGTAGTAGTGGCGGCAGTGAGTGGGGAACGGGGAGCAAGTGAGCGCTGACCTGACAGATCTGTGCTCGCTTGCTCCTGCAATCCAACTGGTGTAATAGCGGCTTTAGTGTCCGCACAGTAGTAAGCTAGAGCTGCAGAGGATTAGGCCGGGGTCACACTGCAGTTTTGCAGGCCGTCTAATATATGGTTACTTCTAACATACACAAAAACGTGATTAATCACGATTTTTGTGTACACACAAAAAAAAAAAAAAAAAACTATTTGTATACTATACCTGATCAACAATGGCCCCTATATACATATATACATACGTCCATATGTAGGATTCTCGAAACCCAAATTTGTAATGACATGCTGGACAAATCATGCAAAACAGCATCTCACTGCTATTCTGTGTACTATACCTGGCAGTATTTTATGTTTTGGAGGAGTTGAATAGAAAAAGGAGCAGGATCCCAGAAGCACAGAGGATGTCAGGAGAGGACAGTGCTCATCTTATAGGAGAGGTCACAGCAGCACAGAGGATGTCAGGAGAGGAGTGTGCTGATCTTATAGCAGAGGTCACAGCAGCACAGAGGATGTCAGGAGAGGAGTGTGCTGATCTCATAGGAGAGGTCACAGCAGCACAGAGGATGTCAGGAGAGGAGTGGGCTGATCTTATAGGAGAGGTCACAGTGTCCCAGCAGCACAGAGGATTTTAGGAAAGGAGTGTGCTGTTCTTTTAGGAGAAGTCATAGGATCCCAGCAGCACGGAGGATCTTAGGAGAGGAATGTGCAGATCTTAAAGGGGAGATCACAGAAGCACAGAGGAAGTCAGGAGAGAAGTGTGCTGTTCTTTTAGGAAAAGTCATAGGATCCCAGCAGCACGGAGGATCTTAGGAGAGGAATGTGCAGATCTTAAAGGGGAGATCACAGCAGCACAGAGGAAGTCAGGAGAGGAAAGTGTTGGTCTTATAGGAGAGGTCACAGTGTCACAGCAGCACAGAGGATTTCAGGAGAGGAGTGTGCTGGTTTTATAGGAGAGGTGACAGCAGCACAGAGGATGTCAGGAGAGGAGTGTGCTGATATTATAGGAGAGGTCACAGCAGCACAGAGGATGTCAGGAGAGGAGTGTGCTGATCTGATAGGAGAACTCCCACCAGCACATAGGATGTCAGGAGAGGAGTGGGCTGATCTTATAGGAGAGGTCACAGCGCAGAGAGTATCTCAGTAGAGGTGCATGCTGGTCTTATAGGAGAGGTCACAGCAGCACAGAGTATCTCAGGAGAGGAGTGTGCTGGTCTTATAGAAAAGGTCACAGTGTCAGTGACTTAGAGGACAATACAATTCTCTTGGTAATTTCTGTAACATCTTTCCCTTTATTAGGTAGGGGCTGGCTATAGTACAACCTCAGTCATATGCAGTGAGATTTGTGAGCTGCACCTGGGAGGAGGGGAGGGGGGGGGGGGGACATAACACTCTGGGCCCCTGTGACATGGGCCTCCTTGGTACAACACCATCTCTCCCAGCTCTGCGGGTTACTGCACAAGGCTCGCTCTTCATCCACACCACAGTCAGCAATGATTGCAGTGCTTACACAGGACCTGTGGCCAGTCCACTGTTTATATCATTTATAGCCTTGCATGATAGTACTACAAGTCCCAGCATACTGCACACTGCAACAACTAAGCACTACAAGTCCCAGGATATCCTGCATATACAGTAATCTCCTCCCAACACATATTACTCCTATTACACTCTAACTGCCACACAGGTGGTATTATCTATGACATCATCACTGCCACACAGGTGGTATTATCTATGACATCACAATAGATCACCAAGTGTTTTGTGTGTCCGGGCTGCACTGCAGTCAGTTGAGTGTTAGTGCTCAGCGAGGATGGAGGTGAGGAGAGTGATCCAGATATATGTGCTGTGCAGTTTGTGCTTTGGAGTAAAGAAAGTCTCAGGGACATCACCAGGTAATGGCTTCATACTGGAGGGAGGTTAATATACTAAATGGAGAGCAATATTACTGTATATCAATCCAGGATTACAGGAAACACAGATAGACAGATAGACAGATAGATAGAGAGTGCCATCCCACAGGACGGAGGCGGCCATACCAGTAAGTAGTTATTTCCATCCTCTCCTAATTCTGGATCAGGACGGTCTAATGATCACTCCAAATCTGTTATAGAGGAAAACTAAAAGAATCATAGCAATAAATAATAATAATCCTAATATACTAATATATTAATCACTGTCTGTCTTTATTATTAGGCAGAGGCAGTGTTGGCCTTACAGTCGGCCTGGTCTTGGCAGTGATTGTGATTATCGTCATATCCTGGTAAGTTCCTGCTCTCGGTTCGGACCATAGAAAATTGTCATCTACATCAGTTTGTCTAAACACTTTGCTTTGTTTTGTAGCACTATATTGTGGTATTGCCACAGACGACGGAGGCGTCGAAGACCGGAACCGGTTTATTTAGAAGAAATTGTCGTCCACAGGCCAGGTAATGTAGGTGTAAATCCCAGAAGTGGGACCTGCATCTAGGGGGCATTTATGGCATATCCTGTGGATTTACAATAAGTGTTCCTGATGGATATACCCCTTTAAAAACCAAACCCATAAACCTATTGTTCAGTCCTGGTTACAGCAATAACATAAGGTTTCCCTTTTACATTACAGATATTCCAAAGGCCTTAACTGAAAAGGAGGACGAACTTCAGGGAATAGAGACAAACTGCCCCATAGAGAAGGAAACTCCGAAAAACATCCCATTGGAGGCAGTGGTCTCCATCATGGAGCCCGAAAAGAGAGATTTCCACCATGGGCTGAGAAGGACGGAGGAGGCAGCGACCATATCTACCAAAATAAAAGTGAAGGCTAAAAAATTCACCAACATCCGATCATGGTTCAAAACCAAAAAAAGCCGAGACAAAGAAAGAAAAAAAAGAGACGAGAAATGCAAAAGGGTCAACTCGTGGTTAGAGAAAAGGAGAAGGAAAAAGCGAAGGAGCATGGAGAGGAAAATGCATTTAACATCTAAATCGAAGAAGACTCCATGGCTCTGGTGTTCAACCTGCTACTGACTTCCACCAGTGTTGTGTCCACATCTAAGCATGTTGTAGTCTCATTAATAAACATCTATAACATCTATAATGGCTTATGGGCATTTGTTTTTCTTCACATATTTGGGATTATGCTGGTGTGATACCTGCATTAAAGGGGTTATCCAGGATTACAATAACAAACTTTCTTACAGAAACCACATATTTGGCTACAACAAGCGATCCCCACCATGTGTCCCCTGGGGAAACCAGCGATATAGCGGATGGAAACATGTAGGGAGGTAGGGTGCAATATGGAGATATGGTGGGAAGGTGTTAGCGTGGGAGGGGCAGGTCACAGGGACATATTTTTCAGGAATGGCATAACACAATCCAGATAAGGGTTACCTGGCTATTTGGGGACTTGTATATTTTAGGAAATCATGTTCAGGTAAATATGTGATATTTCATTTAGGTTCTGAATTCTCATTTTATTAAAGTTTCCATATTAGAAGATTATTACAATGTAACCCCAACATGGGGAAATGTGTGATACATAAAATAATGGGTCAGATAGTGATATAACTGAGGTCTGTAAGAGCAGTTACACAATCATCTAACCAAAGAAGCAAAGGAGGGGCGAGGGATAGAAAAATGAAGAGGTAGGGAGGGGTGGCAGAGTGCGGGGGGGGTGGCTTCAGTAATGGTGTACGGTTGCACTAAAAACTTATACTCAAAAGTTTGAACAGTAGAAGCAAGGTGCGGACGCAAAGAAACGCAAAACGTATGATAAATGAGAGAGAAGTAAATACTTGGAACAAATTTCCAGCAGGTGCGGTATGTAAATCCAAACAGAATGTAAATCTGCCTGGGATAAACTTATATATGTCCTAAGATTAAAGCATAAGAAACAATATAGGGGTGGACTAGGGGTGCATTTTTTGGGCCAGAAAACTAGTATAAAAGTCATACATTTTTGTGCCAAATACTATAAACTCACAAGTTTTTCTACAGAGATATGGTTTTGAACAAAAAAAAAAAATTGCTAATTTTTTAAGCTAGTTTTCTGGTGTAGAGTTGGGCAAGCACCGGGTGATTGGGTTACTGCAAGACACATTAGAACTCCAGTGGTAAGTCATTAATTGACAGCATGCCGCCAGAGTTCTAGTGTGTCTACCATTAACCTACTGCCTTTTTTGTTCAAATTTTTTGTAAATTTCATTTACACATTCCCTTGAAGGTGAACCAGGAATCCTCTGATCTGCCAAACAGCTGGTTAAATGCTTGAGTCTCCCATTGATTTCAATACGTTTCGTTACTTGAGTTTTGAAAAAAATGTCTGACTCAAACGAGCTCTTAAGCATTTCCCACAGAGACCCTTAGAAATTGTAAATTATTTATATAAGTGTCATTTTTGGTATATACAGTACTATGGAATTGTTCACACTACATCTTGTTGGGTTACCTTTGCGGATTCCTCCATTTCCTCTTCTTGGTATAGCTTTCCTGATGATAACTCAGCAATCACGAAACCAAGCAAAGCTTCCCAAGACTTCCCGGGAGAGTATGAACTCTGTTAGGGAGAGGTCAAAAGGATTTCATTTTTAGAGGAATACAAAGAAAAGATAACAAAGCAAACTAGAGATCAGAAAGAGTTGAAAAAATTAAAACAAAGTCTGGGTTCTTATAAAAGATGTTGGACAATACTGCCTACCAAGAGTGTTGATCAAGCTGACAACATAATGGCTCTACTGGCATGCATTGAGAGATGTGTGTATCAGGAGATGCATCAGCTTCACGGAGGAAAGTGACCAGGACAAAACACCAGTTAAGAAACTTTATTGGCCTTTTTTTATTCCCTAGAAAATAAATGTTGTTTTTCCCCTCTAAAAAACAGGAAAGGATCCGATCAAGAGGAAAGAAACCTAATTGGAAAATGGACCGATGGACATAAAGTACGGATTTAGCTCTCTCATATGTACTTGTCAGAACTCATCTACCAGCAATGCAAGACCGGATTGCTGAACAACAACCCAGGGGATTGCATACACTGCTCTATCATCCTCACCCACTGCAATAGAAGAAAAAAAAAAAAAGTTAAAGTCACTGTTTTTATACACAGTCCAGGGATCAAAACTTCCAAGAGAGGCAGGTCTATTGTTTACCTAGTACCCAGTCCACTGTCACTTGACACATTTCCCACGAACAAAGGACACTTTACTTTGATCAGTAGAGTTGAGCGGAACTGAAGTCTGATAAGCCACTGGTATTCAGATGCAGTACTAAGAGGTTGGCTGCAGCCCTAAGGAGTCCAGGAAAATATAGATACAGTCTATGGCTGAATCCATGTTTTCCTGCACTCCCTAGGGCTTCATCCAACTTCTCTAGCCACCAGAAATCAAATGCCAACTGATAGGACTCGAGCATGCTAATCTCTATTGATCAGTATTCCTTAACCAGTAGGTGTAGAGTTAGGGCCCTATTACACGGGACGATTATTGTGCAAAAAATTGTTATATAGTTCGAATTTAAACGATAATCATTCTGTGTAAATTGCAGGCAATGATCGGAAAATCGTTCTTATGTTGTTGATCATTGATTTAGATCTGAACCTAAAATCATTCACTGTAATTCCACATTCGTTCGCTCAAGTTCCGCATTTGTTCACTGATCGTTCAGTGTAATTGCACATTGTTCTGCTAGGATCAGAAGGAATAAACGATCATAGTAACGATCGCAATAACGACCATTGTTCTGTGTAATATGGTGAAACGATTTCAGCGTACTGATAAACAATCTCATATGCGATTGTTTAACGTTAGTCGTTAAAAATCGCCACTGGCAGTTAACAGTAGTGCAAAGACAATGTAATCATTATACCTATCAATTCACATATGTGAAGTTTCTTCTGAGCTACACAATGTTGTGGACCTCAGCTTTGTTGCTCCTCTTTAGCACTGATTTTCAGTGAAATCCATGTACACTCTATAAACCCCATGTAACTCCATCATGTTGTTCTTTATATTAAAGGAGTGTTCTGATCCTATATTTTTAGCACTCATACCTAGGAAGGATAATAAAGCACCTACTGACCTGAGCACTGCTGCATTAAAACATCATAGTAGCGCTTAAGTGCATACATGGGCTTCCACCCTCTCTGTCTGATATACAAGATACAGGAAAGAGTGTCCTCCCTGTGGTCGTGTCACACATATTGGACATGGGATGGTAACCCAATCTGTGTACTGATCACTGTGGACAGAGAGAGGACTGAGAGCCTATGTAGGGACCTGAGCACTGCTAAATCTTTTACTGTTGTATGTAGTCATTGTATTTAGTCATTTCTAAATCACATCCACTTTTGGGAATTGGGAAGAAAGCCTGTGCCGGGTGACAGCTTTTTAGTAAATTAAGGCACTCCATGGAAGATAGCAGTAAGAAATAACTCTAGATAAAATTCTGTATATTTATTGATTCCCTTTAACTCTTACGGAGGTTGTCTGGGAAAATGTTAACTTTTACCCTATCGAGGTAGGGGAAAAGTAAGAGTTTCCGGGGGGGGGGGGGGGGGGGGGGGGGGGGGGCTGACCTCTATACCTCCTGCCGATCTCAGTATCAGGCCCCTGCTTTCTTTGTTATGAATGGAGTCACAGGTACGACACATGACCCGCTGCTCTATTCGTTTCTATGGAGTCGTTGGAGAGAGCCAAGTGAGACGGAAGAGGCTCTTTTCGGCAGCTCCATAGGAATGAATAGAGCAGCGGGTCATACCTGTGACTCCATTCATAACAAAGAAGCCAGGCGGCAATATAGAGATCAGCAAGGAGTATGGAGGTTGGACCCCCACCTCCCCGGACAATCTCTGTTAAGACAAACCAGCCAGGTGATAAAACTTTTTTAACCATATCATCACTATGTGAAACTGCAAGTCAAAATCTTTCACAATCAGAATCCACACCGTGTGTTTGGTCTAATATTGCCAGTAATTTAAGGGAATTTTGTGGGAAATGTGTCAAGTGACAGTGGACTGGGTATTGGGTAAATAAGAGACCTGTCTATCATGGAAGTTTTGATGCCTGGACTGTGTGTAAAGACAGTAGCCTGAACTTATTGTGTTCGGGTTTTTTCTTATTGCAATCCATAAGGATAATAGAGCAGTGTATGCAATCTCCTGGGTTGTTGTTCAGCAATTTTCCAATTTCACTTACAATTGTAAATCTGCCCCAAACAGTCTGGTAAAGGGGAAAGAAAAAAAAGGTTGTTTTAGGGGTCAAGATGTAAAGTGGGTAAATGTTATTCTCCAACCTGCATACTTGTTATGGACTTGTCATATCTCCTTTACGAGAACTGTTCGGGTACATAGAGGTAAAGATGGAACCTGCACCACCACATTGATGGAGCTGCCATTCCTTTGTGCCAGTAAAGTATTCTGTGAGGCCGTCTGCTTGTCAGGATATCAATTATACAATGAATGATTCTGCCACCTCTGCACCTTTGGAGCTGGAACTTTTCATAAGGGCTGATGGCTGAAAAATGTCACCTTTCTTCCTAATCGCTTATTCCCTAGCAGAGAATCACAAAGCCTCTGACAAAAACAAGAAGCATTGATTTTTCGCGTGTAATCGTTATTTAGTATAAAAACTAAGGAGCGCATTGAAAGTAAAAAAGAAAAAACGGCAATGACTGCGGGGACACGGGCCAGTTATTGTTCCTGCCTTAAAGTGTACCGGTCATTTTAAAACTTTTGACATGTCACTGAGGCAGCTGCAGCTGCTCTTCTCACGCGGAGTTTAAAAAAAAACAAGTCGGGCTTCATAGTAGCCCATTATAAGGCTGATGCACTGCAGCGCATCTTCTCCCCGCTCTATCTCCCAATTGGTACAGGTCTGAACAATCAAACCCGGACCAATCAAAACTTTTGACATGTCAAAAGATTTTTTTTTTTTTTATTTGAGAGGTACACTTTAAAGCAATGCTCCGGCAAATTTTTTTCTTTCAAATCAACTGGAGTCAAAGTGGGTCTATTAAAAAATCTCCAGTCTTCAATTAATTATCCGTTGCTGTATGTCCTGCAGGAAGTGGTGTATTCTTTCCAGTCTGACACGGTGCTCTCTGCTGCCACTTCTGTCTATGTCAGGAACTGCTCAGAGCCGTAGCAAAAGCCCATAGAAAACCACTCCTGCTCTCCAGGCTGGAAAGAATACACCACCTCTGGCCGGACATACAGCAGCTGATAAAAACTGAAATAGTTGATCTGGGAAAAAAAAATGCTGGAGTATCCCTTTAAATAATAATAATAAAAAAAAAATCTAAAAATTCTTACTTTTTGGTGGGCTCCAGACTCTCTCCAAGTGTCTCGGTCCTCAGCACTGAGTCTAACAGAGACTGCGACCAGGGCTTGTGTGTACAGAAGGGAGTAAAGGACTTTCACTATGCAGGTGAAGTGCTCTGCAAAAGAAATAAACAGCATAATGAAAAAGGTCAATACATGAAACCCTTCTTGAGATGTTCAAGATTATTTTTTAAGAGAGCAATGTAGAAGTGGTGCTCAAGTCTCTGGTTCCTCAGCTTAAGGCCCCGTTCCCACTGAGCAAAACTAGCGGAATTGTGCGCCGCGGAAAGCCGTTAGCCTCCCGCTCATAATGGGAACATGTTCATTCTTCAGCGCGGTAAGAGCATGAGCGTGCGCCTCCCATAGACTCCCATTATGAGGGAGGCTAACGGCTTTCCACGGCGGACAATTCCACTGCGGAATTCCGCTAGTTTTGCTCAGTGGGAACGGGGCCTTACAGTGCTGAAGAAGAAGCAGCTAGTACATGACCACATTAGAAGGAGGGGGGGTAACCTTGCGTTCTGCATGTACCACATCCGCAGCGGATCTCACACTGCAAGTTCCCCAGCAAAATCCGCTGCAGTATGCGGTACAGGTTATTCCCTATGGCCTCTGCATTGAAAATCCCCTGCGAGAATGCAGCCCCTCTGCTTTATTAACTAACTGTCTACCATGCTTTTGAATAAGCTAATACATTACCTGCCTGCGCTCCAGCTTGCTTCTGCGGCTCCCGAGTCACTGACAGAGCTCAGCCAATCAGCGCGTTGACGTGTGGAGGGACAGCGCACTGATTACCTGAGCCCAGTCAGTGACCCGGGACCCGCAGAAGCAAGCCAGAGCGCAGGCAGGTAATGTATTAGCTTATTCAAACACCTGGAAGACAATTAGTTAATAAGGCAGAGGGGCTGGATTCTTAAAATCTGCTGCAAAAATGTAGAGGCCATAGGCGATAACTGTACTGCACACTGCAGTGGAATTCAGTGCGGAACTTGCAGCATGAAATCTGTCATGGATGCAGTACGTGTGAACGCACCCTCAGGGTGGGTTCACACAACGGATCCGCAGCGGATTTCTCGCTGCGGATCCATGCCCAGTACACTCTATGGGCAGACAAACTCGTAGCAGGGATGCACATCCTGCTGCGAATTTGTCAGCAGCTCGCCCCGTTAACCCCCCATCGCCGGAGCCTATACATCACCTGCTCCCCGCTCCAGATTGCTTTGGGGATCCCGGTGCCCTCACGTCCCACTCAGCCAATCAGTGCGCTGCGGCGAGGCAGCGCACTGATTGGCAGAGCGAGACGTCCCGGGAGCCCCCGAAGCTAGCCAAAGCGGGGACCAGGTGATGTATAGGCTCCGGCAGCGGGGGGTTAACGGGGCGGGCTGCTGACAAACTAGCAGCGAGATGTCCATCCTGCTACAAGTTTGTCTGCCCATAAGAGTGCACTGGGCAGGGATCCGCAGCGAGAAATCCAATGCGGATGCGTTACATGTGAACCCACCCTTAAAGGGTTTGCCCAGGATTTCAAACAGACCTGCTTATTTTCAAAAACAGGCACCACTCTTGCCCTCAGTTTATGTGTGGTATTACAATTTCGATTCAATTTAAATGAATTTAGGCAAGTTGTAATACCACACACGACCTGAGGATAGGTGATGCGGTGTTTGAACCAAAAACAGCAGGTAGACGACCCCATTAGAAGAGGAATAACCTTTAAAGGGTTTTCCAGGATTTGAAAAAACATAACTGCTTTTGTTCAGAAAACCACACCACTCTGGCCCTTAGTTTACGCGTGGTATTACAGTTCAATTCACTTTAAGTGAAGGGAGCAAAGTCATAATACCAAATACGACCCAAGGACAAGTGTGGCGCTGTTTTTGGAAAGAAGTAGCTGTGTTTTTCCCCCTCCTAATCCTGCAATGCAATACTGCCCCTAAATGCTGTAGTTAATTTATCCTACCCATCTGAAATAGTGGAACTGTCAGCACCAAAGGGTGACATCCCACAACCTGATATCAGTGTTATAGGTGAATGCAAGTATAGGCACCCAATATAGTATTCAGCAGCATCTCTGCGTCAGGAACCTGGTACTATAGCATTAATCCTCATGCGCACAAACATATTACATCTCTGTAGTACAGACGTAATAGAGCCCCCCCGCCAGCCGCTGCCCCTGTAACCCATCGGTGTTCATTGAAGGAGTCTGTCTCCTTCCTGGGAGCAATTTCAATGGCTGGCTTTCCTTCAGCCTTTATTTGGCCGCCTGAACAGAACAGTTTTATTATTGCCTTCAGCCGGCCAATCAATCAGAAGACTTATACAACAGCTTTAAAGTAGACTTTATTGAATACTGCAGTTCTGGCAAGTGGACTTGGCATTTTATTTACTGGAAAAAGACACGAACAAGCAGGAATGGCTGACGCTAAAGGCTGCAAATGATGAAATAATTCTTCAAGCAGATTGACACTAACAGACGGATAATAAAAGAAGTACCCATTCTTATTTACCAGACTATCTAAAGGCAGATGTGAATGTTAATACAGTATTATACAAACATGCCTGGCTGACAGTGACGGAAATGTGGCACCTTGTATCAGGGCGCAGGATCTGAAGCCGCTCATCTCTCCCTAGGACGCACAATCAATCACATATAAAGCCAATGTCTTTTATTTTGACAATCAATTTTACTTTACATGTTATCACTGACGTGGAGTATGTCTGTACGCACGCAGCATTTATTGGATGAAAAGCAAAGAACAACATAGCTCAAATATGCTGCCACCGAGAACGTCTGCCCCTAATATGATGATGAAGTCTATTTACAAACAGCTGACATAGTCAGAACATACAGGGGATTATGAAAAATAAGAATCCCCCATTCTCCTCTCTTTTTGAAGGGTGTGTATACTTACTGGGCAACCCCCCCCCCCCCCCCCTTCTCCTCCTCCCAACACACACAAACACACATTTCCTGTCTGCATAGAACACCAGGGGAGAGAAACATGGTAAGGCCAGGTGCTTTTGGGACAGGTAAGTATACCTTTGTGTTATGTTCCCTGCACCCAGGCAACATAGATAAAAATGCTCGCACGACCCCATTAAAGTGTCACTGTAGTTTACATTTTTTTTTTGCAGAAATCAATAGTACAGGCAATTTTAAGAAAGTTTGTAATTGGGCTTATTAGCCGAAAAATTTATTTTTATCATGAAAAAGCGGTTTGAAGCTCTCCCCCCCCCCCCCCCCCCCCCGTCCGTCCGTCTTTAATGATCTCTAAAGAGAAGGGAGGGGTGGAGGGAGACAACAAGACAACAAAGTGTTAATTTACAGCTACATCACCGGGCTAGTCCTTCTGAAGTCAGCACTGACCCCTCTGACCTCTGAATAGCAGCTTTCATACAGCTCCCACTGTGTAATCCTTTGTTCTCTGCTGGTGACTAATCTCCCTCCTCTCCCCTCCCCTCTCCATAGGTTACACAGGGCCCGACTGATGTAAACTAGTCGAGATTTCCTGATAATGAGCAGCGGATAAGAGAGAGGAGGGAGGGGGGACCTGGGGAAAGTCTTTTTGACACTATGTGCGCCATGCGCGGTCTTCTTTTTCCTGAATGCAGATAATGGCATATTCATACTTGTGTTGGTTGGGGGCAGCCTTCCCCGCCGGTGGTGCTGGCTGGGACTTTGGGGGGGCACTTTGGGTTTGGTCCTGTGACATGGGGGTTGCAGGGCCATTCCATGGCCTCCCTTCCCTGCATATGCACGCTTTGCGGGGGTGGCGGTCGCTGACCAACGCGGTGTGGATTTAGCGTAGGGAACCGTGTGAACCAGGAGACCTGCACGTTAGTACACGGGGCAATATGGCTGGATCAATTCATATTCCAACATCCTGAAGTTGGTTTTTTAAAATAGGCTTAGCAGCATTAGTATCAGCCGTAGGTGTGATGTGCAGCCGCTCCTCTCTCTCCATGTCGGATAATGGCATATTTGCCTAATAACCCCAAATGCAAAGTTTCTTAAAATCACCTGTACTATTGATTTCTGCAAAAGAAATGAAACGACAGTGACACTTTAAGGGTAATTTCACACTAGTTTGTTACAAGCGCATTTTAATGGATGCAAATCCCAGCCTGATAGCTGAAATTATGACCTAAACTGAGAGCTGTCAGTTAGGGTTAATTTACACAGAAAGATTATCTGACAGACTATCTGCCAAAGATTTGAAGCCAAAGCCAGGAATGGATTTGAAAACAGGAGAAATCTCAGACTTTCCTTTATGACCTGATCTCTGTTTATAGTCTGTTTCTGGCTTTGGCAGATCATCTGTCAGATGATCTTTCTGTGTATTATTTAGGGCTTATACCCATAAGAATGCAAAAGTACACATGTAACACACCTATGTGAAATCAGCCAAAAGAGGGCCTTTAGGAATCAGGGGGGGAAAAAAGAAAAAAACTTTCTTACAAAAATAACACCACCCTGTCAACAGGTCACGTGTGGTATTACAATTCAGCTCCTTTCACTTCAATGGAGCCGAGTGCAAAACCCACACCCAATCTGAGGACAAGAGTGGTGATGTTTTGGGAGGAAAGTGGTCATGTTTTTCTAAGCCTGAATAACCCCTTAAGAGGTTGTCCTCATTGGAAAATACTTTTTAGGTAACAGTCAATAGCCTAGAAAAAGCTGGAGAATCTAGCTGTAATGTGCAAGGGAATGTAGCAGCAAGCGTTTTCCAATATCTCTGCAGCGGCAGCACCGCCACCACAAGTCAACATAAGAATTACACAGTTCACAATGAAAGCAATAAACTGTGTGTGAATAATGCCAGAGTAAGAGACTCTCTATATGGCTCCTTTTTGCTCTGGCTAATACATGAAGGCCCTGAATGGAGAATTACTCTCTATTAACTTAGGGTCCATTTACACAGAAAGATTATCTGACAGATTTTTTTGCCAAAGATTTGAAGCCAAAGCCAGAAACAGACTATAAACAGAGATCAGGTCATTAAGGAAAGTCTGAGATTTTTCCTATTTTCAAATCTATTTTTGGCTTTGGCTTCAAATCTTTGGCAGATTATTTGTCAGATAATCTGTGTAAATGGACCCTTACAATACCCTAAATAAGATAAAAAGGGTCTTCTTAAAAAAAAAAAAAAAAAAAAAAAAATTGCATTTATCAACTTGACCTGCATATAGAAAATTTAACTTGGGGAATTATGAGCACACATAAGATCCTCTTCTTCTTGCGTCCATTTTTAACAACCAGTATGGTTACTCTAATAGCATTCATAGGGGATGTCCCCCAGATGTGCCAAATGATCAAGGTAATCAGTGTTATGTTGCTTTGGTATCACTGCAGAAACCAACAACTCTACTATTCAGGAAACTATCACATTGCTTACAGGGACTGTCAGACAACTTTCCTACAAACAGACTCAACCTCACAGGTGTAAAGTACAGTATTACATATACTTCAGTGGTGCTGGGTTACAATATTAGACCTTCCAGGAACAGCACCTCCACATCTGTCCATAGATTAAGGGCCCATGCATCATTCTTTCAGCGGAGAGAGGAGGTGAACGAGAAATCCCATTGAAGCAATAGGACAGGCTGAATTTCAAGCTGAATCCCTGCACGGACTCTGCTTGTAAATTCCTCCTCTTTAAAGGGAAAATCTTTTTCTTTCAAATCAACTGATATCAGAAAGTTATATAGATTTGTAATTTACTTCTAATAACCTCTTAAGGACGGAGCCAATTTTAGTTTTTTCCTACTTGTGTTTAAAAGGCCATAGCACTTGCATTTTTGACAGCTGCATCCGATTACTGAATTAGCGGGCACGTCGATCGGACCATGCCCGCTAATAGCCACGGTCCTGAGCTACACGCGGCACCCGGGATTGCGTCTGTTCAGAGCGGGTTTGCTGCGCGGCCCCGCTCTGAACACCTCTTGCGGACGCATGACGTACCGGTATGTCATGCGTCCTTAAGAGGTTAAAAAAGGCTTCCCATACTTCCCATAGCTGCTGTATGTCCTGCAGGAAATGTTGTTTTATTTTCTGTCAGACACACTGCTCTCTGCTGACATCTCTGGCGGAGACTGTCTCTGTTTTCTATAAATCTCCATAGAAAACCTCTCCTGCGCTCAACAGTTCCTGTCTCGGCCAGAGATGTCAGCAGAGAGCTGTGAGACTGAAAATAAAACAATACTTCCTGCATGACATACAGCAGCTAATAAGTATGGGAAGACTTGAGATTTTTTAATAGAAGTAAATTACCAATCTATATAACTTTCTGATATCAGTTGATTTGAAAGAAAAAGATTTTTGCTGGACAACCCCTTTAACCCAGTGTGCATAAGCCCTAACAGAGAGATTCTATACATCCAGTTTAAATGGGCAGAAAAAGGTTAGTGGTAAGGAGAACCCATGCCCTGTTGGATATGCACTGCACAGAACATGCTTTTTTTTTGCGGGGGGGGGGGGGGGCCCCCAGTTTTACAATGTAGGGCAATGTTCAATTCCTAAGGGGCTTGTTATCCGCCATTATCTCAGTGCTCCCTAATAGGGCAATGTAAGAGAATTAAAGATCACGGTAAGTTCACAGTGACTTGTCTGCTAATAAGTTCACTTCAACATTTTAGTTCATGATGAAACTTAATGGCAAGTGAGAAGCGGCAAAACTGTCAGCCTGGATTTCTGCTGATGTCTAATGTTCCTGGTTTATAAAGGGCTAATTTGCACTTCCATGTGATAAATGTTAACAGTACAGGATAAGAGCCAAAAGGCCGGCTTTACGGAGCCAAACATAGTCCAGGCACGCTCCCACTGCAACTGTGCTGAGTGATAACACAGGCAGTAATTGGAGCTGCTTGCAAAGCAAAAGCCTCAGTAAACCAGACTATTATGAGGGTTTTTTTTTTTATAGAGAAGTTCCATTTTCAGACATAAGTTATTGGGTTAAATCTAAATATCTGTACATTAAAAGGGGTCTGGCAGAAGCCTACCACTCCCACCTTCAACCTCTTAAAGCGTAACTGTCATATTTTTTTTTATTACAGAAATCAGTAGTATAAGCGATTTTAAGAAACTCTGTAATAGGTTTCATTTGAAGCAATATCCCAGCCTCCCCCCCCCCCCCCCCCCCGACTTCTTATATGTGCATTATCAGGCAAACACGTCTTCATTACAGAGAAGCCAGTGAAGACGGGTTCTGCTCTCTCCATTCTATCCTTATGGAGGGGGGAGGGGCCGAGGGAGATGAGGGAGCAGGAAGAGGTGACATGAAGGTCAGCTGTTTGTAGACTGTTTGGGCACCTAAAACGCAGGATTCTGGGGTCAGAAAGGTCAGTGCTTATCTATGAAATTACTGAGAGAAGATTGCAGGGTGTTGTGCTTTGCAAGACTGCTCCATGCTCAGTCACTCCTAACAGCCCCTCCCCTCTCCATAGCCACATAATGGACACAGAAATCCTGCTTCATCTGATGTGAGGGGGGAGGCTGGGAGATTGCTTTTTCAGTACAGAAGGAAACTCTTTTGGTTTATAAAACTTATTACAAAGTTTCTTAAAATCGCTTGAACTGTTGATATTTAATGTTTTAAAAAAAATGGCCCTGAAATGACAGTTACGCTTTAAGGACGGAGCCAATTTTCGTTTTTGCGTTTTCGTTTTTTCCTCCTTGTGTTTAAAAGGCCATAGCACTTGCATTTTTTCACCTAGAAACCCACATGAGCCCTTATTTTTTGCGTTACTAATTGTACTTTGCAATGGCAGACTTACTTTTTGCATAAAATATGCGGCAAAACCAGAAAACAGGTAGTCTAGACAGCTAGACCAGTCTAGACAGGTAGTCTAGCTATCACACTCCTGCCATAGGAGCTCACGTTTTTAAATTAGAACATGGAATAAAGTCTAACATTTTAACAGATTTTTGATTTTCTGGATGTGCTGGATAAACACTCTTTTAATTGCATACTACAAACGGGCTGGCTACCTGGGATCCGTGCACCCCCCCCCCCCCCCCCCCCATCCACAATTACAATACGGGACATCAGACAGGTGAGCTGACACCATCCATGATATTTATAAAAACACCTTTTTTCTTTCACCTTTACAGTAATTTGAAGTCCCCCTGGGGGACTTCTAATACAGCTACACTGATCTCTCATAGAGATCAGTGTAGCTGTATAACACAGCACCGATCCATGAGATCGGCATATGTCCCTAAGAGGTTAAAGTGCAAGTCGTTTTTTGTTGTTTTTTTTCAAGAAATCAATAGTACAGGCAATTTTAAGAAACTTTGTAATTGGGTTTATGAGCCGAAAAATGCATTTTTATCATGAAAAAGCAGTTTGAAGCTGTCCCCCCTGTCTTCATGGTTCTCTTATGGAGAGGGGAGGGGTGGAGGGAGATAAGGCACCAGAACAGGACAACAATGAGTTAATCTACAGCTATATCACTGGGCTATCTCCTCTGAGGTCAGCACTGACCTCTCTGACCTCTGAATAACAGCTTTCACACAGGTCCGCTGTGTAATCATGTGTCATCTGCTCTCTGTTGGTGACTAATCTCCCTCCTCGCTCCTCCTCCCCCCTTCATAGGTTACACAGGGCCTGAATTTCCTGATAATGAGCAGTGAATGAAAGGGGGGGGGACCTGGGGAAAGTCTTTTTGAATGCAGATAATGCCATATTTGCCTAATAAATACAATTACAAAGTTTCTTAAAATCGCACGTACTATTGATTTCTGTGTGGGGGGGGGGGGGGGGGGGGGGGGGGGGGGAACGACAGTTACACTTTAAAGCGTACCTGCCTGGTTCTATTAGCGTAAACTTCAGAGTGGTGTCACTGCTGTTATGGAGCCTCTGATAATCCCCTCCATGGTGCACAGCAAGTTATCATTCTCCCGAAGCCCTTACTGCTATGCTGGTAAGTGCACTAGAATGAACAGGAAGGCACTGTGCTGGGATGATGACTTACACAGTTCACACTACGTATAATTTTATTAAACAACGTCCGTAAGCAGGAGGTTTGCAACCACAACCATTATTTAATGAAATTGTAGATTGCTTTTATTACTATAGAATCCTGGCCGGAGAGTATACACATAGTATACATTCCAGCCAGAATTCCTTGCAGCCACCCTGAAAACTGACATGTCAGTTTTGTGCAGCTGCTATTCATTGAATAGCAGCTGCACAAGACTGACAGAGCAGACAATGTAAAGTGTGGCTCCGGATTCACTTTACATTGTCGGCTATGGTTAATGGAAATGCGGGCACATCCAAATGTGCCCGCATCCCAATTAAAAAGAAATTACGTTTATCCGACCGGTGCTGCAGTACCTCATTGAAACTCATTGACACCGGCCATTCACAGTACGGCCAGTGTCATACATAGATGGCAAGTGAGTGCACTGAGTTTACAAGGTGCTGCGTGAGGGAAAATGAAAAACAAAAGAGCAGCATAACAAAAAAGGAGTTAGAATACACTGACATGCACAAGCTGGGGGGGGGGGGGGGGGCAGCACTGTGTACATACAGTACACAAGGGAGTCCGGAACTTTATCGTTGGTCAGAAACTATAGAGAAGCCTTGATTTACCTTTCAGGGACAGTAACAATCCTTTGGGGGAGAAAAGGCAGGCTCTGCTTGCCTGCACACGATCCAGACACACACATACCACTTGCTGTATTTTGTTGTGGTTGCTCTGTTACTTAAGCCTAAACAAATATTGGGAAAAGGGGATATACTGGTGTTTGAGGCTAACCCAACAACTATTAATCAGAGCACTGGCATAAAGACCTGGATCTGTACACATCACACAGCATAATTATGACAATTCATTTTCATTGCAGGGAACTGCAGAGTTCCTAGCTGCTTTTCTTGTATAAATAAAAAGTTCTACTACAAACATTCCACGGCACAGGGATCACATATGTGTTGTAATAGGAAATACAGACAGATTTCAACAGTGAATCTTCGAGTATCTATATTTATATGTATATAGGAATAGTACTGGCAGTCCTCTGTGCTGTAGGCATGCTATATTAAGCAGAGATCAGGGGGTTCAGGGCGATTCAGGACCTTTGTGCAGCCTCTTCCTTCAAAGACTAGGCAACGTGCTATGAATTTTCCCTATTATCCTTGTAAATCACTTACAAGAAGTATTTAACAGATATACTAAGACCTTGTAGTTCTAACACCTTTATCCATGCACAGAGCTGAGTTCACAAGGGAGAAAGTAAAGCGCTGAAGAAGTCTCCTATTACTCTGCCCTACACTGAAATAGATGGAGCCTGCAGGTAAATGAAGCTAAAAAACACAAAGAGCATTAGTTTTAATCCCGGACACCGGAGGTATGCTTTACCTTCACACATCTACTAGTTCTGGAGTGATGAGAGGTAATGTAGAAAAATGGCTGCACAAAGGTGCAAAGGTTCTTTAGACACACAAGCCCTTCTTTTTTAATACAATACTGACTATAACATAGAGGGTTATCAAGTTAAAGATGAAAAGGTGACACTAGTGTATAGATAAGACTGGAACCCCCATTCACGACAGGTTGCATCACAACTTGACTCCTCTGTTCTAAGCTCAATGAACTCTGCACAGGTCACAGAGCATGCCTAGGAAACTTTTCCATAGAAGTCAATGAGTCAGCTCTAGTCTATTGTTTCCTATGTGACTGCAGCAGCTGTAAATGCTGTTAAAACAGCAGAGCAAAAGCTCAGGCAATATTCAAGGTTCAGTAGCTGTCTCTAATCGGTAAACAATCTAGGCAAGAAGTCCCCTTTAAACTGAACAATAACTCATTGGGTTCATCATTATGCAGCATCAACTTCTTGTATTTGCCACTATTATGTCTTCATGCTGTGTCCTGCACTCTTAATGCCGATGGGGCCGAGCGGCGTGCTCCAGGTAGATGACATTATGCCTTTAAACACCCTGACCTCTATCATAAAAAGCTCTACTATAATAAAACACTTAATTTGTGGTGCTCTTTCATGGTGATGGGTTCAGATCAATTTTCCTTTGGATTGAACAGCCTGAGTAGTATAATGACATTTACTTTAGCTTAATCAATGTAGGATTGAAAGAGATACCGAGTATATCTAACAGCTAATAAGACAGTTGATACTATTCCCAGAGCTGCACTTCAAGGGCATGAGGCAACACTGGGGTTTTGTAAGAAAACTAAAATGTTCTCTGCAGACTGCACCTTGAATTTTACTTATTGCAACCCATTTTGATGCTGGGGAAAAATTCGGCACTCAGATAGACTGTTCTCTTATAGAAATAAGTAAGCTTTTGCTTTTTTCAACATTTAAAGTGTTTATATGGTTTACACAGATCATTTACACAGATTATTTACAAACGTAATAAACTTTGTAATCAGGGCTGTGGAGTCGGTAAGCCGCAGCTTCGACTCCAACTCAGACGCAGACTCCTGAATTTTATCAGAACCGACTCCTACTCAGACTGACTCCAGACTAAAGGCCCTATTCCACGGAACGATTATCGTCCATATTCGGCCGCTACGGACGATAATCGTCCTGTGGAATAGAGTGCAACGATCAGCCGACATCGTTCATGTCGGCTGATCGTTGCAGTCGCTTGTTTTTCAACATGTTGAAAAACAAGCGACTGATACAGCAACGATCTGCTGCCGTCCCTCCGTTGAATAGGAGCATCGGCAGCAGACGCTGCTATATCCTATAGGCTGCCCGGACGATCAGCGATCCCCCGGGCAGCCTACCCCCCCGCCCCGTTGAACAGCGGCGGCAGGGAGCGGGGAACGAGGAGCAAACGAGCGCTGAAAGCGCTCGTTTGCTCTTCTAAGCGACCCGTGAAATAGGGGCTTTAGACTCTTGCTCCTGGCCAGTCAGATACCAGGGGAGTTATTTATCACACTGGCTCAGCAGCTTCTCCCTAATGTCCTGCATGATCCTGGGGCAACTTCTTAGGGAATAAGGAAAGATATAAATCAGCTTCTCCTCGGTGTGTTCAGTGGATTCAGCCACACTAATACACACAGCCTGCAGCAGCCACATCACGCACAGAGCCTGTTGCAGCCATAGCAAACACACACACAGCCTGTTGCAGCTATAGCACACACACTCACACACAGCCTGCTGCAGCCACAGCACACACAAACACAGCTGCAGCCACAGCACACACACACACACACACACACACACACACACACACACAGCTGCAGCCATAGAACACTGAAGAAAAACACAATCTTCTACCAGAGAGAAAAAAAGCACACTGAGGACAGAGGTTACTGCTACACTACTTATGTCTTCTCCTCCGTTATATTACACAGGATATATTCATATTACACTGCTGCTAATATACAGTCATCCAGCATCCAGGAAGAGAACAGAACAGATCTCCCCCCACACAATGGGCTCCTCCAGCTCAGAAACAAGCTGCCAAAAAGAGCCACCAACTTTTCCCTGACCATCGTTATCTATCAGGGCCAGAATGTTGCTCATAAAATATATTGATGAAAAAAAAAAAAACTCAAAAAATTTTTAGAATTGAGTTTTGATATGAATCTTATAAGTTTTTTTTTTTTTTTTTAAAGCTGGAGTCGGAACTCTTTTTCCAAATCCAACTCCAGCCAAAACTTGCCCCGACTTTGACTCCACAGTCCTGTTTGTAATACACCTTTTTAAATGGGTACTCCTCCTTTAGATACTCATGGCATGTCCACAAGATATGATTAGATGTTTGGTTCAGGATTGGGATCTGCATCTATTTCTAGAACCCCCCACCCCCCAAATCCCATCTTGCCTGAATGAGACAGGAAAATGGGCCTGGAAGTAGAGAAGCAGCCCAGCATGCAGTCCAATGAGCTGCTACCTGTACGCTGGCTACGTATGGCCAACATATTCTGATATTGGCTACTACATTATAACAGTAGTTTATAAACCCTTTAATGCCAACGATAGTCAAAGTCTGAAGGTTTATCCATATTAGTACCGTAAGCGCAACAGTAGTAGGGAAGCTGTTTGACACTGGTATAGGTAGGGGTAGGACTAACACTCTAGCAGGCAGTGAGAGTCCCTTCTGGTGTGAAGGTCATGAAAGCGATGAAGCCTGCAGTGGGTAGGACAGGACTATAGACAGGAATAGCATGGCTTATTCTGGATCAGTGTAAGAGTTCCAGTCATATATTTATATTAAAAATAAAAATTGACATGTCAAAAGTTTTAATTGACCATGGTCTCCGTGCCGACACCCCCACTGATCAGAAGAACCAGCAGGGTAATTACTTAACTCCCCCACTCACAGCAATCTCCATCTAGAAAACCAGGGGGTGATTTGCTTAACTGAGCACTTCTTCCTGCTTTTTCTACTGATTGGTGTGGGTCTCAGCATTGAGACCCTGAGCAATAAAAACTTTTGACATCTCTCTGTGACATATTATATTTTTTAAATGACAGGGACACGTCAAACTCTCTTGCAAATAAAGAAATGTCTTTAAAGGGGTATTCCCCCCAAAATTATTTTTGCATTAATACGCTGCCCACCTGTAGCTTTCCATCTTTCCAATATAAAGTTAGTATGGATTCTGCACAGTTTTGCTGTTATCCAGCTGCATTCACCCCCACGGATTGCAGAGAATCATCAGACCTCAGTCCACTCCGACACGCTTCCTGCTCCTGGCCCCCACCCTCCGTGTCGGCATCAAGTGTCCTCAGTCCCAGCACAGTGAAGTGACTAAGAACACTGATAGGGTGGCTGCTGTTACAGAGGGAGACCGTGCTCAGCGCAGCTGTGACTGCATCCCTCTCTAACAGCAGCCACCTGGTCACCCCCAGCCCAGAGCTCACCCCCTGTGTCCAGAGCCTCCCGGGCGCACCTCCGCCCCCCGCAATCGCCCGCGACTAGCTAGCTACCCCCCCCCCCCCCCCCCCCCCCCCCCCCCCCGCGCGCGACAAGCTCCGCCCCTCGCAATCGCCCGCCAACTCAGCTCTGCTACACCGGCGTCCCCGCCAACTCAGCTCTGCTACACCGGCGTCCCCGCCAACTCAGCTCTGCTACACCGGCACAGCCATCTCAGCTCTCCTATACTGGCACAGCCATCTCAGCTCTGCTACACTGTCCTCATCTCCTTCATTGTCTCAGCTCTGCTACTTCACCATCATCAGGCAGAAGCATTGCATGATGGGAAATGTAGTTTCCTATCTTGGATATAGACCATGTTTTAGAAAAAGTTGTAACTCAGGAACGGCAGCAGCTAGAAAGATGGGAGACGGCTCAAAATACTCAGGGGGACTTGGTGAGTAAGACCAGCTAGGTTTGGGAGCATTACATTTTTTTAGCTCTTGGGGAGAATACCCCTTTAAATGTGCTCCATGAAATAAACCTTTTTTTTTTTTTTTTTTTTTTTTTTTTTTTGTGTTAAAAGGCTTGCAGTGTGTGTCCTCTTCAGCTTGCATGCATTAAAATACACTACAAGCTGCTTGATGTCATTCAGTGTCAGTCCTGACAACTGGGTCCCCTGTTAGCTCACCAAGCACTGAGCTTAGATATGCAGTAAGAAGAGCAGGGCTGCAGACTGACCAATCAGGATTGCAATTTATGCAAACTGCAGAAGAAAAACACTGCAAAAAAAATTTAAAAACTGGTTGCAGGTATTTTTTATGAACTACATACAATGCAAAAGGGTGCCTTTAGTTTAATTCTACTTGATAGGTCCATTAAAGAACAGTAAGTGCATTGTGACATAGGGTTTATCTAGTGCAGGGATGGGAAACCTACGGCCCTCCAGCTGTTGCAAAAGTACAATTCCCATCATGCCTGGCCAGCCTTCAGTTGGAGGGCCTTGCTTCCCCATCCCTGATCTAGTGGGGGGCTCTTCATGAATGTGAGTTAGCATATGGGTACACATGTCAAATCTAAAAACTGGGTGGTACAATAAATGGATTCCCTAACCGCAATTACGGATGAGTGTGATACTGGTAAACCACCTCCCACATAAGGCAAAGGAAACGTATGGAAAAAAAGAGAGAGTATATGGTCAAGGGCTGGGGTAATGAAGGTATTGTGCTACTATGACTACTCTCTGGGACACGATAGGTGCTATTTACTGCTGAAAGTACAGACAAAATATTGTAGGTCCAAACAGGTTTGCTAATACCCTGCCTGAAGTGACTTCCCTTACAGTAAAAGTAATTACCTTTGGAAGTCACCTCCAGTCTCATGTCATTTCACCTGTCTAAACCTTAAATTTCACAATTACTTGGTAGCTTTCACCTTTAAGCAGCTATAAGCTTGTGAAAAATTAATCCACACTTGGCCATTGAAACACAAAAAGGTCAAACGGAGGACTTGATTTCTCCGCTCAGAGATTTGGGCATTTTATTCTCTCCCTTCCCAGTCTGAGACCTTGTGCCGTCACTCTATTGAATGACTGATAAAAGACTACGACGGGGGACACAGATAAGCCAGTCAAACCACAAGTGAATTTCGAGCCCAATGTCACTTTATGCTGATAAGGGACAATCATTATTTCTGTAGGCTGATCCGACACAACGGATTCTGCAGTGATTATACTACTTTTTTTTTTCTCCTTTACCCCCTAAGTATGATGGGGATTGTACTCACGTACCTCTGCGCAGTGGCTGGGGCATTGTTAGAACCTGAATGAGCAGTATGGAGGTGACATCTCTGATGAGCAAAGGGACCTCTGCTCTGTCATCTTCACTCGCCCTAAGAAAGAAATAACAGGGAATCATTTAAAGAAACAAGGAACAAGATAAAGCTACTAAGAATGTTAAATTCTGATATCACATTTAGGTGCTTTACGGTTTTCTCTGTGGGAATAAAAGGGTATATAAAGTCTGGCTCAGGCCCCTTAATACATTAGCATTCTACTATATTTATTTGAAATTAGGGGCACATTGTATTGCAAGAAGGAAGGCAACTGTGGGGAAACTGATTATGCACTGTACATAACCACCTCAGCCTGCTCCAGCGCATATTCTTTAAGGAGGATAAAAAAACTTAGTTTTGTAAGACAAAAGAAAGGCCTATACCATTGATAGATATGTTACACACTTTTCCTTACATCACCTCTTGGATGGCTTATTTTACACAGTACATTACTCCAAAAGAATGGGCCATGCCATTAAAGGGGTTGGCCACTTTATAGTATAATTGTTCAGTGTACAGTATTAGTAAGTATTCTCACTGCACTTACTAACAGCAGCTCCCCTCCTCCAGACTGTGCTGTCCTGCTCTGTGGTGATTCTGTCCATAAGATGGCCAACATGGAGGACTCGGAGCATGTGACCATGCTTTGCCCCAGGTTTCTTCTATAGACATATACAGAGGTAGGGACATAGTCACATGCTCCTCCATGTCGGCCATCTTATGGACAGAATCACCACAGAGCAGGGCAGCACACTCTGATGGAGAGGAGTCTGGTTTTAGCTCTATGAGGTACACAGGGAGCTGCTGTCAGTATATACACTTACTAATAGTGTACAATGGACAATTATACTATAAAGTGGCCAACCCCTTTAATGGCATGGGCCATTCTTTTGGAGTAATTTACTGGTGTAAAGTAAGCCATCCAAGAGGTGATTTTAGGCAAAGTGTTTAGCTACAAGCTCACTGCATGCATCACTGTGATAAATTTAGTGCAATTTCTGCCCAACTTGTTTAGTCCTATGCTCCATTAATAAATCTGCCTCACTGTGTATATATGGTGGTGCAGGTAATTAATATATGGCTGACTATAGCTTTTCCTTGTTCGGATAGTGGATGATTTCCATTCTGCTCAAATATCTATAATTCTAAGAACCCCATGAACAGGTAACTGTATGGGTGTAGGATGACCAGCTGTGGACATTTTAGCGCTACCATACCTATGTATTACAGACATCCTTCTAAAACAAAAGAGCATTGTGCTTAAATTAAGATGCAAATAAGAAACTGGCAAACAAGCTAAAGTAACGAAGAGCGTTAATTGAAACATCAAGCCCACGGTACTCCGGAGAGCACGATTCCTGGCACCGCCAACTGGGTCACAAATTGCTATCACAGTAGTAAGCTCAATGCTTTTAGACAAAAACAGCCCCTTGGAGAGTTACAAATTCATGAGCAAGCATTCAGAGCCTCTCAGATGGCATCCTCTGTTAGCTGAACCGCCTATGCTGATTAAACGCCTTTAACAACAGGCAAGAAAAAAAAGCACATGTATAGAAAACATATACACAAGTAACAGAATACAGTGTAAAATGCCATTTCTAATTACAGCTAATCCTATACAAGTCGATAGACACCTAAATCCATAGACACAGGGTCATGTCTCGTGAAATGTCATAGTAGCTATATTCAGCCCTGACATTTTACAGCTACTAAAACTGCAGTATAGCGAAAAGCAGCCATTGTTATTACAGTGGTAGCCATGGCAATAGAAGGCACTAAAATTTCAGACTACCAATTTCCAGCATGATGCACGGAGGTCAGAAACAAGTGATGTTAGTCACACTGCTGGGCTGGGGTGTAGAGATGCTCATGTCATGGAGACCCAGCAGTTTCCATTTTTGGGTTAAAAATTCTACATACGGTAGACGGATTTCCTAATATTAATCTTTAAAGCTATTGCAGCTGCTTTTTTTTGTTCATCTATCTCCATAACTTGGATGCCTCAGTCCAGGTCCAAAGAGGGGGCAGTAGGTCCTTGTACATAACACACAGATAGGTGACTACTGGAGCACAGCTCCTGCATTAATATTTGTATGAAAATTATAAAAAAAAAAAAAAATGCAAAAGGTTTTCGAATAGCCAATTCACAACTTACTGTTCTAATAAAAAACTATTTCTATACCTAGCAAACGTACGGGGTACCTGTGTCTGTGTGAGAAGACATACCACACAGACTTGCATTATGCATCTATCTCCTGACATAACACAGAGGCAGGGGAGGAATATGCACAGAAGTGCAGACTTCTCCCGGCTCGTTCTCCCGATCAGTCGTGGTCTAAACTCTCCGATCGAAACTCTGACCAATCGAATATTTTGGATTTTTTTTCGTAAATGCCATTTTCTGTCCTCTATTTGGGCAACACCTACTAACATATTACATGGGCTGACCATCTGCCATAGTGGGGAAATTCTGACTTGGGTTAAAGGGCTAGCGATAAGCAAGTAAACTGCATCTTCAGCTGATCACTCACTTCTGACCCGTCAAAAAATAATCAGCTCTTGTCCGCATATCTCTATGTGTAATGGTGCGTTTACACAGAACGATCATGGTCCGAATTTTTGCAATAACGATTGCATTTGAGCGATAATCGACTCGTGTAAACACAACGATCAAGCGACGAGCGAGAAATCGTTCATTGTGATCTTTCAACACGTTCTCAAATCGTCGTTGGTCATTCGCTAAAAATTCGCAGATCACTTCATGTAAACAGTCTTTCAAAGATTCACCCTGTGTGTGAGATGGGCTTAAGCGATCTTAAAAACGATCACAATAACGATTTTTCTCATGATTTATTCGTCTAAACGCTGATCGTTACAAAAACCCAATCTTTGCTTCAAAAATTGTTAAACGATTAGTTGGGCGAATTATCACTCCGTGTAAACGTAGCATAAGTCAGTGATTGTTTTCTGCAGCCCTGGCCACACAATTATCAAGTCATGTAGTAATAGGTTCTGACTGGCATGTATTTGGTGCTAATTTACAGTATGGCTCAGGTTGTCTACTACAACTTTAAGGGTGCGTTCACACCTACAGGATCTGCAGCTGATTTTCTGCAGCAGATTTCAGTTAAATAACTGAACACAGCATCAGATTTGATGCTGTGTTCAGTTATTTAACTGAAATCTGCTGCAGAAAATCAGCTGCAGATCCTGTAGGTGTGAACGCACCATTAAGGGGTATTCTCTTCTCAGCTAATATAGCTATGCTTGTCATGCACATAAAAGTTAAATATTTTCTCATATATTTTCGTTGTCTAGGCTTCCCACTACCACTCTGCTCTAAAAGCAGTGGTCTGGCTATATTATATAGACTGTATATCTGAGCCTGGGCACTGCTATATTTCCTGCATAAAGCAAAGCCTTATACAGCTCTATTTATGTAATAAATATACTTACTCTGAGTCTTTCTTCTGCAGAAGTTGTGTTAACTTTCTCCAGGGGTTATACTCAGAGTCGATGCTGTACAGCCTCATGTGCATGGCTAATACATGGAAGAGCTGATCTGCAAAAGGAAGTGAAACATGGTGTTAAAACACTGCCAGAGCACCGCACCAATACACACAAGACTCATCGGAGGATACAGGTCACATTCACAGGAGCTGCCATAAAGTAAAAGGCCGTGAAGACCAGCACTGGGAGAGACAAGGATCTTACCTCTGGTCGTGTTTGATTTTACAACTCTGCTCCATTCACTTTAATGGAACAGAGCTACAATACTAAGCACAGACAAGAGTGGTGCCGATTGTGAAAGAAAGCGGACAAGTTATTTTTTTTTATCCTTTTAACTTTTCCCATCCTGTTTCTCCTGAAAGACACCATCTCCTTCCTTCAAAAATGCCCACTGAGCAGACACAAAGCAGCATGTAATTGGTGAAGTCACGTCAGCCATCTTTATAGGCAACTTTAGGTAATACAGGTGTTGTTTCCTGTTTAGAGAAAGACTATATAAAAAGGTACTCCTTTCTGGAACATTCTTAGTCGATCTGCGGGATATGCCATATAAGTCTGGTACCCACATCCATCTCATGAGCTCCCTGGCATCATCTGGTCTTGCAACTGCTGTGGTTCTACACTTTTTACACTACTCACATAAACCCCCAGGGAATATACATAAACTACGTAAAACAGCCCATGACCAGGACGAAGAGGAGCTTGATCTTAAAGTGTCACTGTTGTTTAAATTTTTTTTTTTTTTTTTTTTTGCAGAAATTAATAGTACAGGCAATTTTAAGAAACTTTGTAATTGGATTTATTAGCCGAAAAATTAATTTTTATCATGAAAAAGCAGTTTGAAGCTCTCTCCCCTGTCTTCATTGTTCTCCATGGAGAGGGCAGGGGTTGAGGGAGATGAGGCACCAAAACAGGACAACAAAGAGTTAATTTACAGCTACATCACCGGGCTCCCTCCTCTGATGTCAGCACTGACCTCTCTGACCCCTGAATACCGGCTTTCACACAGGACCTGCAGTGCAATCCTTTGTTCTCTGCTCTCTGCTGCCGACTAATCTCCCTCCTCCCCCCTCCATAGAACAGACAGGGCCCGACTGATGTAAAAGAGTCGAGATTTCCTGATAATGAGCAGTGAGCAGGGCTGGGGAAAGTCTTTTTGAATGCAGATATTGGTATATTTGCCTAATAAACACAATTACAAAGTTTCTCAAAATCGCATGTACTATTGATTTCTGAAAGAAAAAAAAAAAAAAAGAAAAGAAATATGACAGTGACACTTTAAGGAAAGTGCAAGCCTTGGAGGTGGGTACTGCATCAGAAAGACATTTTTCCTATTTATGTCATAGGTCTCCCACATGGCAATACCCCTTTAAATACAGATGCCTAAATATTGGCTCTCTGACATTTGAGACTTAAGTTCCATCAGTTCCATAACACAGCTCAGTGGAGATCCACTAGGCATGGCCAGCCATGTTTCCATTAGAATTGGGGTTGGAGTCCTTTCATTCTCAAGACTGGTTGGGTCACAGATTCCTGTCACCCATCAACTGGACTCGTATGAAAAGCCTGACTGACGTGTCATAAATGTCAGTTTTTGAAAACCTCTTTAATCTGTATTCATGTAAAGATTAACTACGTATCAGTCACCAAAGCCATCTAATGTTTCCATATGTCATGATACTGCAGCCCAATAACAAAGGCATTTATTATGGTCAATGTGACCTTTAAAGCAAAAATGTCTAAAGTTCAAATGCGTCTCCTGTTCTGCATGCAGACATTCAAGCCACAAGCAGTCTATAAATATTCCCCGTCCTCCGAGGCACACTTATTCCTTTTATTTGTCGCTCTGTGACTGAACTGAGGGTGAACACTGCCATCTAGTGGGCAACTCCAGGTTTGTAAACAGCAGCGACATGACACCACTGTCAAAAGATGCAATACAGCGCTTTATAGTCAGGGCACCTTGATTCGTGTTAACATCAAAGCATAACATATGTACAAATGCATAAAAATTCATGTTTGTGGCTAAAAATATAACTCAAATGGGGACAAAACACATCTCCTAAAACGGATAGTTCAGGGTGTACAAAGTTCATAGATGTCACTTAGGCCAATGTCTACATACAAATAAAAGGTACAAGATGATAGCATGGATAGTCAAATGCGTGGAGACTGATCAGCAATAGAGAATAAAGATAAAATAATATAGAAAGAATAAATAATTTCACTAGGTATAGAACACAGCAAGGCCTGGTTCAGTGCAGACAGCTCTTAATCCTCCTCTGTCCAAAACCTGCCTTGAGCTGAAGACAAGACCGCTTCCTAGGAATGTTCTGCCTGACAATCCTACTGCACAGAAAGTACTTGAATCTAATGAATCAGCCATTAAGTTACTTAAATAAAAAATTTCACCAGAATTCTTCTATAAGTATTGTATTGTCCTCCATATACAAATCCCCAATATACACTTATTACAGGAGATGCTTATAAAGTGTTTTTTCCCTGCACTTACTACTGCATCAAGGCTTCACTTTCTAGGTAACATAGTAATGTCACTTCCTGGATAACATGGTGATGTCACTTCCTGGATAACATGGTAATGTCACTTCCTGGATAACATGGTAATGTCACTTCCTGGATAACATGGTAATGTCACTTCCTGGATAACATGGTAATGTCACTTCCTGGATAACATGGTAATGTCACTTCCTGGATAACATGGTAATGTCACTTCCTGGATAACATGGTAATGTCACTTCCTGGATAACATGGTAATGTCACTTCCTGGATAACATGGTAATGTCACTTCCTGGATAACATGGTAATGTCACTTCCTGGATAACATGGTGATGTCACTTCCTGGATAACATGGTGATGGCACTTCCTGGATAACATGGTGATGTCACTTCCTGGATAACATGGTGATGGCACTTCCTGGATAGAATGGTGATGTCACGACCCGACTCCCAGAGCTGTGCGGGCTGTGGCTGCTGGAGAGGATGATGGCAGGGGGATGCTCAGTGTCCCTCCAGTGCCCTGTGTCCCTCAGTGTCCCCCTGCCATCATCCTCTCCAGCAGCCACAGCCCGCACAGCTTTGGGAGTCGGGTCGTGACATCACCATTCTATCCAGGAAGTGACATCACCATGTTATCCAGGAAGTGACATTACCATGTTATCCAGGAAGTGACATTACCGTCACTTCCTGGATAACATGGTGATGTCACTTCCTGGATAGAATGGTGATGTCACGACCCGACTCCCAAAGCTGTGCGGGCTGTGGCTGCTGGAGAGGATGATGGCAGGGGGACACTGAGGGACACAGGGCACTGGAGGGACACTGAGCATCCCCCTGCCATCATCCTCTCCAGCAGCCACAGCCCGCACAGCTCTGGGAGTCGGGTCGTGACATCACCATTCTATCCAGGAAGTGCCATCACCATGTTATCCAGGAAGTGACATCACCATGTTATCCAGGAAGTGACATCACCATGTTATCCAGGAAGTGACATCACCATGTTATCCAGGAAGTGAAGCCTTGATGCAGTAGAAGGTGCAGGGAAAAAAGCACTTTATAAGCATTTCCCATAAAAAGTGTATATTGGTGATTTGTATAACAAAACAATACTTTCATAAAAATTTTCGCTGGACTTCTCCTTTAACTTTGTAAAATTTGTTCTACTTTCCAAGTGTTCTGATTCCTCTGAGATAGTCCGCAGCCTCATCCTAGATTTCTCTGAGAAATCAGAATACAACAAATTTTACAAAGCTAAAAGAATCGATGGCTGAACAACTTAATTCCTGAGACAGCACCTCAGTTTGTGTGAGCTATTGTAGCTCGGTTCGACTAAACTAAAGTCAGTCAATTTGCAATACCCCATCCAACCTGGGGACAGGTGTGGGGCTGTTTTTTAAAGAAAGCAGCCATGATTTTCTAATCTTGGATTGCTTTTCTAATCCTGGACAACCCCTTTGAAGCTGTGCATGTTTCTAATCAAGAGTTTAGGCAGTTATTCTGCAGATAGAAAGAATCCACTGTGAGGGTACTAGATAAACTTTACTGAAGGGAAGGGTTTTTAGATTAAAAAAAAGCTGAACTCAAACAAGAGGACACAATGAGAAAATATTACTTTATTGAAAGAGTAGTAGATGCGTGGAACAAACTTCCAGCAGATGTGGTTGGTAAATCTACAATAACAGAATGTAAACCTGCCCCGGATAAACATATATCTATCCTAAGATAATAAGGAGGGGAATACTAAAAGTGTAAAGTAGATGGACCCAGTGGTCTTTTTCTGCCAACAATCTTCTATGTTTTTATGAAGAGGTCTTTATAGCGACCTGTCCATACATTTTATGGACATAGGGGGAGATTTATCAAACATGTTGTAAAGTGAGACTGGCCCAGTTGCCCCTAGCAACAAATCAGATTCCACTTTTCATTCCTCACAGGCTCTTTGGAAAATGAAAGGTGGAATCTGATTGGTTGCTAGGGTCAACTGGGCCAGTCTCACTTTACACCATGTTTGATATATCTCTCCCAATATGAATAAAAGCTGCATGTTTTTTTCAATTATAACTTCTATTCTCTACCTGCATAGATGTTTTAATATTTTGAATGAAAGCTACTTTTCTGGAAGAAGCCCCTCAGTTAACCTGCCCCCAAAGTTGACGTCACAGCAGAAAAGTCTTGCTTTACTGCAAGTGAAGATTCTCCAGACTTGCTGCTACAATGAGACCAATATTCCCTTTCCCTCCTCCCTAATGTTAGGCAGACGTGAAGGACGTCAATAATCTAACCTAAGCATGAATGCACTGATTTTTTTTTCCTTGCATCTATTTATTAATAAGTTATCTTAATTTATTATAACCTCTTAATACTGAACACGAGGAAAGTGTCAGCTGTTGGGTGACTAGTCTATGTCTTATTATGGTTATTTTTTGTTCTATCAACAAGACCATGTGATGATAAAAAAAAAAAAATCATCATCTTACAGTTAATATGACAATCCCATGATGTAAGACTATACACGGTATTAATGTCCCGTCACTCTGGAGATTGCCCCAATTACTTGCAAATTAGAACAATGGTAACTCTGGCAAAATGACAAATCCCATCAAGACGTCAGCACATCAATCTGCTGCTCATGGTAAGACACAGGTATGAGCAGGAGATCATCGCACAGCCCAAGGTGACCTTCCTGAAAAAGCAAATCTAAAAATATAGAATCTCTGTGGGATCCTGCGCTGTGACAGTAACCATATTGTCTTCTACCCTAAACTATCCCTACTCTTATACTAGATTAACCTTCATAGACCAGTATACTTATAGATGTCACTGTACTCAGTAATGTCAGGTCTTATAATGGATTCATGGGGAGGTTTTGGCAAATAGAATGTTATTTTAGGTTACTGTACTATGGGGCAATATTTCAATATACTTTCTATATTAGGAGCTGTCATTGTGAATATCATATCAATTCCTTAGAAGGCAGCACTACCTAAGTTCCGTAGTAATCACGGCCGTTGTTACGAAACTTACGTAGTGTGAACATAGCCTAAGTAGGTACTAACCATTGCATATCAGGAACACCCCAGAGGTATGGCTGTTCTGTAGATACTCTGATCCAGCCACCACAATGGCACAGTTGCTCAGATCCTTACGCTTGCCCATTGGTCCTACTGATATACATAGACTTCAAGAACTGACTGTTCACTTGCTGCCTAATATATCCCATCCTTTGATGTTTAAAAAAAACTAAGTCCTGAAAATTATAGCATTGTGATTTATGTTATATGTTTATTTATATTTCTACTGAATTAACAGGGTGCTTTAAAAATGACAGACTAAGCCCTGCTAACTCTATTCACGTAAGACATAGATAGTTGGAATTTTTTTCTTTTTCAAGTTACAAAGTTTAGTTTTAACCACACTTTTGGCCCTAAAAAGTTAGAAAATCCAATAAATCCACACATATAGTCCCGGTCATCTTTCCTGAGTAAGGGAGCGGTTAAATTCAGTGGGCAGAAACATTGTTCACCTTGTCACATTGTTTCTGAAGCTGACATAGGCAGCTCTATCAATCATTCCTCATTTACATTTCCCGAGTGGAACCGTCCTCATAGCTCAATCTACTAAAACAGTACTTGACCTATTTGTTCCGACCGTTTTCCCTGATGCTTTTTGCTGTAAAAGCTCACCTGGGACACTGCATTCCATTTAATGCAATATCTAATCGACAAAGTTAACACTTCTTACAAGACTATTACGGAGTGCTGTGCTTAATCACAGTAAAGACACCTCATTACCGCTGCTGGGAGACGTACGGAGGAGGAGGGACTCCTTCTAAGTCTTTTAATTGACTGAAAATAGACTCAGCAAGCAACACCGAGACGCGTGGGTCACCAGTGCGTTTTATTTCAAGGGCGTCATTGGCAGCAATGGTCCAAGAATTTTACCTAACAGCAGACGGTGACTGATGATCTCGAATCTAGAAAATATTTCAGTAGTAAGAGATGAAAGACAGACAATTTTTTTTAATAGTTATGGACACTTCTGAAAATCTTTTTATTTTAATTTTTTATAGCTTAATTATGAAATTATGCAAAGAACATTGTGTCCATAGGTCTACCTGCCAATGTTTACTGTTTCACACTGTCAGCAGTTCTGTTGGGTTTAACAGATTCAATGTAATCAACTAGTAACTACATTTGGTCTATTTTCCGCATGTATACACTTACTTTACAGGATGCAAAAAAGTTCAGCAGACCAAACCTTTGCGTCCACATACATAAGGGAAATGGATCAAACGGTCAATTGTATGTCGGGATCATTAAAGAGGTAGTCTGGGCATAAAAATAACTGGGGAGGGCAGAAGGTGGTAAGAACGTAATTAACAAGTTAAACTTGCCTGTACTGGTGCCCCCTGTCGCTGCAGCACAACAGCTTCCGGCCCAATGCTGGTCCCCTGTATGGCATTGTCCCCATAATGTCATGGCCCCACAGGAACTGCCCGCCTAGCCAATCAACCCAGAGATATGAGAGACCAGCGATGGCACCAGGATGGGCAAGTATAACTTGTTTATTATGTTCTTACTGTCCCCTGCTTGCTGCAGTTTATTATTTTTCCCAGACTACCCCAGTAAACTTAATGCAGCTGCTGAAATTAGGTATAGTAGTATACTTTTGCCCCTTTTAAACAGGATATACCCGACACTTTGTGATAACAACAGTGCCTAAGTGCACTTGAGCAAAGTCACAAGTCGTTTTCATATCTTATTTTATATCTCTAGTAATAAAAAGTATAAATCTAAAAGTCAAGCATACTTAAGCAGGATCTTTTGCCGGCAGTGCTCGCTCCTCCTGAGCACAGATTATCCCCACGGTGGACAAGCTCCAGTTCCAGATTTGTTCTGAAATTACAAAAGGTTAGGATTAACGCAACAATCTATAGATCCATCACACACTTCTTTAATAACACTCAATCCTCTCTTTTTCTGGTCCCCTCTCCCCGCCTATCTCTAAGGGCCCTATTCCACCGGACGATTATCGTTCAGATTATCGTTAAATCGTTCGAATCTGAACGATAATCGTTCGGTTGAAATGCAGTTAACGATTAACGACCGAACGAGAAATCGTTGATCGCTTTATAAGACCTGGACCTATTTTTATCGTTGCTCGTTCGCAAATCGTTCGCATTGAATAAGACATCGTTCGGTCGTTCGCAATAGATACGAACGCAATAGCGAATAAATAGCGAAGAGAAACGATCGCAATTACGATCATAAGTAACGATTATCGTTCCATGGAAATGACCGAACGTTTTCAGGTCTTTCGCAATAGCAGTCGTTTGAGATCGTTAATCGTTAACTATTATGCAAACGATAATCGTCCGGTGGAATAGGGCCCTAAGGGAAGGAATCAACCGGCAGCTGCAACCGAGTGGAGATTTAATAAATAATGGGTTTATCCACAATTGGAGAAACATAGCTGGTCTCTTACAGAAACAGCACCACCCCTTGTCCCCAGTTTGTGTGTGGTATTACAACTCAGCTCCATTCACTTCAATGGAACTTAGCTGCAAAACCCACACCCAAACTGAAGACAAGCACTGTTTCTGGAAGAGACCAGCTATGTTTTTCAAAGCCTGGATATTTACTCTAATACTTATTTTCTTCACAGCATAAAATCCGCATTGTATAAAATCCACAGGTGCAGATTTTATGCTGAGAAACACACTGTGAATTTTACTTGCGTATAATACACAGTGTATATATACAAAGAGTGGACATACCCTTACATTTGCTGAGTTTTTTATCTCTATATATGATGACACATATCATTGTTGTGACATCTAGCTGCACGATCGCCTACAACCAATACGTTTTTGGAGAAATCTGACTTAGTGACGTTACTAGAACGCACAAGGATTATGTGTGGGCATACAAATATAGTGTGAATCATAGAAAGAGACTCCCATGACATCATTTAACTGTTTAAGCTTCTTAAAAGAGATCTCAAAAGCCAAAAATTATTGCCAGAGATGGGTCTAAAACCCTATGTCAGCAATATATAATTTTTTTTCTGCTAGCTCCACAGTGATAATTTTTCCCCATTTTATTTACGTCTCTCAAATAAGATGGCGTCCGTGTATTAACATCACTAAGTTTCTGCTGCTAATGCCACCTATTTTCCAAGGAATGTTTTAATCCTCTCTACTCTTCTGAAAAAAAGCAATTTAAAATTGATAATGCTCTTGCTCGGAGCTGCATCTGGTTTCTGCTGATAAGGGCATCTGTCTGCTAGGAATTTTCCGCTCCTCAGGCGGTGTGCACTGCTCACAAAAATACGTTTACCACTGGAGGAATGGGGGCTGAGATTTTTTTTTTTTTTTGCACATGGGCAGAATCAGAATACTGTATTTTCTGCTACTTAGCAACATCCTCACACACCAAGGGGGGGGGGGGGGAGGAAAAAAATAAGAAAGTGCAGCCAGTAATAGTAAAGTAATAACATTAACCAACTGGCCAGAACGTTAAAACCTCCTGTCTAGTATTGCGTATTTCCCCTTTATGTTGCCAAAACAGCTCTAACCTGTTAAGATATGAACTTAACAGAGACCTCGGTAGGTGTCCTGTGGTATCTGGCGCTGGGATGATAGAAGATCCTTTATGCTCTGTAAAGTGTGAGGTGCGGCCTCCATGAATCACTTTTTTTTTTCATCGTCCCATAGATGCTTGAGATCTGGGGAACTAGAGGTTTCCTCAACCCTTGCAGTGTGCCAGAGGCCTTATAGTGTTGAGTGGGGTAAAGGCCCTATTACAAAAAGCGATTTTTGTCAAATTCGGCCAATAATTGCTACGTGTAATAGAAGACAATGATCAGCTAACATGCACGATGTCGGCTGATCGTTGTCTTTCAACATGTTGAAACATAACAGTACCCCCCACAGCTCCCCGCGGCCCCCCTGCTCTTACCCGCTCACTGTCAGCGCATTTAATAGCGCCGCCAGCGAGCGGGGGAACAAGGAGCAAGCGAGCGCTGACCTGACAGGTCGGCACTCGCTTGCTCCTTTGAATCGCCCCGTGTAACTTTACTGTCAGTAGAGAATCCAGCTGCCATGGAGGGGGACTAGGTCTGTACAAAGTCCAGGTATGTGGCACATGCCACAGTAACATCCACTTGTTGCCAGCAGAACATTGCCCAGATAATAATTCTGCCTGTGCCAGCTTGTCTTCCTGGTAAGTGACGCACTACAGTGGCATAGCTACCATGAAGGCAGGGAAGGCAGTTGCTATGGGGCCCCGCACTGCACCTGGCCCGTCTCCCCTGTCTTCAAGGTAGCTACGCTACTGATAGTAAAGCCCCCTGTCAGAGACGCAGAAGGGAGCGTCTGCAATCCCCTCTTAAACACCTCCGCACCTCCCCCTGACACAGGCTCAGAGCGTCCTGCACCAGTGTCCCCCTCTCCACAAGTGGAACAGTCCCGGGACGTTCCGCTAAGCCCCGCCACCCAGCATCCACCGCGGGCGGGATATTCCCTCATGGCAGAGTGCGCAGGGCCTGAGGAGGGGACACACAGCAGGAGGATGGTAACTATCACTGCCAGCTGGAAGTCACCAGCTTCCCTGGAATCCTGTATAATGGGGTCACTAGCTTCCCTGGCAACCTGTATAATGGGGTCACCAGCTTCCCTGGCATCCTGTATAATGGGGTCACTCAGCTTCCCTGGCAACCTGTATAATGGGGTCACCAGCTTCCCTGGCATCCTGTATAATGGGGTCACTCAGCTTCCCTGGCATCCTGTATAATGGGGGTCACCCAGCTTCCCTGGCATCCTGTATAATGGGGGTCACCCAGCTTCCCTGCATCCTGTATAATGGGGTCACTCAGCTTCCCTGGCATCCTGTATAATGGGGGTCAGCCAGCTTCCCTGGCATCCTGTATAATGGGGTCACCAGCTTCCCTGGCATCCTGTATAATGGGGTCACGCAGCCTCCCTGTATCCTGTATAATGGGGGTCACCCAGCCTCCCTGGCATCCTGTATAATGGGGGTCACCCAGTTTCCCTGGCATCCTGTAGCATGGGGTCACCAGCTTCCCTGGCATCCTGTATAATGGGGGTCACCCAGCTTCCCTGCATCCTGTATAATGGGGTCACTCAGCTTCCCTGGCATCCTGTATAATGGGGGCACCCAGCCTCCCTGGCATCCTGTATAATGGGGGTCACCCAGCTTCCCTGCATCCTGTATAATGGGGTCACTCAGCCTCCCTGGAATCCTGTATAATGGGGTCAGTCAGCTTCCCAGCATCCATTATAATGGGGGTCACCCAGCTTTCCTAGCATCCTGTATAATGGGGGTCACCACACTTCCCTGGCATCCTGTATAATGGGGTCACCAGCTTCCCTGGCATCCTGTATAATGGGGTCACCAGCTTCCCTGGCATCCTGTATAATGGGGTCACTCAGCCTCCCTGCATCCTGTATAATGGGGGTCACCCAGCCTCCCTGGCATCCTGTATAATGGGGGTCACCCAGTTTCCCTGGCATCCTGTATAATGGGGGTCACCCAGCTTCCCTGCATCCTGTATGATGGGGTCACTCAGCTTCCCTGGCATCCTGTATAATGGGGTCACCCAACTTTCCCAGCATCTTGTATAGTAGTATAATGACGGTCACCCAGCTTTCCCAGCATCTTGTATATTAGTCAGGATAATGGCGGTCACCCAGCTTCCCTAGCATCCTGTATAATAGGGTCATCCAGCTTCCCTAGCATCTAGTATAGTAGTCAGTATCTTGGAGGTCACCCAGCTTTCCCAGCATCTTGTATAATGGTGTCACCCAGCTTTCCCAGCATCTTGTATATTGGGGTCATCCAGCTTCCCTAGCATCTTGTATAGTAGTCAGTATAATGGAGGTCACCCCCTGGACTCAGAGCACCCCTCAGACCTGCAGGGACCTGCAGCCCCTAAACCCTCCCCCCCCCCCCCCCCCCCCCCCCACACACTGTCTTAAAGCAGCCCACACCCCGCAGGTGTCTCAGAGCTGCCCCAACCAGCAGGGACTCCGAGCGGCCTGCTACCACGCACCCCCCACCCCCACCCCAGGGCACAGCGTCTCAGAGCTGCCGAAGGCGGGGGGACAGCTCCATATCGCCGGTACAGGTAATATGTTGGGGGGCCCCATACACTTTTTTTTGCTATGGGGCCCCATGAATCCTAGTTACGCCCCAGCGCACCTACACTCATTGACGTGATGTAAAAGAAAACCTGATTACTCAGACCAGATGAGCATTGCCCCAAGGTCCAGTTTAGATGCTCATTTAGCATTTTCTGCTGTGCACAGGGCTCAGCATGTTTATTCTATACCCTATACACAGCGGGGTACGATGCCCCATGTCTTCTGACACCTTCCTAGAACAGCCGTCATTAACTTTATCAGCAATCTGTGCTAGAGTAGCTCTACCATAGGATCAGACGAGCTAGCCTTTGTCCCCTAAGCACATCAAATAATTTTGGGTGCCTATTTGTGCTGAGTAAACTTGCCGAAAGTTTGGGTTCAGCAACATTCATTTAAACCCGAACGTTAAGTATCTGACTCCCGGCTCCCGGTGTCTGGAGAAGTTGGATGCAGCCTTAGGGCTGCCAGGAAGACATGGATACAGCCTATGACTGTATACATGTCTTCAAAGCTCCATAGGGCTGCTTCTTTAGCCACCAGTATTCAAATGCAGGATGATCTGGCTCGAGTAAAGTGTCTTACTTGTGGAAAATATGTCAAGTGACAGAGGACTGAGTACTAGGTAAATAATACACCTGCCTCTTTTGGAAGTCGATTGGTGGAGTGTGTATAAAATCAGTAGCTTTAACTTTTTGTGTTTGTCAAACGCAGAGTGTTTAGGCTGGGACGAACGTTGCCGAATCGAAATTTTCGGCAAGTTTAGTCAACACTAGTGCCTATGACGGCTGCTGGTTCTCTGATTGTCCTTTCCTGGATCTCTTTCCTAGGTAATAACTATTGCATACTGGAAACATGCCATAAAGGCTGCGGATCTGGAGATGATCTGACTCAGTCCTCCAGCCGTCACACTTTGGTCCTTATTGAAGTCGCTCAGATACTGTTCACTTTACTGACAAGAACTGTTTATTTGTTGTATATCTGTATACTTATATATATTTGCTGTACACTGTATATCTTACTGCTTGAGAGGCGCCATTGTCACAAAAGAATCAATGTCATTCACTTCACCTCTCAATGATTTTAAATATTATGGCTGATTCGTGTATGTTTATATGTGAATGATCAACAGAGGAAAAATAAATGAGTAAATAATAGGTTAAAATATATAAGGGGGAAGGCAACTTACTTATACTGATGTATCACACGGTGGTCCTAAAACATACCAGTCATCAAAAAATGTGATGGTTGGGGGTCCCATGCATGTGTGGCGTTTAAGAAACAGCATTGTGTACACATTTTTTACAACTTTAAAACAGGTGTAAATGCTTCATAAATCCCAAATGTTCTTAACTTGAAGCCAAGGATGTGGCCAAATTACCAAGACCAGAAGTTTAGCACTGACATTTCTCAGGTAGAAAAACTTTACACTGGAAATGCATTGAATTCACCTTTTCTGATGTGACAGTAAAAGCTTAGAAGATGGCAGCCAGCCGTTCAGGATTTAGTTTATTGATCCTATACTGCTGCTTTATGAGGACACTGAGACAAGCAAGCCTGGCCGTGCAAATCCCTAGATTTTACTGCAATATTAAATCAGGTTTATTAAAAAATAAATTCAAGCTATGAATCTATTTAAAGGGCACCGAAGCCTAAAAGGTGTTATGCTAAGGTTATGTTCCCTGACCTGTGGCTCCCCAGCTGCTGCAAAACTACAACTTCCACCATGCCCTGACAGCCAAAAGCATGATGGGAGTTGTAGTTTTGCAAAAGTTGGAGAGCCACAGGTTGCGGAATACTGTACTAGAGCTTATTGCTAACACAGATGTGAATATGGTTTTAAAAAACTTCTCGATCTGCACAGTGCTTTAAAGATCAGCAACAAATCCACCATAACTGAAGTTATCGTATAGGTGCATTCAGTCTTCTGCTAAAGGGACCTGACCATTCATTCATTTATTTATAAGGAAAATCCTATTTGTGTATACTAACAGGTAATGTGATACATAGGATTGTACCTGATCCAATCAATAAAAACAAAGCGATTTTCATTTTCACTTATGTTCTTTTCCTCAATATCCATAACTCACAGTCATTTGAAGGCTTTGTTTTTGAAACAAGCTATACCTTTTATTGGCATGCTATATGTTACACTATAAAACAGTGTTAAATTAGAAACAAAAAAAACCAAGATGTGTTGTTTTTTCCCTCTCAGTTCTCAGTCAGTCATGTCAGTGTAAATGGTACAGTACCAAATTGATATGCTTTTAGTTTGTTTTACTATATATTATATAATATATATATATATATATATAATATATATAATATATATATATATATATATATAATATATAATATATATAATATATAATATATATAATATATAATATATATATATATATATATATATATATATATATATATATATATATATATATATAATATGAGTTAACCTCTAAAACTTTTTAGAGAATAGATACATTGTGAGGCAACCAAAAAAATGGAATTCTGGTATTGGGTATTTATTTCTTTATAGTGTTTACTGTGCAGAATAGACCATGTTAAATTTTAATAATTTGTATGTCCACATGCGGTGATACCAATTATGTCCATTTTTGGTAGCAAGGATTCATTTATTAATTTAAAATATGTGAAAGGGGCAATTCGAAATTTTATTAAAGAAGAGAGTAAGTATGTGTATGTATATATAAATATACTAGAAAATGTACCCGGCGCTGCCCGAGTATAAAGTGTCAGTGTGTTAATTAGATTTGTTCTAAGGTGCCCAGGAGGCCAAGCTAAAGGTATTGTTTCATCTAAGTTAATCAGTGGAATTAGTGTATACCTGTAGTGCATAGTTGGAGGGGTTCTGTATACCCACAATGTATAATTTTTAGGGGTCTTGGGTCAGGTGTGGTATGACAGTGTTATCCAGTTACAGTATGGCGGTATTGGTCAGGTCTGGTATAGCAGCTTTTTCCAGTCATAGTATGGTGGTATTGGTCAGGTGTGTTATGACAGCGTTATCCCGTCACAGTATGGTGGTATTGGTCAGGTCTGGTATAGCGGTGTTATCCAGTCACAGTATGGCGGTATTGGTCAGGTCTGATATGATGGTGTTATCCAGTCATGGTATGGTGGTATTGGTCAGGTGTGGTATGGCAGTGTTATCCAGTCACAGTATGGTGGTATTGGTCAGGTCTGGTATGGCGGTGTTATCCAGCACAGTATGGTGGTATTGGTCAGGTCTGGTATGGAGGTGTTATCCAGTCACAGTATGGCGGTATTGGTCAGGTCTGGTATGACAGTGTTATCCAGCACAGTATGGCGGTATTGGTCAGGTCTGGTATGGCAGTGTTATCCAGCACAGTATGGTGGTATTGGTCAGGTCTGGTGTGGCAGTGTTACCCAGTCACAGTTTGGTATACCTGTTGTGCCCTGTATATACATGTACTGTATAGATGGAGTAGGGGGCCCTGTATATACATGTACTGTATAGATGGAGTAGGGGGCCCTGTATATACATGTACTGTATGGATGGAGTAGGGGGCCCTGTATATACATGTACTGTATAGATGGAGTAGGGGGCCCTGTATATACATGTACTGTATAGATGGAGTAGGGGGCCCTGTATATACATGTACTGTATAGATGGAGTAGGGGGTCCTGTATATACATGTACTGTATAGATGGAGTAGGGGGCCCTGTATATATATGTACTGTATGGATGGAGTAGGGGGCCCTGTATATACATGTACTGTATAGATGGAGTAGGGGGTCCTGTATATACATGTACTGTATAGATGGAGTAGGGGGTCTACCAGTTATTTCTGTGGATGTTGTGAGGCAGCTTCCCTAGCAACCATTGCTCCTTGTGAAAATGAAAGCAGTAATCCTATTGGTTGCTAAGGCTCCAACTGCCGTGTCTGCTGCAGCTAATTATATCACCTGTGTTTGCAGTGAGGAGATTTTCCCATTCTTCTCTATGGGGCGCTCTTTCCCCTCCCCCTTCCCTCCTGTACATCTGGCGGGGACGGGACCTTCGCTAAAACCTTACCGGGCACCCAATGTATCTGTGTGCCAAATTTGGGGTCAAACGGTTCAGGCGTTTGGAAGTCTATTTGGGACAGACAGACAGACTTTGATTTTTATTATATAGACGTATGTATATGTGTGTTTGTATATATATATATATATATATATATATATATATATATATATATATGTATATATATAATTTTATTTTTAACATGTCTTGACATCTGTGGCATCTTCCCCCTTTCAAAATGGAAAGCAGATGTGGTCGGACAGAAATGGACCCCACTGATTTTAATAGCCCGACTGTAGTCAGCTAGTGACTACGTTCGGGTCATTCCCCGAGCAAGTATGAGTTTGGTCTCAGACTCCAAAGTGCTGCTACCAACATTTTTCAGTTCAAGACAAAACTCATATTTTTGGAAAATGTCTTCAACACAGTCACTAGTTGACTACGGTTTTGAAACCAATAGGGGCCAGCGTCTGTCCGTGCATGGATATGCCTCACACGTAGAGCATAAATGAGAAGTGAATAGGTCCTCAGCATTCTATGCCCCCTAAAACATTTCCTACTGTGCTACCTTAAAGTGAATGTACCATAAAATGTACATCACTGCTTTTTAACCTTAAATCGGCAGCCCAGGGATGGCAGTGGCGCAGTCCTTCTTTGAAATGCCGTCCGATTCCCGCGTTCAGAATCGTTCTTTTCCTGAGCACTGTCCCATCCTGGAGCACTGGGGGCAGACCATTCACCCCAGTGTGTGGCGATACCCCCTCCTCCTCGGTGATGCAGCTCACAGAGGGAAAGGGGTTTCGTCACATTGGTTGCAGGGGCTGTGAACCTGCCCCCAGTGCTCCGGGACAGGTCGGTGCTCAAGAGAAGACCATCGCCGTGCACGGAAACCTGGTGGCGCTTCAAAAAAAAAAGAAAGAAAAGGACCGCACCACCACCAATGGTGCATTCAGCTGATGTCCTCCCTGACCACTTACCGAGCTGGTGGCACCTCTGAACAGATATCAATAAAAGCATTCAGAACATGTTTTTTTTGCCTGTGTTTGTATTTTTATAGAAAAACTTTATTCAAGTTGTAAATAGGGTCAAGTAGGTACGACCTATTATTCCTTGGGCCCTAGTACTGCTAGGGATTAGCACTCGACATACAGCACAGGTGGCAGCGGTAGGGCCCAGTGAACAATAGGCCCCTCCTCCCTGACACTATACGACCCAAGTAAAAGCTTTTTTTTTATTTAAAAAAAAAAACACAGACACATGAAACAAAAATATGTTCTGAAAGCTTTTTTTGATATCTATACAGCCGTGCCACCAGCTCGGTAGGTGGTCAGCGGGTGAAAGATTTACTTTAAGCACCATGCTGAGAACACAACAGAGATTTATATCAAGTCTGGTTGTCAATCATACAAAGTGATTGTTTCAAAAGTTTCAACAACAAATAAGTGATTTGCACACTTCAAGCTGCAGGCACCAAATTTATCCCAGGGCCCTCATTGGCTCTAAGCAAGCATACAATGTAAGAGTGGTGATTGCAGGAATAATTCTGGTACTCACAAAAACCCACTAGACAGAAACTGAACTATTTGAAGGCAATTTACATTCTGACCCTTACATTTAGGATTACTTTATTCTAACGCAGAGAGAAGTGCTAAGTAATACTAGCACCAAGCTTTTAAAAGCAAAGTGAACAGGAGACTCACCGAGCAACAGAGTACATAAAAAGAAAATCATTGTCTGGGGAGCCGAGCGTCTTGCTGTAGTCTGTATACTTCTTTTGTGTAGCGCTCTTGATGTCTTTCATCACCGCCTCCATTTCTTTGCTTAAATTGGTTTCTGACTAAAAGCAAAGAACACTGTGTAAGGGTACAAGTCATGAATGTGGCAAACACTATATCAGTGGGAAGCAATCATTTGCCAGCGGCTCCATGAAAAACTAAATAAAAAGCAAACCTGTCACTGTGAACTCATATCCTCTTGTATAATAGTACTTTAAACTATGCAAGTACTCAAGAGCCGGCTGTACAAGTGCTTTGTAAGGATAAAATATACTGCTGCTGTCCTTAAAGGGGTATTCCCATCACCTAAACCACTGATGGCTTACCTTGATACTCCAGTTGTTGCAAAACTACAATTCCCATCCTGCCTGAACCACCAAAGATATGGCTTTGGCTACCCAGGTATGATGGGCTTTGTAGTTTTGCCACAGCTGGAGTGTCGAGGTTAGCCATCGCTGACCTAAAGTTTTGTGGACATCCACTGATGATTGTGTGGGGAGTGGTTTGCTTTTTGTTTCAAAATTAGTTATTAAGTAGTAAAACATCTATTAAGATCCCAGTGATCCCTACAATAAGAACACTGCATATAAGGAATAACATTATTGACGTTTTAATGGGTTTATGCACTTGACATGGATGAATGATCACAGTATGGTGCTATACCATAAACAGATATACTGATTACAAGCACAGCAAGTTGGTCTGGGCAGAATAGAATAAGGGGCATTGCCATTATATAAAGTGATGGTAGTGATAGTGATATATCACAAGGTTATGCCATCATTTTATAATGGGTGGGGATGCGACTTCTAGGATCCTGATTAAAGGGGTTATCCAGCGCTTCAAAAAGATGGCCACCTTGACCCCTCTCTTGTCTCCAGTTAAGGTGTGGTTTGCAATTAAGCTCCATTTACTTCAATGGAACTGAGTTCCAAACCCCACTCAATCTGGAGACAAGAGGGGGAAAAGTGGGCATGTTTTTGTAGCGCTGGATAACCCCACTGGATAACCCTTTTAATCCTAAAAATGAAGTGACCGCAGAACTGATGGAGCGCAGTTTTCCTTGACGCCTTTTCCCAGGCCTACTGGCTGTGCAAAGGACTGCAGCAAAACTCTGTTCAATTGAGTGAGGCCAAGTGCAGTTGCCAGCATAGCCAGGTGCCCGAAGGCACAGCGAAGGTGCTGCAGCACTAAATCAATTCTGTAGTCCCATTTGTGCCCGACACCGATGAGGCCCCAGACATCAGATCCCACTGGAGCCGGGAGCCTCACACACAGCCGCAGCGCCGAGCAGGTAATGTACGCTCTGGGCCGGGGGAAGCCCTGGAGCATACATCACCTGCTCCAGGCTCCTGCTTGCTTTGGAGCCTCCGGCATCTCCCGCCGGTCAGCCAATCAGTGTGCTGCGGCAGGGCAGCGCACTGATTGGCTGACCACCAGGAGCTGCTGGGAAGCCCCGAAGCAAACAGGAACCCGGAGCAGCTAATGTATGGTCCAGCCAGGGCTGCAGGCGGCGGGGGGGTTAAAAGGGCTGGGTTACAGATCCGCAGCGGAATGAAAATTGCAAACCCGCAGCGGATGTGGTATGTGTGAAGGCATCCTTAAAGTGAATTGCAATCCTGTGGTTTTAACATACAAGATAGATCTTTTTTTTCCTACAGTAACAATAATAATCACGGCGAGTGAAGGATGGAGTTATGTGGTGGCAGAGTGGAAGTATCAAGGGTATTTTGGTCTTACACTGATGCTTACTGGGAAAGTTCCCAGCTGCTCTTGAAGCTCCTCCACCTCTTTGATCAGCTCCCTCATGCTCTTGTTTCCATGAGAGTGACCCTGCCAGAGGCTTCTCTCTGTGTTGCTTCCAGGAAAGCAAGGAAGGACACTGTTTGCAAACTGCCTGCAGAGGGGACATGTAAATTCTCCTTTGTCAACAGAAAATCCCTGCAGGACCTGGTCATTCTGGGAAAACACACAAAACATTAATGGTTAGCAGTATAGGAAAGGATAAAAAGCCAAACAAACAATAAATTATATGTTGTCCAATATTATACCATTGAAAAATAGACCTTAACCTTATGCTCCTATTCCACGAGTCTTTTGAAGGAGCAAACGAGCGCTATTAGCGCTCGTTTGCTCCTCGTTCCCGGCTCGCTGCCGCCGCTATTCAACGCGGCGTCAGCGAGCGGGTGAGTGCGGGAGGGGCGGCGGGGAGCTGCTGGGGGGGCTGCCCGGGGGATCGCTGATCGTCCGGGCAGCCCATAGGATATAGCAGCATCTGCTGCCGATGCTCCTATTCAACGGAGCGACGGCAGCAGATCGCTGCTATATCAGTCGCTTGTTTTTCAACATGTTGAAAAACAAGCGACTGCAACGATCAGCCGACATGAACGATGTCGGCTGATCGTTGCACTCTATTCCACGGGACGAATATCGTTCGTAGCGGTCGATATCGGCCGAATACGAACGATATTACTCCTCTAAACGACCCGTGGAATAGGGCCTTTATACAACAAGCCCTTACACAGTTACATGCATGGAAAAGTGTTCAAACCCAGACAATAGCTTGAAGGACTTTCCAGTGTTGCAGTAATTACTATATTTGGGGATTAGAGGGGGTTTTCCTGGTTTCTGAGGCCTTATTCCCACATTCCGTGAAACATGGATAAGGAAGCCCTGCAGTGGAGTGTTTCCCCGCACAACATCAGGTATTAATATGATGGTGGGAGCAGAGAAAATGTCTGAATATTCACAGTACAGTAATGAAGCAGCCGTGGCTGCATATTCAAACACTTTCCACTGTCCCTGCATCATATTGCTACATGATGCCGTCCATGTTTCATTCAACATGGGAATAAGCCTAACATTGCTGTGTATCCACATCCAATAACCCTGCTGATGAGTTGTTTGGTGGAGCTGCTGCAACAGCACCCAAATACAGTGAATAGTTCTAGAAGCCAAGCACCATTTATTGTGTAAAGGTGATGCAGGTTACTGCAGCTTAGCTTCTATTGAATTGATAGGGAGCTGAGCTGCAATAACCCATGCTACCAGCACACAGTAGAAGAAACAGGGATTTTGTGTATACATACCAATGCAGCAGCTCCGCTGATGAGCTGATTCCAGATGTTGGCACTCCTCCAATCCTGTCAAATCACCAATGCTAGAAACCTGGAAAACCCCTTTAAAAGGTGTCTCCATGGCTGCTTTCTTCCAGAAATAGCACCACTCTTGTCCTTACTTTGAGTGTGGTTTTGCAGCTTAGTGAATGGAGGTGAATTATAATACTACATACAACCTGCAGACAGGGGTGGTGCTGTCTTTGCAAGGTAGTAGCTTTGCTTTCTCTAATCCTAGATAACCCATTTAAGCAATTCCTGTAACGTCTATCTGCCGGTTTAGAACAGTATGTAAAAAAGTGATGGTATAACTGTAGTTCTTTCCCGTGCCCCCTGTTTAATGCATCAGTGGTCATGCACACGACTCTACTACCATGCATACGCCACAGAGCTGAATGGATATATAAGAAACTTGCTGAACTTACCCGCAATGACTCCATGTAGGATTTATGGCAGTCTATATGGAGTGTGTGGCCACAAGTTTGTACATATACTCCTCCTTCCCAACCTATGGAAACAGACTGGAGACAGGAACTCTAAATTAAAAAAATAAATGAAGAAAAGGGAAGAATTAGGGTCAATTCCAGTATTAATAATTTATAAAGAATTTACTCACATGGGTTACGTACTTAAAAAATTTAATAAAACTTTGAAATACCGTCCTAACAATGATGATGTCTCATAGATATAAGAATCCTCTATTAGTCAGAATGGAGAGCAGACACAACTAGGGTCTCATGTAAAGGAACCAGCAAGAATATAAAATTATAAGGATAGAAACTGTGTAATGCATCATTTCCCCTGTGGGGGCACTGCAGGAAAACTAAACAAACACACACTACAGCAATCCACCATAGATCACAGCTGATCACAGGACCCTACAGCAGGACGTCCTTCGATAAGGTTGTTCTCGGGTGACATTTCTAACACAATGGGATTGTCCTAAACAAATACTCTAGGACGATGGGTATACCACCATACTGATTTTGTATACCATACCTATATATGTGTCATACTCTATCGTGAATAGTGTCAAACTATAGTCATTTTCTGAAGCCAACTTTGAAACCCAGCCATAGTTACTGAGCATTTACAGTTCCTGGCTCTTTAAACCTGCAACAGAACCTGACAGGGCCCAAACGCGGGACAAGAGTGGTCAAATTATAAAAAGGATGCAACAATAAAGACAATAAATTACATCATATTTGCCTCCCCCTAACTTTGGAGGAGAGTCGGACTGACAGATCCACTTTATAAATAAAAACACTCCCATACAATTCAAAAACCAGCGAGAACAAATCAACTAGGAACAGCATGGGAGCGACGTCTGCTGTGTGCACATCAGCCAAGCTGTGGGAGGCTTGCCCATTTCCGCTTCTATTTCCGAATGCTCTATGGTGCTACTGGTTTTCTGGTTGTCATCCAATCAGCGTTTCAATATCATCAAGGCGAATAAACAAACTAAACTGTGGAGGAGGATTTAATCATTAAAGCGCATGGACTGTACAACGTATATACGCGTTTATCTTCAGTGATAATCGGGCAGGTACAAACATACCAGCGTGTGGGAAATTTGCAGACAAAGAAATGAATGAAGGACAAGAAAAAAAAAAAAACTGATACTGAGGGGTAAGGACAAGTTTTCTTCAATGTGTATGGAAGTCTTAAAGTGAAACCAGCAGTAGGTTAGATGGCTATAACCTGCTGCAGGATACTATTAGGGCACAGGAAAGGTCCGCCATTAATGATAAATACAGCGGTCCCTCAAGTAACAATATTAATTGGTGCCAGGATAACTATTGTATATGGAAAATATTGTATCTTAAGACCAAAACTCTATGGAAAACTGGTAATTGGTTTTGAATTCCCCAGAGTATCATCCCAAAATGAGCCAAAAAAATTCAAGATTTAAAGGAAAATAAGCAGATAACTAACATGGACCTACTGAAGACTGAAAATTACTTTATGCAGAGGACTGGAGGATTTTCAGGGTCCGGTATAGATCACACAGGGAGGAGATACTAAACATACACTGCAGCACAGGACATGTAGTATCACACTGTACTGTAGGGAGAGGATACCAGACACACACAGCAGTACAGGACATGTAGTATCACACTGTACTGTAGAGAGGAGATACCGGACACACACACACACACACACACACACACACACACACACACACACACAGCAGTACAGGACATCTAGTATCACACTATACTGTAGGGAAGAGATACCAGAGACAGGCACACACACACACACACCAGTACAGGACATGTAGTATCACACTGTACTGTAGAGAGGAGATACCAGACACACACAGCAGTACAGGACATGTAGTATCACACTGTACTGTAGAGAGGAGATACCAGACACACACAGCAGTACAGGACATGTAGTATCACACTATACTGTAGGGAAGAGATTACAGACACACACAGCAGTACAGGACATGTAGTATCACACTGTACTGTAGGGAGATACTAGACACACACAGCAGTACAGGACATGTAGTATGAAACTATATTGTAGGGAGGATATACTATACAGCCAGCCAGTGCATGCACTCCAGTAATACTGGGATTTACCAGTAAAATGGCCACTTTTATTGGTCGATCATCTAGTTGTTCACATGTGCATGAGTCTGATCTGAATTTATGATGGTCCAGAAAGAACCATGGTATGTTGAAAATATTGCAACCCAAGGCTTGACGGACCACTGTATATAAATGAGGCAGATTGGCGCACTGGGGGCGGTCCTGTAGTCCTCAGTGCACCGCAGCACACCACCTCGTGAATATCCATAACAGGGCTCTGCAGTCACTCTCGGCCATTATGAATAATCATAAGGAGGTTTCTGCTGGAGCCAGTGGGCAGGTAGAGCTCTTATTTCGATTCACTAGATATAGTCTAGCAGTTCTTTACTATGGGGTCCTAACAACATTGGTGGGGTTCTTATTTAAAAACAGTAGTAATGGTTGTAAACACAAGCCTCCATAAAAATATTAATAACTAGCGCTGTTCAATGGAACAGACAATGTGTTTAGAAGCCTCATTGCAAGTAAAGAATAAAAAGCAGACGGCATTCACTAACACACCATCAAATATGTTAAGTCCATGGACAATGGAAGCCAACATGAGAAATCCATAAAGCTTGACCTGTGGCCTGTCATGTTCTTGCTCATTTCAAAGCCTTGAATTGCATTGTAGCAATCGATACACGGCCAGACTGGTTCACTGGAAATTTTGGCCACGTTAATCACACCCTGGCGATTCCATTTGTCACATACAGAAGAACACATGTGAAGTGCAAACAATCCATATTCCTCTGACAGCAAAGGATAAACTGACGATTAAAAGGCTCCTTTAGCTAGCGGAGGAGAGACAGCCACAAAGCGAGGACAGCCACCGTAACCAGAGCAACCAGTAGTGCAGATACTAAAAGCAAAAACAGTGGGCAAAGGCGATACAACCTAAATATACAATGCAGCCTTGTTCTGTAATCCTATTCAGTTTTTGTCACTTTAGCTCAAAAGTTTATATTACAATAAGTTCTCATAATTAAAATAAGTAATCTAGGGATCTAATCATGTTAGAAATCCCACTGCACAATATTACAGCCCACCTCCCCCCTCCATAAATTGTTGCTTAAAGTGAATGTATCACTTAGATTTTTTTTTTTTTTTTTTTTAGAGCCAGATACTGAAACACGTTCCACATACATATACATATATATATATATATATATATATATATATATATATATATATATATATATATATATATATATATTTTTTTTTTTTTTTTTTTTTTATTATTATTATTTTTATTTTACTTTTTATTTTAGCACATTATTATGGGGGAAGCCATCTTTCCTGCGCTGTTTTTAGAAGAATTTAGAAATATCTTTTACAGCAAGCCCCAGGGACATAGTCACAGTATGGAGGAGGCCAAATTCATTTGTAAAGGAGAAGTCTCTAGACATGCTTTGTAACCTGTGCAGGGTTTACTGTACAGGGTGGAGTGAGTTGAGCTCTTAATTTCACCTAATGTGAATGTTGTCTTATCTACAATGCATTCAGAAAGTCTTCAAACCTTTTCACTAAGTTGCTAAAATAAAAAAAAGAACCCCAAATAATTCTTTCCAAATTCATTAAAAAAGGAAAAACTAAATTTCACATGAACATAAGTATTTAAAACCTTTCCAATGACACTTTATATTTAGCTCTGGGGCCTCCCATTTTTCTTCATTATCCTGGAGATGTTTCTACGCCTTGCCCGGAGTCTCCGGTGGTAAATTCAGCTGATTGGGCATAATTTGGAAAGACACAGTTCTGTCTGTATAAGGTGTCACTGGTGACAATGTATATTAGTGCAGAGGCAGTAAAACAGGATTGTGTGGCAGCAAAGATCTGGAGACTAGTATGGAGAAATGCCAGCACCAATGAAAGATCTAAAGAACACAGTGGTCTCCATGGTCACTTCGGAAAGTCAACCATCACTGCTAGAGATCAGTGAATTTGCATTACTAGTCGGCCGGCTGCCTTTGAAGTCTGTGCTGCTCCACTCCTGGTGCCTGGAAGAGCTGGAAACTTCTCCTAGTTTCCCAGGACTAAATCAGGCTTTTCCAGGCACCAGGAGCAGAGTGGCACGGACTTCAAAGGCAGCCGGCTGACAAGCCGACCACAGAGCCCAGAGAAGCGCTTTACTTCCCTAGTACTGTAAATTTGCTCATCCCTATTCACTGCACGGATCTAGGATGTATGGCCTCAGTAATAAACACATTAAGGCTATGTTCATACACAGTATGAGACCGGTCGTTCAGTGACCCGGCCGGGTCACGGAACTGCAGGCCTCAGAAAAGATCATCCAGGCCGCTACTGCAGAACTGGCCGGATGATCTTTAGGGCCGCAGAGTTCTGATGCGGGCTCAAAACGGCACTTTCCGCCGAAAATCAAAGATATGCCAGATGATACATGTCCCCCTATGTGTATACGTTCCATTCGGGATCCCATAGACGGCAAGGTAATATTTTCGTAAGAATCACTCCCATTGTTGCAATGTGCAACAACGGCCATGGTTTTACGAAAATGTACATTGTGTGAACATAGCCTAAAGCTGTGGGGAGTTTGAAGAAGAAAAAAAAAACGATGAATAAAAGAACCTAAGGGATTCTCAGGCTGTGAGGGAAAAAAAAACTCTGGTCAAAAGAACCCAAGATTAAACAATTTGGCCTCAATTCTAAGCATCACGTCTAAAGGATGCCAGACACTGCTCATTACCTCAGAGTGATCTTTAAACAAGACAATGACCCTGACACAGCCAGAACACAGGAGCGGCTTAGGGAGGGCTCTATGAATGTTCTGGAGTGACCCAGACAGTGCCCTGACCTGAACCCAACTGAACATCTATGAAAAGACTTTAAAACAACCCCACTGATAGTCCCTGTCAAACAGTTTGAGAGGATCTATAGAGAAGACTTCCAGAAATACCTAAATCCAGGTGTAAACCTTGTGGCATCACATTCAAGAACACTAGAGGCTGAAATAATTGCCAAACAAGCTTCACCTAAGAACTGAGTAAAGAGACTGCGTACTTATGTCAAAGCAAGCTTTTTGTTTTTGTGAGTTGTGATTTGTTGCAATGTCTTGCTTAAATCAGTTAAGAGTGCTTCACATCCATAAGTGGCAGAGAGAAGACAACCCTTTGCCAATCGGTGGAGGTCCAATTCCATTACGACTATGAAATTTTAAGCCTTTTTGGACAATCTTTCACACCTTCGTTGCAGACGTTCACCTTTCACATCAATAGCAAGTGGTGCTCTCCCCATGTCACCTATTTGTCATGGGGAATCACAACACAACATTAGACTTCCTTCAAGAGCTATGTGCTACAAAATGACTAATGTAACCCGACTAAACAGGTTTAAGACTATGTTTCCACTATGAGATCAAAGCGGGGAAAAATGATGATTATGGCTGGATTCACACTACGTATATTTCAGTCAGTATTGTGGTCCTCATATTGCAACCAAAACCAGGAGTGGATTTAAAACACAGAAAGGATCTGTTCACACAATGGTGAAATTGAGTGGATGGCCGCCATATAACAATAAATAACGGCCATTATTTCAATATAACAGCCGTTGTTTTAAAATAACAGCAAATATTTGCCATTAAATGGTGGCCATCCACTCAATTTCAACATTGTGTGAACAGATCCTTTCTGTGTTTTCAATCCACTCCTGGTTTTGGTTGCAATATGAGGACCACAATGCTGACTGAAATATACGTAGTGTGAATCCAGCCTATCAGTGTCATTACCAATCAGTGTATGTCATTACCAATAGTTGAACGCCTTCCCCGGATATAGAACTGCATGTTGCCTTAGTGGGGACACAGCCTTACAGCTAAGTAAACGCTACAATTATCTGACCAATGTATGTGTTCACTATTGGGTATTATTCAAGTGTCACTGTAGTTTGCATTTTTTTGCATAAATCAATAGTACAGGCGCTTTTAGGAAACTTTGTAATTAGATTTATAAGCCAAAAAATGCATTTTTATCATGAAAAAGCAGTTTGAAGCTCTCCCCCCTGTCTTCATGGTTCTCTTATGGAGAGGGGAGGGGTTGAGGGAGATGAGGCACTAAAACAGGACAACAAAGAGTTAACTTACAGCTACATCACGGGCTATCTCCTCTGAAGTCAGCACTGACCTTTCTGACCTCTGAATACCGGATTTCACACAGGTCCCACTGTGTAATCCTGTGTTCTCTGCTGGCGACTAATCTCCCTCCTCCCCTCTCCATAGGTTACACAGGGCCCCACTGATGTAAAAGAGATTTCCTGATAATGAGGAGCAATGAATGAGAGGGGGCAGGGACCTGGGGAAAGGCTTATTGAAAGCAGATAATGTCATATTTGCCTAATAAACCCAATTACAAAGTTTCTTAAAATTGCCTGTACTATTGATTTCTGCAAAAAAAAAAAAAAACACAAAAAAAAAAAAAAAAAAACGACAGTGACACTTTCAATATATATGATGCCCCATCTGGAATAAAATGCCTGGCATATCAACCAGTCATGTAGCAAGCTGTACAGTAATCTCTTCGTGACCCCATGTAGCATTTCAGAGACAAATTGTCCAGAGTATCATGCTCATAAATCTTAGATCACGCCTACACATGTTCATCCTGTGATGGATGGCAGTACAGTACTGAGAGACACATGGGGAGAAACCACCAGACTGCCTCGTATTCAGCATGTGGTGCCTGGATAACATTCTGATGGCGGGAAAAAAAAGGGTGAATAAGAATGCACAGCAAAGCCAAGGAATGAAGACAATGTTGTTTTCTTCAACTTGACCCTGTCCACTGCCCAAATGCCCTCACTCCAGGAACGTATGGTTAGCCATAAACTTAGGTATGATGCATATCCATAGAGAGATGACGGCTCTAAGAGGTACCTGATGGGTGATGTCACAGAGTGAGGGTGATGTCACAGGAGTTGAGCTGACCCAGGACAGATACCTTCCGGAGACACATAAAGCCAAGTAATTTGTTGCTGGTCACATTACCCAGCTACAGTACCGAAATATATGGCAGCATCTGAGCGGACATGAAACAGATGGCACTGTAGGAACACTGGAGCTGGGTGTGCGTCATAAAAACATGAATGTCCATTATATGTTCATTATATCCCCAAGTGCTTCTTTAAAGGGGTTATGGCCACTTTCTTCCAGAGACAGCCCCACTCTTGTCTCCAGCGTGTCTCCATACTCACCATGCCTCCTGAGTCGAACGCCATTCAAAAAAACTTGTCTTCAGATCTTCTTTACTCCAGGGTTCCCATGGCATGAACGAGAGCAAAAAGGCTGCCGATGCGCATGCGCACCAGCAGCCTTTTCATTGGCTGGATTGCATCACATGGCTTCCAGCTTGCTCAGCTCATTGGCTGAGCAAACTGGAAGCCATGTGATGCATTCCAGCCAATGAAAAGGCTGCTGGTGCGCATGCAGCCTTTTCGCTTCCCTTCATTCTAAAGGAAGATGCTGAAGAAGAGGAAGACCAGGCCTGCCCCCCACTTGTGACGACATTGTCACAAAATGGCGGCAGGAGAAGAGGACAGGGACAACAGTAAATGTGTAAGTATAGTTTTTATTTTACTTCCGTGGGGGTGGGCAGAGAGGCTGAACGGCTCCAGGCAGATGACTAACACACATTACAGAGTTATATAACTTTGTAATTTGTTATTTAAGGAGGAGGGGGATACGGGAGTTGTCCTTTAATTGAAAACCGCACTTGACCTGGAGACAAGAGTCGTGTTGTCTCTGAAAGAAAGTGGCCATGTTTTTGGATAACCCCTTAAACTTTTGTTCTTCACCCTTATAAAGAGGTATTACCATCATAACAAGTTATCCCTTACCAACGTGATAGGGGATAGGCAGCAGATCAATAGTTTGACCACTGGGACCCCCACCAGTCACGATTGTGGAGGTGAGATGTCCCCTAAAAGGAACAAAGTGCACCGAACGTGTGCAGCCAGTGTTTCATTCATTCTTTATGGGGCCTCTAAACATTTTTTTTATGCAAAATGCAGGTCTAGAGGTCCGGTATCCAAGGAGTATGAATGATATTGGACAATAGGATTACACTAGTCTAGCACTTTTAAGTCTACGTTTTCAGCTATCACAGCGGCAATCTTACTGTACTGGACACTACCTGTCTCATTTACGGTTTTAGGCTGCAGAGCTCTCCTGTTCATAGTCTAATACAAGCCATTGTCTGAGAAATGGGAGCGGCACTCACATCTTTGAAATGGCGCTGTAATATGGTGAGCCTGACATCATGCACCGCAGCACACGTTCCTTCTAGATAGATCTGTTCCTCTTCACTGGTAGGAAGCTTCTTCGGCTCAGAGATTTTACGGCGGTGGCCCAAGACTAAAACAATTTTTAGACACAATAGAAGATAATTAACAGAGAATGAAGACAGCAAAATAATTATTCTGTGTCCCTGGGTTTCAATAAAAGCCTCCTTTAGCCTATATAACTATTTGTGTACATTTTCAGAAACTAAATCAGAATAGAACATTGCTACCATTTTCGTCATTTGTTGGATTGCTTTACTGTTCCCTACGGAAATTTACAAATTGATTCGAAGAGAAAGGCACTGACTCACTACTGCCTGTGGATCTGCATAGAGGCATACACTATTACCTAATTGTACTATTGACAAAATGAGAAAAATTAATGGCTTGAAAATACCAAGTAACACATGCAATATTTGTGAAGCTAAGCAGGACTGTCCTGATAGTTTCTCAAATAATAATAGATTTACAGTATTGAAGCGAGGGTATCGTGGCAGTCTAAAAATTTAATTTGAAGCAAGAAAATATATTTGTGGGAAAAGACTCAGTACAACTAATCATCATTTCTTTAAGGGTCCAGTGGGCAGTCCTAGTTACTGACTAACAGATGTCTCTATATGTATATTCATACAGAGATGGCTGTTCATCACGTATGAGCGCCCTCTGGACTTCTAAACCCAAAATGAAGAGAGTTTTTAACAGGTATTATGACAGTATTCACAGGATAGGGCATAACTGAAACACCTGCTGGATGGAGCTTGTGTCCCATACACGTTCAGCCGCTCTGTTCTTTCTCTATGACGCTGCAAGAAAATTATTATTGCGGCAAAAATATATAAGATATCTAAGGTTATGTTTCCTAAATGGGTATTTTGGCAAAAAAAAAATTTAAAATTAAAACAAATTAATTTATATAAATTTGTTATTTAGTTCTATTTAGAAATCTCAAGTCGTCCAGTGCTCATCAGCTGCTGTATGCCCTGCAGGAAATGTGTTTTTTTCCCAGTCTGACAAAATGCTCTCTGCTGCCACCTCTGTCTGTGTCAGGAACTGTCCAGAGAAGTAGTAAATCCCAATAGAAAACCTCTCCTGCTCTGGACAGTTCCTGACATGGACAGAGGTGGAGGCAGAGAGCAGTGTCAGACTAGAAAGAAACCTCCACTTCCTGCAGGACATACAGCAGCTGATACGTACTAGAGGACTCAAGTTCATCTAGCTGTATGTGTGGTAGTATGAGAACAGGGGCTAGTACTATGCGACCAGGGGATAGCTTTCCTGCACACCTGAAAGGCTGCAAGACAATGCATTGTTGTTTACCTAGGTTCCCGTATTACAATTTTTTTTTAAGTTCACTTATTGCTTTTTTTGTTTGTTTTTAGAATTTTTGAGGAAGCGTCTCACCTCTAGGCCTCCATACACAGGAAAACAAATTTAACCTGTCACCATGAAAATGCTCCCTTAACTATCAGCATCATGTTATAGAGTGGGAAGAACGGAGCAGATTGATATATCTCTTTATGGGAAAAGATTTTGTATAACTTTTAAATTATTGATTGAAGTTTCTGATGTTTCCATGCTAAAGCGTCTAGTCTATTGAGTGTCATTGTGCACTGGACTCCTTAACACAGAATGAGCAGGGATTTCAATTAGTATATTAAGTTATACTGAATCTTTGCCCACAATGATATATATCCATCTGCTCAGTTTTTCCTGCCCTACAACATGGCAATAGCTTAGGTAGCATTTTCATGGTGATAGGTTCCCTTTAAACTAAGACGAAGCTAATAAAAGTAGGGGACAGATAGATGAAGCCTCTTGCCTTGCAGAGGAAACATGAACATAACATGGAGAAAGCAACTTACCAGATGATGCTTGCAACAACACTACTAGACCAATGGGCCGGTCCTCTGTAGATGGGCCACTCTGCCCACATATTACACAGTCATACGTCGGTTCAGACACTTGCTGCTCTGATGAGGCTATCTCCATCGCAACATCAGATTCGGGGGATTCTGTTAGAAAGTTTAAGATTAATAAGAATGAACAGAAACAGAACATCCTGCTGGAAGACAATGAAAATAATTTCAATAATTAACAAAAACTACAAGCAATACAAAATACTATGTATTAGTATAAAGAGTGGCTCTCTATTCAGGCCCATACAGAGATTTTTTCTTTACTATCCCAGTGTGTCAAAAATGAATGTCTTTATGAAAATTTCTGATCTACAGTTCTATTAACCTCTGTATAGAACAGTCATCAAACTCAGTGTACTCAGTCTCTGTTGTCCTACTCCTTTGCATCTGCCCCCCCCAGATGGATAAGTGTGTGACTGCTGGATCAGACTACGCAGGATTTCTTTGTAGGTCCTGATGTACAGAAGGTAAAGGCATCTGTGTCATGGGAAACATGGCTTTGCCCATTCACTTCAGCTGAGTTTTGTGTGTTATTTTGCTGCTTTCCCCTAGTTTTTGGTATGGTGGACTTTAAAGGGAAACTATCAGCAGGTTAGAAATATGTAACTTGCCGATATGTCTCCATAGCGCACAGGGCAAGACTTTCTTTTAAAGGCTGGGTTCACATTGAGGAATTTTTTGTGGATTTTCAGGCGGAATTCCGCTCATAAAGAATGAACATTGTGAAAATACATTGGCTTTAATGGGCTTTCCGCTTATGTGCTCACACAGCGGAATTTCCGCCGCGGATCCACTTTCCGCCCAAAGAATTGACTTGTCAATTCTATGGGCGGATTCCGCTAGAGGAATCCTATAGAAGTCAATGGGGCTTGAATTCTGCTCCTAGGGTGGGTTCATACTAAGGAATTCTCGCAGATAATGACTGCGGAATTCCGCTGTCTGCCCGCGTGCACGGCCGCGCGCCTTTCCGCCAGCTCCATAGACACCATTCTATGGGTCGCCATATTCCGCTATCCGCCAAAAGAAGTGACATGTCACCGTTCGCGCGGACAGACAGCGGAATTCCGGACATTATCCGCGCGAATTACTTAGTATGAACCCACCCCTATTCTGCCAGAGCTGAATAGGCAAGGAATTTCCAGCAAAAAACTTTCCTCGAGAATTCCTCAGTGTGAACCCAGCCTTAGCAGATAATGGCTATGGCTGTGCTAGGAATTTCTCCTTTATGATGCGTTCACACCTACAGGATCTGCAGCTGATTTTCTGCAGCAGATTTCATTTAAATAACTGAACACAGCATCAAATCTGCTGCAGATCCTGTAGGTGTGAACGCACCCTTAAGAAGCTTCTATACTCCGTATCAACTAGACACTTTAAAGGTGAGGCTTTATACATATATAATACATTATACTGAAGTAAAGATACTATAAAGTGACAAACTTACATCTTAGGCTAAGTTCACACAGCACGGATTAACTACTGTGGATATTTCATAAGCTCCAACAGAAAGGTGAAACTTTTGATTTCTGCCACAGTTTTACTAATGGATATAGGTTGTGGCTTTGTCGCAGTGTTATTTAATGGTGGTAACCTGCGACTTTTCAATGATCACTGCTGCTCTTACCTGTATCGCTATACTTTTAGTAGTTGTGATCAAAAAGTACTGCATCATGGTCCTATTCAAGTAAACGGAGTTTACTTGTCCAGGGATTGTCCAGCGAAAATCTCTTTCAAATCAATGGATATCAAAAAGTTATATATTTTTGGAATTTACTTCTACTAAAAAATCTCAAGTCTTCCCATATTTATTAGCTACTAAATGTCCTGCAGGAAATGTTTTATTTTCTGTCTGACACAGTGCTGTCTGCTGACATCTCTGGCCGAGACAGGAACTCTGTTTCAGTTTTATTAAAAAAAAAAAAAATCCCCATAGAAAACCTCTCCTGCTCTGGACAGTTCCTGTCTTGGCCAGAGATGGCAGCAAAGAGTAGAGTGTCAGACTGAAAATAAAACAATATTTCCTGCAGGACATTTAGTGGCTGATAAGTATGGCAAGACTTGCGATTTTTTAATAGAGGTAAATTACAAATCTATATAACTTTCTGACATCAATTGAGTTGAAAGAAAAAGATTTTCGCCGGACAACCCCCTAAAGTACCCTACAACACGGCTACTAAAAGCACAACAGTAGGTTAGAGCGGCAGTAACCACTGTGCAATAAACTAGTGGTTACAGTAACCAGCACATTATAACCCCCCAGAATGCTATACAGTAATGGTATATTTTCCAGTCTCTTTACAGAGGGCAGACGCACATTTACCACTTCAGGGGCTCTATAAAAAGGCTAAAAAAGCCCTTTAAGGAAGTCACACGTCTCTTAATGACAACCAATACACCATTTATTTCTGATCTATAAAGAGCTGGCGGCCGACAAAAACAATGGGCCTGTGCTATTCACACCTGCACAGCGGATTATTGACCTCAGCGGTAATGAAGTGAAGCGTATGGTTACACTGTCACAATGAGGGGAGGGGAAAAAAATCCTGATTGTAAGAAGTGAAAGAGAAATAATGTGTTGTCACGGCGGGGTGACTGCTCTATGACGCAGATTTCTGTGAACTACATTATCTCCTGATAACAGCTCTAACCCTCCACATAAAGGATCAGAGTTGCTCTGTGTTCAGATGAATCTTGGGTTATTTCCAGGCTCATTCAGCAATATCTCATGTGGCTAGCAATTTTTCACCCACTTCTACTTATAATATAAATATAACTTTCTAGCTTGGCAGAGATTCTGTGGAAAACCAATGAATACAGAACAGCGAGGGGAAGAAATCACACCGTGACCGGCAATAAATAATGCAGCCGCTAAGCTCTTTCTATGTGCATGATTTGCATACCCAGAAAATATGCTAATGGGATTTTTTTTTTTATTATTATTATTATTATTATTATTATTTTTAGCACCGTTCTCTTTCCCACGATGGGTGTCATCATCCAACCACCACCCTGGGTATGGAAAAAGAAATATAGCACTGCTCCACTTGCCTGGCTCTTGACATGGAAAATGGTGATGTCAGGTGGACAGGTCATTTTTTAGTATGGAAACCTACATTAGGTTATAGGATACGGAGGGAAGGTTTGAGCGGACACAGCAGGGAATGGTGAACTCCACTACAGGGAAGCAGCCAATGTCCCTCTGTCTAATCTTCTGACAGTCTACAATCTGCAGAGACCGCCAGTAGAATACAGGCTGCTTCACATGGCGGCTTGTACTTTCACCATAGCTGAGAATAATATCCAACTAGCTAGCTAAACTACAGAGAGCTGTAATTATATATCAGTGACCGGCTCTGTTTTTTTAGTAGGTTCACTTTTAAGAGGATCTGTCAGCTCTATATCATGCTCAAATCTGCAGACATAGGCCTATAGCTGATAAGGTAGAGACACATATAAGACATATCTTTTACCGGACAGCCGTTTTTAAAGATATAAAATAATGTATTTCTTCACATGTTCTTTCTCCCCTACCTCCTGTATATGAAACATGCAGGACAGTGGGGGGTGCATGCTGCAGCTCAGCACAATCTCTACAAAACAAGCTTGGAAGGAAAACCTGATTTTATAACTTTGTAAACAGTTACCAGCTAGAGATGATCAAACAGCGCTGATGTTCAGGTTCGCACATACTCAAACCATCGGTATTTGACTCCCGCAGTCTTCCTGTTCTGTGGGGAAGGTGGAGACAGCCTGAGTCCCGCCTGGAAAACTGGAATACAGCCTGGGCCATAGCTTGTATTCCTGTTTTCTAGGTGGGGCTCGGGCTGTCTCCACCTTCCCCACGGAACGGGAAGACTGCAGGAGTCAAATACCGATGGTTTGAGTTCGTACAAATCTGAACATAAGCGCTGTTCAATCATTTCTATTACCAGCTAAAAGACAGGTCTAATTTTTCTTATTTCACTTACATCATCAGCAAAAGTATGTACTGTAGCTCTCAGTACGATATACAGCTGTAAGATTCCCTTAAAATGGAGGACATAAGGAAGGATAACTGGTGACAGGGCTCTAGGAGCCCAAGGTTCACCTATGCAGATGGAGAGAGAAGGCTAATGTTATGTGAGCCCAGAGATGAGCTACTATGGCACAAACTGGTGAAAGAGTTACTGCTAGCTATGATAAATGAGAATCTGTGGGATGTGCTGGAAAACAAGCGAGGTCTAGAGATGAGCAAACTTACAGTTTGGGTTTTGGGTTCGCACAGCCTGGAGAAGATGGATGCCGACCTAAGGCTGCATACATCTTCTCCAGGCAGTGGGATTCAAATGCTAAGTGAACAGGTTCAAACGAACCCAAACTTGCTATAGATTCACTCATCTGTAGTGAGGACTCACCTCAAAACTCACAAGACATAACATGTGTAAGATACCACAAGACCCTCAGAGGTCTTGTGGAGTTTATACCTCAACGAATCAAAGCTGCTTTGTTAGCAACTACACAATTTTTAGGTGGTATTAAAATTATGTTTAAAGGAGAAGTCCAGCGAAACTTTTTATTTAAGTATTGTATGGCCCCTTAAAAGTTATACAAATCACCAATATACACTTATTACGGGAAATGTTTATTCCATGCACTACTACTGCATCAAGGCTTCACTTCCTGGATAACATGGTGATGTCACGACCCGACTCCCAGGGCTGTGCGGGCTGTGGCTGCTGGAGGGGATGATGGCAGAGGGATGCTCAGTGTCCCTCCAGTGCCCTGTGTCACTCAGTGTCCCCCTGCCATCATCCTCTCCAGCAGCCACAGCCCGCACAGCTCTGGGAGTCAGGTCGTGACATCACCATGTTATCCAGGAAGTGACATCACCATGTTATCCAGGAAGTGACATCACCATGTTATCCAGGAAGTGACATCACCATGTTATCCAGGAAGTGACATCACCATGTTATCCAGGAAGTGACATCACCATGTTATCCAGGAAGTTACATCACCATGTTATCCAGGAAGTGAAGCCTCGATGCAGTAGTAAGTGCAGAGAAAAAAGCACTTTATAGGCATTTCCCATAATAAGTGTATATGGTGATTTGTATAACTTTTGGGGGGCAGTACAATACTTTAATTGGTTTATATCAATTTCTCACACTGCTAAATAAAGATCTAAATCCCCAAAAAATATAGAAAATTCCAATCATTAAAAGAACCATAAGCTATAAAACAATCTTTTAATCAGTAAATTGTCTGTATATTAAAAGGAAAAGGACGCCCCGCTGTGGAGCTAATCATTGCCCCCCCCCCGTAATTGATGAAGTGTTGTGTTCTCCACAGTGTGCACGTGTAGCGGAGGTCACACAGCTTGTTAGACGGGCTTTCTCCGCGCTAAGTACTGTTACCCAATATGCCTCCAGGCTCCATTTTCCTTTGCAAAACATTTTATGTCAAGAAATTCCCTTAGCATCAAAGGAGCCATTAGCACACTAATATATCTTGCCCGGGCCCAGCAAGACGATCCTCAAAAGGCCAGTAAAAACTAATTTATTTTTCTAACCGGTTTCAATAAATGACAAGTGTTCAGAAATTTGTGTCACCTCCGTTAAAAAAATGGGCACATCGCTGGTTCCCTGCAGCAAGTATGCTGAATAACTGAATGGGTTCCTGCGGAGAAACAGCTTTGCTTTAGGAGGGGATCTAAACAAGCACATTCACATTCAGGCTCCTTACATTTCTTCAGTAATATTTACTAGGGCAGCAGAAACGTGGTGGCACTTGTAATTTAAGCAGCCTTTTTTTTTATATGTTATTATTGCATTTATGGAACAATGATCTGGCAATTTAGTGCCGTAGCCGATACTGCGATCCCCGTTATGTAATGCACCCTCATTATAATGCACATTTATATGCTGTCTGCACAGTGTGACACGCTGCCATAGTGTGATGAATTGACTTGGCTGGGAGCTCGGGAAGCTGTTACAGGAATTAAATCAGACACGTACAAGCTCATACTCAGCATCTACTACTACTACTAACTGCAAAACAAACAGGACTTAATGCATACCTATTGTTTCAGGTGACTAAGCTGTCATATGTGTGTACATGAGGAGTAGCACTATTATTGACCATTACATCACTTATACATGGCTTTTTAACCAGTTCTCTCTCTCTCTCTGCAGGCTCCATCTCTATTTAGTTGTCAGTATAGACTAGCCCAGTAATGGTAAACACTAGGCAAGCCAGCTGTTGCAAAACTACAATTCCCATCATGCCTGGAGAGCCAAAAGATATTGCTTTGGTTGTCCAGGCATGATGGGAATTGTAGTTTTGCAACAGCTGAAGGTGCCAAAGGTTCACCATCACAGCGTCTATGAGAGCTTCCATACACTGCACACACATAACAAGAGATACTGCTCTTCTATACCTCAATCATTAGAATGAAGGGGCAAGCGCGCATGCTCTGCCTCTTCATCTCTGTCTCACTGCTAAAACAGCAGTCAACAGAATTATAATGGAGTCCTATGGAACGTCCGGAGACAGAGATGAAGGCAGAGCGTGCGTCTCTGGACCCCAACCAATACAAACCTCTGTCATGCTGCTAAGACATGTCAGATATTTGTTTAAATGATAGGTACCCTTTAATTAAATTAAAACCTAAAACATGAGAAATTTAATGTAAATTTAAAATTCTAGTAGTGCAAAATTGTAACGCCAGAACATACTTATTTCAGCTTGAGTCACACCACTTGCACGTAACATAAAATGACCAATAGCTATTAAAACTTACCAACATCCATTGCCGTTTCCATAAAGCTTTTCTGCCTTGAAGCAAATTCAGCCAGTAACTTCTGCTGCCTCTCTCTGGCTTTCTGACGTCTGCGTTACAAAAATGAGAGTTTTGTTACATGTACAAATAAATAAAAAAAATAAAATAAAAAACTATGGCTGGATACCAAAGGTGAAGTATCACTAAAAGGTATCCCCACTGTGACCGATATCTAGAGCAGCGAATGGTTATGTGCTGTCAAGCTATAAATGGCCCCTTTCCTAGGCGGACTATAGGTGTGTTACAAGTCAGATACTCTTTAAGGCTGGATTCACACTACGTTTTTGCAAACCTTTTTTTTTTTTTTTTTTGCAAAAAACAGAAGAAAAATTTATGGAAAAAATGGATGCACAAAAATGTAATTGTGCCTAAATGTAAACCGCACTACTGTTAGTGGTAAAAATCAATGTGTGAAGGAAATGCTACCAGATCCAGACTGTTCCACGGCTTAACACAATAGGCGAAAACAATGATAGATACGTCATAATAAAAGAGATAATATGCATTTAATCCTGCGTCGCCGACAGGAGAGTCCGATGCCCATAGAGAATGACAGAGCATCGGATTCCCCATTCATTCTCTATGGGCGTCTGACTCTGCTGTCAGCGCGCGTGTTGGGCTTCCGGCGCTCATATCTCCGTGACCCGACCGGCTTAGGAAGCGGGACCCGGCGGGATCACGCGAGTATAGGGGGCTCTATCGGGGGGTCGGGAGCCTGTCACCCCGGCACGGGGCTGACAGGTCTCCTTTAACTGTATGTTATACTTTCGGATACAAAATAAAAGGAATTAAAAAAAAAAAAGAAAAAAAAAGAAAGAAGGTTTCAATCGTGTCCCCCCCTTTCCCTTCTTTCCTCCAGACTATACGGATTCAAATCCTTAAGTCTTTCCTAATATGGTTTATGCCTCCCACCCTCCACCATTTTTGTAGCCCGTCTTTGGACCCGTTTAATTTTATCAATGTCCTTTTTAGATGAGGTCTCCAGAACTGGACAAAGTATTCCAGATGTGGTCTCACCAGAGCTCTATACAGCGGGATCACAATCTCTCTCTTCCTACTGGTTTTACCTCTAGCTATACACCCCAGCATACTATTTGCTTTCCCCACCGCCTGGTTGCACTGGTGACTCATTTTAAGGCTGTCAGAGATCACTACCCCTAAATCCTTCTCTTCTGAAGTCTTTTCCAACACAGTACTGCCGATGTGATACTCGGATAGAGGATTCCTCCTCCCCAAGTGCATTATTTTACATTTGGAAACATTGAACTTCAATTTCCACCGTTTGGACCACTTATCTAGCAAAGCTAAATCATTTTCCATATTACTGACACCTCCAGTAATATCAACCCTATTGCACACTTTTGTGTCGTCAGCACATATTAGTGTCGTCAGCGTCATATTAGGTAGAAGTAGGATAGAGGAGATCCACTACTTTTCATTTATATGGTGCTAACATAGTCTACAGCGCTGTTAAGTGATTGTCATTAGTCACATCTTTTTCTTTACCACTAATGTGTGATGGGAACATGTCCAGAGCAGTAGCAAAACCCAACAGAAAACCTCTCCTGCTCTGGGCAGTTCCTGTCACAGACAGAGGTGGCAGCAGAGAGCATTGTGTCAGACTGGAGAGAATATACCACTTCCTGCAGGGCATACAGCAGCTGAAAAGTACTGGAAGACCTAAATTGTCACAGTCGTCATGACTTTCAAAATCTAAACCAACAGTAGATGTCATAAAAAAAAAAGTTAGCAATTTACATTAAAAGAGGTATTCCAGGAAAAATTTACTTTTCCCCTGTCCACTTGATAGGGAAAAGGAAGATCGCAGGGGGTCCGACCTCTTTTTTTTAACTTATCATGCTTTAAAACAAAGCTATACTTACTTGTACCCAGGTCCAGTCTCCTGAAGGCAACTTTTTAATCTTTTGCTGGTTAAAAAAAAGATGCAGTTGCAGGAAGTCCCGGTAATCTGAGCGCTCAGAGAAGGCAATTATTTGATTGAAAAGACGCATTAAGTTGTGACACTGCGCAGTATACATAAACGCGGACACCACCTAACCAAGTGGAGTGTCATCGGATATACATATGCACAGTTCAGTGAGTCACAGCTCAGTGCGTCTGTCAACCAATGACTGCCTTCTGTGTGAATGCTCAGATGACCAGGACTTCATGAGTTTGGTCTCTTTTTTTTTTTTTTCCAAGTAACACAAGACTAAAAAGCTGCCTTCAGGAGACTCGACCTGCATGCAAGCAAGTACAGTGGTGCCTTGGATTACAAGCATAATTGGTTCCGGGACCGTGCTCAGACCGTGTTCAGAAACAGCTGAATATGTCATATTATAAGTTACTGTACAGTAATGGAGAGGATGGGAAACACAAGGACTGACAGAGACTGCAGGGAGCAGGAAGGAATGAGCAGGACAGATGTGGGCACATACATGCAGCACTCTCATCCTGGGAGAGAGGGGTTACAGCTATGGAGAGATTACATCCACAGTCCTGTCCCCTGATGTGAGCTGCAGCCTGAAGTGGATCTGCTATGATTTGGAAGGTGAGGGAGACTTCCTGGGTCAGAGTACAGTGCTGTAGACCCCGTTATGCAGACCATGCCCCTCCTCCATTCGCCCTTCCACCCAGTACAGGGAGCTCTTAAACCAAAGCAATGCTCTTAAACCAAGTCATAAATTTGAAAAACTATGAGCTCTTAATACAAGTTACTCTTAATACAAGTTACTCTTAATACAAGTTACTCTTAATACAAGTTACTCTTAATACAAGTTACTCTTAATACAAGTTACTCTTAATACAAGTTACTCTTAATACAAGTTACTCTTAATGCAAGTTACTCTTAATGCAAGTTACTCTTAATGCAAGTTACTCTTAATGCAAGTTACTCTTAAACCAAGGTACCACTGTATAGGTTTGTTTTAAATCATGATAAAAAAATTAAAATAATGTAAAATTGCAAATTGCTTTATATTACATCTACCGTTGATTTAGATTTTGAAAGTTATAACAACACTAAGATTTTAAATTGAAGTTATTTACACATCTGTATGACTTTCATACACCAGTTGATTTGAAAGCATTTCTTCCCAAGAGTAAAGTCCTTTAAATTGTATTGAGTTGCTGTATAGGCAGTGTTACTATTCAACACAACTAGTAGCCTTGCCTAGAGAGTAATGTTACTATTACATGAAGCGATTTTTCAACGATCAACGATTAACTAACTATGGCGAGCGACCTATTCACCCAATTACACGGCACGAAGATTGTTATTTATGATTGTTATTGCGCTCGTCCTGTTGTCGCCACCGCATTCGCCGCTACTGCGAACGGCGTCTTGTGGCATGTGAACAATTTGCAAACGATCAACAATAAAAATAGGTCCAAATTCTATTTCTCGTTGGTCGTTTAATCGTTTTCTATCACACTAAACGATTATCGTTCAAATCCGAAAGATTTAACGATTTTTCAAACGATAATCGTTCCGTGTAATACCACTCTTAGGATGTATTCAATCGCTCTTTTTTTTTATAAAAGGAACCTATTTCTGAAATCATTCAGCACAAGGAGCTGAGGAACTGAACAATATAGGTGATAATTGGTCGTCCTTATCCACAACTGGGGATGAATTTTCCAATGAACACTGTTTGGTTTAACATTTGTGTAACGCAGATGCATTTTTGCATGGCATTGCAGCCAAAAGACCTGGCCTAGCGGACGGCATGATGACCAGGACTGACAGCTGTCAGGATGGGGGACTTGCTACCCAATATACACACAAAATGCCGCCTTAATAGTTCGAAAATGGCCTAAAGCTGTAATTAAATATTTTGTCAGGATTTTGTGCTGAGTTTTCTGTAAAGCAGCCAATGTAATAACTCTTTATAAGGATTACAGGTAAAGGAAAAAAAAAAATCCCCAATATTAACATTGCCTTTGCCTAGCACTTGGAATACCATGGAAAAAAGGTGTTGTGTTTTGCAGCCGTCCTGTCCTTGTGCGGCTCCGCACTTCATATGCATGCATTTCACCATTCAAGTTCCGCTTCAAGTTAACCGGGTCTGACTGTAAATAGAGATCCCTAATAAGAGGACATAAACGCGCTGTGACAGATTCAGTGCAGCTCAGTAATTTTCCGTGATGGCTCACGGGGATGAGACACTGAGGCTGAAAAAAATTGCAAGGCTTCTCAGCCTTTTCCTCGAGTGCCGGATCTCGGTTTCCATGGCGACAGCGCGTCATGTGGGTAATGCCACCTTTTGTCTTTGTCTGCAGGTTGAAGCTGCCACAAATGGGTCATCATCGAGTCTTATAGGCTGTTCGATCTTCATTACCAGAAAACTCGACTTGAGATCAGGGGGAAACAAATGAAGGTGGCGTGGTGTGAGCCGCATGACAACGGCAAATTAGATTCATCTTCATTCAGAGCCGTCAACAGCTCCGGCAATTTGTGAATGTGTCACACAGCCCGTAAACAACAGGTCTGCAATGTAGCAGACGGAGCCAAACCTAAAGCAAAGGGGTTAAAGGAAAGACGGCGAAGACTAGTCAGACATGACGCAAAAGGTTCTATAATATAGAAGCCGAAAACAAGGGAAAGGGATGTCACTCAGCCAAAAGATGGACCGTTGCAAAATAAAATGTTAAAGGGATTCTCCAGTAACAACGACTGACATTTATTATATAGTGCAGTGTATGGCAGCTTTATATGAAGGATTTGGGGATCTTATGTATTATTTTAGGGTGGGTTCACATGTACCGGAATCGCTGCCAGTTCCGCAGCGATTCCCGCCATGGTCAGTTTGAACAATTTTACATAACCGCAGCTGAATTTTCATTCCGCAGCCAGTATGTAAAGCGCCATTCCCTTTAACCCACCGTGGCCTGCTTCTGTGGCTCCCAGGCGGCCAGCTCGGCCAATCGGGGGGCTGCGACAGGACAGCACACAGATTGGCTGAGCGGGACGACAGGGAGCCGGAAGCCACAGAAGGTAGCCGTAGTGCGGATGGGTAAATTATTTACCAGGCCACGGAGGATTAAGGGCGGTGGTGCTTTACATACAGCAGAATGAAAATTCTGCTGCGAGTATATAAACCTATTCAAACTAAGAGTGGTGGGAATCGAGAATTCTGGTACATCATTATTATTAAGATTTTCCTTCCTTTCTGTTAGGGTACTAATACACCAACAGATCTGACGACAGATTATCTGCCAAAGATTTGAAGCCAAACCCAGGAACAGACTATAAACAGGGAACAGGTCATAAAGGAAAGACTGGATTTCTCCTCTTTTCAAATCCACTCCTGGGTTTGGCTTCAAATCTTTGGCAGATAATCTGTCATCAGATCTGTTGGTGTAATAGTACCCTTAGGGTCCTATTCCACGGGCCGAGGAGAGCCCGATCAACGATGTAAACGAGCGGCGATCTGCTATATCTCCGCTCGTTTACTGGGCCTATTCCACGGCCCGATGATCGTTGAGCGAGGGCTGCAAGGACATAGTTACTGATGTCCTTGCAGCATCATATATTACCTGGCTGCAGGGCTTGTCCTCCGATCCGTCTCCTCCCCGGGTGCCCCGCGCTCTATCTTCTGAATGGCCGGTCAACTGACAGGCCACACTCAGCCAATCACAGGCCGCGGCAGTCCCGGCCTGTGATTGGCTGAGCGCTCCGTCAGCTGACCGGCCATTCAGAAGATTGAGTGCGCGGGACCCGGGGATGAAGACAGCGCAGAGAAGAATCCCTGCAGCCAGGTAATGTATAATGATGCTGCTGCTGTTTCTTCTCAAATCGTCGGTCGCCCGCCGCGCACCGCTATTCAACCATAGCAATGTGCAGTGGGGGAATGATGATTTTAGGTCTGGCCCTAAATGAACGATCAGCCGATGACACGATCATCAGCTGATCGTTCTCTCTAATTCACCGAACGATAATCGGCCAAATGGGCCCGATCCGGCCGATTATCGTTACTGTGGAATAGGGCCCTTAGGCTAGGTTCAGGCTGCATTTTTTCTGTCTAACGGGGAAAAAACAGATGGTAAAAACAGATAAATTGTATGCAATACTGCAAGAGCCTTTCTCCATTGACTTACATCATTAGAAAAAAAATTACGGATCAAAGTGGATACCATTTTTTACTGTACATAAAGACATGATTGACCATGTTTTTCTATATGTTAAAGTTAAATGTACTAAAATGGATAGAGTGAAACAGATGCTAAAATTTAGAGCTGGCCTGTAAAAGTCCTTTACATAGCTGGCTATGCTGCCACTTCTGACATTGTTCCAACAGCATACTGCTCCTGGCTGCTGTCCCTCCTTTATATCACACTAGCACAGTATCAAAAGAAACCAGCAAAGGAGGGGCAAAGTGTATAGTTTAGGACATCTGAAACAGATTTAAATCCACCACCAAATCTGCAGACTCTGCATCAGTGTCGGCACAGCAGGGGGGAGATCCCACAGGGTTTGATTTGAAGGAAAAAACAGAACAGGAATTAAGCTGTGCTGATGCACAAGGCTGGGTTTACACATGCAATGTCTTTTCCATCATTCTGCTAGTGGAATTGGAGTTAGTGGGACTGTTGCACGCCGGACACTAGTTAAGCCCAGCACGCCCCAATGACTTTAATCAGGTCTGTCAAATTTTCGTCATAGTGTTGTGCAAAAGTATGAAGTCCAGCACTTTTAATGGAACCTGCAAAGGACGCACCAAAAAAACTTTAACATAGGTATGAACAAAGCCCAAAAACTAGTAGCATCCTGGTTATGAAGGCATCTTGGCATGTATTAGTGGGAGGGGAACCGGTAAAACAAATTTTTTCAAGACTGAGAGCACTACTGGCAATGTATCTAAAAAGAATATGCAGGTTGTAAACTGGTGGGAGAGCCCCGTCAATCAACCAATCCCTTAGCTTGGGTGATATGTCATGAAGGTTAACTAAGGAAACAGCCCTATAAGATCAGCCAGTCTGATGGAACAATCTTTTGCTTTTACAAGATTCCTAATGAATAAATGATGTCCATTTTGAATTACCATTGAAATTGCCAGAAACCTAACAAGAACAACCATGGGTATATACTTCTTAGTAAATGTTCTCAGGCAGTCTATATAACAGTACTGTAATGAAAGGCTATAGAAAACTTTACAGAATGAGTTACTTCGCTAAGCATCATGGTCATTTAACACATTTTAACCCTTAGGGGACACAGCCAGTTTTCATTTTTGCGTTTTCGTTTTTCCCTCCTCGTGTCTATAAGGCCATAGCGCCTGCATTTTTCCACCTAGAGACCCAAATGAGCCCTTATTTTTTTGCGCAACTAATTGTACTTTGCTATGGCAGATGTAATTTTTGCCTAAAATGTGCCGGGAAACCAGAAAAAAATTATATGTGTGGTGAAATTGAAAAAAAAAATAAAAATGTTTTTTTATTTTTATTTGAGGGGGTTTGTTTTTACTCCGTTCGCCCTAGGGTAAAACTGACTTGTTATATATGTTCCTTAAGTTGTTACAATTACAACGATATGTAACATGTATAACTTTTATTTGATTTGATGGCTTGTAAAAAATTAAAACCTTTTAAAGAAAATATATGTTCCTTAAAATCGCTCCATTCCCAGGCTTATAGCGCTTTTATCCTTTGGTCACCGTGTGAGGTGTCATTTTTTGCGCCATGATGTGATCTTTCTATCGGTACCTTGATTGCGCATATACGACTTTTTGATCGCTTTTTATTACAATTATTCTGGATTTGATGCGACCAAAAATGCGCAATTTTGCGCTTTGGGATTTTTTTGCGCTGACGCTGTTTACCGTGTGAGATCAGGAATGTGATTAATTAATAGTTCGGGCGATTACGCACGCAGCGATAGCAAACATGTTTGTTTATTTATTTATTTTTATTTATAAAATGGGGAAAGGGGGGTGATTCAGACTTTTATTAGGGGAGGGGATTTTGTGTTATTAAAAATACATTTTTCTTTTACTTTACACTTATACTAGAAGCCCCACTGGGGGACTTCTAGTATATGCACTCTGATCTCATAGAGATCCATGCAGTATAGTTATACTGCATGAATCCATGAGATCGGTGTTCTATTGCTTTTGGCTGCTGCAGCCAAAAACAGTAGAATGCCGAGCCGGGATCAGCGCCATTACAGCGCAGACCCCGGCCCGGGATGGATGCGGGATCGCCCTTCCCCCCAACCCCCCCCCCCCCGCAATCGCGCCGCAGGGGGGCGATCCCCCCACTAGACCACCAGGGATGGAGATGAGCAAGTATTTAGAAGCAGCTGTCAACTTTGACAGCTGCTTCTAAGTACTTAATTAGCGGGCACGGCGATCGGACCGTGCCCGCTAATAGCCGCGATCTCGGGCTACATGCGGCACCCGGGATCGCGGCAGCTCTGAACTCCCATAGCGGCATGAGGACGTTCAGTAACGTCCTGGTGCAGCTATGGGTTAATCATGTCATAGGAACACATCAAAAGTATTCTGTGCTGAGCCAGAAGAAGTGTTTGGCTGAGCACGGCTCCTGTTGCTCAGGATGGATTCTATAGTAAATCTATGGAGCTTGTCTCCTGCAGAGAAACAAGGAAAGCAGCCCACAGCTGAGTGCTTTTCCCACCTATATTCAAGGCCCTATTCCACCGAACGATTATCACCCACCCTGGAATCACCCGCTTGCTGCAGCCGCGTGTAATAGCGGTGGCAGTGAGCAGGGAATGAGGAGCAAACAAGCGCTAATAGCACTTGTTTGCTCCTCATAGTCACCCCGTGGAATAGGGGCTTCAGCGATCGGTTGGGGGTCTCTCTTTAAACATAAAATTAGCCAGTAACCAGAATGTCTATTGTAAACCAACGGTATATACCAACCGCACTGGATATAGTAGAACAGTTACTTTTATTGCAACGCGTTTCGGCCTTCACAAGTAAAATAAAGGCCTTTTTCAAGCATAAAAAAGTAGACAACATGGGTACATTATATAGGCAAACCCTAATGAAGTGATTGGGAGGAACTACCGGGTCAGTGACCCGGGAGGGTTCGGTCATTAACCCTTTAAGGACGGGGCCCATTTTCGTTTTTGCGTTTTCGGTTTTTCCTCCTTGTGCTTAAAAGGCCATAGCACTTGCATTTTTCCACCTAGAAACCCACATGAGCCCTTATTTTTTGCGTCACTAATTGTACTTTGCAATGACAAGCTGAATTTTTGCATTTGGTACACTACGAAACCAGAAAAAAATTCAATGTGTGGTGAAATTGAAAAAAAAAACAAAACGCATTTCTTTTATTTGGGAGAACTGTGTTTTTACGCCATTCGCCCTGGGGTAAAACTGACTTGTTATGCATGTTGCATTTTTTGCGCCATGATCTGTTCGCGTTCTTTCTATCGGTACCTTGATTGCGCATATACGACTTTTTGATCGCGTTTTATTAGAACTTTTCTGGATTTGATGCGACCAAAAATGCGCAATTTTGCACTTTGGGATTTTTTTTTGCGCGGACGCCGTTTACCGTGCGAGATCAGTAATGTGATTAATTAACCCTTAGGGGACACAGACAGTTTTGGCATTTATAACAGCCAAATTTTTCAAATATGACATGTGTCACTTTATGCCTCTGTAACTTTGGAATGCTTTTATCAATCCTTGTGATTCCAAGATTGTTTTTTCGTGACTTATTCTACTTTATGTTAGTGGTAAATTTGGATCGATACCTTTAGCATTTTTTTGTGAAAAACTCCAAAATGTTGTGAAAAATAAAAAAAATTATTGCATTTCTCTAAATTTGAAAGTTTCTGCCAATAAGGAAGAAAGTTATAAATTATTGATTAATTCATATCTATAACATGTCTACTTTATATTGGCAGCATTTGGTGAACATGCTTTAACTTTTTTTTGGATTTTAGAGACCGTAATTGTTTAGTAGCAACTTTCAAAATTTTTGTGAAAATTTAAACTCAGATTTTTTTAGGGACCAGATCAGTTTTGAAGCATATTCTAGAGGCCTGTATACTAGAAAACACCCATAATTCCCCCCATTTTGAAATCTTTACCCTTTCAAGTATTCAAATTGACATTCATAATTTTTTAACCCTTTACGCATTTCACAGGAATAACTTCAAAGAAAGTGTGAAAAGTAAAAATTTCCACTTTCTTTGCAGAGATCCCAATTCAATCCTATTTCTTTCATACCAAACCAGCTATAAAAAGTAAAATGTAATAAAACATTTATTCCTCTGAATCTGCAGTTTTTATTAATACCCCATTTGTGGACATAAAGTGTTGCACAAGCGCACAACATGGCTTAGAAGAGAGGGAGCACCCTTTGGATTTTGGAGCGTGGATTTGGCTGGAATAAATGTAGGAGACCATGTTACAGTTACAGAGCCCCCCTAGTACTGAGACAGTGGGAACCCCCCACAAGTGACCCCATTTTGAAAACTAAACCCCTTAAGGAACGTAACAAGGGGTACAGTGGGCATTTTGACCCCACAAGTTTTTCACAGTTTTTTGCAAAAGAGGCCCATGAACATTAAAAATCACATTTTTCACACTTACACGTTAGTGAAACCCCAAATTTTCCAAATTCCAAAAAGCTTGGAGAAGCAAAAGCCCCCCAATATTTGTAAAGCAATTTCTCCTGAGTAAGAAAATACCCAATTTGTGAATGTAAAAAATTGTACGGGCGCACAACACGGCTCAGAAGAGAAGGAGCACCTCTGTCTGTGTGTGCACTCCTACTGTAGCAGTAAATGCAACAACGTTTACTGACACTAACGGAGGCTGATGTTTATTAATGGACGCTGAATTACACTAACAGACACTGACACTAACGGACGTTGATGCTTACTAACAGACACTGGCGCTTCCTAATGCACGCTGACTGACACTAACGGATGCTGACTGACGCTTACTAACGGACACTGACTAATGATTACTAACGGACACTGAATGACACTAACGGACACTGACTAACGATTACTAACGGACACTGACTGACGCTTACTAACAGACACTGACTGGCGCTTACTAATGCACGCTGACTGACGCTTACTAACGGATGCTGACTGACGCTTACTAACTGACACTGACTAACGATTACTAACGGACACTGACTAACGATTACTAACGGACACTGACTGACGCTTACTAACGGACACTGACTGACGCTTACTAACGGACACTGACTGACGCTTACTAACGGACACTGACTGACGCTTACTAACAGACACTGACTGACACTTACTAACGGACGCTGACTGACGATTACTAACGGACACTGACTGACGCTTACTAACGGACACTGACTAACAATTGCTGGCTGACGCTTACTAAAAGACACTGACTGATGCTTACTAATGCACACTGACTGACACTTACTAACGGACACTGAATGACGGTTACTAACAGACACTGACTGCCGCTTTCTAACTGACACTGACTGCCGCTTTCTAACTGACGCTGACTAAGATCTCCCTTATCATTGGGAGATCACAGGGGAGGGGGTATTTATTATGTGTGTGCGCTTTGTGTATACACTATGTGGATGCAGGCTCTGATCTCCTCACATAGCATTCAGCTAGTGGGGATCAGACCCTGCATCCAACCTCTGTGGTCCTCACTGTCAGACACTGTGATTGACAGCTCTGATCACCGGTCTCCAATCGTGGGGGGGGGTCATCAGAGGCAGGGGAGGAGGAGAGAGAGGGATCTCTGCCCCAGCTTCCCCCGGTCCCGGACCTCAGCAGAGACCGGGACCCGGGGGTTTCTGATGACTGTGCACCGGCATCAGTGGTTCATTACCGATCCCCTGATGCCGGTGATTGCCTTTCCTGGACCCCTGCTGGGGGTCCAGGAATGGCTTCACTAAACTGTCAGCTATCAGCTGACAGTTTAGTTTCGGCTCCCGGTCACTGTTTACATAAACAGTGATCACCGGGAGCCGGGAAGTTATAGTACGTCCTGGTGCGGAAACTAACCTCCTGCCAGGACGTACTATAACTGCATGGTGCGGCTAGGGGTTAATAGTTCGGGCGATTACGCACGAGGCGATAGCAAACATGTTTATTTATTTGTTTACTTTTATTTAACCCCTAGACGACCCTGGACGTAGGGTTACTTCATGGAAGTCTGTCCCCAGACGACCTGGGTCTTTCTCCCGCTATGAAGCGTGCTCCGGAGCGGAGCGCGCTTCATAGCAGGTGGGGGCCGGCTGCAATAAGCAGCCGGGACCTCACCGGTAATGACACGCTGCAGCGATCGCGCTGCCGCGTGTCATTAACCCCTTAAACGCCGCGATCGCAACGCGACCGCGGCGTTTAAGTGTAAGTGAAAGGGGGAGTCCCCTGTCACTTACCGATCGGGACCCCCGCAGTGTGACTGCGGGGGTCCCGATCGGTAAAACGGACTGCCGGAGGTCTCTTACCTGTCTCCGTGCGGTCCGATCGGCGATCTGCTACACTGAGCCTGCACAGGCAGGCTCAATGAGCAGAGCGCCGATAACACTGATCAATGCTATGCCTATGGCATAGCATTCATCAGTGTATAAATCAAAGTACTGTATGTACAAGTCCCCCAAAGGTACTTCAAAAGTGTAAAAAAAAAAGTTCAAAACACTATTACACTACCCCAAAACCCCTCCCCCAATAAAAGTCTAAATCACCCCCCTTTCCCATTATATAAATAAAACATATAAAAATGAATAAATAGATAAACATATAATATACCGTAGCGTGCGTAATTGTCCGATCTATTAAAATATAACAAGCGTCATTGTGATCGGTAAACGGCGTACACGAAAAGAGGGGAAAAAGTGCGCAGATTACCGATTTTATGTTACATATATTAAAAAAAAATCAATAAAAAGTGATCAAAATGTCCGATCTTCACAAATATGGTATTAATAAAAACTAGAGATCATGGCGGAAAAAATGACACCCCATACAGCCCCGTAGGTGAAAAAATAAAACCGTTATAAGCATCATAATCGGCCCATTTTATTAATATTTAATTGCCAAAAAAAAGGATTTCATAAAAAAATACATATATAACATTAGAGAATCTGTGTAACCTGCATATGGTTGTGTTCGGGCTGACCTATAGAATAATAGTGTCATGTCGCTTTTACCATATAGTGCATTACGTAGACACAGGAACCCCCCAAACGTTACCATATTGCATTCTTATTTACGATTTCACCTATTTATATCTTCATAAATAATATATTTGGAATTCCATCATACATGTTATGGTAAAATGAAGGACGCCATTACAAAGTACAACTATTCCTGTAAAAAACAAGCACTTACATGGCTTGTAGATAGAAAACTGAGAGTGCTAGAGCTCTTAGAAGGGGAGGAGGGAAAAACGGAAACACTAAGATCAAAATTTGCGCGGTCCACTGGGTCATTTTGGGCCTGGTCCTCAAAGGGTTAAAACCTGGGAAAAGGGGGGTGATTCAGACTTTTATTAGGGGAGGGGGCTTTTTACTATAAACACCACTTTTTTTTTTTTACACATATACTAGAAGACCCCCAAGGGGAGATAGATATACAGCAAAGATCAATGAGATAGGCACTCGTTTGCTTTCGGCTGCTGCAGTCGGAAACAAACGAGTGCCGAGCCGGGGACGGCGCCATCTTGGATGAGTCCCTGGTCGGCATCAGTAACGGAGATCGCTCCTCCGGGACAACGTCCCGGAGGAGCGATCTCCCCCACTAGGCCCCAGGGAAAGGTTGCCTCTGGTAATCGGAGGCAGCTGTCAACTTTGACAGCTGCCTCCGATTAGCTAATTAGCGGGCACGGCGATCAGAGCGTGCCCGCTAATAGCCGCGGTCCCGGGCTACACGCGGCACCCGTGACCGCGGCGCTTCGAAGTGCTAATGAGGACATAGGACGTACAGGTACGTCATATGTCCTTAAGAGGTTAATCATCAGCAGATGTGCGTGAACAGCACATGGCTAATGCCGCAACATAAATAAAAACATAAAAACAGAGTAAATGTAAGGTTTAATAACCGAACCCTCCCGGGTCACTGACCCGGTAGTTCCTCCCAATCACTTCATTAGGGTTTGCCTATATAATGTACCCATGTTGTCTACTTTTTTATGCTTAAAAAGGCCTTTATTTCACTTGTGAAGGCCGAAACATGTTGCAATAAAAGTAACTGTTCTACTATATCCAGTGCGGTTGGTATATACCATTAGTAAGTATACGGAGCCAACTTATACCACCACGTATATGCCACAGTACTTCTGCGCTGACCCAAGTTGTACGGGGTTCCTGTTTTGGTCCTGTAACCGGCTGGTTACGATATCTGCATACTCTCTTCCCACCTTCGGTGGTGATGCCCTGGAACAGCTGCGGAGTACAACCATTCATGCCATCAATAGAGTTGTGCCTAATCTTGCACAACTCCTCCAGGTGAGTGGCCCCTTGTAGTCTTCTACTACCACACACCTGGCCTCCTCCTACTACACAAGGAAGCGCCCCCCCTCTCTTCTTTTCTCATATTGTAAACCAACATGCAGCAGAAAGATTGTAAGTGCAGACCTGAAAATCCACAACCTGCCTATATGTCACAGATTGTGCCCAGTTTACGAGGGGAAAGACTGACCTTCACTGATCAAATGAGGTTCTGGAAGTCGGACTTAAACAGCTAGTTATCCCCTGTACTCCTTTAAGAATACCAAACCCTTTAAATACCAGCAACAATATAGCTTTGTAACCTCAACAGTTAAGGTAGTGACTGTCTCTAACTTTCAATAAAGCACCAGTGCAGTTTTACTTTACCTTTCCTCTTTGTCCAGTGTTTTCTTCTCCGCCGGACTAGACTTTTTGGGTGGAACAGGCGGAGCAGCTTTCCTACATATTTCATCAATACTAAGTTTGTTTAAGCAGCTTTTCATTGCAGCCTTCAATAAAATCCTTTCCACAGCAGTCACTCCATCCCCATGAGTGTATTTGGATAAATCCCCTTGGGCAAGGCAATCTGGATCACCCAACCATGGAGGACAGTAGGAATCCGACTTCCCAGACAGTTTCTGATGAAGTTTGATAAGTAAGGACAGCATGCTCTCCTTCACCTCTAGAATGACTGTGGTTAGCTGTGGGGTCGAGCCGGGGGCCGTCCACTTCAAGGCGGAGGTCTTAGGCCGCACAACTTGATTGGCTTCACTGTTGCTCCGGTTTATTATCTCCTGAAACTTCTTCCGCCTTTCAGCAACCAAACTGAAAACTTGAGCAGTGCCGGAGTTCTAGGAAGAGAGTACATATAATAAATGAATAAGGCACCGCACAGTGTGATCACATTATACAACATCTACCGACTGACTATATAACACATGCTTTATTATTTTTCAGAGCTGGCTTCTTCACTTTGGACTTTGAAGCAATAAGTGTCCACATTTTCGACACCATAGGAGAAATTAAAGGGGTATTCCTCTCAAACATAACTTTTGATATGTTGCTGCCCATGGTGAGACTAACAATTCCTTCCATACTTGTTATTATCTAGTCAGTCTCCTTCCCCCAGTTCTGAGTGGCTGCTTTCTGCTGAAAACGCATTCTGCTGCAACTTGACCTCAGAATAACCCTCCCAGCATTACAAAGAAGCTACAATGTTGCAAATAAAGCCTGGCAGGGACTTGTTTACATCAGCCGCCATAGAAGGGGGAGATGGAGACGGAGAGAAAGTCTCACACACAGATCTTTGTGTCTTCAGCATAAAGCAGCAGCTCAAAACTGGGGAAAGCACTGAAAAGATAAGTATGGAAGGAATTGTTAGTCTCAAATTACATAAATTCTATTCAAATTAAATGGTTTGTCTGTACTCCAAAGAAACAAATGTTCTTTGTTGCCAGTCCCTACTCTGGAGAAATGAGGGTCCTGAACATTGTACCCTTTCCCCCCTTCTTCCGGTTATCTGTCCTAATAGAATATATCAAAAAGTCTTTAGACAAAAGAGCTTTGTTAAATTGAAACTCTGTGGTATTTATTACTTGGTTTTTGTCATACTGTGCTTCAAACCCAAACTCTTACCACTTTGTTACAAGGGTATATGAGAGGTCATAAATAACTGTTCAGACTATATTGCAAAAAAAGATTAGCAATTACGCTTAACTGATGCAGAATGAAACAAATGCGGCACACAATGATTATACTTCATTTGCATAGAAGGCCATGCACAGACCTGCACTACGGGCTGATTTATAACCAACACACATGCAGCCCCTTCCAATGCCATTCATCAAAATTAATTTGCTTTCTTCAAAAAGGCAAAAAAAAATGTAGAAGTCCTAGAACTAGTGCTGAACAGAGCGATCCGAAAGATGTAATCTATTAAAGTTATTCACCTACCGCAATTAAAGAAGGCAAGCAGCCGAGGTTAGTCTTAACCAACACTGTCAAACATATCCACAGGGCGCCATTTACCCATCTGACACCAACGTAGTGTTCTTACACCTACATGTGGCTGGTATACCTTTATTTTGTAGTCTGGAATAGTGTAGTAGAATACATAATTCCATAATGGTATAATTAATGTATATACCTGTCATAAGAAAAAGACTTTCGCACATCACAGAGACAATTCAAAAATTTTGATCGACCTGAGTGTTAATACTGCAAATAATCTGGAAAATGAGGCAGGAGAAGTCCACACTTAGTGCCTTCTCCCCCAGCTCTGTGTTATGTGATCTGGTTGGCTACAGAACGTAAGTCTATGGGCCCATCCAGGTCTGACGGACACAAAGCAGGATGAGAACCGCGAGGTTTTCTCCCAGCTCGTTAACCAGATTATGATCCCAACCAATCAAAATTTTTGACACATCAAAAGTTTTTTCTAATGACAGGAACTCTTTAAAAGGGAACAATCGGCACGACTGTGCTGATATGGTTCCCTCAAGCGCCATATAGAGCTACTGTGCAGCTTGTTGGAAGTACTGGTCGTGGTTGCAGCAGTAGCTTTAGTAAGCAGAAAAGAAATTTTATTCTAACTCGTGAGACAGGAGGGACGGCAATTAGTCATCTGGGAAGCCTCCGTGACTAGTCACCCCTCTCTCCCTGTTGGCACGGCGTGGGGGATGACTGACAGGCAGAAATAACAGTTAGAGGCTTCTCTGCCTGTCAATCATCCCCGCACTGCGTGCCGACTAGTCACGGGAGGCTCCCTGCCCAGATGACTAGTTGCCACCCCTCTCCCTGTCTTTTTTTACTTACTTAAGTTACCACTGCAGCCGTGGCCGGTACGTGCTGTGAGCTGCACAGTAGATCTATACAGTGCTGCAGGGAACGATATCAGCACGATCGTGCTGATTTTTTCCTTTAAAGGGGGCAGGGGAGTTACTACTGCAGAGCTACAGGATTTCATAAGACTATTTTGCTGCTCCTATAACCCAGCTTATTTTTCGGACAAAGCTTCCTAGGGGAAAAAAAAATAAAGTATGCAACTGGACTTTACTTGAGAAGGAAGAAAGCTTTCTCTAGTAGGTGGTACTAGCAAGACCATTTTTCATTCTGGAGGGAAGCTAATCTGTGTCCCTTTACAATGTAATGATTTTATCTAAATTGACTGAAAAAGTACATTTTTCTTTATATAATATCATATTACTGTAAACTATTATATTATGAAGAGTTATGATCTCCACAGTCCATGCTTTCTCAGTGTCGTACAACTTATGCTAATGGGTTATACAACACCATGCAAGTCCATAAGCCATGTATGAGACGCCAAAATCCATTCACGCAGAAACATTATACATCTACCTCTCTCTGGAGAGATGGACGCCTGGAACTCTGGTAACGGATAATAAAAAATCATTACTTTTTAGGTTGTTTAAATTCAGATGAACACTGGGTATCGGTACCAAACAGAACTTGGCTAGCCTGCCACCATAATTTTACTATTGTTGTATGCCTTAACTACTAGGAGAGCTCCTGAACACAGATTGGATTCAGTGGTGTGTTGTGATTTCCTCCATAATGCACTTTCCCTAGTGACAGCTACAGGTGGGAAACGTCATAGTAGTTTTATCAAACTTCTAATATGTCAGAAGTTTTAATTGTTGGAGATGCAGGGTGGTGAGATCCGCAACAACTGCTATAAGGGGCAGGCAGAAGTGCTCAGCCAAGCATAAAGAAGAGCAAGCAGTGTACGGATAAACGGAATGTGTACTAAACATTCTCACAAATCTGTATGACACACACTCAGGTAAATACTTCTGTTTGCTTTAGCAACTGGTGGAGGTCTCAGCACACAGAACCCAACAGATCAAAAGCTATGACAGGTCTGTTGGTTATTTGTCAACAGCCATCTGTGTATAAATGTGCATACAGAAAGCTGTCAGTTAATGAGTAGGCCCGCCCACCTGACTACTAAGCCCAGAATAAGCAGAGATTTTCTTGAATAAATGACAAGTTATACTGAATCTCTTTCTGCAAAACTATAAGCCAATCTGCTCTGCTCCTGCTGTATAACATGATGTCCTCACTGCACATAACATTAACCCTTTCGTGTCTACATTAATTTTCATATTTTTTTTTATTACACCACTCCACTGTAGAGTCAGCATGAACACAGATGTACATACAGTACTCAAATTTAATATATTGTAGGATAAGCTAAAATAAAATCCATTTAAGAAATTATAATCAACTTTGTCCATTATCTGGGGGCACTTTACATTTCTTTAAACGAGAGGTCTGGCAATTTTTAAAATTCTGCTGTTGGCAGGGGGTAATTTTCTTACAAGTACGGACTTACCTCTCCCTGTGCCTGCGGTGAGTGGCGGGATCGGCCTCAGGAACCCTGCCGGGCTCTGAGATATCCGGAGCGGACACGTCATGACCCAGCTGATGGCTGCTCAGCCAGTCAGTCAGTGACTGGGGCAGGATGCCACTTCAGTCACTGATTGGCTAAGCAGCCAGTCAATCAGCTTCCCCCCCCCCAAGTCATGATGTCATCACAACTCAGGGGAAAATGCCTTCCAGTGGGGGTCCCAAAGCCGGTCCCGCCGCTAACCATGGGCATGAGGAGAGGTAAGTCCGTACTTGTAATCAAATTCTTCCCTGATGGCTGCCGAATTTTAAAGATCACCAGACTTCTCCTTTAAGTAAGGATACATCTACCTAGAATGGCCATCTGGTACAAAACCACACAAATAAAACAAGCCAAGAACTTACAAGAGTGGATGAATGGCTGTCGGAGCTGGTGCTTGCTGGCGGCTCTCTTCGTACCTCTGGAGCAGTGTCGGGTACTTTTACACGCACATAGTTTATTAGATGACGCATATTACACAGCAAACTGCTACCAGGAAACCAGCTGTCATGGCAACGATCAGGTCCAGCGGTGTCCTGAAAGGAGAAAGGGACGTAATAAATGTAAAAAATCTGCAGCACCAGAGAAGACTGTGAAAAACAACAACAAAGATAAATGTGTCAAAGAAGTAATAAAACATACACAAACACGAGGCATACCTCATCACAAGGCTCGTCCTCTGGATAATTCTCCAACCCAAGCTCTATAAGATACAGGACCATGCAGAGGACGTGTTCTGACATATTCTGATGATCCATCAAAATCTAAAATCAAGGAACAATGTTCAGAGAATACAAAGAATACAAAAAATACATCATTTCACAAGAGGTCAAAGGCTAAAAGTTTATCTAATGCTTGCTATCCAATTTTCTGTGTGCCAAGGAATAGCAGAAAGCGGGTACCGACACAGACAGCGCAGCAGCAGGGGATCAGTGGCAGACGAGTACTTTCTATTTTTTAATCCCAACTTGAGCATGAGTAAAGATAAATAGTTATAAAAGTAGTAGTTCTAGTTTTAAAACAAGATCGGTCCATACACACACCTTGTAGAGAAGAGTGAAGAGCACAATGTGTAAAGTTTTGCAGTGCAAGAGCCTCATGAGTCCTTTATAACTGGGATGTAGAGGAGTTCTCTTCTTGTAGGGCGGCCATGGGTTCCCAGGACATCGGCCAATCTGCTTTAAGCTACAAATGCATAAAACACAACCCCATAAACATTTAGAGAACATCGCTATTAGTACTAAAAAGGTGTACAAAATAGAGAAAGAAATAAAAATTAATCGTGCGAAAAATCGTTATATCGTTTGTATTTAAACGATAATTGTTCTGTGTAATTGCAGGCAACGATCGGAAAATCGATTGTATGTCGTTCATCGATGATTTAGATCTGAACCTAAAATTATCGTTAGTCGTTCGCTGTAATTCCACATTCGTTTGCTCAAGTTACGCATTTGTTCACTAATCGTTCAGTGTAATTGCACATTGTTCATTGTTTTGCTGGGATCAGAAGGAATAAACGATCATAGTAACGATCGCAATAACGATCGTAGTAACGACTGTAACTAACGACCATCGTTCTGTGTAATATGTTGAACAATTTCAGCTTAAAGCCTAACTATAATTTCAGTAGCCAAAAAATGATATTCCTCAAATAAAAAGCCCATGTGTTACCCTTTAAAAAGAGCCCTAAACTGCGTTGATAGCATGTACGCTCGCTGAGATATCCCCAGTTGTTTGGCTCTGAAGAATAAATGAATTTTTCTTCTGGCTGAGAGAAAGTGGGCGTGGCCTATCCCTCATCTCCCTGGCTGGGTCCCTCCATTCACTGAGCAGCACCTTAGCAGATGTATCACACATAGCAGGATTAGATAAAGCCCCAGCATACAGTATCACAATGTAAGATTAGATACAGAGCCCCAGCAGATGGTATCACACACAGTGGGATTAGATAGTCATCTGCTCTCATTACTATGTAGGATAATGTCAGCCATGGAGGTGGGGGCACCTGCTGCAGACCTCTGATAATGAATGTTATATGCACTATGGAAGGACTAAAGCTGTGTTGTGCTGGGACTTGTAGTCCTCCCTTCAGTGACTCACCCACTCTCCCTCATGCAGTACATTGGAGTCATGGTGGCACTGGATACACTTGTCCCTCCATCCAGCTCTTCCCCTGCGCTGCTCCTCACACACAACACCCTCAGCTCTGCTATGTGATCTCTGTGAGGGGAGGGGGGGAGAACATGCTGCTAGGAGGTGAGGGGGGAGGAGGTTTTGTTTATGTGTGTGTCAGGGCTGTTATCTGATGCTGCTGTCAGAGTCTGTACACTAATGGATCTCCAAGAGGGGGCGTGTCCAGCAGGAAGGCAGAAATAAGTCAGAGCCAGACACAGCTCTGAGGGGACTTTTGGCTTTATGTATTTAAAAAACTGTTCATTTTAGGTTATTAATGTATATTGCAAAAAGTCTTATCATGACCTAAGCTAACTAAAACTGAATGGTAAAAATATTTTATAGTTACGCTTTATCGATAACCAATCTTGTTTGTGATAGTTTGTCGTTAATCGTTAAAAATTGCTCTGTGTAATAGTACCCTAACAATAGGCAACTAATGACCACACACACACACACACACACACACACACACTAGAGAAAACATGTATAGGGGGCAGACGGTGTTGGAGGAGAGAAAGATCAAGCATGGATTTCAACTACCTGATCTTTTTGTTCTTGGAGAGAAGTCTGGCAGTGGTTTATCACCTCCCCGCCCCCCCCCACCCCCCCACCCCACAGGCCACTTATTCAGAACTCATGAATGCCCAGCTGAGCACTCAGGTGTATGGCTGGGATGGGAGAGATGGAGAATCAGCTATCGCCATTGTCACTCTGTTTTATCAACAAAGAGTTTTTATTAAGTGTTTATGTCAGATCTTTCTGATTTTGTACTGAGACCAACAAGGTATCTCAGATGGTGCAAATTTGTAGGGGTTTTAAAAGGAGAAGTCCGGCAATTCCTAAAATCCTGCAGCAGGCAAGGGAATAATTGATTGCAAGTAGGCACTTACCGCCTTGCGCCCGCAGTGGACGCGGGAGCTCTGCCCAAATTAATTGGGGCATGTCCTGGTTGATTTCCTGGCCACTCAGCCAATCAGTGACTGGAGCAGTGTGTCCCTAGAGATACCGGAGCCCGGCGGGGGTGCCGTGGGCGCTCCTGCGCTCACCGCAGACACAAAGAGAGGAAGTGCCTATGTGCAATAAATTTCCCACCTCCCCTGCAGGCTGCAGGATTTTAGCATTTGCTGGACTCCTTTAAACAAATCTGGGCCAATAAATCAGTCAAAAAAAATAAAAATAAAAAAAAAGTATATTTATATTTATTTATTAGTGAAATTGTCTCCACTAGTAATGATAAAAAAAATATAATGAACAATTGCTTGACGCTCACAACTCTATATATAAATCATGCACAAGGTAGGTTTGGGAGTGACTGTCGGCCTCTGAACACAATGTTGGTTTTAGGTTCAGCGCTCTGCAAGGATTCTTATCTTTATGACAGATGTTGCTTTATTTTCCTGATACACAGCTATTGATACCCTGCGCAGAGTTAAATAAAAAGTTGTCTGACTGCAGCGACCACAAGGAGGAGCTCAGGAGCGTAGTGCATACTAATGAGTGAGGTTACAGGCAGCAAGAATGTTATCTTCTATGTTAACATCTGCATGGGGTTTTGGATCTGTGATCTCTACAATTTTAGAGACAATAACAAAGCAAAAGAGTTTTGCTCCATTATCATCATAATTTAATTAAAAAAAAAAAAATGGTGAACAGTCATTTAAAAATGTAAAGTCCTTGATCAGTAAACTCTTCACTAGTCATGACATTAGTTAGAATAAACCAAACGGAAAACTCCTTTCGAAGAAAAAAAAAAAAAGGCAAGGTTACTTTAAAGTCTCTTTTTAGCAGGACTTCAGGGAACTGCAACATCCAATTAGCAAATAAATTGCTCTGGAATAAAGGTTAAGCAATATTTGCTCACGCTGGAAGGCAATGCATCATTCATTCTGACGGCTCATTCCAAAAACACTACGAGACGAATGGAAATGAAACCCCGGATGTCAGCTAAATTGCAGGAGAGCATTTTATGCCTACAACTAATGCCCTTTACTGATATTTGGTAAAAAATAAAATCATTTGTCTATAAGAAACAATAATTACGACTGTCTGTTCATTCTAAAAGAGAAAAAAAAAAGATGCAAAACAGTTACACTGCTGCCGTCATAATAGAAATCATACGCCACGTGAATCATTTAGAAGCTCAAAATTACAGGACTCCGAAAGCCGCCACTTACAATGCTGTGTATCGGTCCATGGCAGACTGCACGTCTCTGCGGTACACTGTACGGAGGATAACCATCACAGGGTCAAACTCTTGGTCCCAGACCTCACCTTCAGGAAGGGAAAAGATGACCCAGATTAGTGAATTAGTATTTACAGCCGAGTGCAATACACAGAATATCGGAACTTAAAAGGAACTTTCCAGTTTTAAGGAATTTAATGCGAATTATATAATGATGGTTATTAACTTCTTAAAGTTGTCTGCAAACTCTGCATACTGTCAGTTATAAGCAACAATGCCATTCACACGTCAGCAATATGTACAGTGCATATCAGACCTCCAGACTCGCGCCATAATCATTTATTATTATGCCGGGAGATCCAAAACTGTTTAAATAGTTGCGCTACTGCACTGACATGCTGGGTTAGAACAGTAGCGTGAATATTCAAACAGTTTCAGAGCTACCGTTTTAATAATCATAATGGCGGTAATTCTCAGGTCCGGTCGGCAGTATACAGTACATGCACGAACCGAATATTGCGGACGTGTAAACCTATCAAGACCAAGTTCTAATTTAACACCGCTGAAGTTTGATGCACTGTAGGACTATGTTCACACACAGTATTTTTGCTCAGTAATTTGGTCGGTATTTTGCAACCAAAACCAGGAGTGGACTGAAAACACAGAAAGGCTATGTTCAGACACTGCTGAAATGGAGCGGATGGCCGACATTTAATCAGGGCCGTATTTACCACTAGGCACCAGTGGTCCGGTCTAGAGCAACACCTTGCAGGAGGGCAGCACCAGGGAGCAGGGGGAAAGAAACAAACTTTTCTCTTTTATTTTATTTAGTCCCACACCTCCTGTTTGGACTTGCCAGTAAATCTGGTGTCTTTTCAAGAAAGGGGGGGGGGGGGGGTATGGTAGTATTTGTCAGGTGTGGTGTGGCAGTGTTAAATGTGAAGCCTGGAGCTATTACCTACCAATCTACCAAACCTGTGGTGAAATTTCTTTATGTTTTAAGCAGTCAAAGTGACACTGTCACCTCCTTTGTGCATTCTGACATCTCTACACAGGTGTAAAGGGTAAATTTAGCGTTTTTTCACACCTTATTTCATATCATACGTCATGGTGTTTGTTCAAGTAAAAAGTGTCATTTTATCAACTGCAGATTGCATCAAGTGGGCGTGACCTCGTGACATTAGCAGCACTTAGCCCCGCCCACAACCGCACCATTGGCCCCACCCCCTCGCCGCCCATTGGAACAGGTTGCCGAAAGGTCTAGGCCACACCCCCTTTACGGCGGCCAACCAATGGGCGTCAAGGGGCGGGTCATCGATGTCGTTGTGGGCGGGGCTAAGTGGTGCCATTGCCGCGAGGCCACACCCACTTAATACAATCTGCAGTTGATAAAAGGACACTTTTTACTTGAAAAAGCACCATGACGTATGATATGAAATAAGGTATGAAAACGCTAAATTTACCCTTTACACCTGTGTAGAGATGTCAGAATGCACAAAGGGGGTGACAGTGTCACTTTAAAACCATGAAAAACATGATTCAGACAATGTTTCTACATGTAGAGAAATGCATGTGGCCGAAGCCACACTCCCATTTCTTTATGATGATAACTGGTGCGTGAAGATGGGGAGTCTTCAGGTTTAGTGCCTAGGGCAGCAGCAGCTATTTATACGTCCCTGAATTTAAAGGGGTTATCCAGCGCTACAAAAACATGGCCACTTTTCCCCCTACTGTTGTCTCTAGTTCAGGTGCGGTTTGCAATTAAGCTCCATTTACTTCAATGGAACAGAGTTTCAAAACCCCACCCAAACTGGAGACAACAGTAGGGGGCTAACAAGTGCAGTTATTTAAAATAAAAAAAACAGCTGTTATGAAAGAACGATCGTTATTTGCCATTAAATGACAGGCATCCATTTAATTTCAACAGTGTGTGAACATAGCTTTTGTGTTTTTAATCCGCTGCTGTTGCAAAATACTGAGCAAAAATACTGGGTGGGAACTATCAGTATAGACAAGAATGATCGATCTGGATTTCAGGAGAGGACAACATGGTCTGACATTGTGTCAAACTGGAAGAGAGCTGGACTATACATAACAGTACTAGTACAACACTAGTGCACGCCGCACAGTTACTATACTATTTTGTGAACATCTGTGGTTATTGCATGTTGTGATGACATCTGTGACTGACACTCCTTTTTAGGGGGGATTTGACAATCTCAATAGCTTGCTCACAGAAACACTGGGGGGGTCAATACAAAGATCCAGCTCATCAGTTTCTTGCCTTGTGCTAAGTGCTTCCCATCACTCTTTCTGTCCCTTACTCCAAAATGGATAAGCCAGAGTGCGTCACTGGTTGGTATATCACATGGCTCAGACCTGGCTAGCCCTGGTCAGATGTATTGTAGGGCTTCAGAAGACCTAGACCATTCATGACTGCCCATCCTTGTAATATACAAGGACAGATCAAGTCCGTCAGAAAAAGAGCCACTTGTAAACAGCAGCTCTCCATTGTGCTTCATAAAGAGCGGGGGTCCCAATTGCTGCCTCACTCTTTGATGCCTATATGCTAGAATATAACCGGGGGTGTCATTACACACTGTACCCCTTATACAGTGTTATTTCTACACTGATACCAAAGAGCCGTGCCATCCATTCCCTTGAACAGTATTAATAACAGTCCCAGATTAGAAAGGTTCCCTTACATATACATGAATTAAGTAATTTTACATGTCTAGGAAAGGCAAAGAGAGATTTCCCCCCCCCCCCCCAGGTGGCCATTTCTATTGTTACAAGAATTGCCCATATTAAATTAAAATGTACACATGTATATAAATCAATACAAAGCGATAGAACAAATCCCAGCCCTAGAAGAGATGACGCTACGATTTTGCTGAAACCCTGGAAGGTGTGGAATCACGTGAGATCGGGGTTACCGGAAAGGTCAAGTAAATGCAAATTGAAAAAACTATATTTTGTGCTACAATGCCCCGGAAGAGCCGCCGCATGAAGAACTGTGTCGTATCCTGGAGGCAAATGTTTCTAAGTAATGTACTTGGGAGAAGGTTAACCCCTCACCAGCTGGCTTTGTTGCTGTGAATAGGAAGATGATGTAAACTGATGGGGAAAGACTTACTAAAAATATTAAGGTGCGATCTGCTGCAAAAGAAAATAAAAATCGCCAAAGTATTTTTGAATGCAGATAATGGCTAATTTGCCTAATTAACCCAATTACAAAGTTTATTAAAATCGCCTTTACAATTAATTTCTGCAACAACAACAAACAAAACGACAGTGACACTTTAAGAAACAGTCACATTCCGCATTTGGACTGCGGCTGCAATAGCCTGATTTCTTCCAATTTTAGTGACGTAACCCAAGATACCATAGGTATCTATGCAGGGTCTAATAGCACTATGGGATGGGAGACACTAAAATGCAGCAGTATGACTTCTAAGAATGTTGTCTGTCACTAGACACATCCAGTTTGCGAATGAAATCAATCACTTCACTGTAAAGACTATATGAGAATCCCTTATAATGGCCTCAGCAATGAAATGAACAAGCCAACAGTCTTGGGGTATGTTTACACATACATATACGCTGCTGAATGCAATATAGATGCCTGAAAGCCACAAAATATCCGCAGCATATACAGTATGTGTGAATATTTCCTTAACATATTTTTTTCACCATGGTCAGCTGATAAAAAAAAAAAAAAAAGAGTTATACAGAATATGTGGCCAATGACTGACTGCCATAAAGGGTTGCACAAACAATCCAGCAATAGTTGATCGCTGATGGTGCCTGGTGAAGGGTTCTTATACAGTGCTTGTTTATGGACAGCCTCATGTAGACTAATAATGACACTACGTGATTGTAGCTCTGTTTTCTGATGCCACATATGAACTTACCAGAATACCACATATCCCCTGTAACAGCTAATGTCTATAGCAGATGCCATATAAAAGTGATTGTCTGAGAAGACAGCCCCTTTAAGCACTGGTCATCATTACACAATATAAGCATACCAAGACTAAGGATGATGGTTTACTACTTGTTTTATTAAAGCATTTTATTATAAACAATAAAACTTTTTAGTTTAGCCAGCTTTTACCTACAATGAGGTGGCGGTCAATACAGATACAAATGTAAAAATAAATGATCCTACCATCAGATCTATTCAACAAGAGAAGCAATGACATTCTGAAGAAGAGACAAATAAATAAAAAAATATCAGCTCATCAGTTCTGCCCCACTAAACTGGTATTTACTTGGATCCCGGGCAGTGCTCAATGAGTCGTTCCATGAATCATGAGCCTAAACCCTGAAATTTCTGACTATTTTAACATAATAACTGGGGCCATAGAGGGCGCAGACTATCAGCTCCATCATGTGGTCAATGTGTAGAATACATGGGAGCTGCATGTGTACAATGCTTATAGGCGTCCACAAATCTCCATGTCACACTAAATCACTACTACTGTACTATCTAATACTATAGTAAGTTGTGTGTCACTACATTACAAACATCTTTCAGGCGAGTGCGCACGCAAAGTTTTCAAGTTTTCAGAAACGCAGCTTTGAAAAAGTGAATACTGAAGAATCCAGGTGGATCACCCCCACTTGCGGCCGTGCACATCTCTGCCCTTGCCATAGACGCCATTCTATGGTCAGGCGGATTCTGCTATCCGTCCAAAGAACAAACAGGTTCGTTCTTCGGACGGACGACAGAAACCGCCCGACCATAGAATGGAGTCTATGGCATGGACTGAGAGGAGAATGAGGGCGAGCTATGGAATCAGCGGCAGGTGATCATACCCAAAATGTGTGCGTGTGCTGCACAATACAACTTTACAGATACACTTGGAATATAACATTATTTATCCCATACTAAGACTGTCACTTTAGTGCTGTCATAATTACAGGCAGGGATTGTACTAGGGAAACTGTCACAGAGCAATAAAAAAATATATACATTGTTTAAAGTTTAAAAAAAAATACAAGAAATATTGAAAACTTAAAGCTTTCCCATTTCTCATAAAAAAAATAAAAAAAAATGAATAAATTGGTCCAAACTATTAAAATATCAAGTTATTTTCCCCGTCTCGGCCCCCAGTCAACACCATAAAGAGAAAAATACCAATACATACTTTAAAATGGTGAAAACAAAAACTACAACCCTGCAAAAAACAAGTTCTTACAACGGCCTGTTACAGAAAAATGGGGGGGGGGGAATAGTTTATGGGTCACAGAACATGGAAATGTTATATATTTAAATAGTTAGTCAGTCTATGAAGTCCCCCATCTCATGCAACTAGTCAGGGAGAGAGGTGCGGTGAGACTGAACGACCCGTCAAAAACTTTATAAAGCAACAGTAAAGATTTAAAAGTGACCTATCAGAAAGGTTATTCTCAGATTCAATTTTCCATGGACAAAAAGCAACGCACACTGTACAAAAAGCAAACAAGAGGCATCTTTTAGCCACACTTTTTAAAGGAGAAGTAAGGCAATACATTTTTATTAAAGTATTGTATTGCCCCCTAAAAGTTATACCAATATACTCATTACTCTATACTCATATACTCATTACTTATTACAGGAAATGCTTATAAAGTGCTCTTTTCCCTGCACTTACTACTGCATCAAAGCTTCACTTCCTGGATAACATGGTGATGTCACTTCCTGGATAAAATGGTGATGTCACGACCCGACTCCCAGAGCTGTGCGGGCTGTGGCTGCTGGAGAGGATGATGGCAGGGGGATGCTCAGTGTCCCTCCAGTGCCCTGTGTCCCTCAGTGTCCCCCTGCCATCATCCTCTCCAGCAGCCACAGCCCACCTAGCTCTGGGAGTCGGGTCGTGACATCACCATTTCAACCAGGAAGTGACATCACCATTTCAACCAGGAAGTGACATCACCATGTTATCCAGGAAGTGAAGCCTTGATGCAGTAGTAAGTGCAGGGAAAAAAAGCACTTTATAAGCATTTCCCATAATAAGTGTATATTGGTGATTTGTATAACTTTTGGGGGGGCAATACAATACTTTAATAAAAATTTTCAACTGACTTCTCCTTTAAGAATAGGGAATCTGCTCTTGATATACTGTCCTGTCTTGCTCAGGTAGCAGAACGAGACTGAGCGTACATATGTGCACTGTTCCATATTCTGAGGGTTATTTCCAAGACAAGAGAGTCTAGTATGTGTTTTCTTATTTACATATAGGATGAAGTAGATGACTATATGCCTCCTTAATAAGGGCCACATTACACAGCCCAATGACATGCAATGTCCAGGCAGCTCTTGCAAAGAAGTGTAAAACAATAAATAATAATAAAATAATAAAGTTATAAATACCTCTCTGCGCTCCCTGCTGTTCTGCTACCTTTAGTCCGCTCCCCACAGTGTGACAGGCCGCTCAGTCAATCACCAGGACAGTGGCGCGACCAGTGATCGGCTGAGCGGCCTGTCAAATCTGACACTGCGGGGAGCGGCCTATCAATTCTGACACTGTGGGGAGCAGGCTAAAGGTAGCAGGACATCAAGGTGGAGAGGTATTTATAACTTTTTTTTTAACACAGTCGTCAGCCGTCAGCATGCACCGCCATTATAAGCAGCAATATGCACCCAGCAGCTGATGATTTTAGGTCAGAACAAAAAGATGCGATCAAACGATGACCAATGTCATCAGCTGATCATTGTCTTTATTACATGGAGCGATGATCAGCCCAAATGGACCTGATACAGCAGATTATCACTCTGTGTAATAGGGCCCTAAAAATAAATCCCCAGTTCTACCTGTGTTGTGTAATAGGGCCCTAAAAATAAATCCCCAGTTCTACCTGTGTTGTGTAATAGGGCCCTAAAAATAAATCCCCAGTTCTACCTGTGTTGTATATCTTATGTACAGTATACAGCTCTAACCAAACATGACAGCTGTGACAGCCCTGAGGTAACTTTATGAATAAACGGAAGCTAATTCTAAAATCCTGACATACTCCAAGGCAATCTTCACAGTGGAAACACTTACCCTTTGGTGTGTACATTCCTTGTTGCATGGAACCTCCAGGTTCAAATACAGGAGCTTTAAAGTCGGCAACTGCAGACAATACAGACTCAAAGCTGCAGCTTCCTGGCATTATCCCGCTCTTGGGGTTAGGGCTTTCTGGAATGTTAACCAAAGGTTCAGGAAAACAGGTATTTATGTTTAATAAGGTAACATGATAAATGATGATGCTATAAGAGATGAGCAAATCTCAAGCATGTCCGGGTTCGTGCGAACTCTATGCATTTGATTACTGGCTAAAGAAGTCGGATGCAGCCAACTTCTTGAATCCAACTGCTTCAGCCACCAGTATTCAGATGCAGAGCGTTCGCTTATCTCTAGTTATAAGTATTTCATAGGTGACATGTACCAGTCAGCTGCGAACCCCTCTATAACAGGGGCCCCTTACTCCCAGACATGCATGCATGTACTCTGCTGCTGTATTCACTAGCTATAGTAATGCCGAAGTCAATGTAGCACAGTGCAAAGCCATCTTCAGCACTCCCACAGCGAGTAAATGGAGCAGCATAGAAGTCAATGAGTCATTCCCAGACCACAGCACTTATAGCACATATGGCTGCTGTAAAGCACATAATCCCAGTAAATTTTTCACAACTTGTAAAAAAAAAAAAAAAAAAAAAATAAACATTTTTCTATCACTAAGGATTGAAATACATAAAAAAATATTGTGAGTGATGGTGCATGTTTACAGGGGCTAAAACAAGCTAAAAATTGTACTTCAGAACCAGCCCTGTGGACTTTGGTGCGACTTTTTATGTAGTTTTCAAGCACAACTTTCGTTAAAGCTCCCATTAAATTCAACGAGAACTCAAAGTGGAACCTCATAGAATTAATGCAGTAAAATATCTCGTCTTTTTTTGTGTGTGAAATTAAAAAATGCTACGGTTTTTGGTGCAGAAATTGGTCTGGGTCCCACGTCAAAAATTATGAAAATTTTACCCTTGTGAACAAACCCCAAATGGTCCCTGTAAATCGGATTCAAACCAAACAGTACAAATATACAAGTACTTGTGTAAAAGGATATAAGGTCCAGTAGTGAGCTGTGAGTCCGGTCATTCATACATAACTGGGCTATCATCTCTGCTCTCAGGATCTCATCATCTGTCATTCCTATAAAAGACAAGATGAAAAACACATGTTATAGGTGGTAGACATATTCAGAACGTAATAAAACAAGCTGTATACGTAATAGTGTTCTTCAATTTTATACATTAATAGTCTGTACAAACGATAGGCCACAAATAGTGAAATTGGTGACTACTTTAGGGCTGTCTAAACTACTTACTGGCCACAGTGGTCACATACTGTTATGGCATGTCATTACTAGCAGGTTGTAAATACAGACCAGGGAAGGACCACCAAAACATCTGCGCTGGAGGGTATTGTTATTTTGCAGTATCCCCTTTAAAGGCATAATCAGAACTAGTAGAAACCAATCACAGAACTACTTTCCCTTGTGCTGGAGGATCTTATTTGGGAAGATTTGAGCTGGAGGCTAGAGATGATCGAACAGGGCCGAGTCTCAGGTTCGTATAAACCCAAACCATTTGCATTTGACTCCCACTGCCTTCCCATTCCGTGGGGAAGGTGGAGACAGCTCGAGTTCCACCTGGAAAACAGGGATAAAGCCTATTACCTAGGCTTTATTCCTGTTTTCCGGGGGGTACTCGGGCTGTCTTCACCTTTCCCACGGAACGGGAAGGCAGCGGAAGTCAAATGCCAATGATTTGGGTTTGTACAAACCTGAACCTTGGCCCTGTTCAATCATCTCTACTGGAGGCCACATACTACAATGGCAAAAGGAAACATTTCTATATGTACCTGTTTGGCCAACTTTTATCCAGCCTTATAAAGTTGACGGCCTCAGGAAACGTCATCAATATTAGATTGAGCGCCAGTCTTCTCAAAGTTTAGCTGCACACATACCTACACCACCATATTATTACAAGCCTTCAGTACATTGCACCACCACAAATAGTATGCTGATGCAGGTATGAGTGCTGGCAAACACTAATAACGCTGGGAGGCTCACATAAGCACTGCAGCCCAGTCAAGCAACTGATTGGTGGTGCCAGATGTCAGTCCGCCACTGATTATCTGCTGATAGCCTGTCCTCAAGGCTTGATAACCCTGTCAAGGTGTGTAAAGGTGTGGACATTGTAACCTCCACAGTGTTCTTAAGGTTTTTATTTTGTAGGTGAGAAAACCAAAAATTCTTCTGAATCAAGGGAATAAAGTTACACGGTGTTTAAAAGGGTTATTCAGCACTACAAAAACATGGCCACTTTCTTCTAGAGACAGCAACACTCTTGTCTCCAGTTTGGGTGCAGGTTTTCCACTGAAATGAATGGAGCTAAATAGCAAACCTCACCTGAACTGGAAGAGTAGTGCTGTCTCTGAAAGAAAGTGGCCATGTTTTTGTAGCACTGGATAACTGCTTTAATAAAATGGCTGTCCAGCCTTTTCACAATTTCTCTACTAAATAGAGCTCAGTATGATAAACTGTTACATTGATATATATATATATATATATAAAAAAAAAAAAAAAAAAACACAGTCCTTGAAGTCTATGAATATAGATCATATTTACCTTATTAATGTGACCCCCCCCCCATACAACTTACCTAAATGTAAACGAAGACTTAATAGGATAACAAGAAATGTCAGAGCTCCTTCAAGCATTGACCTTTCATGATCAGCGTCAAGAACTGTGTTCTGGTGCTGGGAAGCCATTGTTAGAAGGTCTACAACCTTAAACCTAAGTAATGAAAGGGAAGGTGAAAGTAAAGACGGTAAGTTCAAAATAAACTGGAATTATGACCAATGTTAGGATAAAATTAGGTTTAAAAGGATAAAGGTAAAAATTAATAAACAACATATATTATATTTATATATTTTTATTTATTTATTTATGTTATCCTTTAAACCTATTTATATCTATCTATCTCAAGGGGCATGCCTGAGTGCTCCAATCCAAAGACCCAAATTGATCAAGACATTTGATGAGTGTTTGTGACATGCCAAAGATTTCTCTTAAGTGATAATAAGGATTTAAAGCAGTGCTTCTCAATTCCAGTCCTCAGGCCTCACCAACAGGTCATGTTTTTGCAATGACTATAATTATATCACCTGTTAAACACTAAGGAAATCCTCAAAACATGACCTGTTGATGAGGACTGGAATTGAGAAGCACTGCTTTAAAGGATAACTCAGGGAGGAAAGCCATGTTAAACAGACCACTAAAATTAAGGCAAGGGTCCAACTATGGCATCTACACTGGTCAGCTGTCTGACGGAGGCTGTGGTGATCGTGCAAGTACCATAGCCTCTTCAATGTTTACCAGTGCTTGTATCTGCAGTTCTGCACTTTCAATTGTGGCAATGTAAGGTACTGCTTTGTCTCATTCAAATGAACCGGCCAACACTGCAGTACCTTTCACCACCACTACTAAACATATAACAATGTAGTTACGAGCACTGGTAAACATTGAACAGGCTGTGGCACTTGCAAGAACGTTGTAGCTCTTTCTGAGTCAGACCAGCAATTTTAGAAAGCTAAACAACCCCTGTCAATTCTCTGTTGCTGTACCAGTCTTTAAACTGACTGAGCAATATTAATCTTAAAGTGAATGTATTATCAGGTACATTCGCTTTAAGAGTTGCATATGAATAGAACGGCGTTGGTGCAGGGAAGCCAATGCCGCGGTCCTTTTTTTTTAGAACCGCAGCACGTATTCCCACGTACGGCGCCAGTCTATTACAGAGCACCAGCCCGGGCTGAAGCACTGGAGGTGGGCCAGCCTTCCCCCAGTGGGAGAAAACCTCCACCCCTCCATGACGCTGCTCCATTGATTCTAATGGACAATATGGCCCAGAATTACCAAAGGGTGTAAAATAAACACTGGTGCAAACTGCCCACAGAAACCAATTACAGCTCAGCGCTCAGCTCTGCTACAATGAAAGAGGAGCTGTAATAAATCACCTCTATATTACTATAGTAAGCATGTCCTGATTTTAAATTTAAATTGTCACTGTTGTATTTTATTAATTTTTTTGCAGAAATCAATAGTAGGGGCGATTTTAAGAAACTTTGTATTTGGGTTTATTAGGCAAATATGCCATTATATGCATTCAAAAAGACTTTCCCCAGGCCCCCCTCCCTTCTCGCTCTCCTTCACTGCTCATTTTCAGGAAATCACGTCTTGTTGAATCAGACATGCCCCTGTTTGTTCTATGGAGAGGGGAAGGGGTAGAAGGGAGGAGGGAGATTAGTCGCCAGCAGAGAACAGAGGATTACACAGCAGTAGCTGTGTGAAAGCCGGTATTCAGAGGTCAGTGGTGACTTGGAGATAGCCCAGTGATGTAGCTGTAAATTAACTCTTTGTTGTCTAGCTTTGGTGCCTAATCTCCCTCCACCCCTCCCCATAACATAGAGAACAATAAAAACAGGGGGGGGGGGGGGGGGGGAGAGCTTCAAACTGCTTTTTCATGATAGAAATGCATTTTTCAGCTAATAAACCCAATTACAAAGTTTCTTAAAAACACCTGTACTATTGATTTCTGCAAAAAAAATAAAAAAATAAAATAAAAAGGACAGGTACACTTTATTTACATATCTTACCTTTCAAAAACTGATGAAATAAAGTAGTCTGGATCTAGTTTAGATGCACACACCTAAATAAAAGAAAAAATTTGATTAAGTTTAAGAGGGAATATACCAGAACAGCAGCAGAGCTCACAATAAAATGAACATACCTGTAACAGGTAAATGTCGGGGTCAATCATGGAGTTACAGAAATGGGACTGTACATAGGTCATAGCTTGTCCTTTAATCTGGAGGCCATTCCGTACCCACATGTTGCTGTGAATTTCAGATAGACTTGCCTAAAAGAAAAAACAGAAAAAATGAAGCTGACTACAGAGTGTAAATACAGTCCATGTAAAGCAGCGCTTCTCAAACTTTTTCTACTAGAGCATCACCCAACAGACCAAGGCAATGCGTGGGCCTCACCAGACTGACAGTCCATTTAAAAGCTAAAAATAATGCTAGGGCTACCTTTCACCCATCTTCCAAGCTCTCTATACTAATAAAGCAAGTACAAAATAAATTAATAATGTTGCTAAAATTGAGATTTTTGCAAACAGCAAAAGGACTGTGCAGATTATAGTTACTTTTGTGAAAACTGGCTCCCCAGCTGGGCTTCACCAACAACTAGGGGGCGCCTCACTGGTGAGGCCCGCCTCACAGTTTGGGAAGCACTGATGTAAAGGATGTGTTCCCCCATTAGCAATCTATCACCATTCATGCTGCATAGTTTATTGGCGACAAGGAGGATAGCACCACAAACAACGTAATAACAAGACAACACAGAAAGAAGTCCCGAACCTGAATTAGAAGCGGGTGAACCATCAGTTTCATCAGCATTTCCTGGTCAGGCAAGATAGAATCCAAATCTATTTCCTGACACTTCACAGCCTGCCGGGGAAATAGGGAAAAACAGAACAAAACACTTTATCTTCATTTGGCTAAAGAGGCGTTAAGAGATGACGACAAGCATGTTACACTCAGCCAGATCATTATTCCTACTTACTAGGGGTCATGGCTCATTTTCTCTATATATCTATTTAGCACTGAGGAGTCATGAGTAGCGGCTTTTGTCTTAGCTCCATCACATGTAAACAGGCAGAGAACTGCAGATTTATTGTTAGGTCAATTTAAGAGATAGGGCCCTAAGCCAAATAGATTCTATAAAAGATGTCAACAGGCAATAAGCACACAAAACTGAGCAAGTGCACCCAAAAGGTGTAGCTGACATACAGCTGCATCACAGGAGATGTGTCCAGACCATCATATAATACACAGCCAACATGGCAGAGAGCTAGGTTGGGGACTGCAGTCTCAATTTCTAGTAATTTCCAGGACATCTAAGGAGTTAAAACAGAGGAAGGAGGCTCCCTATGTTATACCCTAAAATTACAGTAAAATCAATATCTGCTTGGTGGTTTACCAACATGTGGCACCCCATAGATCAGCTATTAGGCAGAGCAGCAGTGCTTGCACACACAGAGAATGGTGGGGGGTGCCAGGCATCTATAACCCTGTGTCTATAAGGCTATAGACACAGTTAACATATGTCAGGAAATTTCCCGAGAATAATCCAAAAAATAATGTACGTACCTTGCTTAAAAACATGGCGTAGTATCGATGTAGAGGCAAATGAAAAGTAACCTGATTTGGAGCAGGCTGGAAAAAGAACAGAAATGTTATTGGTTTTTAAATATATAAATCAGGTATTGTGCACATCACATAACACAATAAGTTATATCAGGTCTTTAAAGGGGTATAAATAGGTGTATTTTTCTCTACATTAAATTCAATAAAGTAGTCAAAATCCGACGTGCCCTTACGGGTCTTCTATATTATCTTAGTTATTTTCCCAGCCCCCAATAGGGCCTTTGAGAGTCCTTTACAGTAACAGTATTTAATTGGTTGGGTGCAAGGTACAGTAACAGGGATGCGAACAACTAATAAGCCTAAAGGATAGCTTCACATGTACCGAATCCGCTGCAGATTTCACGCTGCGAGTTTGCAGCCAAATCCGCTGCGGATCCTGTAGTGTGAAGCTGAATGAGTCCCATACACGCAGCGGATTCTCAAGTGACATAAGTATACGAGTAGACAGCACATCTATTTTAGCAACACTGTATATACACAGATCACGTTAATTTCTTGGATTTCATTTTAATTAATGCTTAATAAAAGGCAGAGGACACAATGCAAAATTACTCTATACACCAGACCTACCTCATCCACAAAGTTTATGGCATCAAACCAATCCTGAAGTGCTTCAAGGCAATACCGGACAACATTCCTTGTGTACTCCTGAGTCTCCTACAAAGATAACTGGGTCAACTTACTTTGAAAGAGAAAGCAATCATGTAACATCCTCATGGTAAGAATTAACAAAGAGATGTACACTTTCAGCTATGAGGAATGGGCCGTTCTAGACCTGTACTGATGCTAAATAACTGTCTTGCAAATAAAGCTAAAATAGGCTCATGACTTTCAGGCTTTCCACAGCATACCTCAACTGGACTATACACTTCTCTGCTGACACCTGCACTACAGCATCCAGACTGAATCTGGAACCAACCAGGGTAACTGGGAGGGCTTTAATTTCAGGGTTAGAGGGGTAGCAGGGATGACATGTCTTTTCTTTTATACTTCTCCCCTGCTTGGGGATAAGTATTTAAAAGAAATAAGCACATGATGGCAGACCCTGCTCATGCTCATGATTTAGTTCAATAGGGGTCAAATGTAATGTTTTACTGATAGTTAAAATTAATCTCTGACATGTCATACAGACATATTAAAAGGAAAAGGCTGGCGAATTTTTTTTTTTTTTTTAAGTATAGTATTGCCCCCCAAAAGTTATACAAATCCTAGATATACACTTATTACGGGAAATGTTTACAAAGTGCTTTTTTCCCTTCACTTACTACTGCATCAAGGCTTCACTTCTTGGATAACATGGTGATGTCACTTCTTGGATAAAATGGTGACCTCACTTCTTGGATAACATGGTGATGTCACTTCTTGGATAACATGGTGATGTCACGACCCAACTCCCAGACCTGTGTGGGCTGTGACTGCTGGAGAGGATGATGGCAGAGGGATGCTCAGTGTCCCTCCAGTGCCCTGTGTCCCTCAGTGTCCCCCTGCCATCATCCTCTCCAGCAGCCACAGCCCGCACAGCTCTGGGAGTCGGGTCGTGACATCACCATTTTATCCAGGAAGTGAAGCCTTGATGCAGTAAAGTCGGACTTATAATGGAGCTCTATGAAGCCTGACTCTGTTTCTTATATAGCCAGACCGATCAAAACTTTTGACATGTCTCTATGACATATCAAAATCTTTTGGTAAGTAAAGTGATACTTTGTTGGTGTCTTGGTGATTTGTTGGTGTTTTAGTGCTGAGACCCCTTCCAATCATTACTTATAGCCAGGTGAAATGCCTGGCGCACTTCTGTCTTGGCTGGCAACACAATCTGACTCACTGCAGGAGATGTGCTCCATTGTAAATCTGCAGAGCTCCAATGAGGACAGATCAAGCTAGGGAGTGACGAACGCTCCAGTCCAAGCTCTAAGACCCTGACCAATCTTAAGTTTTGACATGTCTGTGCAACACCTTAAAATTTAATTTGAACAGTAATATTTTAAGAGCAAAAGATGAGTATACACTGATGACGTAAATAGTTATTCCTATCTCATCCAGAATGAAGGGATAAAGAGGAGGGGTCACTGACCAACCTGCTGTTGCAGCAACTGACTCAGTACAGCGAGGTGTCTGGGATTACATTAAGAGCTGAGCTTGCTCTGTCCTGACACTTCTGCAGCTCCAACAGAAATGAATTGTAATTACAGTAACAGTGGAACAAGCTGTATTATCCACTTGAGTGGAGTTACAGAATGGAGAGAGATTGAAAAGCTCATATACAGTTTTCTGTCTCTTTAGCTCAGAGCAGCGGGCTCAGAACTGGGGGAAGGAGACAGAAAAGGTAATGACATGTATGGAATGAATCGTTAAGTCTCCAGGAGAATCAGAAAAATTTAGCAAAAATTAAGAAAACAAATACAAAAATAGTAAGAATAATCAGAGTGTACCATAAGTCAGTTCTCTTCCTTTTGGAGAAAAGCTACGAAGAACATTGAACTCACCCTCACTTTACAGTGTGACAGAAGACCCCACATTGGCTGGGCACAGGCTTCAAGTTCAGCAGCAAATGCAGCATAGTATGTCTGGGACTCAAACTCTACGTGCTCATTGAGTTCCCGCTTATTCAAATTCATACCTAGAAAAGTTAAAATCAAAATAGTATTCACTTAAAAAAAAACAATCATTGTTCTATTCAACCAACATACAGCAGGGTACTGGTTGGCTGAAGAAAGTTCTCCGACCCAACGAGCAGGGGTTCTGCTACACATTGAAGACATACAGTGGCGAATGGAGATGAATATTCAGAAAATCCTCAGTGTTAGGAGAAAAAAAAATAGTACCAGTAGCTAAACACAGTCTAAGTCAAAAGGAATAGTCCTCTTTAGATAACTGCTTTGATGTTCTTTCCCCTTGGCAGTACCAAGCAGGGTACCATGTAAGTACAGGTTATCAAGCAAGTACCTGCACTTTACAGAAGGGACAAGAACTCTGCCACAGTTGTCAATAGATGGGTTACTCTTCCTTTTGGAGGAGACTCTCAGTTAAAATGAGATAGCTCTCCTGCAGAAGGAAGTAAACTAACTTGCATTCTTAACTACCATAGTAATTCTTTTTTTATAGTATAAAATGTAACTCCTTAGATAATCCCAATAAGGAGAGAGCTAGGTAGTCTGGCAAGCTCACTATTTCTCAACTAGTTTGAAGAAAAAAAAAAAAAGTATAACATGAAGTAATGGAATGGCACAGTTAACTAGGCTTTAATGTAAATCAATGTATATCTGCCCAGAGGACACCAAAAGGACATCCATCTATGTTTAACATGTGAGCAGGAAGTAAAGACCCTGTACAACATATAGCTGGACAGTACAAACCATCGATGGATCATTGGTGCAGCGTAATAACTTCACAATAGTCAGTCGTACATTCCTGTTTACATGGTAAAATGTGCGGCCGTAAGTGCTTGCAAAAAAGATGGGATCAGCTGACAGAAGAGCAATGTCTCATTCATCAGTAGATTGCTGGCCCATTACCACGTCCTGATTACAGTCACTGAGCATTCCTGTGTGACAATCCTTCATTGTTTTTCAAGGGGTTATCCAGCGTTAGGAAAATATGGCCACTTTCTTCCAGAGACAGCACCACCCTTGTCTCCAGTTTGGGTGCAGGTTTTGCACATCAGTTCCACTGAAGTGAATGGAGCTTAATTGTAAACCACAACTCAACTGGAGACAAGAGCAGTGCTGTTTCTGGAAGAAAGTGGCCATGTTTTTCTAACACTAGATAACCTCTTTAACTCCAGGGCACCCTAGGGGTAGGACCCTGACGGTGAGAATATTCAATATGGTACCAGATTCTAATTACTGTTTTATCGCAATGATTCCTGAAACACAGAATAAAAAAAATATCAAGTATTAAATAGAAAATTTCGGGAATGTTTCTTTGTTTGACATTTAATGATTTGATAAGAAAAAACACAGGTGGAGACCGCAATACAGGGAATATACCTAAAGTAGACACATGATCTTTTCTCCATGCAGAGCTTAGAATAATTCTCTGAATTAACCACATAGATGTTTGCCTATCTGGAACAGAATTGAAGGGAGGGAAGGGGGAAGCCAATCTAAAAAGTGGCAGCTATTGTGCTAGCGGGAGCACTAGAGAGAGATTAAAGAAAGTAGAACTACAATGACTGCAAGTAAATGAACACAAATCCATTACTTATGCTCCATTACATAGCTGAAGTACACCTACCTTGAAAGAACGATACAAAATTCATCCACGTAACTAATAAACCATGATCCTCTAAAAATTTCTTGGCTACACTTTGGTGGGAAAGAATATTGATAAAATCACTAACTAGCGGCCAGTACGTGTTATTCTTCAGCAGTGCTTCTCCGCAGTTTACGACGACATGTAAACTGTTCTCTTCATCTGAAAATACACAAACCACAAGGGTTAAAAGGGGTTATCCAGTGCTAAAAACATGGCCACTCTTGCACCACTCTTGTCTCCAGATTGGGTGGGGTTTGAAACTCAGTTCCATTGAAATGAATGGAGCTTAATTGCAAACCGCACCTGACCTGGAGACAAGAGTGGAGCAAAAGTGGCCATGTTTTTGTAGCGCTGTATAACCCCTTTAATGCACAATAAAAAATTTTTTAAAAAACACAATCGGTCTCAGAGGGCAACATATTTTAAAAGAGTGACCATCACTTTAATTCTTTTTACTTAACAGGGACATCCAGCCAAAACAACAAATCCAGGACTGGAAGGGAACATAAACAAAGAATTAATGGTTACCCGTCCCGTAACGCTGCATCACTGCTCCAAGACCCAACAGACTCATACAGGTACCAGTCGTGCAACATCAAACCTGAGTTCAGGAACGCCCACTCAGCCAGTCATAGACTGGGACGGGACAAAACTGCAGTCACTGACTGGCTGAATGGGCCCTTTCCGCCGAGTCAAGAGGACACCATAACGCCAGGAAACTGGCATTGGTCATTGTACTTATGATGCAGTGCTGTGATGGTATGGGGACAGATAAGTACTGATTGTTTATGTTTTGTTTTAGCTGGTCTTTAAATCAAGTGTAAACGTGGTGACAAGAACATCTGTAATACATCTTACTCCTCTCCTGCAATTGTGCTTACAACAGACAGGGAATGCAGAAGCTCAAGAGAGAAATACAGCGAGACAGAGGAATTGTGAAATACTGCTACTGAACCGAATAAATGTTTATATCTCACTCTACTGCTGGATTCACACCTATACTGCCTGTCATCAGGCCTGGAGTAAGCGGTGCAGGATAATAATTACTAACAAAAAATCTACTGCAGTGCTGAGCTAAAATCACCATCATGTCATAAAATGCTTAGAGGGGTGCACACAGAGTAAAATCAGCAGAATCAACGAAGCTCTCCACCCGAAAAATTGACATGTCAATTCTTTGAGCGGAGAGCGGCAGAAGCGGAGGCGGGCGAGCTATTGCATTGAAACGGACGGCAGGCAGGATCCCGCGCTGGAGGATTCCGCCGATTTTACTCTGTGTGAACAGCCCCTTAATGTGTCTCAGCCACTTTACAAAATTTCTAAAATGTCACACAGATATAAGATATGTCAAAAGTTTTGATTGGTCTGGTTCTAGGTTTTTAGACTCCCATCAATTGTTAGAACTAAGAGAAGTGCTCTGTAAAGGGATTCAACTCTCTGGCTTGCTGACGGTCTTTAATGGAGACTGCCTCATGTAACAATCAGAAAAGGCAGCAAAACGGAAAATGAAGCTCTTAGGTGACTGCTTCTCCCAGCTCTGTCCGACAATCTGTGGGTGTCTGAAAATCTAGGCCTCAACCAATCAAAACATTTAACATGCACGTAAAAAAAAAAATTGGGTATAGTGCAAAACTGCCAAGCAGGGTGCACTGACTGCTTACATTTTTAGGCTATGTGCACACACAGTCACAGAACGGCCGGCAGTACTGGCTGGATGATCTTTGAAGCCACAGAGTTCTGATGCGGGTGCATCAGCGCACGCCCGCATCAGAACTCCCCACAGCACACAATGGAGCGAGCGGCACCGCTAAGGATACCGGCCGGAGCGTATACTATGGGGGAAATTAACGAAGACCAGCGTACTTGTACTTGTCTTATATTAGGCCCGGCGGGATACACTAAGAAGCGCACGTCTCTTAGTGAATTCGGCCAGCAGGGCGCCCGAATCTGCGCCCGGTGTACAAAATCTACACTTGCGTCCAGCAGATGTAGATTTTAATCGTGATTTATGCCTGTGAGCAGGCGTAAATCATGACAAATGAGGCACGGGAGGAGGCCACGCCTCCTCCCCACAAGCTCCGCCAGCCCGTTCATGCCTCTGGCATACGTTTGTAAATCCCCCCTATGTGTATACGCTCCGGTCAGGATTCCTAGGCAGCAGTGACACATTTATTTCCGTATAAATTTTACAAAAATATATGTTGTATGAAAATAGCCTAATGGTGCATTTACACAGAGAGATATCTGACAGATTTCAGAAGCCAAAGCCAGGAATGGATTTGGAAAGAGGAGAGATTTCAGTTTTAACTTTATGACCTGTTCCTTGTTTATAGTCTGTCTCTGGCTTTGGCTTCAAAAATCTGTCAGATAAATCTCTCTGGGTAAACGCATCATTATAGTGCAAAATGATTAACTATCCAATCAGTATGTGTGACTTTAAGCAAGCTTCTAACCAAACAAAAGGAGATCCAGCAATGTTTTTTCTAATCATAACACTAAAAAGTATGATTACCTTGTAATTCACTTTTGATAAGGCAAGTTTCCATCATGTAGAGCAGCACAGTGACCATAATGTCTAGGAGCTGACACTCTTCCGTCACCTGACGGGCCAGCTCCTCATTGCTGAAGAGCTGGACGCTGATGTGCACAATTCGGTTTGACATCGTGTCTGACTCATGGCTTTTTTTCAAGGTTTTCATTATGAAAGCATAATGCTGAACAAAAGTTTTCGTAAATGCAATCTGCAAAAGAACAACAAAAACCATAAAATAGGTGAACAGTTTAGGGATGATATCAGATATGGTTACACTTAGGGATCATAGTAACGATCATAACTAACAACGATCGTTCTGTGTAATATGGTGAACGATTTCAGGTTAACAGTAAACAATCCCGTTTGTGATCGTTTATCGTTAAAAATCGCTCCATGTAATAGGACCCTAACAGTTGTGAGCTTTGGCTGGGTATATATACAATGTGTAAACAGACATTTTAGAAATATCACGATGGTATTTAATTCTATTGTTCCCTGTAAAAGAAATGATTTGTTAAAGGACATTTATGTCACATCCACAAGAACTGCATCTATCTGTAGATCAAAAGCCCTTGGCCCTCTCTGGTCTGACTGTAGTCACTGGAGATGGTTGTGGAGTCAAAAATTACCAAGCTGTTAACTCAACTCCCCTTAAAGTGTACCTGTCATTTGTAAACACAACATATCTCTATGACATGTCAAAAGTTCTGAGTGTTCAGATTCTTACCAATCGGAAGAACGAGCAAGAGAGGATATGCTGCTCATAATGTAATTCTATGTAGTCCGACTCTTTTTTTTTTTCTTCCACAGAGCGGGGAGAGGATAAGCTTCAGCGCTGTCCTCTCCATGCTCGTTCTCACGATCGGTACGGGTCTGAACACTCAGACCCGGACCGGTCAAAAATTTTGGCATGTTAAAGGTTTTTACAAACGACAGCCACACTTTAAAAATCGTGGGTTAGATGGAAACGGTATATAGTACCATAAGTTATGCCATCTCCATAAACCAGGACTTATGTTGAGAGCAAAGTTTTCAGCTTTCTGGCCAGGCCAGAGAGGGCTGGAGCTCTTAACCTTCATATAGGTGAAGGTAGACCCCACATATACCAGACAATTATGGCATATCTGATCCACATACCCCTTGTAATGTGCATAATGAAGCTCTGTATTTACTCAACCCTCTAAAGGATAGATCTCACACAACGACCTTTGTATCTCCAGTATCTACAATAGGAATCTCTCACTGGCTGCATTAGACGTGTAATGCATATGGCGATGTAAATGGGTATTCCAGCTCATATGTGATAATTGATTGTCTCCCATTGGTCACATGTGTACACTAAGTCACTTTAGCCATGTAACAAGGCAGCTATAATGCTGGGAAATCAGCATGGTCCCAGAAGGTACTGTGTATAAAGTATATGTAATTTACCTTGTACTCTTGGTCTGGTAGCATATTCAGTAGGAAGGTGACCATTTTCTGAGGAAACTCATACTTCACTGTCCAAAAGAGTAATTCTTCTAAAAAACATTTATGCTTCAAAACATCCATGATAGACTGATCTGCAGGAGAGGGAGAACCAATAAGGGAACCAAGCCATAGACTTCATATTATAGCATATTTGTGACCACAGCTGTTAATGTAACTTTACACAAAACATATCTGCTATATACTATATACCGCTGATCGCTTGTGCCACGTGCATCCCGGCACTTTTTATCCCCTGTCACCATGAATGATTGGTGACAGGGGATAAAAAGTGATGTGTCCTGTCCCCCAAGTCGCCCCCCCCCCCCCAGTCACCCCCCATCCCCCAGTCACCCCCCCTTCCCCATATACGTTACCTGATCCTGGAGCTCCTTCCTCCTCGACGTCCTGGCTGGTTGTGAAGTGCGCATGCGCTCCACAACCAGCCAACTCTGAAAATTTAAAGTGACAGAGACCAATTTGGTCTCTGTCACTGAACTATGATTACAGTGATAGAAAATATCACAGTAATCATAGTAATACAGTGAAAATGAATGTGAAAAGTACAAAAAGTGACAAACATACAAAAAATAAAACACACTTTTTATTATAGTAATAATTGCAGTTTACTCCCAAATTACCCCTACCCCCCCCCCCCCCCAGATTACCCGTAACCACCGCACGTTGCCCGTAACCACCGCACATTGCCCGTAACCACCCCAAATTGACAGTGACCCCCTCCAGATTGCCCGTAACCACCCCAAATTACATGTACCCACCCCAGATTACCTATAAGCACTTCATTTTATCAGTAACAATCCCAGATTGTCTGTAACCCTTCCAGGTTGCACATAACCCCTCCAGGTTCCCCGTAATCACGCCAGATTACATGTAACCCCCCAGATTGCACGTAACCACCACACGTCGCCTCTGACCACCACACGTCGCCTCTGACCACCACACGTCGCCTCTGACCACCACACGTCGCCTCTGACCACCCCAAATTGCCAATGACCCCCTCCAGATTGTGGTGCCCATGCCAGATTACAGGTACCCACCCCAGATTTCCTATAAGAAATTCAGTTTATCCGTAACCACCCCAGATTGTCCGTAAGCACTGCAGGTTGCCCATAACCACCCCACGTTGCCCGTATCCACCCCAGATTGTCTGTAAGCACTGCAGGTTGCCCGTAACCACCCCACGTTGCCCGTAACCACCCCAGATTGTCTGTAAGCACAGCAGGTTGCCCGTAACCAGCCCACGTTGCCCGTAACCACCCCAGATTGTCTGTAAGCACAGCAGGTTGCCCGTAACCAGCCCACGTTGCCCGTAACCACAGCAGGTTGCCGTAACCACAGCAGGTTGTCTCTGACCACGCCACGTCGCCTCTGACCACCGCACGCTGCCTCTGACCACCCCAAATTGCCAATGACCCCCTCCAGATTGCGGTAACCATGCCAGATTACAGGTACCCACCCGAGATTACCTATAAGCACTTCAGTTTATCCATAACCACCCCACATTGCCCGTAACCACCCCACGTTGCCCGTAACCACCCCAGATTGTCTGTAAGCACTGCAGGTTGCCCGTAACCACCACACGTTGCCCGTAACCACCACACGTTGCCCGTAACCACCACACGTTGCCCGTAACCACCACACGTTGCCGTAACCACAGCAGGTTGCCAGTGACCACCCCATGTTGTCCGTAACCACCCCAGATTACCTGTAACCACCTCAGGTTGCCCATAACCACCCCAGACTGTCCGTAACCACCCCACATTACCTGTAATCTCATTTTTTTTATTTTATTTTAGTAACTGCGCTATTCTAATAACCATTAGCAGCTGCGGTTTTGCTCCAGTAAATTGGCGCGCCCTTCCTGCGGTGTGCCCATACAGTGGTTTATGCCCACATATGAGGTACCGTTTTACTCAGAAGAACCTGCGTTACAGATTTTGGGGTACGTTTTCTCTCCTGTTCCTCGTCAAATTGAGAAATTTCAAACTAAACCAACATATTATTAGAAAAATTTGAGTTTTTCATTTTTATTGGCCAATTTTGAATACTTTCCTCTAATACCTGTGGGGTTAAAATGGTCACCACACCCCAAGATGAATTCTTTGAGGGGTGCACTTTCCAAAATGGGGTGACTTATGGGGATTTTTCTCTCTGCTGACACTACAGGGGCTCTGCAAATGCACCTGGCGCTCGGAAACTTCAGCAAAATCTGCAATGGAAAAGCTAATTGGCGCTCCCTTCCTTCTGAGCCCAGCTGTGTGCCCATGCAGTGGTTTATGCCCACATATGGGGTACCGTTCTACGCAGGAGAACCTGCTTTACATATATTGGGGTGACATTTCTCTCCTGTTCCTCGTGAAATTGAGAAATTTCAAACTAAAGGAACATATTATTGGAAAAATTCGAGTTTTTCATTTTTACTGTCTACTTTTGAATACTTTCCTCTTACACCTGTGGGGTCAAAATGCTCACCAAAATGGAGTGACTTATTGGGAGATTTTACTCTGCGGACACTACAGGGGCTCTGCAAACGCACCTGGCGCTCGGAAACTTCTTCAGCAAAATCTGCATTGAAAAAGCTAATTGGCGCTCCCTTCCTTCTTAGCCCTCCTGTGTGCCCATGCAGTGGTTTATGCCCACATATGAGGTACCTCTTTTCTCTTGTTCCTCATAAAATTGAGAAATTTCAAACTAAAAGAACATAATATTGGAAAAATTTGAGTTTTTCATTTTTACTGTCTAATTTTGAATACTTTCCTCTAATACCTGTGGGGTCAAAATGGTCACCACACACCAAAATGAATTCTTTGAGGGGTGCACTTTCCAAAATGGGGTGACTTATGGGGGTTTTTCTCTCTGCTGACACTACAGGGGCTCTGCAAATGCACCTGGCGCTCGGAAACTTCAGCAAAATCTGCAATGGAAAAGCTAATTGGTGCACCCTTCCTTCTGAGCCCGGCTGTGTGCCCATACAGTGGTTTACGCCCACATATGGGGTACCGTTGTACTCAAGAGAACCTGCGTTACAAATTTTGGGGTGCTTTTTCTCTCATGTTCCTTTTGAAAATGAGAAACTTTAATCTAAACGTATATATTGGAAAATTTTAATTTTCCATTTTTTTACTGCCTAATTGTGAATACTTTCCTCCAGCCCCTGTAGGGTTAAAATGCTCATTATACCCCTAGATTAATTCTTTAAGGTGTGTAGTTTCCAAAATGGGGTCACTTATGGGGGTTTTCAGGATACCAGACTTCTAAATCCATTTTAAAAAAAAGAACTGGTCCCTAAAAAAAAATCAGTTTTGGAAACTTTCACGAAAATGTGATAATTTGCTGATAAATTTCTAAGCCCTGTAACACCCTAAAAAAGTAAAATATGTTTACCAAATTATGCCAGAATAATGAAGACATATTGGTAATGTGACTTAGTAACTAATTTATGTGCTACGACGTTCTTTTTTTAGAAGCAGAGAATTTCAAAGTTCATAAAATGCTAATTTTTTTTAATTTTTCATGATATTTTGATGTTTTTCACAAAAAACACACAAAGTAGTGAGCAAATTTTGCCACTAACAAAGTGCCATATGTGACGAAAAAACAATCTCAGAATCGTTAGCATACGTTAAAGCATCACTGAGCTATAAGAGCATAAAGTGAGACAGGTCAGATTTTGAAAAATTAGCCTGGTCATTAAGGCCCAAACTAGCTGCAGCACAAAGGGGTTAAGGTAAAAAAAAAAAAAAAAAAAACAGCAATGTACCTGATAGTACATTTGCTTCAAATACTGCAAATACTACATGAACAAATTATCAAAACCGCATGTATACAGGCAACCTGGTAAGGGATATATGGACATAAGGATGAAGCACCTATCCAGATTTTCAAAAAAAATGTCTGCTTTGTTACAAAAACAGCATCACTTTTGTCCTCAGTTCTCACAGCCTGAGAATGGGTGTGGAGCTGTTTTAGAAAGAAAGTAGCTGTGGATTTTCTAATCCTGGATGACCCCTTTTAGGTTTGCACATTACAGCAGAGACCACACCTGGTTACATAACACTGTGTAAAAACTTGACACGCACAGGGGAACAGGGTTGAAATGACGTCTTATTTTTAAAGCACATACACATGAAGCTTGAAGAACTGACTGAGAAACACTGAGGTCCTCCAGGTCACAGTTTGGGGTGTTCCAAGCTGTGTAACACAAGCCACTTGACATTTCAGATGTTTGTTTTCAGTGACAGTCCCAGTACAAAGTCAGCAGGGTCATGTGAAAGCATACATACCTTTGGCGCTAGTGCTGAGTTTTACTCTTTTTCGTTTCCCTACAGATGGTCTGTCATCCTGGTCCTCCTGGAAGATTAATACAACTTTAGTCCAAGCAGAGTCTGCAAATTTCATAAAGACAGTCACACATTTACAATAAGATCAGTACCAGATATAACCCACTGATCACCATCAGTAAGGAAACCAGAAGAATTGTGCGAGGAAATTTGCTATAGAGAACATCACAAAACATTCAAAACAAGATATAGACACACAGCATAAAACACATTCATGTATGCAAAGCAATACATGACCGCTGAGAAAGGCCACTATAGGCAACCAGACTTTCCTTCACTAGAAATTCCCCATAAAGAGAAGCCAGATAACGGGGAAATAAACTAAAAATCTAATAAGTTTTAATTCACCAACCTCATCAGAAGTATCAGACTGTGCTGATGCTGCAGCCGCCCCAGCAGTTTCTAAAAAGAAATATATAAAAAGAGATGAAAAAAAATTATATATTATTTCAATTTTTGAAACTTTATTTGTTCAGATTTTTAATAGGATATACAGTATTACTTCTGGATGACCAAAACCGTTCGGACATGCAAGACAGTGCAGTTACCAAATTAATCTGAACTTAAAGGGGTATTTCAATCTGAGCCTGTTATCCACTACCCTATGAATAAGGGATAGGAAGTTGATCACTGGGGGTCCGACCACTGGGACACCACATCAATCCAGAAAAAAGGGCCACAATAAAAGTAGCACCTGAACAGTAGCTGAGTGCTCCATTCATCATGGGGTGCCTGTGTCAATGGAGATCCCAGTACTCAGATTCCTAGCTATCAGCTTATCTTCCACTATCCTACGGGTAGGGGATAACAATATCAGGTGAGAACATCCCTTTAAGGGACGTGTCTCGCTGTGAAGTGCAGCTGGGAAAATTTATTTAATGTCTGTATTTTCCTTCTTAGATTCAGTGGTAGATAGTCCCACCCGACAGGACGGAGGCAGCCATAACAGTAAGTAGTTATTTCCATCCTCTCCTAATTCTGCCCTGAGGTTCTTCTCTATGGAGTAAGGAAACCATTCCAGGGTGTCACTGGGAGGTCAGTCCTGAAAAGCCAAAATGATGTTCCCCATATACAAATATCAGTCCCATAGTGCACCAGTTCTACCACCTCCAGCCCAAGATGCCAATGTCCTATATATATATCATTATTACTAACTGTGGCATCAGGAGGGTCTAAAAATCACCCCAAATCTGTTATAGAAAAAAACCTAAAAGAATCATAGTAATAAATAATCTTAATATAATAATTTACATTAATCACTGTCTGTGTTTATTATTAGGCAGAGGCAGTGTTGGCCTGATAGTCGGCCTGGTCCTAGCAGTGATTGTCATCTTATCATCCGGCTCTCCGTTCTGACCACAGAAAATTGTCATTTACATCAGTTTATCTAAAACAGGCATCGCAAACCGAAGGCATCGCAAACCAAAACCAGTCGGCTTGGCTTAGAGAAAGTTGTCGTCCATGAGCCAGGTAATAATTACTATATCTTAAAAGAAGAGGATTTGTCTTCAGATATCATTTCTAAATGGTGACCATAGACTTGTATTATAAGGAATATCACAACACGCCATTTCCTCATATACTGTTCTTATTAGAATTGATCTTCTCATAGATGACAATAAACGGTCACCCTTATAATCTGTTAGGAAAGTAGTGGAATGTGCCATAATCGTCCCCTAGATGTGGCACCCTCTGGCTTATTTGTGGCTTTTGTAGTTGGTAGGGATGCCAATCCCAATAAGTTGTGTAACTCCTATTAAAGGGGTACTCCAGCGGGGGGCAATTTTTTGCTAGGACCGGGGAGGAGGTGTCTGAGGGAAAAGACGTCCACTCACCTCCCTGGTTCCAGCGGCTGGTCCCGCATTGCGGCGCTCCGGCCCCCGGCCTCTTCCTGGTGTCTGACGCGACGTGACGTCTCAGGTCCGCTCAGCCACTCAGTGAAGGAGGCTGGATCTGAGCAGACTTGAAACGGATCCCGCCTCCTTCACTGACTGACTGAGCAGACCTGAGACGTCATGTCTCGGGCCCGCGTCAGACACCAGGAAGAGGCTGGGAACCGGGCACCAGAGCGCCGCGATGCGGGACCCGCCGCTGGAACCGGGGAGGTGAGTGGACGTCTTTTCCCTCAGCCACCTCCTCTCCGGTGTCAGCAAAAAAGTGCCCCCCCCGGAGTACCCATGCCACCCCTTTAAGTCCCATCAAGAAGCCTTTGATCTAAAATAGGTGTGAATTCCAAAAGTGGGACCTGCATCGAGGGGGCATTTATGGTATATCCTGTGGATTTGCAATAAGTGTCCCTGATGGATAAACCTCTTAAAAAACCAAACCCATAAACCTATTGTACAGTCTCTCAAGTCCCGGTTACAGCAATAACATGCGGTTTCCCTTTTACATTACAGATATTCCAAAAGCCATGGCAGATAAGGAGGACAAACTTCAGGGAATAGAGACAAACTGCCCCATAGAGAAGGAAACACCAAGAAACGTCCCAGTGGAGGCAGTGGCCTCCATCATGGAACCTGAAAAGAAAGATTTCCACCATGGGCTGAGAAGGATGAAAGAGGCAGCGACCATCTCTGCCAAAATAAAAAAGCAAAGGCTAAAAAATTCCCAAACATCCACTCACTGTTCAAAAAGACCAAAAAAAGCTGAGACGTCGAAAAAAAAGAAAGAGGAGAAATGTATAAGGATCAATCTGTGGCTTGAAAAAAAAAAAAAGACAGAAAAAGAGAAGGAGCCTAGTGAGGAAAAACATAAATTACTAACCGGTAATTGCTTTTCCTCGAAGCCCATGACGGCACCCGTGGACCTCTCCATGGGTGCAGTCATAGGGCAAGAGGGAAAGAAGGCTTCATGGCTCTAGTGTTCATCATGGCGCTGAATTCCACCAGAGTTGTCCGCATCTAAAGATGTTCTAGTCTTATTAATATCTATAATGACTTTTCTTCGCTTCACACTTTATTTTTATTTACACTTTTTTGGATTTTGTTGGTTTGATACCATTAAAGGGGTTATCCAGGATTACAACAACAGACAAGGTTTTTTGTCCAGAAACAGCGCCACATATCAGTTCCATTACATTGAAAGGAGCAATGTATTATTCACTGACACCGATCATCGCTGGTGAGTATACAGGCCAGCACGCAGCAGGGGGACAAATTAAAAAAAAAATCCGGAATGCATCTTCAAGGCTTGTGTGAATGCAGCCTTATCATCAGCCTGTGTGTGTATATACTAACACACACACACACACACACTATGGATTGGCAAAGGGCAACACCCACTTTTCAATGTATAAATTTGCAGGAGGAACACCCATACACGTGAATGCTCAGCTCAGCCGAACGTTCCTGAGTTCTCTATAAGGATGGGTAAGCCCCAGTGGACTGCTTGGACAGTGGATTGTTGTTGTGCCCAGAACAAAAGCATCAGGCAGCAGAAACACCCTCCGACATGATCTGTTGGTGGAGTCAGGAAACCACTATACACCTTTTACACAGTCAGCGCTTTGGACAACTTTAGTGTAAGGTGTGTGGGCAACTTTTGCTGCAAACAGCTTTCACCAGCTATCACTTGGGGGTTTTTCTTGATATACTATATAGACTGTGTAGACATGTGAGCAACTATCTGGCACACACAACGCATATGCTAACAATTAGTATGCACTAAAGGAAGGAAAAGAAAAAGTATTTGACAAACCTTGCACTGGTAATGCACTTGTACCCAGTGCCTGTTCTTGGCTCCCACTTGCTTGTTTCTCTTCAGGAAAGGCCAAGCCAGACCCCTTTAGGGCAGTAAGGTACTTCTCATGAGACTTCACACATGCATTCTCTGCAGAACCTAGAGTAAACATACAATTTACTTAAGGTAAATCTTTTCATTTCTATATGGGAAGCAAGGCTAAATCAATTACCATTTGTATATAGTGCCACATTATTCAGCATAGCTGTACAGAGCGCTGTTATCTCCACCTCTAATTCTCTCATCTCATCCCCACATTAGGATTACCTTTACATCTATGCAAATGGCATCGGGGCTGGCATCAGACCAGTACTTCCCTTTAAAGAACGATGTTCTTTATTATTTATATAGCCTGTTTTATCAGTGAACAGTGATCTCTGAGAAGGCGCGATCCCAGCACACTTTATTTTACTTGTGGGGGTTAGTCTGACGCTGAACAGGATTTACAAATTAAATATTTTTATTATGTATGGAAAATTCTTACACGTTCACACCTACAGGATCCGCAGCAGATTTGATGGTGCAGATTTGATGCTGTGTTCAGTTATTTAAATGAAATCTGCTGCGGTTCCGTGTGAACGTACCCTAAAGGGAACCTATCAGCCCCTTTAAGGATAAGGCTGCATCATTCTCCCTGTACCAACAATGAAAATGCAGTCATTTGGTGCACAAAGAAAGATGAAGAGTTTCAGCCAGCCTCCTACACAGTGCACACAGGACTTATGCCAGATTTTTGGCACTATGATTTGCGTTACAACAGCAATCTGTCTTCAGCGCACATGTGCCCACAGAGACGTGACTCACAACCACGTAAAAGATCTCTGAAAAGAATATTTAAGAGATAAATACACAGTATGGAGTTAAGAGGACCACAACAAACTACTGAGGCCCAGAAAATACAGGTATATGTCACGTTCATGCAGGTTAAACTAAGGGGAATTAGAAATTATAGTTTTCTGGGATGATTTCACACAGTGCATTGTTAAGATTTTTTATCCAAAGCCAGAAAAAAATAATAATAAATAAATTAAAAAAAGCAACAGAAGAGGTTTTAGTTTCCCCTGCTACCCGCTAGCGTCCAGTGACTAGCATGGTGTATAGGGGTTAAAGGAATATACATAGCTTTCCACTACATTTCTACTGAGAATCAGACCTGCAAAAACAAACCAGAGCTGCTGGGACTTGTAGCATGAGAACAGTAGAGGACCAGAGATCTAACCAACCACTACAATATAAACCTCTGGGAGCGGAGAGCTGGATCACATGCACATGATACTGCTGTAATTCAGTCCCCCCACAGGAATAAGCGAGACGAGTGTCTTGCATTCGCTACATGTTGTCTGAAGAGTAATGATAAGGCTCCCGTTCGCACCTTGTCATCATTAGCAGCTTGTGGATAGAATACATGTTCCTCACTCTGGGTTTTATTGTTCTATTTTGAGATGATTTTTTTTTCTCCCTTTCTTTTCAAATCGCAATACATTATATTTTATTCTCTTTAGGTCCCAAAGTTAACACTGTAGTAGTACTTATATTACAGCAGACATCCTAGAGTGCAGGAACACTACTACTATTGCCAGGTACAAGAGATGCCTCAGAACAGAGACAGCTAGGCTACACTGAGAATGTGCCAGAACTGTGGAACAATAATGATGCGGGGCGTAAAATAAACAAGTAGCTCTGATTGGCTGCTGTGGGCAGGTTTGCACCAGCGCATATATGGGCCAAAGTAATAAAGCAGAAGTCCATCAAAAAAATTTATTAAAGTATTGTATTGCCCCCCAAAAGTTATACAAATCACCAATATACACTTATTATGGGAAATGCTTATAAAGTGCTTTTTTCCCTGCACTTACTACTGCATCAAGGCTTCACTTCCTGGATAACATGGTGATGTCACTTCCTGGATAACATGGTGATGTCACTTCCTGGATAACATGGTGATGTCACTTCCTGGATAACATGGTGATGTCACTTCCTGGATAACATGGTGATGTCACCACCCAACTCCTAGAGCTGTGCAGGCTGTGGCTGCTGGAGAGGATGATGGCAGGGGGATGCTCAGTGTCCCTCCAGTGCCCTGTGTCCCTCAGTGTCCCCCTGCCATCATCCTCTCCAGCAGCCACAGCCTGCACAGCTCTAGGAGTTGGGTCGTGACATCACCATGTTATCCAGGAAGTGACATCACCAGGTTATCCAGGAAGTGAAGCCTTGATGCAGTAGTAAGTGCAGGGAAAAAGCACTTCCTGTAATAAGTGTCTATTGGTGATTTGTATAACTTTTGGGGGGCAATACAACACTTAAATAAAGATTTGTCAAACACTTTAATAAAGTTTGTCTAACTTTCATTAATTGGGTAGCAAACATCAGGCAAATATACTAAAATTTCTAATGTGACTAGAAAAAGTATAATAGTTGATGTGAGGAGTGTTAGGTGTGTCTAGCTGTTAAAGTGTACCTGTCACAAAAAATAACTTATTGGACATAGCAGGTCTCACTGCTGACACCCGCTCTGATCAAGCAATACAGCCAATGAAAAAGGTGTGGCAGCGCAATGCAGTCCGCTGCCAACAGCACAAGTCTGTCAAAATTTCCCATAGAAGTCTATGGGAAATTTTCCCAGTTTGGGACGACGGCCAAGGAGTGGCGCACGCTGCCACAACCTTTCGACTGTAGCTCTTGATCAGAGCGGGTGTCAGCAGTGAGACCCACGCTGATCAATAACTTTTGACATGTCTGATAACATGGTGCACTCTGTTTGATCAAATAGTTTGCTAAAATCCTAATTTTTTTTATATCTACAGATAGATTTTTATTATGTGTACACTGGGGGGAGTATGTACAGTAAGCACTTACACCTGTAGGTTGCTGTTTCACTTTGTTTTTTTGTCTGTACTTAAGCCACATACAGCGTGCAACCTGCAGTGTGAACAGAGGCATAGAGGTGCTGCCAATTTTTCCTTCATGTCTGATGACATGTCAAAAGTTAGTTCTCGTGACATTGTCCATTTAAATAAAAAAAAATAAAAAAAAAAAGTTAAAATTGCACCAGGAATGAACAATGCAACAACTAAATATAGATTTAAATGTCGATAAATAACAGAACTTACCACAGCTAAGGTCCTTGTAGTATTGCTGATTGGTGAGAACCAGGGTGAGGACTGTTCGCATTGCTCCTCCCATCTTGGTTAAATCCTCCAGGAATGTTATCTGTGGATCCAGGGCCTGGAGAGTTTTCTGGATATCTTTTTCAGGCGAGGCATCTAAGGAACAAAAAAAGTTAATTATATATATAATTTCTTTTTTTCCCTACTGTATAGTATATCCCAGAAAGTAGACTGAATTTTGGATGACAACAATGAGGTGCAGAGCTACCTCCTTCTCAGCAGTTTGCCACCAGCAACTTACTGAGGCGGCCACATGTTGCTCAGTAGTGAATGGGACTTTATGAGGGATGAAACCCAAGTGGTATTCAGGACATGTTGCATACTTCTATCAGAAAACCATGATTACAGTTAATGCAATCCCAGACACTTTTATGCTACCTTCCTCCTTTCTAGCCCCCAGACACTAAAGAACATAAAGAAATCCATTTTACATTTCATGTTGAAGTATTCTCAGAACTCCATAATTAAATCGCCAACATGCAACCTAGCAACCGGCTGCTACAATCGGGGAAATTGTCAGGTGGCATACCGAGAAAATAGACTTCAATGGTTTGGAAATAGCCTAGAAATGTAAGCAGCGTCACAATTAGACATATAGTAAGGCTTTTTATATTGCTTTTACTCAAATGGTAGCAATGCCAATAATATTAATTTACCATCTAACAAACACTTACAGCAACCATTAGCTAACTACTACATATACAATATATCCTGCTGTAGCTGAGGATGGCTCCCAAGTTGAAAGGTAAAGACGTTAGAGAAATGCTCCTTATATCTGAATACGATGCTGCAGCAGGGGGTGCTGTGTCAGCCGGAGAGAAGAACTACTACAAAGATCTGGAGGAGCCATCTCATCTGTGCATTACACATTCACTGCCTTCAGAGGGTCAATGGGATCAATCAATGGTCACAAACAGAGCCCCCAAGGCTGCCTGTGAGTAGAAAGGAAGGGTTGTCACATAGACATCAAAAATACTGATTGGTCCAGGTATATGTACATACTTTATTATTTTCTTTACAGATTCATCAGCCGTGCATTGCTACTACACGTAGGGAAGCGCAGTCAGCGGCCAATGATTTTAGGTCAGGACCAAAAGACACCATCAGCCGATGATCGCTGTCTTTATTACAAGAAGCAATACTGGCCGAATCCGCAGATTATCGCTCCATATATAGGGCCCTAAGACACATGTGTCAAACCTGTGGCCCTCCAGCTGTTACAAAACTACAATTTCCATTATGCATGAGCAGCCAAAAGTTAAATCTTTGGCTGTTCCAGGAATGATAGGAATTTTAGTTTTGCAATAAAGGGCAAGTTTAACACCGCTGCAATCCAGTCAATTGTTGAACCAAGCTGATGACAATTAAGACACAATTAACTGTAAAATTAAGACTGGTGTATACTGCCCAGAGCAGCCAATAACAGCTCAGCTTTCAGCTCTGGTAAAATGAAAGTTGAGCTATGATTGGTTGCTGTGGGCAGTTTATACCAGTGTATATTTTACACCCTTTGATAAATCACCCCCATTGTGTTGTTCCTCATTGGTTTGCTGTAATCCACAGGAAAACGTGCAGTAAGCAAGCAATTTCCTTGCAGTGTCACCATAAGCAAAATTAAAGCGACTCTGTACCCACAATCTGACCCCCCCCCCCAAACCGCTTGTATCATCAGATAGCTGCTGTTAATCCAAGATCTGTCCTGGGGTCCGTTCCACAGGCGATGCAGTTATTGTCCTAAAAAACAACTTTTAAATTTGCAGCCCCGTGCCCAAAGGCCGGGGCTTAGATTGTGTAAGCATTAGGCTTGCACCACCCCTCCGTCCCTCCTCTTCATCATTAGGAATGCCACTGGAACTCTTTTCTGAACATTTGCACAGGTGTCTTAACGATCCAGCCCATGTGCCGTGCTGACACAGCTGATGAATACAAGACATCTGCCTGGGGCAATTCTAATGATGAAGAGGGTGGGGAGGAGGGACGGAGTGGTTGTGTCAGCCTAATGCATACACAATCTAAGCCCTGGCAGCTGGGCTCAGGGCTGCCAGTTTAAGGGTACAAACACACACAGCAGATACGCAGCAGATTTGATACTGTGTTCAGTTATTTAGATCTAATCTGCTGGGTATCTGCTGCGTATCGCAGCAGTAAATATGCAGCGTATAAGCCGTGTGTGTTTGTACCCTAAGGGTATATTCACACAAACGGACTCGCAGCGAGATTCTTGCTGCGAGTCCGGCAGGTCCTGGCAGTTCCCACACACTATATACCGCAGCGAGTATGTAATTCTGCCGCCCTTAACCCCTTCTGCTCCCGCCCGGCTCCCCCGCTGTAAGAAAACATTACCTGTCCTCGCTGCACGGGTCCGGCGTCCTGCTCTCCCGTCCGGCCAATCAGTGGCTGCGGCTGGGCAACACACTGATTGGCCGGGCGGGAGAGGACATGTTTAAGGGTATATATATGCCAGTTTAAGGGTATATTCACACGAACGGACTGAACGTCTGAACGACCGCAGCGAGTATATAGTGTGTGGGAACTGCCAGGACCTGCCGGACTCGCTGCGAGTCTGTTCGTGTGAATATACCCTAAAAGTTGTTTTTAAGGACAATAACTGCATCACCTGCCCAACGGACCCCAGGACAGATCTTGGATTAAAAGCAGCTATCCGAAGGTACAAGCGGTTTGGGGGGGGGGGGGGGGGCCAGATTGTGGGTACAGAGTCACTTTGAGCATTGCAGAGGGCCCATTCCAATTCATGGTTTTTCAGTGTAAGGACTAAGGGCCCTATTCCACCGGACGATTATCGTTAGCATAATCGTTAACGATTAACGATCTCAAACGACCGCTATTGCGAAAGACCTGAAAACGTTCACTCATTTCCATGGAACGATAATCGTTACTTATGATCGTAATTGCGATCGTTTCTTCTTCCGTATTTCTTCGCTATTGCGTTCGTATCTATTGCGAACGACCGAACGATGTCTTATTCAATGCGAACGATTTGCGAACGTTTTGCGAACGAGCAACGATAAAAATAGGTCCAGGTCTTATAAAGCGATCAACGATTTCTCGTTCGGTCGTTAATCGTTAACTGCATTTCAACCGAACGCTTATCGTCTAGATTCGAACGATTTAACGATAATCTGAACGATAATCGTCCGGTGGAATAGGGCCCTTATTCCCATATTCCGTAAAACACGGAACCCATGGTGGAGTAAAGCCCTGTAAAAGACTCTTTCCCCACCTGCCATTAAGCCTGACTGCTTCATTACAAAGATTCAGGGTACGTTCACACGTACCGGATCTGCAGATCTGCAGCAGACTCCATCTAAATAACTGAACACAGCATAAAATCTGCTGCAGATCTGCTGTGGATCCTGTACGTGTGAAGCTACCCTCAAACACTTTTCACACTCCCGGCATCATACTGATACACGATGCCAAGCGGGGAAAGAGTGCACTACATTTCTTACCCATCCGTATGTCTCGTGTTTCATGGAACGTGGGAATAAGTCCTTATGCAGGACACGACAAGTCCTACTCTCCACTGCAGCTAAAAGGTAAGCATCCCATAAAATAGCCCCAATTACTCCAGAAATGCCCAATAAGGTGTATGAAAATAGATTTCCCAAAATGGAGAACCCTCATAAACCCAACACCTCCTTTATACTGATTCATACATGTTTATTCTGTACCATAGATGGCAACAGGAGAAAAAAAAAGTCTCTTAACTCCATCGATACGCAAGAGAAAAATAAGCTAAGTAGTTCCATTCAAAAATATGGACTTCCAACTGTTTCCTTGAAAAGAAGCTAAATGACAGAGAAGACTTCTAATATACAGAAGCTAAGTGTGCGAATGAGCATTGGGCTGACTGCAAACACACAAGAGGACAAGTGTTGGGCAACTTGAGCCCAGATCCCTGCAATCTGCAGTCACTCCCACATGCAACATGTTAGCGGAAGCACAGACAAGTCAGCTGGCCCAACACAGCCCCTTCCATAGAATCTCATACCCTCCAAATCATTATTATTATGGGACTTGTCTTCTCAAATAAACCATCCTAACTGTACCACAGATATAGATGGTGAAGACAAAAGTTGGCTATAAAAACGCTGTAAGGGTACAAACACACACACAGTTTACGCAGCGTATTTACTGCTGCGATACGCAGCAAATACGCAGCAGATTAGATCTAAATAACTGAACACAGCATCAAATCTGCACCATCAAATCTGCTGCAGATCTGCTGCGTATCTGCTGCATATACGGTGTGTGTGTTTGTACCCTAAGGATACGTATGAATACCTGAGACTTTTTGCAAATCTTTGTTCCCCTTTCTCAGCTTTTATAAGCACAAAAACGCAAAGACAAAGCCCTGATCCAGGAAATTCAGCCTCTTCATTCAAGCAACCAATGGGGCCTCCACCAATTCTATTCACATGTTCAAAGTATTTAGCTTTTAGTGATAGTTACCTTTAGGATACGGTCACAGGTACATGGTTCACAGGGGATTTCACGTTGCGATACTCAGCACTGTTATTGCCTATTGCTTTGCATTTTTGCGGCAGATTTTCATTCCGCTACAAGAATGTACCCACCAACACTTAAATAATTGGCTGCTGGGTTTTAAACAAGATAATACTTTACCTGCCTGTGCTCCCATCTGCTTCTCCGGCTCCCAGTCAGTGGCTGCAGCGGGACAATGCACTGATTGGCTGAGCAGGCTGGCAGTGATCCTGGAACCGGACACACAGGCAGGAGTGCGGGCAGGTAAAGGATTATCTTGTTTAAAGGGGTTGTTCAAAAATATTTTTTTTAAATCAACTGGTGCCAGAAAGTGCCAGAGATTTGTTATTTACTTCTATAAAAAAAAATTTCAAGTGTTCCAGTACTTATCAGCTGCTGTACGTCCTGCAGGAAGTAGTGTATTCTCACTAGTCTGACAGTGCTCTTTCCTGCCACCTTTGTCCATGTCAGGAACTGTCCAGAGCAGCAGCAAATCCCCATAGAGAACCTCTCCTGCTCTCCAGGCAGAAGAGAATACACCACTTCCTGCAGGCCATACGGCAACTGAGAAGTACTGGAAGACTTAGGATTTTTTTTAACAGAAGAAAATTACAAATCTCTGGCACTCTCTACTACTAGTTGATTTAAAAGATTTTTTTTTTTTTTTTAGTGAATCACCCCTTTAAAAGACGAGCAGACAATTATTTAAGTGGCAGTGGCTACATGCTGGCAGGAATACAAAGCGAAACTCACAGCATGAAATCCACTGCGAACTCTGTACATGTGACCGTACCCTAGGAGTTTTTACAGGACTTTAAGGGTGCGTTCACACCTACAGGATCCGCAGCTGATTTGATGGTGCAGATTTGATGCTGTGTTCAGTTATTTCAATGAAATCTGCTGTGGATCCGCTGCAGATCCGCAGCAGAAAATCAGCTGCGAATCCGGTAAGTGTGAACGTATCCTAAAACTGATGGTCTATCCTTAGTATAGCACAACAATATCAGTGGGAACTCAACTCCCATGGAAATGTCAAAAGTTTTTACTTTCAATTATTAGGCCTAGTTTACATAAGTCCGGCGGCGTTTCCCTCCGTTGCAAGAGAGAAGCACCGGAGGGAAACGCATCTCTGAACTGATCCCATTGTTTTTAATGGGACAGTTCAGATGATCCGTTGTACAACTGATGCCGCCGGACTGGCCGTACGGCAGAACGCAGCGTTCTGACGTACGGCCAGGTCAGCTATCCGGCACCGCATCCACTAAAGTCTATGGGGCGCCAGAGGCATGCAGTGTGCAGACGCATGCATTATGCATCCTCCGGCTCTCCATAGAGAAGTCCCTGTCCTGACATTAAACTCTTGTGACCCCTGGCTCCTCTATACAGTGCAGCACCATTTAGGACAGGGGTAGGAGCCTTGCCTCTCCAGCTGTTGCACAACTACAACTCTCATCATGTCTGGGATATCCAGGCATGATGGGAGTTTGTAGTTTTGCAACAGCTGGAGAGCCAAGGTTTCCTACCCCGCTCTAGAGGACTCCAATGTAAAAGTTGTCCACGATATTTTATCTCCTGTTCTGGTGCTTCCCCTATATAGATGGCCCCCTATATACTGTATTTGAAAAAACGGATGACAACTAAAGGAATAAACTGATCGCAACTGATATTAACTGATGGCAACTGATTGTTTTTCATAAAAAAATGATATAAAACCTGATGACAACTGATGACCTTTTTGCCATCAGTTATGATATCACTTGCAGTCAGTTTTTTTTTACAAAAAAAACGGAAACGGATGCGTCTTTTATATGTAAACTAGGCCTTAGAACAAGTACAGAGAAGCCCACAGCTGAGTGCTCCTCTCCCTTTTCTAGATCTACCTGGGCAAGTCATTCCTATGAATTTACATTATGAGGCTGCCTTGGTCAGGTGACAGAGGGTCAGAAGAGAGGGTGCTAAGTGCAGAATTATTTCAGCTCATTCTATTGATTGGCCGGGGGCTAATAATAATAATATTTATTTGTATAGCGCCTTGCTTGGGGGCTAAACACTAAACGCAGGCCCTGACCAATAAAAACTTTTGATATGTCTCTATGACATATCAGAAGTTTTGTTATTTTACACTAAATGCTTAATTGAAACCAGAACTACACTGAGACCTTCTGCAGTGCTACTTATTTTACCCATCACATTATGTCAACTGCCAAAGTAATACACTGTATTACAGCTATCACTTTAAAGGGTACTCTGAAGGAAAAAAATATATATAGTTTTTATATCATTTGGTGTCAGAAAGTTATACAGATTTGTAAATTACTTCTATTTGAAAAACGCAAGTCCTCCAGTACTTATCAGCTGCTGTATGTCCTATAGGAAGTGCAGAATTCTTTCCAGACTGACACAGTGCTCTCTGCTGCCACCTCTGTCTGTGACAGGAACTGTCCAGAGTAGTAACAAACCCCATTAAAAAAAAAACCCTTTTAAGAACAACGCAAACAAATATAATGAATAGAGATGAGCAAGCCGGGTTCGGGTTCGAGTCCATCCGAACCCGAACGATTGACATTTTATTAGCTGTGGCTGCAGAACTTGGATAAAGCTCTAAGGTTGTCTGGAAAACATGGATACAGCCAATGACTATATCCATGATTTCCACATAGCCTTAGGGCTTTATCCAACTTCAGCAGCCACCGCTACTCAAATGCCGAAAGTTCGGGTTCGGATGGACTCGAGCATGCTCAAGGTTCGCTCATCTCTAATAATGAACTATATGGTGGTACTACAAAAAAAATTTAATTTATTTTTTTTTGGGCCTTCCTATCCAAAATTTCATGTATCAACCAATCAGTCCTGCCTTTTCCCATTCATTTCTGTTGAGTAAAACAAGGATAGAAAAGAAATGTCTTGCACAACCAATGGCCTATGGCCATTGTCATTTAGTGCTGACCTAAAGCGTCCGTCCTTCTGTTGTCAGGAACGATGTTGTTAGCAGCAGGCGACTATTGCGTACAGTATTGTGCCTACCTGGCTCGCTGTAACCATCTCTCAGATACTGTATAAGATAGAAGATGAAGCGTGGGATAACCAGCTCTGACATCACCAGCAGATCGTGGGGCACAGTGGGAACACATGAGCTCGACTTCACTCTGTGTCTTTTGCAAAATCTGTAACAGAAAAGAATACATAATTGTAAAAGTAAAAAAAGGACATCAACACCCTTGTACAGAACCGGCAAAGACAACTTTGGTTCAGTGAGTGACAAGCCATGTGAATTGGCACTTTATACAGAAGAACCTGTGCGAACACCAAAAGAGACATCCAGACAGGGGCAGGTGTAATTTTAGCAAAATGTTTAATTTCTAGGATGTTACATGCCCCGTCCCCAATATTCTTTGCCTTTTTGTAGTATATTTTTATCAAATGATAAAATTCAAATTATGGAGGATATTATTTAAAACATTCATTCCAGTCTGCCATGTAACTCATATAATATCTACATTGCTTCACATGCCTCATATGCAGAGCCTAAACAGTATAGAGTCCCTAGAACTGCATGGATCATTTATTGTATACCACGTTAACCTCTACAGCAAATGCTTCTATGGGAGAACAGCTCCATATTGTGGCAGACCATGGAAGAGGTCACAATTTTTCTTAGGTACGTTACCTTGGGCTACATATAAATTCAGCATGTATATGCCACATGCTTATATAGTGGAATATGTCAGGGCTCTCCATTGAAGTGGACGTCCTCCCAATGTATGACTGTATTTTTGCACAATGTGAACAGACCTTATAAAAAGGGCTTATATAGCTCTATAACAATGATCCATATTGGATCGGTGGTGATCCCACACACCACCACTCAGATGTTGGACACTACGTTTCCCCAATCACTTAAATGAGACAATTCTGCAGTACTTTGCACCATTGCTGCTAATAGTAAATCAATGAAAGTATAAGCACCAGTCTGACCTCCGCCAGGCTAATATTAATGGCCTATCACAGGGGTAGGGAGCCTTGGCTCTCCAGCTGTTGCAAAACTATAACTCCCATCATGCCAAAGCTTTGGCTGTCCAGGGATGATGGGAGATGTAGTTTTGCAACAGCTGGAAAGCCAAGGTTTCCTACCTCTGGCCTGTGAGTTTTATACATAACCCCTTTATCCACAGACTATTCCACAAGCATATCTATAACAGGGCCTGGGTGTTTTTCTGGTAACAGAATCTAGACTGCCATAGAGAACACTACATCCGGATTACATGGTGGTAGATAAAGCGCACAATCTCTGTTCTCTACTCCTTTATTCCTCCAACCACCACTGTATTTACTACATATAAATCACTCTAAAATACAGTCCTAATCCTCATTGTGATGTGGAGGAGATCTGCGCCCTTCCCTCCCAGTGTCTGAGGAGCTGGCAGCCACCCAAATGTAATGACTGTCTTTCTGCTCCACATACCCGCAACATCTTGATAGATACCTCAATGGTGATTGGCGGCTCGGTGCCAGCGTAGTAAACCCGCTATTAAGGATGAGTGAAAGGTAATCTTTTACATGGCTTCTTTCCCACTGTCACTATGACAACACAAGATTATTTTTTTTTTTACTTGAAGAAGAATATGAAAATGAGGTGGTTTACACGGGTGTTGTAGACAGACAGGCGAATGTGTTTGCCCCGCAGCTTCCAGACACTACTGCGTCCCTGGTGTCATCCTGGCATTGACTGTGTAAGTGCTGGACTCTGAGCAACAAACACCATGATTACATGATACACGGTGATGGTAGGGGACACGTTTCTGGTGTTTTTTAAAGAAAAAAAATTAACCGGGTTCTAACATAGCCAAGAATAGGCTACCTGAAAACAGCATATACATGTCCATACCCTACTAAATGTCAATGTCATTTTTATTTTATTTTTTGCAGAAATCAATAGTCCAGGTGATTTTAAGAAACTTTGTAATTGGGTTTATTAGGCAAATATGCCATTATCTGCATTCAAAAAGCCTTTCCCCAGGTCCCTCCCCCCTCCTCTCTCTCATTCACTTCTCATTATCAGCAAATCTCGACTCTTTTACATCAGTCGAGCCCTGTGTAACCTATGGAAAGGGGAGGGGGGGAGGAGGAAGGAGGGAGATTAGTCAACAGCAGAGAGCAGAAAACAAAGGATTACACAGAGGGAGCTGGGTAAAAGCTGGTATTCAGAGGTCAGAGAGGTCAGTGCTGATTTCAGAGGAGATAGCCCGGTGATGTAGCTGTAAATTAACTCTTTGTTGCCCTGTTTTGGTGCCTCATCTCCCTCCACCACTCCCCTCTCCATAAGAGAACCATGAAGACAGGGGGGAGAGCTTCAAAACTTTTCCATGATAAAAATGCATTTTTCGGCTAATAAATCCAATTACAACGTTTCTTAAAATCGCCTGTACTATTTCTTTAAAAAAAAAATTTAAACGACAGTGACACATTAACCCCTAGACGACCCTGGATGTACAGGTACTCCATGGAAGTCTGACACCAGACGACCCAGGGCGTAACTGTACGTCCTGGGTGTTTCTCCTGCTATGAAGCGCGCTCCGGAGCACCTCACCGTTAATGACAGGTTGCAGCAACGCGCTGCAGTGTGTGCAGGGTGTCCCCTGTCACATACTGATCGGGTCGGGTCCCGATCGTTAAAACGGACTGCCAAAGGTCTCTCACCTGCCTCCGTGCGGTCCGATCGGCGATCTGTTCACTGAGCCTGCACAGGCAGGCTCAATGAGCAGATTACCTATCACACTGATCAATGCTATGCCTATGGCATAGTAATGATCAGTGTGTGTAATCACACAAGTGTATGTAAAAGTCCCTCAAAGGGATTTCAAATGTGTGTGTGTGTGTGGGGGGGGGGGGGGGGGGGGGGGGGGGAAGGGAAAAATCACTATTACACTACCCCAAAACCCCTCCCCCAATAAAAGTTTAAAATCACCCCCCTTTCCCATTATTTAAATAAAACATATAGAAATAAATAAACAAACATATAATTTACCGTAACGTGCGTAATTGTCCGATCTATTAAAATATAACAAGCGTCATTGCGAACGGCGTACACGAAAAGAGGGGAAAAAGTGCGCGGATTACCAATTTTATGTTACGTTATATATAAAAACAATTTTTTTAAAAAAGTGATCAAAACGTCCGATCTTCACAAATATTGTATTAATAAAAACTAGAGATCATGGTGGAAAAAATGACACCCCATACAGCCCCGTAGGTGAAAAAAACTGTTATAAGCGTCACAATAGGCCCATTTTATTAATAATTAGTTGCAAAAAAAAGGATTTCATTAAAAAAATATATATATATGTAACATTAGAGAATCTGTGTAAACCTGCATATGGTTGTGTTCGGGCTGACCTATAGAATAGCAGTATCAAGTCGCTTTTACCATATAGTGCATTACATAGACACAGGAACCCCCCCCAAAAGTTACCATTTTGCATTCTTTTTTACGATTTCACCAATTTATATCTTCATAAATAGAGATGAGCGAACCTGGAGCATGCTCGAGTCGATCCGAACCCGAACTTTCGACATTTGATTAGCGGTAGCTGCTGAACTTGGATAAAGCCCTAACGCTATGTGGAAATCGTGGATATAGTCATTGGCTGTATCCATGTTTTCCAGACAACCTTAGAGCTTTATCCAAGTTCAGCAGCCCCAGCTAATCAAATACCGAACAATCGGGTTCAGATCGACTCGAACCCGGTTCGCTCATTTCTATTCATAAACAATAATTCCATCATACATGTTATAGTAAAATGAAAGGCGCCATTACACAGAACAACTATTTCTGTAAAAAACAAGCACTTACATGGCCCTGTAGATAGAAAACTGAAAGTGCTAGAGCTCTTAGAAGGGGAGGAGAAACAATAAGATCAAAATTTGCACGGTCCACTGGGTCATTTTGGGCCTGGTCCTCAAAGGGGTTAATACATCCCTGGATAGGATCAGCAGATAAGGGTTAGTCCATAAGGGCAGAAGCCATCACACTCTCCTTTAACAGGACGTGTGACTACACTACCAAGTGACCAAAGCAGACAAGATGAGACCAAAGAATATGTGCGAATACCCCTTTTGGTGACATTGCGACATATTACCAAACAATGACCGCAATGTGACTGCAGAGACAGACACTGCGGAGTAGCAGGTTATGGAATGCCAATAATTTGCAGCAACAATGATCAGAGCAACTGGCTGTATAAAACGGCAGGAGCATTTGGCACAAGATTTGCCAAAATTTGCCATGCTTTTGGCCAATTTACTGGGGCCAGATGTTACATTAAAGTCTATAGCGGAATCTAAAAAAGGTTTTGTGTCAAAATGCACCATGCTGGGGTATGTTTTTTTTTTTTAATAAGCTTTTACATAGGGCAGGGATAAGGAACCTGAGGCTATCCAGCTGTTGCAAAACTACAATTCCCATCATGAATGGACAACCAACGCTGAACTTTTATCCAGGCATGATGGGAGTTGTAGTTTTGCAGCAGCTGGAGAGCATCAGGTTTCCCATCCCTGCTACAGGACTTAATAAAAAAAAAAAACAAGCACATCCCAAATAAAATTTGAAAAATAAAAAATAGTAATTACAATTAGACAACTGAGATCCCTATTATAATAAGGGTATGTTCACATGGTGTATTTATTCAGTAGTGGAAAAATCCTCCCAAATGAGGGTAGCCTTGAATTTTATGATGTATTTTGGGCCGTGTCATACATGCAAGAATACGTGACCTATTCCAGTGCATATGAAATGTGCAGGTAGAAAAACGTGAACTGCAATGTGTATTCCTATTAGGAAAATAAAGTGTTCATTTTATCATACAGGGAGCGAGAAAATGTTTTACACTGGACTGACAAACCTGTGGAAACTACCAAGGGCCGAACCTGCATGTCTGTGGGCAGCTGCCTACATGCTGCACTGAGCCAGTGACTAGTCGCCCACCTGTAGGAAGAACACACTAGTCAGGTGGGAATGGCACACCACCATTAATTCCTCCCAAAGTTATGAAAAGTTATGGTGCGTATACACAGAGATTTATCTGGCAGATATTTGAAGCCAAAGCCAGAAGCAGTCTATAAACAGAGTAAAGGTCATAAAGGAAAGCCTGAGATTTCTTCTCTTTTTAAATCCATTCCTGGCTTTGGTTTCAAAAATCTGCCAGATAAATCTCACCATTAGGTGCCTGCTCAAAGCAACCAGATATCATTTGCAAATTTCTAGATTTGTATTTTTTTTTTAACTGGATTTAATTTAGTTAAATAAATTTAAGCAGCAACCTGATTATTTTAGTCTAAATTTATTTCTTCATGTATTCTGTATGGGGGTAGTCTGGTACAGTTGTGGTCAGCCACAGGATGTCTATACTCTGCAGTATATTTGTGGACATGCATGCATTTACATAGTATCAGATTACTTCTACTACATTACAGGAAAATGTTTCCGGCTTCATAGCACAGAACACACATAGCTGTACAAATGGTGCCCTGATCCCCCATAGGCCGCATGTTCACTTCTTTCCCTGAGGTTTCAGCAGACCGAGATCCCGCTCGCTGGTGACAGGTGACGGGACATTGCAGGAACATATAGGGAATGATGACACATGAGAAATAGTTCTCCCACTATGAGTCTTCCTAGGTGGAGCGAGAGAACTATTTATGGTGACGGCCCGAACACGGCCAGTAAGTATTCTAGAAAAGGGAGGGCGACATAAAAGCTGGTCAGCTGCTTGAAAGGGGTTATCCAGGATTAGAAAAAAAAAAAACATAGCTGCTTTTTTCCAGAAACAGTACCAACCCTGTCCTCAGGTTGTATGTGGTATTACAACTTGTCTCCATTCACTTTAATTGAACTAGCTGCAATACCACATACAAGCTGAGGACAAGAGGGGCGCTGTTTCTGGAAGAATGTTTTTCTAATCCTGGTTAACCCCTTTAAAGGGGTTATCCAGTGCTACAAAAACATGGCTTCTTTCCCCCCTCTCTTGTCTCCAGGTCACGTGTGGTTTGCAATTAAGCTCCATTTACTTTAATGAAAAGAGATTGAAACCCCACCCAATCTGGAGATGAGAGGGGGAAAAGTGGCCATGCTTTTGTATCGCTGGATAACCCCTTTAAGGCAGTTAGACCATAGATAGGAGTCATGCAGACAGGTCAATGGTCACTGTCTTTTTTTTTTTTTTTTTGCAGAAATCGATAGTACAGGCGATTTTAAGAAACTTTGTAAATGGGTTTATTAGGCAAATATGCCATTATCTGCATTCAAAAAGACTTTCCCCAGGTCCCCCCCCCCCCTCCCTCCTCTCTTTTATTCACTGTTCATTATCAGGAAGACATGTCTTGTTGCATCAGACGTGCCTCTGTCTGTTCTATGGAGAGGGGAGGGGGAGGAGGGAGATTAGTCGGCAACAGAGAGCCGAGAACAAAGGATTACACAGTGGGAGCTGTGTGAAAGCTGGTATTCAGGTCAAAAACTGCATATTTGCCCCAATTACAAAGTTTCTTAAAATCGCCTGGACTATTGATTTCTGCAAAACAAAATTAAACAACAGTGACAATTTAAAGTCAAAACCCCACTGATCTCTAGATACATTATAGCCAGGAGAAGCCCTAGGTAGTGTGATTCACTCCCAAGCTTGCTGCTTGCTCTGATAATGATGTAGGAAACAAAAAAAAACTGCATAAAAAAGCCTGACTGTGGGAACACGCCCTCAGTTTGTTCCAGTGCATAAAGATTTATTAGACTGTTCTTACGAGAAAGAGATTATTGCAGATTATAATTACCGGCTTTATAATAGACGGCAATAAAACACAATCCATTGCCAGTAAGGGTGAGAAAGTAGAGCTATGTAGATGTAGAGCTATGTATCATGGCAATACTATCACTACACATTATTAGTAGCAAGCGTATCATATAACTATAATTTACTGTATACCAAGGGACTCTGCAATGCATCTCCCACTCTTTTCAATGCAATTATAATAAAACAATTGCAATCTGTTGCAGAACTACAACTCCCATCATGCCCTGACAGCCAATAGTTTTGCAAAAAGCATGTTACAAACAGGGAGATCTATCTGCATGACTTCATAGCTCGGAAGACTCAACAAGTGGTGGATCACCATACTCATCGGTGCGGACTATTTGTAGGACTGTGCTATTTATAGTCCCGTAACCTCCTACCACGGCTGGGAAGGAGGTGAGGTTAAGGAACAACACAGACCTCTCTTCTATATACTAGACAGAGAAGCCTGACTCATGTGAAACCTGGCACAGACTTCTAGGCGTCTCCCATTACGGGAGCAGGTGACCTATAATAACATAGCGATATAGCAGTGCTGAGCGGCAGCGACCTGACGGCACACAGGAGGTGCTCACCTGGAGCAGGAAGCTACAGGGAATTAATGCCAATATTCATGCATATTAACTAGGAGGTGTATTTTATGCTGAGTATATATTACATTATGTATGGAGGCAGATAAATAATTCACACACAGATCGCTATACCTACAGGTGGAGCTGAAACACAATGAGCATTTATTATATACAGCCATATGGCTGGACATATACACCTCCACATATCCCACAGGTTTAGGGTAAGTGGCTGGAAAAAAAAAAACAAAAAACACATACTGCCATACAGCTTTACTGTAAACCAGCGTGAAATGATCCACTATTCACATGATAGGTGGGGGTCCAACCACTGGGACCCTCCCATGACTGATCACACAAAACAGAGGTCCCTCTAGGTGAAACAAAAGGCCGTACATCTCTAAAGGACTTCTGACTATTGCTAAATTAAAGGAGTTGTTCACAAAAGAAATGAAAGGCCAGAAAGTGCCTGAGATTTGTAATTTAATTATATAAAAAAAAAAATCTCCAGTCTTCCAGTACTTATCAGCTGCTATATGTCCTGCAGGAAGTGGTGTATTCTTCCCAGTGCAGAGAGCAGTAGAGCTTTTCTATGGGGGTGGCAGCAGAGAGCACTGCGTCAGACTGGAAAGAATACACATTTTCCTGCAGGATATATAAAATACTATAAATATGATATGATAAATACTAGAAGACTTGTCATCTTTTATTAAAAGTAAATTACAAATCTCTGGCACCAGTTGATTTGAAAGAAATTTTTTTGGGGGGTGAACTACCCCTTTAAGGGGGTATGTTGGAGAAAAATTACTATTACCTCCGATAATTACTTTGTAAAAATTTATTAAGATAAATGTATAGTTTCCTATGTACATATTTGGCCTCCCCCACCCACACACCTCCATTGCACTTACCCGCTCACTGCCGCCATGTGCAGTAGCAGCGGCAGCGAGAGGGGAATGCTGACATCGCTCATTTGCTCCTCTAGTCGCCCCGTGTAATAGGGGCTTACATGAATGGGTTTGCAAAAATGGGTGACTATGCAAGACCAACAAGCATAACTACATTAGTTGAGATGAGAATACACCTTTAACCACAAAATCTGGCATAAGGGTACAATTACACAGAACGATAATCTGGCCAATTATCGCTCCGTATAATAAATACAAAGATCAGCCGATGACAACGATCATCGGCTGATTGTTGATATAGGTATGAACCTATAATTGTGGGGCACCGACCACGCACTGCTACGTGTAATAGCGGTGCACGACCAGCGACTGACGATTTACATTACCTATCCAGACTGCAGGGCTCCTCTTCTGGTCTTCTTCTCCCTGGGTCCCGCGCTGGGTCCCACAATGTCCCTGCAGCCCTTGTTAAATGATAATCGGGACGTGGAATAGGCTCAGTAAACGAGCACCGATCTAGCAGATCGCCGCTTGTTTACAGTTATTATCGGACCCCCATCTGCCCATGTAATAGTACCCTAAATCAATAAAATTTGAAACAAAATTGCACATTGCATTGAATTCCCCTACCTAACAGCTGTTCCCTAAGGTCCATAAAGGGATGGGAATTGTTGTTTTGCAATGGCTGGAGAGGCAAAAGATTCCCTATCACTGATCTACATACATGCAGCAGTAGGCTATGTTCATACAATGTAAGAGACTGGCTGTTCTGTGACCCGGCCGGGTCACGGAACATCTGGTCTCTAAAAAGATCATCCCAGCCGGTACTGCAGTACCAGCCGGATGATCTTTAGGGCCGCAGAGTTCTGATGCGGGCACGCATGGATGCTCTCCACTGCACACTATGGAGCGTGCAGCCTGAGCCGCTCGCTCCACAATGTGCACTGACAGGGTTTTCTGCGGCCACTAGTCAATGAATAGCGGCCGCAGAAAACTTACATGTCAGTTGTTTGCGGCGCCATTAGGGCTTCCAGCCAGAGTGTATACGATCCGGCTGGGATCCCATAGACGGCAAGGTAACGTATATTTTCGGAATAATCATGGCTGTTGCTGCAATGTGCAACAACGGCCGAAGTTTTACAAAAATATACGTTGTGTGAACATAGCCGTAAGTAGTATTCTTTCTTTTGCTAGCCTGGAAACTCCCATTATCTCTTTCAGTAGCTACAGCAACTCCATATGAACCGGAAAAGTAATAGATTCCAGATGTAAATTTGGGCAGATGCCAGACCATCCAGTACCAGAGTAAGGGAGCTTCTCTCTAGAAATAAAGAGTTAATCTTAGTAGCCAAAACAAGAGGTCCAATGATGTCTGGGCAGAGCGGTGCACAGTCAGCTGCCACTCTTCAGGGTATGTCTTAAATTACAGAACCCAAGACAAGACACGAGACATTAGCACAGGAATAAGAACACTGCGGCACTCGTCTATGCTGGGTGTGAGACAGTAAAGTGGTCGCACTTATGTCCCACAGGGTGTGTCCCTACAGGCGGCTCATTTAATGGAGTTCTTGAAGCCAAATCTAGAAACGTATCAAACTGAGGATTATTATAAAAAGACAGACTTCTCTTGTTAAAGGGCTATTCCACTCATACATAACTTTTTCATATGTTGCATTCAGTCTCCTTCTCCCAGTTCTGAGCTGCTGCTTTCTGCTGAAGACACAGAAAACTGTATCTGAGCTTTTCTCTCCATCTTCCCCTCCTCCCCCTCCCTTCCAAGATGGCTGATGTAAACAAGTCCCTATCTGCAACTTTGTAATGTCAGGAGGGATATAATAAGGGTCCATTCACACTACGGAATCAGCACAGAATTTCAAGCAGAATTCTTCCTGTCCCATTGATTTAATAGGGTGTCTCACGCGCACTCCACCATCTGTGGAATGTGTGTAAAACATCCTATTGGATCACAGAATTCTGCTTCAAATTCAGAGTTGATTCTGTAGTGTCAACAGACCCTAATATTGAGTTCATATGCAACTTGACCTCAGATGAACCCTCCCTGCATCACAAAGAAGCTACAAAGTTGCAGATAGGGACTTGTTTACATCAGATGTCTCAGAATGGGGGGAGCAGAGAAAAGCTCATATACAGTTTTCTGTGTCTTCAGCAAAAAGCGGCAACTCAGAATTTGGAGAAGGAGACTGAATAGATAATAAGTAAGGAATGAGTTGTTAGTCTCACCATGGGCAGCAACATATGAAAAGTTATGTTTAAGCTAAACACCCCTTTTAAATGCATTTCTGGCTTTGGCTTAGAAAAAAAATGCATTAAAAAAAACTGCATTAGTATAATCACATGTATGAGATTAGCAGCAATTTCTGAGTCTTCCCCATTCATCTAAACAAGGCTTCTAGAGACCTAAGCACATGCTGCAGAAACTATCCCATTCAGGCGCAGAAATTTGTGCCATAAAACTGACGCTTGTGAACATACCTTTAGGGCAGTGATACGGAATATCTCATAGTGCTGTCATACATAATGGAGGCTCATACACGTAACAAGTTCCCAACACATTCAGTTATTCTTAAGTTTTTTAAAAATTGGCAAAAAGTAAACGGATACAAAATAACCACAGAGGAAAGATGGAAAAGAAAAGTACAGGGAAACAACAGCAGATTTCACATATGGATGGAAACACGCTGTGTGAACATGGCATAAGAGCAGATTTTCTTTAGGACAATAACACGAGCAATAGTCAGCAATACTGTCTGACAGAACGCCCATGGGATACAGTGCCAATGTTGAACTGGCAGAGGATGAGCTAAGAGGATGTAAAATATAAAATATGTCATGTGTAAAATATGCCGCGTAGCACCAGGCCTGGTCTTACGGCAGAAGTAACAATGTAATAGTCATAGATGTCACAGATGAAGTTTTACAGTATCTCAATGATGAAATGTCACAATGACACAGCATGTTACAACAGACCCACCATACCATTAAAGGGGCACTTGGCTATTTTTATCTTATTTTTTTTCTTTCAAATCAACTAGTCAGAAAGTTCTACAAATTTGTAATTTATCATGTAAAAAAAAATAATTAAAGAAGGTGTACCATCAGGCACCGTTCTATCCGTGGGTCATATTAAAGAGGATGTACCTGATGGTACATCCTCTTTAAGCCTTTCAGTACCTAGCTGCCGTATGTCCTGCAGGAAGTGGAGTATTCTTTCTAGTCTGACACTCTCTGCTGCCACCTCTGTCCATGGTACTGTTCAGAGCAGAGCAGTAGCAAATCCCCATAGAAAAGCTCTGGACAGTTCCTGACATAGGTGGCAGCAGAGATCACCTTGTCAGACTATAAAAAAAAAAAAAGAAAAAAAAAGAATACACAATTTCCTGCAGGACATACAGCAGCTGACACGTCCTGGAAGACGTAAGTTTTTTAAAAAGAATTAAGTTACAATCTATATAAATTTTTGACACCAGTTGATTTTAAAGAAAAAAAAAAAAAAACTTTTTTCAAAAAGGAGAACCCCTTTAAGTGTTGTATCATTGTAATAAGCTGATCTGTTGGCACCATTAGGCTAAATCAGGGATACGTGCTGTCAAAGTGTTTGAGGTCTCTGAGGGACAGCTGTAGACTGACACCTTAGCAAACACTATGACGTGTCAGGGCGATGGCATTAACATGCTGACAAGTGGCAAAGTGCAATGAAATAGATGTACATCTACCGAGGCATGTTACCATTACAGATCACAAGATCGACCCTTAGGAATGACAGAAAACATTTTGTGAATGAGCCCTATCACACAACCTCCGGTTCTAATGAATGAAAACGGGGGCGTCTTTCCATGCTGTGAAATGTTGAACTTACAGCAATGAGGGAGGGAACTGGAGAAGCCGCAACTCTCTTATACACGTCTGGCAGTAAAAGGAAAGAATCCCAATAAATGTGGTATATAAGGTATATAGTCAAAAGGACGCTGGTTGACCTCAGGGAGATCAACCAAAACACCGCAGAGACACCATCACATGTCTCAACGTCAGTGTATTCTAGAACATTGCCCCCTGGGCAATGTTCTAGAATACACTGATGTTGAGACACGTGATGGTGTCTCTGCGGTGTTTTGGTTGATCTCCCTGAGGTCAACCAGCGTCCTTTTGCATGCACTTACTAGTCATTGCTCCCACTAGCCAGAAACCTACTCCACACTGCTGAGGGGTAAAAACCCTGAAACAGCTGTCTGTGGATGGATACCTTGCTGAGGTGGTTTCCTTGACTGGAGAACGCCTTCGGCTTGGTTGTTCCTTCCCAGAGGGAAGGTCTGGCTAGTTCACTGACGTTGAGACATGTGATGGTGTCTCTGCAGTGTTCTTTTGCATATTTTGCAGTGGCTATAGTCACACATAGTATTTCCACCAGTCTCTTTTCAACCAAAACCAGGAGTGGGACTGACAGGGCAAAATTATAATGGAAAGGTCTGCACAGTTTCTGTGTTTTCAACCCACTCCTGGTTTGGGTTGAAAAAAGACTGATGAACAATACTATGTATACATACAATAGTATGTTGCAATAGTATTCTGACTGGATGGAAACACAAGATTTACACTTGCTGAATCCAGTATCGGTTTCAACTTGCAAACAGTGCTAATACAAAAGCAAAAGTTGCCATCATATAAGCTCCATGAAAAACAGCAGTGCAAACAGGTGCAAATACACTGCAGCGCATCACAGCCAGCTGTCTGTCCCTGTAGGAATGACATATACCTGCAGACACACCGCCAGTACAGGCTGACACCACTACAGCCAACTATCACCACCCATGGTCAACCAAGATGCCAGACAGTAATGGTGCGCTACAAGGAACGATTATCGGTCAAATTTTTGCAATAACGATCACATTTGAGCAATAATCGCCGCGTGTAAACACAGCGAACGATCAAGCGACGAGCGAGAAACTGTTCATTGTGATCTTTCAAAATGTTCTCAAATCGTCGTTGGTTGTTTGCTAAAAATTCGCAGATCGCTTCGTGTAAACAGTCTTTCAAAAATTCACCCTGTGTGTGAGATGGGCTTAAGCCAACTTAAAACGATCGCAATAACGATTTTTTAAACGATTTTTCACTTCGTCTAATTGCTGATCGTTATAAAAACCAAAACGTTACTTCAAAATTCGTTAAATGATTGATTGGGCGAATCATCGCTTCGTGTAAACGTACCATAAAACAATGTAAGATAGGGGCCTGTGGCTTTCCAGATCTAGTCAGAAGCCGTCACATTTAGAGGTTGGCAGCCACCGCCACAGACAATCACTATTGATATCAATGGGATCATCATCAGGACAACAATGCGGAAAATAATACCTGTGTGCCTGCAGCCCTAGGATAAGTTCAGTCATACAAGCTGCCGTACTACAGCTCAAAATTTCCCAATCTGTAATATTTTTCCTATTAAATGACATTGAGCTGCCAGTGACGGAGTGGCTTTACATGTATTACAGCCGTTTTAGGGCGAGTTTGTATGCTTAATATTTGCACACCAAAACTAAAACCGCTTGAAGACTTGAGGTTTATTTTGCTTGTAAATACAAATATGAGAATACAATTCCCATCATGTTAGGAAAGCTACAGCTTTGGCTGTCTAGGTATGATAGGAACTGTAGTTTTGTAGTTTGACATCCCTCACCTAAGGCTGGGTTCACACTACATTTTTGCAATCAGTTTGACGAATCTGTTTTTTTTGTGACGAACGCAAAAATGAGGTCAACCACATTTTGTGTCCGGCAAAAAAAAAAAAAAGGATCCATTTCTATCCAATTTTCTTTTATAATGGAAGTCAATGGAAAAACGGATGCACATAGTTGCATCCATTTTTCATGTTTTTTTTCATGTTTTTTTTTTTTTCAAAAAACAGATTGCAAAAACGTAGTGTGAACCAAGCCTAAACTGACAGCTGTTGTCAAACGTGTGGTCAGGTCAAGACTCAGTCTCCAATGCCTGCCTGGGCAGGGAGCCCCACAGCAGATCCTGTCACCAGTGAAGAATGATAGTTACTAGGGATGAGGGAATTGTGAAGCACTGCGCTAGTCTCGGCTGTCAGCCTGCTGCCTTTGAACTCCCTGCTGCTCCGCACTGGGTGCCTGGAAAAGCTGGATGCAGTCCTGGGAAACTTCTCCCAGTTTCCCAGGATTGGATGCAGCGTTCCCAGCACCCAGTGCAGAGCAGCAGGGAGTTCAAAGGCAGCAGGCTGACAGCCGAGACTAGCACATTGCTTCACCACTGCTGTAAATTCACTCATCCCTAGTGGTTATGCTTTAAAGAGGTTTTCTAGGCAGGAAGCTTTTTATTGTGTTTTTCTTATGTTGATGGGGCCACAGGGAACATAAAGGCCACTGCCACAAATGCTGCCTGTTTCCAGACTGCCTGGCCCTGGTGGCAGCCACTTTACTAGTTACACTGGGGGTCCATTGCAGACAGGAAATGCCCGGTTAGAGTCTGATCACTGCTGTAAACTTATTTGAGCGGGCATTTCCTACCTGCATATAACGTCACCAGAACTACCAGTATAGGTAGAGGACTGCAACTATGGCGGAGTGGGCAGGAAGGTATACACCATTGTTACATTCCCTGCAGCACCAACAACATATATAGAAAAGACAACCCCTTCTTGGACAACCCCTTTAAGGTACGCTTATACGTAGCAGATATGTGGCAGATTAACTTCAATACGGAGGTCAAAATCTGCAGCATTTCAGTCACATGTGAATATACCCTTAAGATTCATTCACACGAGCAAAACCTGTGACATGTAAATCGCTGCAGCTTTCAGGTGCGACATATTTTAGTATATAATGTATGGGGATCTTTAGGCCAAGTTCCCACATGTGCATTCTGATCATGGTGGAAACCATGCCGCCATATCTCCGATAGCCTCTCGATGTTGCCTGTGGTGGTGTCATCATCATGTGGGTATAGGGGGAGAAATGGGGCATGGTTTCTACCACGTTCAGGTCACACAGGTGGAGACACAGCCTTAGGGTATAAACCCACACCGTATACGCAGCAGATACGCAGCAGATCTGATGGTGAAGATTTGATGCTGTGTTCAGTTATTTAGATCTAATCTGCTGCGTATTTGTTGCGTATTTGCTGCGTATCGCAGCAGTAAATACGCTGCGTATACGGTGTGTGTGTTTATACCCTTATGGTGCGTTTACACAGAGAGATTTATCATACAGATCTTTGAAGCCAAAGCCAGGAACAGACTATAAACAGGGAACAGGTCATAAAGGAAAGACTGAGATTTCTCCTCTTTTCAAATCCATTTCTGGCTTTGGCTTCAAAAATCTGTCAGAAAAATCTCTCTGTGTGAACACACCCTTAGGGTCCTATTACACCAACAGATTATCTGACAGATTTTTGTAAGCCAAAACCAGGAGTGGATTTGAAAAGAGGAGAAATCTGTCTTTCCTTTATTACCTGTTCTCTGTTTATAGTCCATTCCTGGCTTTGGCTCAGAAAAATCTGTCAGATAATCTGTGTGTGTAATAGGGCCCTTAGTGTAAGATCACATGTAGCAAATATACTGCAGGATTGTTGCCAATTTTCACAATCAACTTCAATGGTGGAAGCTAAAATCTACAGAAAATAAGTCTGCAACATTTCAATGCAGTAGGAATAGTCCCTTGGCGCGTGTTCATATGCGGCGGATATGCTGCAAATGTTAATTTACTTATTAAAGTGGATTGGAAAAATCCACCATGCGTGAACATAGCCTTCTTGTAGCAACTGGGAACACAATGGGATCCATTCGGATCTATTCTGTTACCATAACAATCTGATGTGCCCCAGATGTATTGACAGGAGATGAGCAAGTAAGTCCCCAACCACAACCCCCAGCATGGACATACAGGACAGCCACGGATCCATGACTGGCACTGGTATCGGCAGTGGGATCAGTGTCAGCATCCAAAGGTCCAAATACGGACGACTCCCATAACATTGTAGACAAGTGATGCCAAATAGTATGTGTACTATGGAGCCACTACACCTCAGCAGTGTACAGTGAGTGTGTTATGCTGGGAGTTGTAGTTCCCCTCCAGGTGACACTCACCTACTCTCTGTAGGGTGCTGTCAGCCATGATGATGGGGAAGGATGGGGGGCACCTGCTGCAGACATGGGATGGTGTATAGTATATGTACAGTGAGTGTTATGCTGGGAGTTGTAGTCCTCCCCCCAGGTGACAGGCATGCAGTGACAGTCCCTGGCTCCTGTCACACTCTAGGCTGCTGTCATGGAGGGGGGAGGGCACCTGCTGCAGACATGTGATGGTGTACAGTGAGTGCTATGCTGGGAGTTGTAGTCCTCCCCTCAGGTGACAGGCATGCAGTGACAGTCCCCAGCTCCTGTCACACTCTAGGCTGCTGTCATGGAGGAGGGAGCACCTGCTGCAGACATGTGATGGTACACAGTATTGTACAGTGAGTGTTATGCTGGGAGTTGTAGTCCTCCCCCAGGTGACAGGCATGTGCTGTTAGGAGTTGTAGTTCCCCTCAGTAGGGTGCTGTCATGGGGGGGGGGGGGGGCACCTGCTGCAGACATGTTGTCCCCAGGTGACAGGCATGCAGTGACAGTCACCTGCTCCTGTCACACTGTAAGCTGCTGTCATGGTAGGGGGGCACCTGCTGCAGACATGTGATGGTGCACAGTAGGTGTACAGTGAGTGTTATGCTGGTAGTTGTAGTCCTCCCCTCAGGTGACAGGCATGTAGTGACAGTCCCCTGCACCTATAACACTGTAGGCTGCTGTCATGAGGGGGGGGCACCTGCTGCAGACATGTGATGGTGCACAGTACGTGTATATGTGTACAGTGAGTGCTATGCTGGGAGTTGTAGTTCCCCTCAGTAGGGTGCTGTCATAGGGGGGGCACCTGCTGCAGACATGTGATGGTGCAGTTAGTGTTATGCTGGGAGTTGTAGTCCTCCCCCAGGTGACAGGCATGTAGGGACAGTCCCCTGCACCTATAACACTGTAGGCTGCTGTTATAGAGGGGGGAGCACCTGCTGCAGACATGTGAGGGTGCACAGTATGTATACAGTGAATGCTATGCTGGGAGTTGTAGTCCTCCCCCAGGTGACCAGCATGTGCTGTGTTGGGAGTTGTAGTTCCCCTCAGTAGGCTGCTGTCATATAGGGGGGAGCACCTGCTGCAGACATGTAAGGGTGCACAGTACATGTACAGTGAGTGCTATGCTGGGAGTTGTAGTCCTCCCCTCAGGTGACAGGCATGCAGTGACAGTCCCCTGCTCCTGTCACACTCTAGGCTGCTGTCATGGAGGGGGGGCACCTGCTGCAGACATGTGATGGTGCACAGTGAGTGCTATGCTGGGAGTTGTAGTCCTCCCCCCAGGTGACAGGCATGCAGTGACAGTCCCCGGCTCCTGTCATGGAGGGGGGGCACCTGCTGCAGACATGTGATGGTGCAGAGTGAGTGCTATGCTGGGAGTTGTAGTCCTCCCCCAGGTGACAGGCATGCAGTGACAGTCCCCGGCTCCTGTCATGGAGGGGGGGCACCTGCTGCAGACATGTGATGGTGCACAGTATGTATACAGTGAGTGCTATGCTGGGAGTTGTAGTCCTCCCTCAGGGACACTCACCCGCTCTCCCTCATGACATTGCCGTCCCCGCAGTCACACGCCCCCCCGGCCTGGCTGCGGAACATATTGAAGTCATGGCCGGCGTGTTCCCCCTGGTTGAAGCACTCGGCACACAGGGACATGCAGGGGGAGATGCCGCACGTCCGGCACCGGTAGGCCACGAAGTTGGCGGTCCACACCAGGCCGCACAGGGTGGCGTTGTCATAGGAGCGCACCGCCTGACAGAAGTCCTCGAACTTGTCCCCTCCGGCCAGCAGCGACCTGCACCAGTCCAGCGCCTCCCCCGCCGGCCGCTCCGCACACAGCGCCCAGTCCAGCAGCTCGTGCAGACGCTCCCGGCTCCGCTCCGTGCGGCGGCTCAGCTCGCTCTTCAGTTGGGCCGCTGTCGCCTCCTTATCCCGGCCGAGAAGCGGTGGTGGCGGCGGCGGCTCTGCCGCCATGATGACTGCTCGGGCAGGGTTACTGTAGGATTTACTTTTGTTGTGTCTTCCATACACGGAGGGACGTCTTGTCTCGCGAGATCTCCGGCGCCCCCTGCTGGCAGTTTTCCGTTACTGCATGTGACGGGCGGATTTCTGCATTATATACTGTACATGGTCTGTGCTGCAAGTCTGGGTTTTTTTTTTCCTTTTGCTTTTTTTACACAGTTTCATCCCAAAAAAACTTGTATGCACAAAAATTTCACCAAATATAGAAAAGGTTTTTTAAAGATAAGATATGCAGAACATCACCAAACATTCAATTCTTTTACTGGTTGCTTTTCCCATCTAAACAAAAAAAAAAGACAACACAAAAAAACATGCTCTAAAGGCGCTATTATGCTGCGTTTACACGGAACGATTATCGTTCGAAATTGCACCATAACGATCGAATTTGAACGATAATCGTACGTGTAAACGCAACAAACGATCAAACGACGAGCGAGAAATCGTTCATTTTGATCTTTGAACATGTTCTTAAATCGTCGTTCGCAAAAAATTCGCTGATCGTTCCGTGTAAACAGTCCCTCACCAATTTTACCTATGTGCGAGATAGGCTTAAGCAAGCGCAAAACGAATTTTCCGTATGATATATCCTTCCGCCTAAACGCTAAACGTTATAAAAAAAATAGTTACTTAGAAATTGTTAATCGTACGATCGGGCGAATTATCGTTCTGTGTAAACGCAGCTTTACGCAAAGCAATTATGGGCCATATTTGGCCAATTATCAACCATTACGGCCAATAATCGTTTTGAGTAATAAAAGGCAGCGATCAGCCGATATGCACCATGTGGGCTGATCATTGTCTTTTAACGTTTTTCAACATGTTGAAAGATGAAGGACAACGATAGCTCCGATCTGCTGCCGGACGATCATCCTGGCAGTCCCCCCCCCCCCCCCATATTTTCCCGCTCTCTGTAATAGCACCGGCTGCCAGCGTGGAAGGAGCAGCAAGCGAGCATTCACCTGACAGGTCGGCACTCGCTTGCTCCCTCCGATCACCTTGTATAATAGGGACTTTAGAGGGGTTTGCACAAGCTTTTACTGCAGTTTTTCATTTTGTTTTTTCAGCAGATAAGGTTGGGCTCCACAGGGGTTTTGCCACCAGTTACTATGTCGCACCCAGTAGCTGGCTGTGCACATAATGCAAGTACATAGGGTTGTGCAATAGAGAAGTATCTAGTCTTGTAACCCTTGTTGTGGTATAGCCGCAGCCTGATGCTGCGTTTACACGGAACGATTATTGTTCGAATTTTCGCAATAACGATCGCATTTGAGCGACAATCGTTCCGTGTAAACACAGCCAACGATCAAGCAATGAGCGAAAAATCGTTCATTTTGATCTTTCAACATGTTCTCAAATCCTCGTTCATTGTTCGCTAAAAATTTGCAGATCGCTTCGTGTAAACAGTCTTTCAGAGATTCACCCTATGTAAAATATGGGCTTAAGCGATCTTAAAAACGATCACATTAACGATTTTTCTTACAAATTTTCTTACGATTTTTCTAACGATTTATTCATCTAAGCGCTGATCGTTATAAAAACCAAATCGTTGCTTCAAAATCGTTAAACGATCAATTGGTCGAATTATCGCTTCGTGTAAACGCAGCATAATGGTGGTTTTACACGGAACGATTTATCATTCGAATTTGCACGATAACGATTGAATTCGAACAATAATCATACGTGTAAACGCAGCGAACGATCAAGCGACGAGCGAGAAATCGTTAATTTTGATCTTTCAACATGTTCTCAAATCATCTTTGATCGTTCGCAAAAAATTCGCAGATCGTTCCGTGTAAACATTCTTTCAACGATTTCCCCTATGTGTGAGAAAGGCTTAAACGATCGCAAAATGATCGCATAACGATTTTGCCGTACGATGTATCGTTCCGTCTAAACACTGATCGTTATAAAAAAAACATTGTTAATTCAAAATCGTTAATCATGCGATCGGGCGAATTATCTCTCCATGTAAAACCACCATTAGTCTTTCCTTTATTTTCACACGTCTGTAACGATGTCCCTGCAGCCCTTGCTAAACGATTATCGGCCCAGTAAACAAGCGCGGATCTAGCAGATCGGCGCTCGTTTACATTATTGATCGGGCCCTGCTCGGCCTGTGGAATAGGACCCTTAGTGTGAGGCCAGTGTCCCCCAGTGATATTCCCAAGCTCCCCTCTCAGACCCCACCACTTACAGACGCTGAGCCCCCATAGGACTGAGATTAGATTCACAAGTCTTTTATATACGTAAGCTGGCTGTATATAACAGACGGAACTCTACAGGACTTCTTGAATCCAGAACTACACTATTGAATTGACAAGACCATATCCATGTTTTACAGACAGGGCTGCATGCACCTTTTCTAGGCATCAGAACCCAAATTTTTGTCAGGTTCGCTCATTTTTAACAAGCAGCTTACAGACCATAAATCTTGGACGTGTGAATCTGGCCTCAGTAACTAAGGCTGCATTCACACGTCCCGTGTTCTGTCCATGAAAGATGGACGACACGGACGTTGAATGCAAGTCCTGGACTGTTTCCCCGGACAGCATGTGTATCAGCGTAATGCCGGCAACAGGGAAACTCTTTAAATTGCTGCAGCTCTACATCATGCATGCAGGGAAAAAGTCCAGGACTTGCATTCAATGTATGTGTCGTCCGTGTTTCATGGACAGAACACGGGACGGGCTGTGGGCTTTGGTAGTCACAGGTGTTATAACAAGGTGTGCTGGCATTCCCTCAGGAGAATGATTTGCTGTGAGGCTGGGAAAGCTGGGTGTCCTGGAGACCACGTTCACAATTTGAATCCTTTATGGTTATTAGAATAAAAATCTTCCCATAGATGGTGGAGGACCCCACAGCAGAACATTGACTCCACTCCATATTTAGCTAACTGGTACTGAACTCAATGGAGCTGTCCAAATCCATAAGCAGTGGTCTCCCCCTAGTGGAAGCTGCTGGTACTGCTTGCCCTTTACAAAGCCACCAGTGGTGAGCAGCTATGGCTACAGTGGGAGCTAAAACTGCAATTCCGGAGCTGTAAACTGCTGCAGAAATCAGCCGCGTCAGCCAATCAGATTGCTTGCTAAGTGAAATATGCAAATTAGCAGAACCCTTTCTAGGTATAAATAGTGGCTGCAGAAGATGGGGAGGTTAGTACTGAGCCCTAACCAGCAGTAGTGGGCCTTGTTAGCTAAAGGTCCTACCATGCAGTACATGCTACTAATGCACACCAGGGTCTATCCGTTATGGTTAGATCCATAAGTGGTACCTGCATGTAGCCATCATGCCTGGGCATGTATTTTATGGACATGTAACAGTGGCACAGGCTGTGAGTGCTGGTTACTAGTAAAATGAGAACTGGTTCTAGCAGCTCAACCCCTTGGGGATCTGGGGCTGCAGGGAGGTGAGAGAACCTGATGGCCGCACACTCCTCCCCTAGACCTCCTGGAGGGACCTCCTAAAAGTTCTCCTGGGCCTCCAGGCACTAAAGAAGCTCCAACAGGAACGGCAGTCAGTACAGGCGGCAATGCAGTGGTAGGCCTTGTAGAAGTGGTGGAGTCCCCAGTACCCTCGACCGCCGCCACATGACAAGAGAGTGGGGACCCAGTCAAATCCTGTTTTTTGTTGGATGTGGATACTCCACTGCTAGATGAAGGGCACCCTAGAGAGCTGTGGGAGATGGAATATAGCTGGCAGTGCTGTCTGTAAGTCTGCATGCACTGCAGTTGAGGATGGGGCCTGCGCCTCTTTTTGGAGTAGACCAACATGTTACTGGATAGGGCGGCGCTAGCCCTTTAATTGCAGAGATGCTGTGTCACTGGAGAACTTGGATGCCCACTGAAGAAGCTGCAGCTGGAGACTGAGGAAGTGGCTGACACCGGAGAGCAGAAGCTGACATTGTGGCCAGCTCGGGATGAAAGGCCTGTCGGTGCAGAGCTGGCTGAACTTGCAAAACTGTGGCTGGTACCTATGACAGAGGCCGAAGAACACTGGTGAAGCTCCTCACTGGTGCAGCAAGATGGCACCACCGGTCTGGGCATTGGGTCTGGGCACCTTCTTTGCCCCCTTCTTGGGAACACAAGGCCCAATACAAATAAGGGTTGTCTTAAAAACAGCATTGTAGTACACAGTCATGATAAAAACTTTGAAAAAATAAAACATCTTATAGAACAAATTGATTAAGGTGCAACTGATAGATGGGCCACTTCAAATAAGAGGGAATCATATTGGTTTGATAAAATGCAAAGTTTATTCCCCCAAGGGCTTAAAGGGCTTATCCAGTGCTACAGAAACATGGCCACTTTCTTTCAGAGACAGCCCCACTCTTGTCTCCAGTTCAGATGTGGTTTGCAGTTAAGCTCCATTCACTTCAAAGGAAATGAGCAGAAAATCCCCACCCAAGCTGGAGACAAGAGTGGGGCTGTCTCTGGAAGAAAGTGGCCATGTTTTTATAGTGCTGGATAAGCCCTTCAATGAGATGATAGAGCATTTGTAATATAAACATGTTCTTATGATACTTACAGCCTAAAACGTTTACACTGCCGTTGTAAGTCAACGATCTGTCAGTGAAGTTGAATACATCAGGCTCTTTTTTGACGTCTCTTCCGCCAGTGACTGAGAGAGTATTGCAGCCGAAGCCGAATAGTAAGGAGATGTGTTGGTGATTAGCAGGGGGACACAGGGCACTGGAAGGACACTGAGCATCCATCTGCCATCATGCTCTCCAGCAGCCACAGCCCACACAGCTCTGGGAGTCGGGTCGTGACATCACCATGTTATCCAGGAAGTGACATCACTATTTTATCCAGGAAGTGACATCACCATGTTATCCAGGAAGTGAAGCCTTGATGCAGTAGGAAGTGCAGGAAAAAAAGCACTTTATAAGCATTTCCTGTAACGATTGTATATTGAGGATTTGTATAACTTCTTGTGGGCAATACAATACCTTAAATTTTTTGCCGGACTTCCCCTTTAACTTCTTAAGGAGGCATGATGTACCGGTACGTCATGCGTCCGCAAGAGGTGTTCAGAGCGTGGCCGCGCGGCGACCCCGTTCTGAACCGCTGCGATCCCGGGTGCCGCATGTAGCCCGGGACCGCGGCTATTAGCGGGCACGGTCCAATCGCCGTGCCCGCTAATTCAGGGAAGTGCTGCATACAGTAATCAGATGCAGCTGTCAACTTTGACAGCTGCATCCGATTACTGTATGCAGCACTTCCCTGGTGTCTAGTGGAGTGGATCACTCATTAAGTACACTGATCTCTCATTGAGATCTTTGCTGTATACTTATACAGCAAAGATCAATGAGATCGGCACTCGTTTGCTTTTGGCTGCTGCAGCCGAAAGCATCCGAGTGCCGAGCCGGGATCAGCGCCATTTTGGCAAAGACACTGGCAGGTAAAGGATGTGTGGATCGCTCCTCCGGGACAACGACGTGCCGATCTCATTGATCTTTGCTGTATAAGTATACAGCGAAGATCTCAATGAGAGATCAGTGTACTTATACTAGAAGTCCTCCAGGGGGAATAACCCTAACCCCAGGGGGGCTTCTAGTATAAGTGTAAAAAAAAAAAGTGTTGTTAATAGTAAAAAGCCCCCTCCCCTAATAAAAGTTTGAATCACCCCCCTTTTCCCATGTTTTAAATAAAAGTAAATAAATAAATAAACATGTTTGCTATCGCCGCGTGCGTAATCGCCCGAACTATTAATTAATCACATTCCTGATCTCGCACGGTAAACGGCGTCAGCGCAAAAAAATCCCAAAGTGCAAAATTGCACATTTTTGGTCGCATTAAATCCAGAAAAATGTAATAAAAAGCGATCAAAAAGTCGTATATGCGCAATCAAGGTACCTATAGAAAGAACACATCATGGCGCAAAAAATGACACCTCACACAGCCCTATAGGCCGAAGGATAAAAGCGCTATAAGCATGGGAATGGAGCGATTTTAAGGGACGTATATTTGTTAACAAGGGTTTGAATTTTTTACAGGCCATCAGATACAATATAAGTTATACATGTTATATATCGTTGTAATCGTAACGACTTGAGGAACATGCATAACAAGTCAGTTTTACCCCAGGGCGAATGGCGTAAAAACAAATACCCCCCAAATAAAAGAAATGCGTTTATTTGTTCAACTTCACCACTCATTGATTTTTTTCCAAAAGGTTGCAGCCACCAATGGCATCCCCTTGGACTGGCCCACCTCAGGAATCCAGGATACCTGTCCCGGTTGAGCGCATTGTTTAACCCCTTGCCTCTAAAGCCTGTTTTGGCCTTAATGACCAGGCTCATTTTTCAAAATCTGACCTGTCTCACGTTATGCTCTTATAGCTCAGTGATGCTTTAACGTATGCTAGCGATTCTGAGATTGTTTTTTCGTCACATATGACACTTTATATTAGTAGCAAAATTTGGTCACTACTTTGTGTATTTTTTGTGAAAAACATCAAAATATCAAGAAAAATTTGAAAATTTTGCATTTTATGAACTTCTGAAATTCTCTGCTTCTAAAAAAGGAAGTCATAGCACATAAATTAGTTACTAAATCACATTACCAATATGTCCTGTTTATTCTTGCATAATTTGGGAAACATATTTTACTTTTTTAGGGTGTTACGGGGCTTAGAAATTTATGAGCAAATTATCACATTTTGTGAAAATTTCCAAAACTGATTTTTTTTAGGGACCAGTTCTTTTTTTAAATGGATTTAGAAGGCTTGTATACTGGAAACCCCCATAAGTGACCCCATTTTGGAAACTTGACACCTTAAAGAATTAATCTAGGGGTATAATGAGCATTTTAACCCTACAGGGGCTGGAGGAAAGTATTCACAATTAGGCAGTAAAAAAATCGAAAATTTAAATTTTCAAATAATATATACGTTTAGATTAAAGTTTCTCATTTTCAAAAGGAACATGAGAAAAAAAGCATGCCAAAATTTGTAACGCAGGTTCTCTTGAGTACAACGGTACCCCATATGTGGGCGTAAACCACTGTATGGGCACACAGCCGGGCTCAGAAGTAAAGGAGCGCCAATTAGCTTTTTTAATGCAGATTTTGCTGAAGAAGTTTCTGAGCGCCAGGTGCATTTGCAGAGCCCCTGTAGTGTCCGCAGAATAGAATCCCCCCAAAAGTCACCCCATTTTCGAAAGTACACCCCTCAAAGAAATCATCTTTGGGTAGGATGAGCATTTTGACCCCACAGGCATTAGAGGAAAGTATTCAAAATTACACAGTAAAAATGAAAAACACGAATTTTTCCAATAATATGTTTGTTTAGTTTGAATTTTTTCAATTTCACGAGGAACAAGAGAAAAAAAGTACCCCAAAATTTGTAAAGAAGGTTCTCCTGAATACAACGGTACCCCATATGTGGGCGTAAACCACTGTATAGGCACACAGCAGGGCTCAGAAGTAAAGGAGCGCCAATTAGCTTTTTTAATGCAGATTTTGCTGAAGAAGTTTCTGAGCGCCAGGTGCATTTGCAGAGCCCCTGTAGTGTCCGCAGAATAGAATCCCCCCAAAAGTCACCCCATTTTCGAAAGTACACCCCTCAAAGAAATCATCTTTGGGTAGGATGAGCATTTTGACCCCACAGGCATTAGAGGAAAGTATTCAAAATTACACAGTAAAAATGAAAAACACGAATTTTTCCAATAATATGTTTGTTTAGTTTGAATTTTTTCAATTTCACGAGGAACAAGAGAAAAAAAGTACCCCAAAATTTGTAAAGAAGGTTCTCCTGAATACAACGGTACCCCATATGTGGGCGTAAACCACTGTATGGGCACACAGCAGGGCTCAGAAGTAAAGGAGCGCCAATTAGCTTTTTCAATGCAGATTTTGCTGAAGAAGTTTCTGAGCGCCAGGTACATTTGCAGCGCCCCTGTAGTGTCCGCAGAAGAGAAACCCCCCAAAAGTCACCCCATTTTGGAAAGTGCACCCCTCAAAGAATTCGTCTTGGTGTGTGGTGACCATTTTGACCCCACAGGTATTAGAGGAAAGTATTTAAAATTAGACAGTAAAAATGAAAAACTTGAATTTTTCCTATAATATGTTTGTTTAGTTTGAAATTTCTCAATTTCACGAGGAACAAGAGAAAAAAAGTACCCCAAAATTTGTAAAGAAGGTTCTCCTGAATACAACGGTACCCCATATGTGGGCGTAAACCACTGTATGGGCACACAGCAGGGCTCAGAAGTAAAGGAGCGCCAATTAGCTTTTTCAATGCAGATTTTGCTGAAGAAGTTTCTGAGCGCCAGGTGCATTTGCAGCGCCCCTGTAGTGTCCGCAGAAGAGAAACCCCCCAAAAGTCACCCCATTTTGGAAAGTGCACCCCTCAAAGAATTCGTCTTGGTGTGTGGTGACCATTTTGACCCCACAGGTATTAGAGGAAAGTATTTAAAATTAGACAGTAAAAATGAAAAACTTGAATTTTTCCTATAATATGTTTGTTTAGTTTGAAATTTCTCAATTTCACGAGGAACAAGAGAAAAAAAGTACCCCCAAATTTGTAAAGAAGGTTCTCCTGAATACAAAGGTACCCCATATGTGGGCATAAACCACTGTATCGCCACACAGGAGGGCTCAGAAAGAAGGGAGCGCAAATTAGCATTTTCAGTTCAGATTTTGCTGAAGAAGTTTCTGAGCGCCAGGTGTGTTTGCAGAGCCCCTGTAGTGTCAGCAGAAGAGAACCCCCCCAAAAGTCCACCCATTTTGGAAAGTACACCCCTCAAATAATTCATCTTGGGGTGTGGTGACCATTTTGACCCCAAAGGTATTAGAGGAAAGTATTCAAAATAAGACAGTAAAATTGAAAAACTAGAATTTTTCCAATAATATGTTCGTTTAGTTTGAAATTTCTCAATTTCACTAGGAACAGGGGAGAAGCTGCATGCCCAAATCTGTAACGCAGGTTCTCCTGAGTAGAACGATACCCCATATGTGTGCATAAACCACTGTATGGGCACCCAGCCGGGCTCAGAGGGGAAGGAGCGCCAATTAGCATTTTCAGTGCAGATTTTTACGAAGAAGTTTCTGAGTGCCAGGTGCGTTTGCAGAGCCCCTGTAGTGTCAGAAGAATAGAACCCCAGCAAAAGTCACCCCATTTAGGAAAGTACACCCCTGAAAGAATTCATCTTGGGGTGTGGTGACCATTTTTACCCCACAGGTATTAGAGGAAAGTATTCAAAATAAGACAGTAAAAATGAAAAACTCGAATTTTTCCAATAATATGTTTGTTTAGTTAAAAATTTCTTAATTTCACGAGGAACAGGAGAGAAAACGTACCCCAAAATCTGTAACGCAGGTTCTCCTGAGTACAACGGTACCCCATATGTGGGCATAAACCACTGTATGGGCACACAGCAGGGCTCAGAAGGAAGGGAGCGCCAATTTGCTGGAGCAAAACCGCAGCTAGTAATAGTTATAAGAATAGCGCAGTTACTAAAATACAATAAAAAATGAGATTACAGGTAATGTGGGGTGGTCACGGGCAACCTGGGGTGGTCACGGGCAACCTGGGGTGGTCACGGGCAACCTGGGGTGGTTACAGAGAATCTGGGGTGGTTACGGGCAACGTGGGGTGGTTACGGGCAACGTGGGGTGGTTACGGGCAACGCGGGGTGGTTACGGGCAACACGGGGTGGTAACGGGCAATGTGGGGTGGTAACGGATAAACTGAAGTGCTTATAGGTAATCTGGGATGGATACCTGTAATTTGGGGTCGTTACAGGCAAACTGGCGTGGTTACGGGCAATCTGGAGAGGGTCACTGGCAATTTGGGGTGGTTAGAGGCAACGTGCGGTGGTTATAGGCAACGTGCGGTGGTTAGGGGCAACGTGCGGTGGTCAGGGGCAACGTGCGGTGGTCAGGGGCAACGTGCGGTGGTCAGGGGCAACGTGCGGTGGTCAGAGGCAGCGTGCGGTAGTTACGGGCAATCTGGAGGGGGTCACTGGCAATTTGGGGTGGTTACGGTCAAGATGTGGTGGTTATGGGCAACGTGCGGTGGTTACATGTAATCTGGCGTGTTTACGGGCTACCTGCGGCGGTTACGGGCAAACTGGGGCGGATACGGGCAACCTGCGGTGGTTACGGGTAATCTGGAAGTAAACCGCAATTATTACTATAATAAAAAGTGTGTTTTATTTTGTTTGTATGTTTTTCACTTTTTCACATTTACACTTTTTCACTTGTTCTTTTTTCACTTTCATTTTCGCTGTATTACTATGATTACTGTGATATTTTCTATCACAGTAATCATAGTTTAGTGACAGAGACCAAATTGGTCTCTGTCACTTTAAATTTTCAGAGCTAACTGCTTCTGACGCGCATGCGCACATCAGAAGCAATCAGGACGTCGAGGAGGACGGAGCTCCAGGATCCGGTGAGTATATGGGGAAGGGGGGGTGACTGGGGGACGGGGGTGACTGGGGGGGTGGGGGGCGACTTGGGGGGGGGGGGCACAGTGACAGTTTTTATCCCCTGTCACCAATGATTTATGGTGACAGGGGGTCCCCGATCACTGCCCCATGCTCTCCGCTACCTCCGGTGGCGGAGAGCATGGGGCTTTGATCATTATTTTATATCCATCCCTGCGAACAAACATCGCAGGGATGGGGGCGGCCATCTTGGATCTGATGGCCGCCCGGGTACGGGGATCTGGGGTCTGATCGGGGGGCTGATCTGGGGTCTGAGGGGATATTTTTCATCTCCCCCCACCGTGGATTCACGGTGGGGGGAGATGAAAGCTCTCGGCGGCGCCGGTAATTCCCGGTACCGGAGATCACCGCTATAACGGTAATAGCGGTGATCTCCGGTATCGGGGGACAAGGGGAGGGGGCCGGGGACATACTAGTTGTGGCGGTGGGGGGAGGCAACGTGCTGCAGCCTCCCCCCGCCGCCCGATCTCCCCATAGACGCTGCGGTCGCATTGACCGCGGCGTTTATGGGGTTAACTGCCCGGGGGGAGCGCGGCTCCCCTCCGGGCAGAGGCAGCAGGGGGATGCTGTGTGACATAGCATCCTCCTGCTGCCCGATCTTCTATAGGGACAGCGGGGGGAGGCAGGGAAGCCATGACGTTCCTGGAACGTCATGTTGCGGGAACTACCTGCTTTACATGACGTTCCAGGAACGTCATTTTGCGGCAAGGGGTTAATTGCATGTGTGCCTTTAATACGCATACAGAATTGACTAAGTGCAGGAGGTGAGGATTTCCGGCACAGACAGTATCTCTCACACTGTGTCGGGAGACAAAAGGGGGAGAGCAATTTCTATAGGGGACTGCCCAGAGGGGGCCACCAACTATAGAATTACATACATACGATGTCTTTGCTGTTGGTCCCTTTTTCTTTTACTGCGCTTTTAATGAAGTGTCCCTTTAGGAATAGTTTTTTTATTACTGCACTTTGATGCAGTTTTGGTGGTTTTCTTTTCATTGCTGCTCCTCTGATGCTGTGTTGGTGCAGTGAGGTCTTTTTTTCTTTTCTTATTGCTGTGCTTTGATGCAGTGTTGGTGCACTGTTTTTATTTTTTTAATTTTTGAGCTTGTTTGTTTTTTTAATACAATCCAGTATTTTTGCTGAACCATGTTTATCCAGCATTCTGGCCATCTTAAACTTTTAATATGTTACTGCCCTTGGGGAGAACATAGAAAAACATACTATTTGTACCTTCAGCGCTCCTTCAGCATCCTCCTACACCATCTTCAGGTCCCCCACTGAATGATTCTGCCTCCACTTCTGAGACAGATATGTCTTGGTAATGACAGCCCGCTCAGCCAATTACTGATAGATGGGACGGCACCACAGCCAGTGATTGGCTGAGCAGGCTGTCACTGCCAAGATGAGTCCATTTTGGAAGTGGCGGTAGAATGATTACTTCCCTCAGACTTTCTTCAACCAAAACCAGAAATGGGTTGAAAACAAAGAAACTGGCTGCTGAAGTTGGATAAAGCCCTAAGGCTATGTGGAAAACATGTATATAGTCATTGGCTGTATCCATGTTTTCCAGACAACCTTAGAGCTTTATCCAAGTTCAGCAGCCACCGCTAATCAAATGCCGAACGTTCGGGTTCGGATCGACTCGAACCCGGTTCGCTCATCTCTATTTAAAACATCTCAGGAGCGAAGTAGTTAACTCTTACAAGACAATGGCTCAAAATTCTCACAGCGGAAATAATGGACTCCAGTAATAAAAAAAAGTATTGCAGTGGATTTAACCAAAACGGTACTCACTTGGACTCAAAAAGGTCAATTATCACACTAGCAACATGAATAGCATCAATATACATTTAACCCCTTAACGACTCAGGATGTAACTGCATGTCCTGGGTCGAGTAGGGCGTCAGAGAGGGGCTGCGGTCCCAGCTGCTATGGGCAGATTTATTTTTTTAAAAAGGTTTTTTAACCCCTAGGTGAGCCAGGACGTAAATGTACCCCAAACAGAACCGCCGCTATACCGGTGCTATTTGCATTGATATATCTATACTGCATGGATGTCAATGAGAGATCAGAGCAGTAATGCTAAAAGTTCCCAGGGGAACTTCTAGTTATTGTGTAAAAAAAAATTTGTTTTTTTTTGTTAAAAGTTTTAATCACCCCCTTTTTCCCATTTTATAAATAAAAAGAAGTAAATAAAAAATAAACATATTTGGTATCGCCGCGTGCGCATTCGCCTGAACTATTAAATTATCATATTCCTCATCTTGCATAGTAAACTGCATAAGCACAAAAATGTAGAGGAGGTGAAATTGAGATTGTTGAGAAAAGAGGTTTTCTGGATACAAAAACTAGAAACATTAAGTCCATTAGGACTAAATGAACAATGTAATTTTAATGTATTTCTGTGAAGATGTAAATCAGATGACTGCATAGTGCAAGTGCAAAATTGGTACGGATAGAAAGAACACATCATGGCGCAAAAAATGACACCTGACAGCCCCATAGACCAAAGGATAAAAGCGCTAGAGGCCGGGGAATGGGGTGATTTTAAGGAACATATATTTTTTTAAAAGGTTTTAATTTTTTAAAAGCCATCAAGTAAAATAAAAGTTATACAAGTTACATATGATTGTAATCGTAGTAACCTGAGGAACATGCATAACAAAGTCAGTTTTACCCCAGGGCGAACGGCGTAAAAACACAACTTTTTTAAACTTCCCCACACATATAATTTTTTTCTGGTTTCGCTGCATATTTTAGGTAAAAATTACGTCTGTCATTGCAAAGTACAATTAGTGCCGCAAAAAATACAGGCTCATGTGGGTCTCTAGGTGGGAAAATGCAAGTGCTATGGCCTTTTAAGCACAAGGAGGAAAAAACGAAAACGCAAAAATGAAAATTGGCTGGGTCCTGTAAGGGTTAAAAGGAAAAGACAAAAAAAAATATTAAAAAGAAAGCAAAGCAGATAGATAATTCTACTTGGAGGAGAAACCCAAACCCAGCATCATTGTGGAAACCAGATGGTAAGAGACCACTGACAGCAAAAGAATACTGCAGGACAGGAAGGGGTTAAAATGTGCGTGTGCGTGTGTGCGTAAGGGGGGGGGGCGTTGTCACAGAAGCAGAACTTCCCACGTGACTCGAGGGGGCGGAGCCGGCGCCGATATCCATATTTCGTCACGTCTGGTAACTGGAACTGAGTAAGCGGAGATGTTTATTGGGCAGGGTCGGATCACGTGACCGGGACGGACGGACTTTCAGCGCCATCTTGGAACAAGTAGGCAGAGTTTGCTCAACTAGGGAACGAAGCGGTCGCAGTGGAGGACGTGTATACATAAGTGATATACCGGTCAGGTTCTTTCGGGTATATCACTTATGTATACACCTCTTGTCCACTACCACGACTAGCCACCTGTATATAAGGTGAGTAGCTCTTATGTGTTCTTTCTATGGATATCTACTATGGAGGCCGCGCTGTGGTCGCCTGCTGGATTTCGGGGATGTCGTGTTCGCGGTTTGTATTAGGGGTCAGCGCTAGACTGCGCTATATTCTGTGGGAACTATGAGGGGTTGTGGTTGTGAACTCTCAGACGCCCCTGGTGGTCAAAGGAGGTAATGACGTCGTCATCTGCCAGGTCGCTGTGCGCAGGCGCGGAAGTGATCATAGTCACACTACAGGAAGAAAAGTCATCTTCACTTTAACCCCTTCCTGTCCGGCTGTGTTTTTGCTGTCAGCGGCCTTATACCATCTGCTTTAAGGGCTGAGCTCATTCTAGTAGCTTTATCTATCTGCTTTGTGGTTTCATGTGTATGGCTGTGTTTTTTTTTTTTTTTGTGAATATTGATGCTGTTTATGTTGTTTTTTAAAGTCATCTGGCTTTTTTTTAATATTGGATAACACCCGATCAAAAGAATCAGCAGACACTCATGTCTGATCCTTCCATGTATGTTATTGTTGGTCTACTGGGAAGGGGCTGTCTCATAGTAGTCTGTTGTTTGGCACGCCTGTTGTATACCACAGGTGTCAAACTCAGCCCTCCAGCTGTTACCAAACTACAATTCCCATCATGCCTGGACAGCCAAAACAAAGCTTTGACCCCTGTGGTTTAGGATATATGTGAGATCTATAACGCAGAGCATTTCACAGTCACTGCATCAATGTGTATAAGCTCAGGTGATGGGTATCTTGCTATGGTAGACCAGGAACAGGCAGCTTTTTCCTCTCCTTTCCAACAAGCATTGGCACAAGTGTCTATCGGCTTCTTGTCTCTACCCCCTTTCTCCATTGGAATTATTTGCCCCCCACTTTAGGTAAAGGTGCACATACAGTTTTATACTAAAGTCAGCTGATCGTATAAGATGTACGGGGGCCTTCCGACTCTCCACCTACTGTGGGGGGCATAGTTGCAATGCCTCAGGTGTTTTCAACAACAGGAAGATGAAAGCATTTCCTATGTTATGAAAAGTATGGGGGGGTGTATATATGTATGTATGTGTGTGTGTGTGTGTATATATATATATATATATATATATATATATATATATATATATATATTTCTCGCAGTTAAATTCGCTGTGCTAAAACTGTTTACTATTAAAGTCTATGGCACCCCATTCTCTCAGTGGATTTTCAGCCTGTTGTGAGAAATGAGTCCATAGCCTTGTAAGACCTAAATTGTGCTGCTGGTGCAGTGTAAAAACTACCTATATGTCTGTGCTTCCCCCGCTGCCCTCTGGCACGGCGCCGGTTCCCTGCTCAGTGACGGCTTGCTCAGCCAATCAGTGCGCTGTTCTGGTGCAGCCAAAGGATGAAAGGTTTGACTTGTAATTTAAAGGGGTAGTGCGGCGCTAAGAAATTATTCACAGAATAACACACATTACAAAGTTATACAACTTTGTAATGTATGTTATGTCTGTGAATCGCCCCCTTCCCTGTGTCCCCCCACCCCCGCACGTGTACCCGGAAATGTTGGTGCATTATACATTACCTGATCCGTGTCACGCCTGTCCGCTATCTTGTGCCGCAACGTCATCTTCGGCCGGCCGGCTGATGTTCTCCGATCTTCCTGAGTGCCGGCTGCCCTCTGCCGCGTCATCAGATGCTCAGCCGCGATTGGCTAAGCACAGTTATGCTCAGCCAATCGCTGCTGAGCATCGGATGACGCTGCAGAGGGCGTCCGGCATTTGGGAGAGTCGGAGCTGAGTCGCTGGCCTCCCGAAGAAGACGTCACTGACTGAAGATCGGAGACGGAGGTCGGCACGTGACAGGTGAGTATAGCGCACCACGCTTCCGGGTACACGGGTGGGGGTGGTGGGACAAGGGGAAGGGGGGCGATTCGCAGACATAACATACATTACAAAGTTGTATAACTTTGTAATGTGTGTTATTCTGTGAATAATTCTTTACCACTGCACTACCCCTTTAATCATGCTATAGGTGGGGAGTCTAAGTATTAAAGCCGTGATATTAGTCAAGGTAATAAATGTCCCAATTACCTATATTTGTTTTGTGTTTTAACAGAAGTAGGTTTAAGACATTTCCTTACGGTATATAACCTCCAGATTATGATGCCCTCCTGCTATCACATAGACCCCTCTTCTCCCACCGATACACCACAGTAAGTGCAAGCTGGCCGCCTCCTACATGGTGTCTGCTTTACTAAGGTTATTGTTTGTCTGATTGCCCTACTGAGTTATTCGGACACCCGCTATTGCTTGCAATTGTATTGTTGTAACGCACATGTTAATGGTTTCCAGTTTTTTTTTGTATGCTGAAATATGTCAGTCCAGATTTATCTATCTGAGCAAAAACACTGTCTGGTTTTTTTTTTCTTTCTATTGGCAACCAATTACCAGAGCTCATTAAAGGGGTACTCCGGAGACTGAAAAGTAATTTCTAATACATTTGGTTTAGTAATATGACTTTATTTTTTTTTATTATTATTTACATGTACACGTCTGTTAACCGGTGCCATTAAGAGGCGACACGGCCCCCTCTGCTGATACCAGCGTTTGTGTCGGGAACTGCAGGGCTATCTAAGCTGCATTTCCCAATCTCCTGCTGCTACTGCACCGCGGTGTACACAGAGCAGGGTTCCATTTCCCCCATGTATGTATAATCTAATATACAGTATACAGGGGGGAGTGTGCTCGATCACGGTGTCTGGCAGCCTCTGCAGAATGAGCGCTGTCACTGCTCGCTCTGTTAGTATAGTACAGTGAGCAGTGATGGCAGAACCTGCCGGACACAGTACACGGGAAAACGGAACCCTTCTGTACATAACTCTATGCAGCAGTGCTAGAACAGAGCAGAGAATCAGGAACTGCAGAGCTTAGTTACAAAGGTTGGTGGCGGCAGGGGGCTAGGTCACCCCTCACTGCTGCCAGTCAAAGGAAGTATTATTTTTTTAATGAAGTTATATTACAAAGTAATATCTTAGCAATGTCCTTTTTATGTTCAGTCTCCAGAGTACCCCTTTTAAGATTTCAAAGCTGAGTTGTGATTGATTTCTATGGGCAAATAATTTTTTGACCTTTTTATATAAATGTATTCGTGTGTATTAAAGTGTAAAGCCTGCATTTCCCTAATCGGGAATCACCAAAGCAATTTCTGTATAAGCACTAAAGTAGCAGCTAATGATGGGAATTGTGCAGCTTTGTGATTACAAAATGGGCTCAAATATGATATATTATCCCAGACTTTATCCGTATAAGACAAAAACTGGTCTAATTTGTCCATGGCAACCAATTACAGCTCAGCTTTCATTTTATCAGGGCTCATCCAGATGTAGAAGCTGAGCTCTGATTGGTTGCTATGAAAAAATTTGGCCGGTGCTTGTCTCAGACATTAGTCTGGGCCATGACGTGCCACCATCTAGATGTGTCCATTAAGTGATCTATATATTCACGCTTCTTTAACTAGGAAAAATGGATTTCTAAGAGAAAAAACTACAAATGGAAAATGCCAGATCATGGAGTCATTACCTTCAAAGGAAAGATCTGAACATGACCATAACAGGTTTCTGCGTGAAGGAGAAGAGCTTGTTAAAATTCTGGAAACAGACCGTAAGTAATGTGAATCTGAATACTAAGTCCGCAGCCAGATAGAGTGCATGCAAGGGTTGCTTTAGTTGTAGGCTGTGTTCACACATTGTTTTCGTGTTTTTCATTGTTTTCCTACATAATACAAGTCAGGAGACAGACTACCTTAGTAAGTCTATGGGGCCATCTCCTACAAGGAGATGGGCTCAGAAGTGATCTGTTTCCCACTGGATTAATTGGTGGAACTCAACATATCCAGACCTCAGCGGATTCAAACCTGTTTGCCGTAGTCCTTGCATGGGCACTTTCTAGGCGTGTCCTGCCCGTTTGCTAAATTTTATTTCTGTTTATTCCTGCACCCAGGTGTAAATTAGGACGGTATTAGACAGCCAGATATTTAGGAGTAAGCAAGCGCCAACCTTGCTATTACATGCAAGGAGAGGTTTGAAACTGCGAGGGGCTGCCCGGACGATCTTTAGATCGTCTGCGTAGCCCATAGAAGATAGCGATGGTCTGCTGCCGCTGCTCCTCTTACAGAGTGACGGCCAGCAGACCTTTGCTATCGTTATCATATGATTTTGGTTCATGCAGAAAGGCAACGATTAGCTAACATCATGCTTGTCTGCTGATCGTTGCCTTTCTGCATGAGCTATTACACGGCCAAGTACACTGTGTACCTGACAGAATATAAGAAAAAGCCTGGCCTGGCATATATTTCTCTGCACAACTCGCCCACAGGTTCTCTGATTGGCATGGGGTGGTGACATCACCCCTCTCCCACGCTGTAACATGAGACAGCCGCCCCTGGAATTACAATGACAATGAGCAAGGGGATTCATCAAGTACAGCCCAAGACTTAGGGCCCTATCAGCAGGCTGCTGAGAACCCTGCTGATCTGGAGGTGGAGGGGCAGAGCGCGCACCTGCCCTTTCTTTCTAGTGACTTGCACTGTTCTCAGCAGCTGGACCCTGACCGATACACATTTCTGACATATCAGAAGTTTTTAAAAACTGTAGTTACACTTAAAAGAGAGCCCTAAACTTTTATAAGATTTGTTGTGAATCCTAATAATTACACTAATATCCTAGTGCTCTCCTGTAGCCCTGATCTCACTTCTCTAAAAGGTAGCCACCCCCTTTAAGTAAACAGTGTAGTATATTAGGCTGTGCTGTTTACACAACTCCTATTAAAGCAACTCTGTACCCACAATCTAACCCCCCCCCCCCCCCCCCCCAAACCACTTGTACCTTCAGATAGCTGCTTTTAATCCAAAACCTGTCCTGTGGTCCGTTCGGCAGGTGATGCAGTTATTGTCATAAAAACAACTTTTACATTTTCAGCCCTGTGCCCAACGGCGTATCTGTGCCCTAACTTTGCACCACCCCTCCGTCCCTCCTCCCCTCCCTCTTTATCATTAGGAATGCCACTGGACCATTTACTCCTGTTTGAACATTGCTCAGGTGTCTTAGCGATCCAGCAGTGCAGTGTTCTCACAGGTGAGGAATAGGAGACAATCTGCCTGGAGCATTCCTAATGATGCGGAGGGCGGGGAAGAGGGACAGAGAGGTTGTGCCAGCCTAATGCATATACAGTCTAGGCCAGGGCTGTTGGGCACGGGCCTGCAAATTTAAAAGTTGTTTTTATGACAATAACTGCATCACCTGCCGAACGGACCCCAGGACAGATCTTGGATTAAAAGCAGCTATCTGAAGGTACAAGCAGTTTGGGGGGGGGGGGTCAGATTGTGGGTACAGAGTCGCTTTAACTTCAACAGCAGTCAAACAAATTGTGTAGCTTACCTGTTTTGGTCCAGTTCAGCTCCCAGTCACTTTGGGCTAGATGGTTGGGAAACTTTGAAAATGCAAGATTGGAATACTACTTTAATACCGAACATGTGATAATGGCCTCCTTATAACATTTCATAAAATAATTTGTTTAGTTACCAATGGACACTGGATGTCTTTGTTTTGTGTATAATACTTTACGTTGTCATAGGAATCTAATTTTAAACTATGCTGTATATTTTCCTCCATAACAGCCAAAAACCTTGATGCCGTCTCACATTTTGTGCAAAAATACAAGAACACAGTAAAACCCTTAAAGAACAGCCACTATTACCTGCGGTTGTGTGATCTCAATGGCACAGATTACATGGGGCAGGATTTTATGCAAGAAGCCTGGGAAGAAATCTATCCCCCCAAAGAAACAAAAATGCAGGTGCTTGGTACACTGGAATATACTCGGGATATACTTCCCAGTGTGCCGCAGGTTATACTTGTGGGAGAGGACGGATGCATCTATGCTTATGGCAACGAAGTGCTAGAGTTAATCGCAAAAAGTCTAAAGGAATTTGTAGAAAATGGCAAAAGATTTCCTCCTTATGAAACATATGATTATCCTGAATCCAGTGATGAGGTAGGTCATTCTAATACCTCACATTTTTGTCCAGTATTCCTTTCTACCTTTTCACAGATGTTTCTTCAGGAGAGAGCTCGTGATTAACTATATTAACCCCTTAAAGGGGTTGTCCGGCGATAAAAAATTATTCACAGAATAACACACATTACAAAGTTATACAACTTTGTAATGTATGTTATGTCTGTGAATGGCCCCCTTCCCCGCATCTCGTGTCGTCGACGGTCTCCGATCCTCAGCAGTGACGTCTTCTTCGGGAGGCCGACGGATCTTCCCGAGTGCCGGCCGCCTTCTGCAGCGTCATCAGCCGCTCAGCCGCGATTGGCTGAGCACAGTTATGCTCAGCCAATCGCGGCTGAGCTTCGGATGACGCTGCAGAGGGCGGCCGGCACTCGGGAAGATCCGCCGGCCTCCCGAAGAAGACGTCACTGCTGAGGATCGGAGACCGTGGTCGGCACGTGACAGGTAATGTATAGCGCACCACACTTCTGGGTACACGGGTGGGGGTGGTGGGACATGGGGAAGGGGGCCATTCACAGACATAACATACATTACAAAGTTGTATAACTTTGTAATGTGTGTTATTCTGTGAATAATTTTTTATCGCCGGACAACCCCTTTAACGACATCGGGCGTAAATTTACGCCCTGATGCCGGTAAGGACGTTCAGAGCGGGGCCGCGCGGCGACCCCGCTCTGAACCGCGGCGGTCCCGGGTGCCGCTTGTAGCCCGGGACCGTAGGCATTAGCGGGCACGGTCCGATCGCCGTGCCCGCTAATACAGTAATCAGATGCAGCTGTCAAACATCATCGGATTCAGCTGTTCCCTGGTGTCTAGTGGCGGAGATCGCTCCCCCGGGATGTTATCCCGGAGGAGCGATCTCAGTTTCTGAAGCTGGCCGGGGACCGCTCCAAGATGGCGCCGTCCCCGTCTCGGCACTCGTTTACTTCCGGCTGCAGCAGCCGGCAGTAAACGAGTGGCAATCTCATGGATCTCTGCAGCATATCTATGCTGCAGAGATCTCTATGAGAGATCAAAGCACTTATACTAGAAGTCCCCTAGGGGGGCTTCTAGTATAAGTGTTAAAGTAAAAAAAAAAAAAAAGTGTTGTTAATAGTAAAAAGTGTTGTTAATAGTAAAAAGCCCCCTCCCCTAATAAAAGTCAGAATCACCCCCCTTTTCCCAGGTTATAAATAAAAGTAAATAAATAAACAAACATGTTTGCTATCTCCGTGTGCGTAATCGCCCGAACTATTAATCACATTCCTGATCTCGTACGGTAAACGGCGTCAGCGCCAAAAAATCCCAAAGTGCAAAATTGCGCATTTTTGGTCGCATCAAATCCAGAAAAATTGTAATAAAAAGCGATCAAAAAGTCACAAATGCGCAATCAAGGTACCAATAGAAAGAACACATCATGGCGCAAAAAATGACACCTCACCCAGCCCCATAGACCAAAGTATAAAAGCGCTATAAGTCTGGGAATGGAGCGATTTTAAGTGACGTATATTTGTTGACAATGGTATACATGGTATACATGTTACATATCGTTTTAATCGTAACGACTTGAGGAACATATATAACAAGTCAGTTTTACCCCAGGGCCAGTGGCGTAAAAACACATTTCCCCCAAATAAACAAAATGCTTTTTTTTTTTTTTTCAATTTCACCACACTGAATTTTTTTTCTGGTTTCGCAGTGTACTTTATGCAAAAATTCAGCCTGTCATTGCAAAGTACAATTAGTGACGCAAAAAAATAAGGGCTCATGTGGGTTTCTAGGTGGAAAAATGCAAGTGCTATGGCCTTTTAAGCACAAGGAGGAAAAAACTAAAACGCAAAAATCGAAATTGGCTCTGTCCTTAAGGGGTTAAAGGGGTTATTCAGGCTTGGACAAACTTGGCCACTTTCTTCCAGAAACAGTATAATTCCTGTCCTCAGTTTAGATGTGGGTTTTGCAGCTTGGTGAATGGAGCTGAATTGTATAACCACATGCAACCTGAGGACAGGGGAGGTGCTGTTTATGCAAGAAAGTAGCCTTTTCTAATTGTGGATTAACCAGGGGTATACCAATCTCAGACACTTATGGCATATCCATATCCCTAGGTTTGGGTCCTACCTCTGGGATGCACACCTATTTTCTGATTGAAGGCTCCCCAGCCTGTTTGTGGCTGCTGGAGGTGGTCAGGAAGCCTGAAAACTGAAACTAATGCTTCCTTCCCCAGCAACTGTGCCCCATGTGGTAAGATACAATGCTACCTGTAACAAAGGTTGCCCAATGCAACCAGATTCAATGCCTCTTGTAGTCAGATAGGCCTCATTGTGTCCAGTCATGCTCCCTTTAAAAGTGCTGTTTAATCTCACTTTTTATAGGCAGCAGGGCATGGTGGCTGCATGGGTTCCATACAGGTGGCCAGTGTGAGGGGCTGGAGGGTGGGCTAAGTAAGTGTGAGTCGAGGTTGATGACATTGCTGGACGAGGTGGGGTAATGACCTCAGGAGCAGGATTGATTGGTGCCTTAGGACATCGCTGTATACGTTCAGAAATGTTCTGTTGCCAGAGTGTGCATTTCTAACACACAGCCCATGTCACAGGTTGAGAAACACCAGGCTAGACTACATGTAATGGATTTTTTTAAGTCCTCAACAGCCCACTAGGCTAAATTAGGTACATAAGATCTTGCCAAACACCTTGTCCTCCCTGCGGCTGCTTCTCCTGTTACTGACTGCACATTGCTCTAGGAAATGCAGCTAGCACATCTTTAGCATTTCTTTTATGTTTATGTTAAATTGCCATTATTTTTTCTTGCAGGAAGATCACTCTCAGCAACAAGATCAAGAAATTCTGCAAATCCGACAAAGAGGGAAAGATTTTGTGAACAAAAGTGCAGAAAAGTTTGACAGTTTCCTGAGTTTTGTTTCCTCCTAATCATGAATTTCTGTCAAATCAATATTCAAGGAAAGTCTCCAAGGCACAAAAGATGTGTTTTTTTTTTTTTTTTTTTTTTTTGGTGTGCTGATTGATCAGGGTCTGAGTGTTCAGATTGTCACTGGTCCGGAGAACGAGCCCGTAGAAGTAAACACTTTGGAAGTCTATGGAGCCCTCTAGACCTCAGAGCTTGATTAGTTGTCTGTCTGGACACTTAGACCCTGCCCAAAAAATATATTATGCGAATGGTGTACACTTAAAAAATAACAAATGTCACAATTATGGGGTTCCCATCATATCCCACAAATAATGGGATAAGTGATCAAAAAGTCTGATCTATGCAGATATGCTTCTAATAAAAACTGCAGATTGTAAGACTAACCCCAATACAGCCCTGTAGGCAGAAGGTAAAAGGGAATATCCAGCACTACAAAAACATGGCCACTTTCCTCCAGAGACAGCACAACTCTTGTCTCCAGCTTGCTGCTCAGTTTCATTGAAGTGAATGGAGCTTAATCGCAAACCGCACCTGAACCGGAGACAAGAGTCGTGTTGTGTCTGAAAGAAAGTGGCCATGTTTTTTGTAGTACTGGATAAGCCCTTTTAGGAAAGGGTTAAGAAAATGACAATTACATAAGTGTTTTTTTTTATTGTAAAATATGACGGTAGCTACACACATTGGGTATTATTGTAATCGTACCAACCTGAGGGAGGAATTGTCATTTTTTGTTTTTCAGTTTTACCTCACAAACAAAGTAAATTTGGTCACGCAAAAAAAAACGAGCCTGTAGATGATGGGTGGGCGAGTCATGGTTCGTAGCAAGAAAAGAGGGGGAAAAAAAGCTCCTTTTGTTTACTTTTGAGTTTTCATATTTTCCCTCCTCACCTTCTAAAAGCCATAGCCATATTTTTCTCCTTTTATTTTACTATTTACAGCAAAATGTTTGTGGGGTGGAATTGAAAGATAAAACAAATACCCTGCAGATTACAGTAAGTGACAGGTTAGCTGTATTTTGTGGGTCAGTGCGATTACAGTGATACCCAATTTATATAGTGCAGTTTTTTTTTCTTTAATTGTCTTAACATTGCACTGTTCTAACCCCTGTAACTTTATTTTTCTGTCTTTGGGTCTGTATTAGGGCTTTTATTTTTTTGGCATCATGATCCATAGTTTTTATCAGCTTGATTTTGGTTTAGATGAGACTTTTTGATCATTTTTTGTAATGTATGATGTGAACAGCAATTTTAGCGTTTGGCTTTTTTTTTTTTTTTTACAGGATTAATGACCAATTTTAATCAGACAATTCTGATTAATACCAAATATTTTTTATTTTATTTTTTTTTTACATGGCCACGGTCATTGAAAAACCATGACGTGTCGGACATGTCAAAAGTTTTGATCAGCTGGGGTTTTAGTGTTAATGACATTTTAGGAGAACAAGCCTGAAGAAATCCGCGTGAACCGCATCAACTCCCAACTCTGCGTCATGTAACAAGTCAGACTTTCAATATAAGTCTATGGGTCTGTCTAGGTCGCAGACACAGAGCTGGAAGAGGAACATGTGGCAGCGTGGTCGCCTTCTGCTCATTCTACTGAACACTCAGGCCCTGATGGATAAAAACCTTTTTGACGTGTCTCTGAGATGTCTGTTTTTTTTTTCTTTTTTACTTAGGCTGGGTTCACACTACGTTTTTGCAATCAATGTCTTTGTGTGCATCCGTTTTTCCATTGACTTTCATTATAAAAAACAAACAAGCAAGGATCCGTTTTTTTGAATGTACACAAGGACGTAGTCAACCTCATTTTTGTGTCAGTTTAAAAAAAAAGCATCCGTTTTGATCCTTTTCTTTATAATGGAAGTCAATGGGAAAACGGATAAAAATGGATGGACAAAGGCATATCCATCCATTTTTTTTTTTTTTTTTTGCAAAAAAACGGATGGGGGAAAAAAATTACAAAAATGTAGTGTGAACCCAGCCTGACAGGTACTCTTTATATCCCCTGAGGAACATTTATCATTAGATTGCTAATTCTGATTTATGCAATGCTATAAGCATTACATAGATCATTGCTCTACTAATAGTCTGCCTTAGGCTGCATTCACCTGGTCCCGTGTTCTGTCCGTGAAACATGGATGACACAGACGTTGAATGCAAATCCTGGTCTGTTTTCTTGGATGGCTTGATATATCGACATCATGCTGGCGGCACTGTAATGACAGAGCCGCAGTGATTCAAAGATTTTATCCGCTGCTGGCGTGATGTTGATATGTCATGCCATCTGGGCAAACAGACCCGGATGCAACCAGACTCTCTTAGCAGGGACACTTCTGCAGCTGAAGGTTTATACTTACCTTCCGTCGCTGCCAAGTTGACCAATCTGCACCCTGCAGTCACATTGTGGGAGTGCCAATTAGACACCTGACAGGCAACACCTGTCGTTCAGCCCTTTCAATGGCTGCAGTTAAAGGGTTAATTGACTGCCACCAGCAGGTTTGCTGGTGTCAGTCATTAGCAGTGGGGTCTGCGGCATATAGCAGCCGACCCCGCTGTGTGTGGAGAGGATCTGCAGCAGATTTGATGTCGCAGATATCAATGTAACTAGATGACTGAACACAAGTATAAAATCTTCAGCTTTTAATCTGTCATCAAATCTGCTGCAGATCCTTTACATGTGAATGGAGCACTTAACAATGATGATAGCTCTCAGCCAGCATTTGCAGCTCAGCTCTCTCTTTACCAGAGCATTCGAAAAATGAAAGCCGAGTTGTATATAGTAACTATGGACAGACTGGACCTCAGAGTGATAAATCTAGGGCTCTGTCTGCTCCTGGTAGTGTATATCTGTCCTGCTACAAAATAAAAGAACCTTTTGTAATAGGACATATATACACCAACAGGAAACGTCAGTGCTTCAAAGATCAGGTCATTCTGAGCTAGTTTTTTTCTAGGTTATTGGGCTTTCTATGTTATTGGGCTGCATCTAGGACTGAGAGGAAACAATTGCACTGGACGCCACAAAATCACATCCAGAGGAAAGATGCTGAGAACATATGTAACATACTAGTGGTGTAAATGGTGTAAATATATGTATGTAGCAATACCTGCATTTTTTTTGTACTAAGAAAGCAAGTTTAAATTTTTGTAAAACATTTTGCTAAAAAGTGTGACTTAAGAAAGGGAAAAAAAGCTAGAAAACCAACACGCAGGTCATAATGTATCTGCTTTTAATAAGTATAGACAAATAACTCATGATTATTTTTTTTTTTTAATTACAATATAATAGAATACAATATATTATATGTAAATCAGAATTAGATTTTTATAGCTACTGTAAGGCTGTGGAATACTGGGTATGTATTTAAGAGGGGCGCCTCTTGTATGGTAGGGTCAGCTGCAGGCACTTTAACATGTAACTCGAGGTGGTCATAAACATTCGGTGAATATCAGCCAATTTCAGCAAGACCAGTCACACATCTAATGTGTATATATCAGTCCAGGCTAACTGAATGCTAAGTAGTGATAAGAAGAGCCGGACAGTCTCAATATGCTCAGTCCTTTTAATGTTAGGGCTGGTTTACACTGAGCAAACACGGCGCAATTCTCCGCCGCGGAATCCCGCCGCGCTCAGTGTCCTGCTCTGAGCGAATGGGAGAGCGATCGTCCACTTCCTCTCCGCTCAAAGAATGAACATGTGTGGAGTGCGGCGGCAGCAAACAGGTGCACGCTCTCCTATTCGCTCAAAGTAGGACACTGAGCGCGGCGGAGAGCTCCGCCGCGGAATTGTGCCATGTTTGCTCAGTGTCAACCGGCCCTTAGGAATAGAGACCTGGTTGCGGTTTATCACCCTCCTGTTACATTACCTTTTAAATATGTAAGTAAAGAATCCATTTCTACATATATCTTTTTATATATACATTCTGAACATTAAACTGTAAACTGTTAAACGAGAATTGTGTTTTGTTTTTCTGTACCTTCACATTCTGTAGTTTTAGGAAGGTGTACAGCACTACACTAGCAAAAACTTTGGACTGACATGACAATGGACCAATTCCCTGTGATTGCATTGTGAGAGCTAATTGATGCACCAGTAACTTTTTTTTTTTTTTCTTTTTAATCCCGTTTAAAGGGGTTTTCCAAGCTTAGAAAAACATGTCTACTTTCTTCCAGAAACAGAACCATTCCTGTCCTCGGTTTGAGTGTGGATTTCGCAGCTCAGTTTCATTGAAGTGAATACAGCTGTTTTTTACACGTCTTTGGCCAATAATCTTTTGGTATAATAGGGCCATAATACCAAATGTGTTACAGAGAGAAAAAGTTATGTTTATTTTTTCTAAATGAGTCAGGTTTACATTTAGGCAATATATGGTTCAATATCACTACACCTTAAGCCTTGCAAAGTATTTGTTGGTGGAGACAGAGGTAATGTTAAAACTGCTTCTATAAATGAGATGTGAAGATCTTATAATAATAGGTAGTCTGTACTTGGAGAGTAAGGTCCTTGTCAATTGTTGTAATTGGGTGTTTCCAAGGAGGGAGAAATGCCACTTTGTAGAAATCAGTAGTAAGTATGAATAGTTCAAGCGATTTTAACCCCCTTCCCGCACGAGGACGTAACTGTACGTCCTCGCGCGGGTGGGGACGTTCAGAGCGGGGCCGCACGGTGATCCGCTGCGGTCCTGGGTGCCGCATGTAGCCCGGGGCCGCGGCTATTGGCCGTGCCCGCTAATTAAGTCTTCAGATGCAGCTGTCATAGTTGACAGCTGCATCTAAAAACTTCATTGCAGCTTTTCCCTGGTGTCTAGTGGGGAGATCACTCCCCCGTGACGTTGTCTTGGAGGAGCGATCTCCGTGCCTGGTGCCGGCTGGGGTCTGCACCGTAATGGCGCTGATCCCGGCTCTGCATTTGGTTGCTTCCGGCTGCAGTGGCCGGAAGCAATCGAGTGCCTATCTCCTCGATCTATGCTGTATATCTATACAGCATAGATCTCAATGAGAGATCAGTGCACTTATACTAGAAGCCCCCCATGGGGGTTTCTAGTATAAGTGTAAAACAAAATAAAAAAAAAACCCTGCCCTAAAAGTCTGAATCACCCCCCTTTTCCCAAGTTATAAATAAAAATAAACATGTTTGGTATTGCCGCGTGCGTAATCGCCTAAAATATTAATTTATCACATTTCAGATCTTGTACAGTTAACGGCTTAAGCGCCAAAAAATCCCAAAGTGCCAAATTGCGCATTTTTGGTCGCATCAAATCCAGAAAAATTGTAATAAAAAGCGATCAAAAAGTCGCATATGCGCAATCAAGGTACCGATAGAAAGTAAACATCATGGCACAAAAAATGACACCTGACACAGCCCCATAGACTGAAGGATAAAAGTGCTATAGGCATGGAAATAGAGCGATTTTAAGGAACATAGATTTGTTATACAATGGTTTTACGTTTTTTACAAGCCATCACATAATATAAAAGTTATACATGTTACATATGCTTTTAATCGTACCGACTTGGGGAACATATATAACATCAGTTTTTCCACACACTGTGTAAAAACGAAGCCCCCTAAAGAAAAAGAATTGTGGTGTTTGTTTTTAATTTCACCGCGCATATAATTTTTTTCTGGATTCGCAGCATATTTTCTGCAAAAATTCAGTCTGTCAATTAGTGACGCAAAAAATAAGGGCTCATGTAGGGTCTGTAGGTGTAAAAATGCAACTGCTATGGCCTTTTAAGCACAAGGAGGAAAAAAACGAAAACGCAAAAATAAAAGCCTGGTCCTGAAGGGGTCAAGAAACTCTGTAATAGATTTTCTCAAGTAAAACGGTTTTCCTACACCCACCACCACACTCACTTCAGAAGAATCAGGATATCTGTGTCCATTATACTCTGAAGAGGGGAGGGATGAGAAAGCATGGAGAAGAGAAAAGGCAGCCCTGCAAAACACTACATCCTGCAATCTTACCAAGTTCCCAGATAAGCACTGACCTTTCTGATCTCTGAATCCATTGTTGTATATGCCCACACAGTCTCCAAACTGCTAAGCTGCTTCTCTGCTTTACCTGCTTACTCATTTCCCTAGCCCCCCCTCCATAGGTTGTAATGGACTTGACGAACCCACTCCTCTGTAATGAAGACTGATTTTCCTGATAATGCCTTTAAGTAGTGGTTGGGGGGGGGGGCAGGGGAACTTTTTTGTTTTGTGTTTTGTTTTTGTTTTTTGCTTAAAAAAACCTATTACAGAGTTTCTTAAAATTGTACAATTGATGTCTGCAAAACATCCGGGCTGGTTCCGCCGGAAGAATTGATACTTCAGTTCTTTCAGCTGAATCCGTCCAGCCATAGAATGGTGTCTATGGCACGGGCAAATATGCGTGCTGCCGTGAACGGATATGAGCTATGGAATCTGCCGGAACTTATCTGTGCGGATTCCTTAGTGTGTACCCGCCCATATACTTCTATATGGGAAAGAGACACCCAGAATAAAACACTTTTGGGGTGAGGGGGTTGGTGTACCTGTAGCTAAATCTCTGCCCTATCTCTCTAATGCGGGCATATCTGGCTACTGGAAGCATTGCATCTAGCTACAGGGGAATTGGGAGGAGGGAATTAATAATGGTTACAGGGGCATTATTATTTTTCATTACTTGAGCATTATTACTGGGTCCTACAAGTCAGTCACATTGTTATGGGGAGGGGGGGGGGGATCTGATCTGGAAATCAATTTCTGACAGACATTATACAGAGCCTATGGCGGCAGTGTCTCTGCTTTATTAAGGCAACATTTCTAATCAAGCACTGCTGCGGCTGCAGCATCTCATCACATGGGGGGTATGTGACTTGAACAAGTTGACAAAAACACTGCTCTAGGTTATAGTGAAATAGAGAGAAAGATATGTCCCAAATTCCAGTATATCAAAAATGATTTATATAGGCAATAAAATAGTACAATGCAAGGTGTAGCTCAGTGTTACCATCAACCTCTCACCGCAACCAGGACTGAGTCTTCAGCAAGGCCCTCTCCTTAGGGTAGGTTCACACTACGGAATCCACGCGGATAAGTTCTGGCAGATTCCGTGGCTCATACCCGTTCACGGCGGCGTGCATATCCGCCCTTGCCATAGACACCCTTCTATGGCCGGGCCGATTCCGCGTTCCGCCGAAAGAACTGGCGTGTCAATTCTTTTGGTGGATAGAGGAAGCGGCCCGCCCATAGAATGGTGTCTATGAGACGGAATCTCTTGGCTCTCTCCTAAGGGTAGATTCACACTATGGACTCCGCACGGATAAGTTCCAGCGGATTCCGTCGCTAGTACCCACTCGCAGACATGCGCCTCTCTGCCCGTGCCATAGACACCGTTCTATGCACGGGCGGATTTCGCATAACTGAATCGGCCTGCCCATAGAATGGTGTCTGTGGAGCCGGCGGAGAGGTGAACGGGTACTAGTGACGGAATCCTGTGGAACTTATCTGCACAGATTCCGTAGTCTGGATCCACCCTCACATCAGAACTGGTGAGAAGCGCTGTCCTAGGGCCCGTTCACACTGAGCAAAACAGGCGCAAATTCCGAGCGGAACCTGCACCGCAGACTCTGCTCGGAATCCCCCCTCCCTTACTGTCTCGATGTGTAACCCTTCACGGCGGCGCGCATATCTGCCGGCTCCATAGACACCATTCTATGGCCTGGCGGTTTCCGCCAAAATAACTGACATGTCTATTCTTTCGGCGGACAGCAGAATCGGCCCGACCATAGAAGAGTATCTATGGAGCCGGCAGATATGCGCGCCGCTGTGAACGGGTACGAGCCACAGAATCCACCGGAACTTCTCCGTGCGGATTCCGTAGTGTGAACCAACCCTTACCCCTAGAGGTAGAGGGGCTTTACCATTAACCATGGTTGTAGTTTTGGGTGGGGTGAGCTGTATTGTATACTCTAACATCTGCAAGGAGTATGTTTTACCTGTGCCTCATCTGCCTTTCTCCCACACTCCAAAAATATATTAATAGATTAATTTAGAAATTAAATTATAAACTTAATTATGGACAAGAAGCAATGTGAGTACTGTCAATCACTGTACAGAGCTGTGGAATATGTTGGTGCTATATAAAGAAATCATTATTATTATGGATTTCATTTTGCTTTGCTATCCATAAAAATTCAGTAGACAGCTCCCCCAGCTGGCCGCTTTATGTAAGGTCATGCTTGCTAAGTTTCATTTCTATAGAAATGAAATTATGTCCACACCCAGTGTACTGCTCTCGCTGAGCATACCGTATATACAAGAGTAGAGGCACCCTGCATATGCTTTTTTTTTTTTTTTTTTTTGCTATAACCTTGCATTTCCCTTCTGCTTTATTTTATGCATGGTTAATCTTTAATAAAAATGCATCTACTGTTAATATTCTTTATGTACAACATAATCCATACAAGGCTAACATTTACAGTACAACCTCACAGGTGTTTATTCAGTAACAAAGGATTCCAGTAAGCAGTAACCTAGGTTAACCACCTTATTTTTTCTGAAAATAAGACCTAGCTTCATTTTGCAGACTTCTTGGGGTAGGCTTGAAATATAAGTCCTATTCCAAAAAAAAAGCCCTAGTTAAAATCAGTTTACCAGATCCCAGAGCATCAGCCAATCAGGGTCTGAATTGTTATGCTCCACCCCCACCTGCTCAACACAGATTGCAGGGGAGGCAGGAGGGATAACAAGATGCACAGTAGGGGACTTTGAGTACTACATGTAGGCTACATGGGCCAACTACAGTAGGGTAGAGAGGTATAAATTATGGGGACTATCTGAAGAACTACCATGGGGGAGGGAGGTATACAGTATGGGGACTACCTGCTGAGAGGGCTGTATATATACAGATATACAGTATAGGGGAAGAACTACAGAGGTGGGAGGGAGGTAAAAGGTATGGGGACTACCTGTAGGGGGGATTTTATACAGTATGGTGGAAGAAGGTATAGAGAATGGGGGGCTAACTACAGGGGGGCTTACAGTATAAGAGCCTAACAACAGTGGGTAATATAGTATGGCAGCAATCTGCTAAATAGAGAAGGGCTACAGTGTAGGGGACATACTGTGTTTTTCTGGAATAAGACCTAACCTGAAAATAAGCTAAGCCCTTTTTTTTTTTTTTTTTTTTAAAGAAAAAACATAAATCAGACCCTGTCGTATTTTCAAAGAAACATGGTACAGTATGTTTTTCCCAGAATCAAAGGCAAAGGGCACAACTTATGCAGCACTTGTCAGAGCTAGAGTGGGGAAATAAGTATTTGATACACTGATGATTTTGCAAGTTTTTTTCTCCAAAGAATAAAGAAGACTGTAATTTTTATTGTAGGTAGGTACACATCACCTGTGAGAGTCTATAAAATATTTCAGAAAATCACATTGTATGATTTTTAATAATTCATTATTAGTTAATAATTAATTAGCATTTTATTGCATGAAATAGGTATTTGATCACCTATCAACCAGCAAGAATTCTGTCTCTTACAGACCTGTTAGCTTTCATTTAAGAAGCTCCTCCTACTCTGCACTCATTACCTGTATTAATTGCACCTGTTTAAACTTATTACCTGTATAAAAACACCTCTCCTTACACCTAGTCAATCACACTTTAACCTCTGCACCATGGCCAAGATCAAAGAGCTGTCTAAGGATACCAGGGACAAAATTGTAGACCTGCACAAGGCTTGGATGGGTTACAGGACAGTAGGCAAGCAGCTTGGTGAGAAGCCTGCAGGGCACACAAGGTTCCCCTGCTCACACCAGCACATGTCCAGGCCCATTTGAAGTTCACCAATGACCATGTGGATGATCCAGGGGAGGCTTGGGAGAACGTCATGTGGTCAGGTGAGACCAAAATACAACTTTTTGGCATTAACTCACTGGAGAAAGATGAGAACAACCCTAAGAACACAGTCCCAACCATTAAGCATGGGGGTAGAAACATAATACCCTAGGGGTTGCTTTTCTGCAAAGGAGACATATTGAAGGGAGGATTGATGCGGCCATGTATCACATGGATTTTGGCCAATAATTTCCTTCCCTCAGTAAGAGCATTGAAGATGGCTGGGTCTTCCAGCATGACAATGGCCTGAAACACACAACCAGGGCAACTAAGGAACCCCACCGTAGGAAGCATTTCAAGGTCCTGAAGTGGCCTAGCCAGACTCCAGACCTGGACCCAATAGAGAATCTTCTAGGGAGCTGGAACTCAATGTTGCCTAGTGACAGCCCCGAAAGCTGAAATTGACATGTCAATTCTTTGGGCGGACGGCGGAATCCGTCCGACCATAGAATGTAGTCTATGACGCGGGCGGAGATGCGAGTGGCGGAATCCGCGTTGGATAACCACCCGGATTCTATAGTGTGAACGCACCCTAAGGGTGGACTTAGGAGCAGGTGGTCTTTTTCTGCCAATAATCTTCTATGTAAATGATGACAGTAAAATTGTTGGTTGGATAGCTAAGAAGTATCTGGAATCTGGAAGTAGTTGTTTAGTGTGATAGAAGAAGATCGAAACTTTTTGAGATGCCCCCCTTCCTTCAATAAAGATGACAAATCATTGTCAATTAAAAATACCTGGGCGTGAAGAAAACTGCACAAATAACTAACAACAGGACTAATGGTGCGTTTACGCAGAGAGATTTATCTGACAGATTATTGAAGCCAAAGCCAGGAATGGATTTGAAAAAAAAGGCGAAATCTCAATCTTTCCTTTATAGGTTTATAGTCTGTTCCTGGCTTTGGCTTCAAAAATCCGTCAGTTAATCTCTGTATAAACGTCCCCTTACATACTGACATGGGAGGAGCAGCACAGACACACACAAGTATGGCAGCTATATCTATTATGCGGCATGCAAAAAATAGCAGTTTCCTTATCTAATATTCTGCAAAAAGCAAATCACATGGTCACTCCTATATGTACTGATGATCAGTAAACAGTAATGCCGAGGTGGAATAGTCTAGAACTCATCTATTAGATCTGCATAGAGACATGGAAATCCCCTGTGCATGTCAGTGGTATGTAAAGACTTCTCCCTGTGACGTGAACTGGTTGGGAAGTACAATACAACTTCAGCTCTTCCTGGTTTCTAGCTACTTCTTGTCTGTCCCCTCCCTCCTACAAGCTCGCTTTCATTTCTTGGTTTCATTCAGCCTAGAATCTCTGGAAGTTATACCGGAGGAGCCGAGACCTGTAGTTTATAGTGACGGTAAGATTCTAGAACAAGCCACATCTAGGCAAAACTTTTTTTCATTCTAAAAGCATTTAGAGTAAAGTTTTACTTTGCTTGATAAGTAAAAGTTAAGGCTGGATCCACACTGCATATCAGTGTACATTGAACTGTTCTCGTTTTCCTTTCCTTGTACCTTGGTTTAAGAGTAGCTTGGAATAAGAGCGTTTTGGTTTAAGAGCTCACAGTTATTCTAAATTGTGACTTGGTTTAAGAGCATTGCTTTGGTTTAAGAGCTTCCTGTACTGGGTAGGAAGTGGAGTGGGGGAGGGTCATCAAAATTTATCAAAGGGTGTAAAATTTAGACTGGTGCAAACTGCCCACAGCAACCAATCACAGCTCCTCTTTCATTTTACCAGAGCTGAAAGCTGAGCTGTGATTGGTTGCTGTGGGAAGTTTGCACCAGTCTAAATATTACACCCTTTGATAAATCTGGACTTAAATGTACAGAAAAATAAAGTGTTAGCCCAGACATAGGATAGAAAAACACATACCGTATCCACAGCAGATAAAATCCCCTATGGATACCATCACTGTCAGTTTCAATGTGATTCCATACTCGCAGCGAAATTGTCAACCCCCACCAAATATGTAAATGCTGCCCTCTTAACCCCCCCCCCGACGGCTGGTGCACTCTTTACCTGATTTGCGCTCTGGCTGCATCTGAGGCTCCCGGCTCCCAGAGGTTCCGCCCAGCCAATAAGCGACTACTGCGGGGCCGTGCACTGATTGGCTGCACGGGACCTACGGGGACTGGAAGCCTGAGATGCAGCCGGAGCACGAAACAGGTAAAGTATGCACCGACCGGCGGGGGGGAGGGGGGTTAAGGGGGCCGGCATTTACATACTCGCAGTTGGTTGACAATCCCGCTAAGTGTATGGAATCACATTGAAACTGACAGATGGTATCCGCAGTGGATTTCACAGTGTTAAATCCGCTACAGATACGGAATGTGTGTTTCTACCCTACAGTGGATTTTGTGTGGTCTGGGAATTAAAGGGATATAAATTATACATAGAGACAGTATACTGAATACACTCCTTGTATCATTATCAGGAGAAACTAATAGTTGACCACCATGGATGGACACAATACAGAGCCAGAACCCATGGAAACAGAGGGATCAAATCAGCACAGAGAGGACAATGTAAGTAGTGTCTATTGTTCAGAAAAAAAGATATTCTTATAATGACATCTAAACATATTAAAACATATTAACGTATTAAAGGTAAACCACCTTATATTAAATTGGCAAGGGTCCAACTCCTGGCACCACCCGCCGATCAGCTGTTTGAAGGGGACACATCACTCGTACGGGCGCTGAAGCCCTTTCAATATTTATGAAGCTTGTCTTTACATCACTGTTCTGTTTTATTGTAATTTTTAACTCAACTCAGCTTACTGGCCATCTTCCTTGAATTGAGCTGAGTTGTAATATGACAAACCACCTCTGTGGCTGCCATGTAGCATCTACTATTACAGCCTGCTTTATTAGTAGATCGCAAAACTGACAGTCCACTGCAATACATATGTGAACTATAAAGAGGAGGAAAAAATAAAAAAGCAAAAGGAAAATTAGCTTCTTCCTTAAGGGGCTGATATTATGGCCAGCTAATGAAACATGCACCAATTTCAGATGTCCTGTATGACACCTAAGTGTTATGTATAATGCACAGACATGTATCTGGCGGCCAGTTTTCACTGCTTCTTTCCTGACCTCGATCTACTATTGCCCTTTTACTTAAAACATATTGTGTACCCGGTGATTATCACCCATGTACAGAGGCTGCGCCTACAGCTAAAAGAGGGCAGGTGTGGTATCCCTGCATGCAATGTCCGAGACTTAGACCTGCCCTTCCATGTCTCAGAAGGGGGGGGGGGGTGAGAAACTTTTAGCGCCACGGAAAATTAGGCTTCTTCTGCTCCTCAGACAACCCCCCTTAAACGGTACCACTAAGATGGATGAATTGTGTGAGATCCATAGATCCGTATGCTCTGAATAATATGAATATCTTTCTTTTGTTTTCCTTCATATCAGATCAATGCTGTGGAGCAGGAGATGCAGCACAAAAAGTAAGTTTTCTACATGGACAGCGTCGTAGCTATGGGGGAGGGGCACAGGACATGGGCTGCCAACTGGTATGACCTGAGGTAGTGGATCCATCAGGCCAGCATAGGCGATGGTGTAAGCTGCGCTAAGGAGCAGAATCTCAGGGCCGCTGGTTTTCACTCATAGTCTGGAAAAGGTGGAAAGGTCAGGGGAGGCGGCAGGCAAAACGTAGTCAGGAGCAAGGCAGAAGGACTGGTAAACCATAGACAAGGATAGCAGACAGGCAATGCTTAATTAGTAGGCTAGGATCACTATAGATCCTACAATGACCCCCAGGAAGAGGCTAAATAAATAAGCAAGGCCAATGACCGGCACCAATTAATGGTGCACTGGCCCTTTTACATTTGACAGTCGGCACACGTGGGTAAGGGAGTCAGGAGAGGGCCATGGGTAAAAGCCAGATCCCCCGGGACACGAGTGTGGCTGCAGACCGCAGTGCAGGTCGCAGCCAAGACACCAACAAGCCACTGTACTTTAATGCAGGACAGAAAACTGAATATTTGCCCCAAATTAACAGATCAATGGCCCATCCATAGGATAGTTCATCAATCACTGATTGCCCTGGTGTCTTATTCTATTTATAGAGGATAGGTATTGTTGGTGGGACTGCCCCTTTGAGTTCTTTGAGTGTTTAGAACTTCCACTATTTTTTAGCCCATATTCAGGACCCATTCTATTTCATCAGACAGGGGGATGCAGTTGTAAAAAAATATGTGTCGTATGCTTTACATAGTTGTCACCATTGTTTCGTTATAGGCAACGTCTTAACTTGAAGCCGATGGGCCATAGTGCAACATTGGTCACATGACCCCTCAACTATAATGCTTCATTTATAGAACTTGCCCTCTTTATATAGTTTAATCTACAATTTAAATTGTCTTCTGCAGGAATGTCAAACCGAATAAAGAAAAACAGAGGGAAAACACTATGACAAGTGGAAACCTCTTTATTACTGCCTTTATGGGTCTGCTCCAGGATACTAGTAAAGAAGTCGCTTGTCACTACATGGAACGAGTATGTATCTAGCAATGAATAAATTTTGAAAATCAATAGACAAAACTGCTAACCCTCATCTAAATAAATAAATAAATAAATAAATATAGATATAGATATATAAAATAAAGTGAACACTTAAACAACACAATATAACGCCAAGTAAATCAAACTTCTGTGAAATCAAACTGTTTACTTAGGAAGCAACACTGATTGACAATCAATTTAACATGCTGTTGTGCAAATGGAATAATAGACAACAGGTGGAAATTATTTGCAAATAGTAAGATACACTCAATAAAGCAGGTTCTGCCGGTGGGGACCACAGACCACTTCTCAGTACCTATGCTTTCTGGCAGATGTTTTGGCCACTTTTGAATGTTGGTGGTGCTTTCACACTCATGGTAGCCTGTGACAAACTCTACAACCCACACAAGTGGCTCAGGTAGTGCAGCTTATCCAGGATGGCACATCAATGTGAGCTGTGGCAAGAAGGTTTGCTGTGTCTGTCAGTGTAGTGTCTAAAAGCTGGAGGCGCTACCAGGAGACAAGTCAGTACACCAGGAGACGTGGAGGAGGCTGTAGGAGGACAACAACCCAGCAGCAGGACCGCTACCTCCGCCTTTGTGCAAGGAGGAACAGGAGGAGCACTGCCAGAGCCCTGCAAAATGGCCTCCAGCAGGCCACAAATGTGCATGTGTCTGCACAAACAGTTAGAAACCGACTCCATGATGATATGAGGGCCCGACTACCACAGATAGGGGTTGTTCTCACAGCCCAACACTATGCAGGATGCTTGGCATCTTCCAGAGAACAGCAGGATTGGCAAATTCGCCACTGGTGCCCTGTGCTCTTCACAGATAAAAGCAGGCAGTATTTGGCAGTCAGTCAGTAATGGTGTGGGGGGCATTTCTTCTGAGGGCCGGACAGCCCTCCATGTGCTCGCCAGCGGTAGCCTGACTGCCATTAGGTACCCAGATGATATCCTCAGACCCCTTGTGAGACCATATGCTGGTGCGGTTGGCCCTGGGTTCCTCCTAATGCAGGACAATGCTAGACCTCATGTGGCTGGAGTGTGTCAGCAGTTCCTACAAGATGAAGGCATTGAAGCTATGAACTGGCCCACCCGTTCCCCAGACCTGTATCTGATTGAGCACATCTGGGACATCATGTCTTTCTCCATCCACCAATGTCATGTTGCAACCACAGACTGTCCAGGAGTTGGTGGATGCTTAAGTCCAGGTCTGGGAGAAAATCCCTCAGGAGACCATCCGCCGCCTGATCCTTGTACCATCCGCCGCCTGATCCTTGTACCATCCGCCGCCTGATCTGTACCTTCAGATAGCTGCTTTTAATCCAAGATCTGTCCTCGGGTCCGTTCGGCAGGGGATGCAGTTATTGTCATAAAAACAACTTTTAATCCGGCAGCGCTGTGTCTAACGGCCGGGGCTTACATTTGTATATGCATTAGGCTGGCACAACCTCTCTGTCCTTCCTCCCCACCCTCCTCATCATTAGGAATACTCCAGGCAGATTGCTTCCTATTCCCCACCTGTGGCAGCCCAGCTGATGGGCTGGATCATTAATACACCTGTGCAAAGCTCAAACAGCAGTAAATGTTCCCTCATCATTCCTAATGATGAGGAGGGTGGGGAGGAAGGACATAGAGGTGGTGCCAGCCTAATGCATATACAAATGTAAGCCCCGGCCGTTAGGCACAGCGCTGCCGGATTAAAAGTTGTTTTTAAGGACAATAACTGCATCCCCTGCCGAAAGGACCCCAAGACAGATCTTGGATTAAAAGCAGCTATCTGAAGGTACAAGTGGTTTGGGGGGGACAGATTGTGGGTACAGAGTAGCTTTAATTTTGTGTGTGACTCCAAATCCAGACCTTCATTGGTTAATAAATTTGATTTCCATTGATGATTTTTGTGTGATTTTGTTGTCAGCACATTCAACTTTGTACAAAAGTATTCGATGAGTATATTCATTCATTCATTCAGATATAGGATGTGTTATTAGAGTATTCCCTTTATTTTTTGAGCAGTGTATATATAACAAATTCTGAACTGGTTTTAAACATTCTCACACCTAAGGTTTTCTTCTTACTTACAAGGCCTCTTTCTCCACTTATCAGACTTCTTTCCTCCTTCTACCCTGAATGTCTATCCACACTGAGGAACAGGTTACAGCTACCCATAGAGATCTATAGAGAAGGGAGGAGTAAGGAACTTCAAAGTAAGGCAGGGACAGAAAGAGTGCTAAAAACTATATCTCCACCTAAGTGCTGGATTTACAGCTTATACTGCTCAGTACAGCACTATAATGCCCCTCCCTCCTTCTGAAGGTATCTGATACAAATAAGGGAGAGTAGGAATTTGTGTTCACACATTGTTGTTTTTTGGTAAAAAAGACGGCTAAAGTGTTTTTTTTTTTAACATAGAATAGAACTTATATGCATACCACTTATTTGTATATTTCTTTCACCAGGTGCTACATTCCATTTTCTTTTTTGGACACATCAACAATCCACCAATCACGCCAGATGATTTCCTTCCTGAAGGATATATTCAGAAAGTTAAAGGTCGTTTCCCAAAGCCTTTCAAGGAGTATAACACACATTTACCTCATTACACTCCATACTCCATTCTCTTGGAATACGTAAGTATCCATGTATTACTACTATTTTAGCCTCTGAGCCCACATAAAGAAACAGGGATCAGAGAATTTTTCAGCCTACATGGGTCAAACCTTGAGCTTCTTCAGAGATTATTGAAAAAATTACTATAGTGCGGCACTGTGCATAATAGTACATTTTCTAATATGCATTAATTTTGAATTTGGCACTGGAATATGTTTCCAAACTCTTCGCTCCCCTCCATGTATAGCCAGGCCCGCTTCTGCCATGAGGCGGAATGAGCCTTCCGCCTCAGGCGGCAGAATTTGCGGTCCGGCAGGGGGCGGCATTATGTCCCCCCGCTGTCATTTTTGTTAAGTATCACTTAACAAAAATGACAGCGGCCGCTCACCTGTCCCGTCGCCCGCGCTCTCCACATCCCGTCAGGTCCCGCGATGTCACCCTGCAGCTGTCACGGACCTCCAGGCTGTGGTGAGTGCCCGGGGTCGGTGGGGGACGCGCTGGGGTGATCGGGTCGCGCGGGACCGCCCCGCGCGACCCGATCACCCCACTCACTCACCACAGCCTGGAGGTCCGTGACAGCTGCAGGGTGACATCGCGGGACCTGACGGGATGTGGAGACAGCAGAGATCGCGGGCCGGCTGTGGTGTGGGACAGGTGAGTAGACGGCTGCTGCTGCGGCGGCGTCGTCGTCGGGGGTGGGTGGGTGGGGGGGGTTTCCGGGGAGATGCCGGCTATCACTCGGGGCGGCCGCCTGAGGTTTGCCTCAGGAGGCAGAAACCCTTGAATCGGCCCTGTGTATAGCTATGCAATACGTGGAGGGGACAAAGGCAATACAGTGGGAACTCTTATCTTTATAGCTCCGGTCTCCAGTGCCAGACCCAGTGCAATGTAATTTTATGGTGCTGGGTCTCACACTGGAGATATGAGTTATAGGAGGTACCCTTTACAGGTACAGTAATGTATAACTTGTGACCATTTTATTATTGTTCAAATGCATCAAAAATTTAGGGGGACATTTATCAAGATGCATCCCTGATGTACGCCACAGAGAAGGGGCAGATAAATGTCCCCCTTAATGTCTATTTGTTGCCAACCTATCAACACTATCAGGCTGGGTTCACACACAGTATTTTTGCTCAGTATTTTGGTCCTCATATTCCTATCAAAACCAGGAGTGGATTGAAAACACAGAAAGACTATGTTCACACACTGTTGAAATTTAGAGGATGGTCGCCATATTATGACAAATAATGGCCGTTATTTCATAACAACAGCTGATGTTTTTAAATAACAGCAATTATTTGCCATAAAATGACGGCCATCCACTAAATTTCAACAGTGTGTGAACATAACCTTTCTGTGTTTTCAATCCACTCCTGGTTTTGGTTGCAATATGAGGACCAAAATACTGAGCAAAAATACTGTGTGTGAACATAGCTCAAGAAGTAAAGAGCAGAAAAAAAAGAGCATGACTGCAGGATAGGGCTATATAAGTATATACAACACTGTAAGACATTTTTATTGAACACTGTTCAAAGGCTAGGAATACCCATTAGAGATGACTCGTAGCCAACGTCCCAAATATGAGATATTACAACCATAAAAAAAAAGTTTAGGACTTCCTTATTACGCTTTTTTTTTTTTTTTTTTTTTTTACAGTTTCTTGATATGCTTTCCTATTTCTGAGATATGTGGGTTTATAATTGGAATTTGAATTTAGTTATTAGATGAGCATGAACTTGATTTTATGATTATATAGTCCGGAGGTGTGAAAATTTTACATTGAGGGGTGTGTATGCCTAAAGGCCATATTACATGGAGCAATACTCCGCCAAATCAGGCCCATTCAGCAGGTTATCGTACTGTGTAATAAAATCTGTCAAATTCCAGTCAGCACTTTTGGTCGTTGGGTACCTAAACACTGAGACCCCAAAGATCCTCACCCTTTTATTTCTGAGAAGAGTCAAGCATAAGGTATATAGATTTATAAAAAGTCTCAGAAGGACATGCAAAGCAGGTCTTTTGTGCCACCTTTTTGTGGTAGCTTTCCCTTCAATCAAATATTTCTAATTCTTTAAGAAGCTTCAGAACATGACTAGGAATGTAAAAGGCCAAGCCAAAAAACTTCACTAGAAGGAGAAGCTATCCATCTGTAGCACCTGTTTTGAGTGTTTTTGCATCTTGTCAGTACAGAGCAGGTTGAAGGCTGTAGAGAGGCTGTAATGTAGAACTTCTGGGAAAGTTTTCTGGCTTGGTTTATTAAATCCCTAGCCATGTTATGAAGCTTCTTAAAAAAGAGCTCCAGGCAGGATCACTTTCTTTTAAACTCCCGGGGAGGGTGTGGGTGAAAAAGTCATGAACGGAAAAAAGCCAGCTTACCCCATCCACCGAGCTTCACAGCACGGGCTCACACTCCCACAGGTGTCCTGAGTAGATGCAGAAAAGAAACGAGTCCAGCTCCCGGCAAGGTGGAATCAAGTGCGTTGTTTATTGTATCTCCGTCACCGTACACACGTGCGGTATGCCCCCAACTGAAGCCTACGCGTTTCGGCTGCTACACCGCAGCCTTAATCATGGCTATCCTCCACTAAGTTAGATCACAATAAATAGTTACCAGCCGGCGGGGGGGCAGGGCAGTGGACCGCCCACCTCTCTGACTGCATCTGCATCACCGCACAGCTGCGAACTAAATAAGTCTGATCAGCTTGTGGAGACAAAAGACTAGTGATTCATAATAGCAAAATACATCATAAAACACAGATCACACTAGTGTATGTGTAATATATACACCTTTGCCCCAAATGCCATATATGCTCAACATATGAGCACAAGACCATACTTATGCTAGGGGTGAGACAGGAATTCACACTGGTATAGCAGTGCTGAAAGCTAAACAGCTGAGCAGGTAAACAGGAATTCACACTGGTATAGCAGTGCTGAAAGCTAAACAGCTGAGCAGATAGACATGAATTCACATGGGAGTCATCAGGAATCAGTATAGCTACATAGAGGAATATAACCAAGCTACTGGCCGAGAAAAAAAAAAAAAAAAGGGGCAATCACGTATATGTGGTCTCAACTCGTGGAGTATGTATGATAATTCCCAACATATAGAACACAGAAGTAATCAATAATAAATGAGAAGTTCTCTCTTTAAATTCATGCCCTGGGGGAAACAGGTGTCCAGGCAGAACATCCAAAAAGCTTCCCTGTCCTTGAGCAGCTTCTGGATGTCGCCTCCCCTGATGGTGGTATGTATTTTTTCAATAGCAAATATGCGAAAGCATTTAGTGGATCCGTTATGTATATCTAGAAAGTGTTTTGAAGCCCCGGATGGTGTTCTATTGCCTGGGTTTTCAATATCGTATAGATGTTCGCAAGCACGGGTTTTCAACTTACGAGTTGTACAACCTACATACAAAATATTACAGCTTGTGCATTCGATAATATACACTACATTAAAGCTGTTACAGTTTAGAAAAGATTTTATTTGGTATGTTTTGTTACCTCCTGTATCGGTGAATTCCTTGCGTGTTATGCTATATGAACATGTTTTGCAGGGGTGATGGCCGCATTTGTAAAACCCAACTGTGTTGAGCCAAGTGGCATTATTCCTGCGATGTTTGTTGTTACCCGGCATAGATGGTGATAGTGTGTCACCTAATGTGCGCGCTCGTCTAGATACAACATTGATGCCGTCTGACAATACTGTCTTCATTGTAGGGTCTACTTTCAAGATGGGTAAATAGGTGTTAACAATATTCTTTATGTGTGTGAATTGGGGGCTAAATGTAGTGACTAGTGTAGGTTTCTGTTTGCATTGTGAGTTAGATGTGGTTCTGTCTTGTAATAACTCTTCTCTACTCCTAGTGTCCGCTTTTTTGCATGCTCTGTCGATCATCCACCTTTTGTACCCTCTGTCCAATAAACGTTGTGTGCAGGTCTGTTTTTCACGTGTGTATAGTGTCTCCTGGCTGCAATTTCTCTTCATGCGGAGAAGTTCACCTACTGGAATGGATTTAATCGTATGCAGGGGATGGTTGCTTTTAGCATGTAGTGTGGTATTTCCTGAAATGGGTTTTCTGAAATTTGTGGTGCCAATAACCTGGCCTGGAATGCCCTGCAGTGTCAAATCCAGGAAAACCATAGTATTTGGATGCATGTTCGCTGTGAACTGTAAGTTCCAAGAGTTGGAATTGATGTAAGACAAAAACTGGTCCAAATCAGACATCTCTCCGCTCCATACAATGAGCAGATCATCAATGTATCTGCCATACCATTGTATGGAGCGGAGAAAGGGATTGGACACAGTATAAATGAATTTTTCTTCCCAAAAGGACATAGTGAGATTAGCAAGGGAGGGGGAGTACTTGGCTCCCATGGAAACTCCACTTATCTGTAAATAAAAATTGCCCGAACAGAAGAAAAAATTATGTGTCATGAGAAACCAGGTAGCCATCTTGATAAACACAATCAAATCTAAATCATAATGGCTATACGTTTGTAGATGGAAATCTAATGCTTGCATAGCTACTGGGTGAGGGATGGACGTATACAATGAAACTACGTCCAGACCTACCCAGGTGTATTCTGGTTCCCAGGGGACATCATGAAGTGATCTTAGAACATCAGTGGTATCTTTTAGGTAGCCTGGAACACGCCGCACAAGGGGCTGTAACAATCCATCTAGCCATGCGCATAGTCTCTCACAGAGCGACTGTCGTCCAGAGACTATGGGGCGCATGGGTGGTGGAGTCACCCCCTTGTGGGTTTTAGGTAGACCGTAAAGGATGGGGGTGGTGGGGTTCTGCGGACAGAGAAACTCAGCCTCTCTATCAGAGAGTGCATGTAGTGCTACGCCCTCCTGTAATAATTTTTGCAACTCTTGAGTGTAACTTTTGGTGGGGTTACCAGACAGTTTATGGTATACTTGTTGATCTGACAGTAATGTTTGTATTTGTGTATCATACATTTGCCTGTCCATCACCACCACCACCCCCCCTTTGTCTGAGTTTTTTATTACAATGTTGTCTAAGCTTTTGAGATCTTCATAGGCTTTCTTCTGATGTATAGTCAGGTTGGATTTATGCTTTGTGCTTGGCATTTTCTCAGACAGTTCTTTCAGGTCTCTGAATACACATTGCTGAAAGTGTTCCATATGGTCGGTACGAGATTGTAAAGGATAATACTGGGGATTGGCCATCCTAAAGCGTGGTGGATCTTGTATATCCTGTTCCGTTTCACTATTTAATTCCTGGAGCTCTGTCAGGCATTTTAAAGAAAATTGTTCGTTGAAATTCAGACCCTGATATATATTAGGCTGTATAGACTGCGCATTTGGTTCCATAGTTTCATCTTCTTGGAAAAAATGTTTCCTCAGTGTAAGATCCCGGATGAATTTATTTATATCCTTAATGGTAGCAAATAGATCGAAGTTCTGCACCGGTGCGAAGCTGAGACCTAGTGACAAAACTTCGATCTGAGTGTCTGTAAGTGCATGGGAAGACAAGTTGATCACACTTGATCTTGTTCTTTCAGTCTCGTTCTGGTGTTCTGACTCGGGGTTCCTTCCTGATTTATGATGTTTCCTGCCCCCACGTTTGCGTTGGCGTTTTTTGGGGGCCGTACAGTTTTAGGTTTTTTGTAATATGTAGCCTGTGAGATGACGTTGGTGGAACTAGAGTCAGAACCAGAGGGATCATCAGTGGTCTCGGCATCTGGGGAGCTGAAGGTGACTCTACTCTTTTTGTGTCTACGTCCTCCTTTGCGTGTTTTCAGGATGGACTTAGGTGTAGAGAACACCTGCTCCCACCTGCCCCATTCATAGACTTGATCTTGTCTGTAATCAAACAGATCCCTCTGAAACTTGGTTTTTTTCCATTTCGCTATGCTGTCCTCTAGGGCTTCAATACGTTTGTTAGTTTCTGTCAGTAAAGTGTCATACTCCGTCAGTTCATGAAAAACTTCAATGGATTTTTTTATTTGTTCTACTTCTATCTTTATTTCCTCATGTTTGTCTTTTTCATATTTTATTATAAGATTCATTAGATCCAAGGAGCATTTACTTAACAGTTCATTCCATTGTTTCACAAACTCCTCAGAAAATACAACTGTTGGGATCTTCTTTAATCTTAGCCCCCGTGGAATCATGGCTTTAGAGATGTAATTTTGCAGTGAGGTATAGTCCCACCATACTCGTGTCTCATTAGCCAATGCTTTTTCCAACTTTTTCAGGGCGGCTTTGAAATCAAGCAGTTGTAGTTCTGAGCCTTCCTCCGTAGTGAAGACATCTGCTATTTTCTCCACCCTGCTCTTTTGGCTTTCCATGTTGGTGAGGGGAATGTGTGAGTCTTGAGTAACACTATGGGGGCAAATGCCTGTGTGTACGGGAGTCAATGCTGATCGGAGTGAATGTATATGATAAACGCTGGGGAAGCACGGCTAAAATTGGATATCACAGTCATGAACGGAAAAAAGCCAGCTTACCCCATCCACCGAGCTTCACAGCACGGGCTCACACTCCAACAGGTGTCCTGAGTAGATGCAGAAAAGAAACGAGTCCAGCTCCCGGCAAGGTGGAATCAAGTGCGTTGTTTATTGTATCTCCGTCACCGTACACACGTGCGGCATGCCCCCAACTGAAGCCTACGCGTTTCGGCTGCTACACCGCAGCCTTAATCATGGCTATCCTCCACTAAGTTAGATCACAATAAATAGTTACCAGCCGGCGGGGGGGCAGGGCAGTGGACCGCCCACCTCTCTGACTGCATCTGCATCACCGCACAGCTGCGAACTAAATAAGTCTGATCAGCTTGTGGAGACAAAAGACTAGTGATTCATAATAGCAAAATACATCATAAAACACAGATCACACTAGTGTATGTGTAATATATACACCTTTGCCCCAAATGCCATATATGCTCAACATATGAGCACAAGACCATACTTATGCTAGGGGTGAGACAGGAATTCACACTGGTATAGCAGTGCTGAAAGCTAAACAGCTGAGCAGATAGACATGAATTCACATGGGAGTCATCAGGAATCAGTATGGCTACATAGAGGAATATAACCAAGCTACTGGCCGAGAAAAAAAAAAAAAAAGGGGCAATCACGTATATGTGGTCTCAACTCGTGGAGTATGTATGATAATTCCCAACATATAGAACACAGAAGTAATCAATAATAAATGAGAAGTTCTCTCTTTAAATTCATGCCCTGGGGGAAACAGGTGTCCAGGCAGAACATCCAAAAAGCTTCCCTGTCCTTGAGCAGCTTCTGCATGTCGCCTCCCCTGATGGTGGTATGTATGTGGGTGAAAAAAACAACATCCACTTACCTCCCTGGCTCCAGCACTAGTGCCTGAATTTCGCCACTCCAGTCCCCGGACACTACCTTGTCTAGAGACAGGGGTTGGGACGTAATGCTGCAGGCCCACAGCAGCGGAATGCAGGAACCAGCTATGGGGCCAGGGAGTAAGTGGATGTAAGTGGATGTTATTTTTTTCACCCAACCCCTTCCCCTCCGTTGGCATTTTGAAAAAAGTGGTCCTGCCCAGAGTTTTCTTTTGTACCCTTGAGGCACTTGTCATGGTGGCCAGAAGTAGTATGTGCCCACCCCTGGATGTACCAATACACACTTTTTTGTTAGAACTGGTGCAGGTGTTCGTGCAGGTGTCAGTAAAACACAGAGTCTCTGGTGAACTTAAACAATAATAAGCTTACTGTAGAAATCCTTTTTGTAGTGCAACATACAAGATAAAGTCTTTGCTCCAATACAAAACAATACAGGCAATAGTCTGCTTTAAACAAATACATTCAGCTTCTCACTGGTTTAGGAATAGACAAGCTCTTCACAAGTATGCGAGCTGGATATTTGGGTTATAGAGTATAATACTTTCTTTTCACAGCTTCTCAGAATAATATTTAGTCTCAGCTTCTCGCTGGAGGGTTATTAGTTTATATAGTACTTGACAAGCCTCTGTGTTGCTTTATCTTGGCTTAGTAGGCTGGCTGTAGGAGGAGAGGAGCGGGCTGAGGGCTACTATGGTTATTAGGGGCTTTACCTAGACCCTAAGGTGCTCAGCTGTGGGGGCTTTAGAGAAAGAGTACCTATGCCCACAGGTATGAGCTTCCTCCTAATGCTGTCTATGGGCACAGAGTGACATAGAAACAGGAATGTAGGCCCCACCTTGTGAGTAGAGCTAGCTGTCGGGGGGTCCCCTAAGGAAACCTAGCAATAGCAGTGGAATATTTCAGCTTTCCGCCACTGACCAGAGATCCTGTTTTAGTTTTCAGTTTCTGTTTGTTGGTGAGAATGGTCCTGTTCTCAGTATCACACCATACATTGCACTTTAAGACAAACCCCCTATTAACTACTTTACATGACAACTTTTTTTTTAATAAATTAATGTTCTTTTTTTACCGCTTACTTTAGATGACTGAAAGAATGGAATTGGAAAATCTAGATTTATTATTGAAAAAACTGGAAACTGTTAACAAATCACTTTTGAAACCTAAGATTAATAACGAAGACCAATTTATTGCCAATGATTTTGCCTTCACTGCTTCTGCGGTCACATACTGCTGCGTGAAAGATTCCAACGATGCAAAGGTTCTCAAGAAAGCTTTTGGATCCTCCATGTCTTGTAAGGGGAAGACCCAGAGGATTATAATGATTGCTATATCTGCTCTGCATGTGTGGGACAGGGCGATCTCCTATGCTGTGTGTTGTGCTGGTAGCAGTCTCCCTATAACATTCCCTGAACGAGTTTCCTGTACAACCTATAGCTTCAAAACAAGAGCGAAAATCCCTCCATGTAATAAATGCTTTAAAATGTACAATGTAAATTGTGACCCAGAACATGAAGCGCACAACAGGAAGGAGGATTGGTTGTATGGGAATTGTGCCGAAAATGAATCGCTCAGCAGGCTGCTGCACGGTGATGAAGACGTGAGAGGAGAGATATGTATTATAGGTAGTAATGGCCAGAAACTGATGAACAGACAGGATATAGTGAACAAATTCAAAGAAGAGTATGAGGAGAAAATGAAGAAGAAAGTCAAAGAGCTCATAACACCTTTTAAGTTTAAGCTTTCCAAAGATCAATGGGACTTCTTCATCCCCGAGCAATCTCTTTGAAGTATCATCTTGGGCGTCTTCTGTAGTCCACATCATGCAACAAGTTACTCTTGAAATCTATAGACAGGTGTAATAGACTGATTGGAGGTTACCTTGGCCACATATATATAATTTTTTTTCTTATAGGATCATAAATATGATGCTTGATTTATAATAGTATATAATCTGTGTAATCGATGGCGGGGTTAATGGTCTTCTGTGATGAAATCAGAAATGAGAAAGATGTCTGAGACTTTGCGGAGTTTACATGATCTCCAGAATGTGATCAGTATAAAAAAATGAAATCCCAATATTACAATCAAAGGGGCTGATCCCTTTCCCTTCAACCAATAAAAAAGTGAGAATATCTTTTACTTATCAGTACAAATAAACAAAAAGAAAATAGATATTTGTTGCATGTAAGTAACACATCAGGCTGTACATAATACAGATGGATAGCTTAATAGGCATATGTCCTATTGCCACAAGATGTATGAAATATAGAAAGCACATCCTCATACTCAGCCATCCCTACGTGTTTTGACCCCAAGGGTTTCTTCAGGGGATGTATTTGGCCTTAGAGGACTGTGGAGTCCAGGGTACTGATTTGTACCCAGACTAGTGCAGCCACCATGTACATAGATGTAACACAGATGGAGGTGCCACTTGTTTAACTGTTAAAGGGAAAGGGGCATGTAAACCCCTCTCCTCATTCACTGTGACATGCTGGGAATACTTCTATATGAATCTCTATGGCATAACGAGTTTTAAGACTGGCAATATACTGTAGAAAAACAGGTTAGACATCTATCGAGAGGTCTGGTTCTGCACTGGTGTCCTCCCAGAGGACACATAACATTAAATGGTGGCCCCCATCTGGGGATTAGGGTGTAATAGGAAGGGATAGGTTTCTGAGCTGGGCCCTTTTGGGGTGACAACTCCACCCAGGCGTACTTAGATATTGTACAGAATAAGGGACAGTATCCTTAGGCCCCTGCTCTTTTCCCTCCCTTGCAGCCGCTGGTTAGCACAAGGTGACTGGGACCTAGGTCAGTGTGTGATATACAAATGTACCTCATGTGGGTGCCCAGAGTGGGCAATTATTGGCGATGAGCATTATATTGATGTATTTAAAAAAAAAATTAATTATTTCATTTTTATATATAGTTTTTATACCTTATAGTCTATTCTGTTGCTCAGTCCAGTTACAGCAATATCCAATTTATATTGTTTCTGTTTTGCTACATTCCAAAAATAAACGTTTATTTAAACTCTTTATTAAAATAAACAAAATAAGTTTACTCTATTGTAATTTGTGGAAAGTTTTTCCATCTAAGGATCTGGGTGAGGGCTTTTTTTTGTGGTTTGTAGTAGTAGTGGCCAATGGGATAGATAGGGCTTTTTGATTGCCTTTTAGGCCACATTCACACGGTCCTGAAATTTTCAGGACAATATATTATGCCCATAATTGCCATCTGCATAAAATGCATCCGTAATCCATATTTTTCGCAGATCCGTAAGAGTGGGAAGTCGCTTGTTAAAATGGCTGCCAGCTGGAGCTACGCCTGTGACATTAGAATTAAAGATCTGTATTTTGCGGATGTAACAGACAAGACTTCTCCACTGTTCAGAAATTACAGACGCTCCCATAGACTTGTATGGGAAAATCCATGACACAAGTAAGGTCTGTACTAGGGCTTGTCAGTAATTTTTGTGGATTACGGATCTGTAAAACTACGGACGGAGTGAAGAGCTCATTAGGAATCAAATTTGTCCATAATAGCGGACATCCTCAAGCAAGGTACCCTAATAAAGACTTATTCTCAGTGTTCATTAGGATGCATTGGTAGAGAAGCGGATAAGCAGCTTTTCTGGTGTCAGGGAAACGGACCGTACGCAGTGCGCCAAACAGACTAATATGCAATACATTTAAGAAATACATATGTTACATAAAAATGTCCCTCTTTCTTGTGTCCCCTATTAGAATCAGGTTAGAATGCCCCAACCTGCTAATAGATTCACATTTAATATGGGATTTTTTTTTTTAATATATGCAATATATAAATGAATAAATATAATTTATTACAACAAAGTGTTGCAGTTGCTATTGAGCATCTAGAGGTAAATTGTGGGGTGTTAGCTGTATATATAACACATGACACTAGCAGTGCTCCTGCACCCACACCCTTCCGTGCACCATGATATGATGAACTATGACATCACAGGAAAGAAAGAGGTCACTGAGCTTATTATTTTGGACAGCAGATCACAGACAAGTGACTAAGACTTTACAGCTGTTTTTATGGGGTAAGCAGCCATTTTTAATAAATGAAGTAAAATACAAGTACTGTGTGTTAGGAATCACATTGGCTATCACAGGGAGGGAAGTTGTTTGGAAAAACAGTGACCATTTAAGAAGACCTTGGGCAAAACCTGTGGTATGCTATAATGACACTGCACAAAACATTGTATCCAGGGGCGTAACTAGAAATAGCTGGGCCCCATAGCAAACTTTTGATTGGGCCCCCCCCCCTCCTCGACCAACCACTATGCCATCAACACACCCAGCTCTACACAGGTTCTGTACACCATATAAATTACACTGCAGTTATATTAGGTGACTCACAGGGGACGTCTTCTCTCATTAGAGTTGTTTCCTTTTCATTTTCTTCTCCATATGCCCTGGGCAATTATAAGAACTTCTCCGAGCCACGAATCCACAGAATCTGCCAGACAGACAAATTAGGCTCTGTGTAGACAGCTTATAGATTGCCCCTTGTCCAGTCCTCCATATAGATGGCCCCATGTGCATCTACTATAGTAGAGATCCCCCTCTGTGTAATCCATTTATAGTAGATGACACCCTCTGTGCATTCCTTATATCAGGGGTAGGGAATCTCGTCTCTCCAGCTTCTGCAAAACTACAACTCCCATTATGTGTGGACAGTCAAAAATAAAGCTGTAGTTTTGCAATAGCTGAAGAGCCAAGGTTCCCTATCCATGCCCTACAGTATATGGTCCCCTCTGTGTAGTCCTCTTAGATGATCCCTCTGTGTAGTCCACCCCCAGTGTAGTTCCCCTTATAGATGCCCCCTAGTCCCCTTCATAGATGGCCCCTCTGTGTAGTTCCCCTTTTAGATGGCCCACATTCCCAATAAAGGTAGCCCCCAGTGTTGTCCATCCCCGTCCCGCATATAGGTAGCCCCCAGTGTTGTCCATCCCCCATATAGGTAGCCCCCAGTGTTGTCCATCCCCCATATAGGTAGCCCCCAGTGTTGTGCATCTCCCCTATAGGTAACCCCCAGTGTTGTGCATATCCCCTATAGGTAGCCCCCAGTGTTGTGCATTCCCATCCCCCATATAGCCCCCAGTATTGTGCATCCTCCCATATAGCCCCCAGTATTGTACATCCCCCATATAGCCCCCAGTATTGTGCATCCCCCCATATAGCCCCCAGTATTGTGCATCCGCAGCCCCCATATAGTCCCCAGTGTTGTGCATCCTCAGTCCCCATATAGCCCCCAGTAATGTGCATCCCCTTCCCCACATAGCCCCCAGTATTGTGCATCCCCTTCCCTACATAGCCCCCAGTATTGTGCATCCCCTTCCCCACATAGCCCCCAGTATTGTGCATCCCCTTCCCCACATAGCCCCCAGTATTGTGCATCCCCATCCCCCCATATAGCCCCCAGTATTGTGCATCCCCATCCCCCATATAGTCCCCAGTATCGTGCATCCCCCCATATAGCCCCCAGTATTGTGCATCCCATCCCCCCATATAGTCCCTAGTATTGTGCATCCCCCCATATAGCCCCCAGTATTGTGTATCCCCTTCCCCACATAGCCCCCAGTATTGTGCATCCCCCATATAGCCCCCAGTATTGTGTATCCCCTTCCCCACATAGCCCCCAGTATTGTGCATCCCCCCACATAGCCCCCAGTATTGTGCATCCCCCCATATAGCCCTCAGTATTGTGTATCCCCTTCCCCACATAGCCCCCAGTATTGTGCATCCCCCCATATAGCCCCCAGTATTGTGCATCCCCTTCCCCACATAGCCCCCAGTATTGTGCATCCCCTTCCCCACATAGCCCCCAGTATTGTGCATCCCCTTCCCCACATAGCCCCCAGTATTGTGCATCCCCTTCCCCACATAGCCCCCAGTATTGTGCATCCCCTTCCCCATATAGCCCCCAGTATTTGCATCCCCCATATAGCCCCCAGTATTGTGCATCCCCTTCCCCACATAGCCCCCAGTATTGTGCATCCCCATCCCCCCAGTATTGTGCATCCCCATCCCCCCAAATAGTCCCCAGTATTGTGCATCCCCCCATATAGCCCCCAGTATTGTGCATCCCCATCCCCCCATATAGTCCCCAGTATTGTGCATGCCCCCATATAGCCCCCAGTATTGTGTATCCCCTTCCCCACATAGCCCCCAGTATTGTGCATCCCCCCATATAGCCCCCAGTATTGTGTATCCCCTTCCCCACATAGCCCCCAGTATTGTGCATCCCCCCATATAGCCCCCAGTATTGTGTATCCCCTTCCCCACATAGCCCCCAGTGTTGCCCCTCTGATTAAAAAAACAAACACCTAACCACACGCTCCCCGGTCGGTCGCCGGTCTCCTCTTCTCTCTGATTTATGAAGAGAGGTCAGCTCACCATGTAGACTTGTGCAGAGCAGGCAAATTATCCCAATGGAAGCAGGTGGATATGAAGCAGGCCGCACCCGGCAAGTAGACAATAGTAAACGTAGAAGGTCCACAGCTTCCAAAAAAGTAGATCAAGGGGTGATCAAGGGGTATTCTCCCCGAAACATGTAGGCCTGCATTTTTATTCCTTGTACTTTTTATATGCTGAAATAAAGAATCTACTTTTTTGGAAGCTGTGGACCTTCTACGTTTACTATTCTCCTCTTCTCTCTGCCTCCGCTTGATGAGCAGCCCTCTGGTGAAGTCCTGGCTGCGTCATCGCTGAGCACTCAGTGTGCGCGGCGGCGGCTGGGACTTCCGGTACTAAGAACACAAACCGGAAGTCCCAGCCTCGGCGGCGCACACTGAGTGCTCAGCAATGACGCTGCCAGGACTTCACCAAAGAGCTGCTCATCGGGCGGGACACTCTTGTGATTGCAAGCAGAACGCTTGCTTGGGGTCACAAGAATGATTGACAGGGCGGGAAGCCTAAGCTTCTCGCGCTGTCAGTCAGAACGCTGAACACCCGGGAGGCCCGCTCGGCCGCCGGGTGTTGCAGGCGGTCATCTGCGGGGGGCCGAGGCCACGGGCCCCCTGATGTTAGGGGCCCCGTAGCAGCCGCTACGGCGGTAGTTCCGCCCCTGATTGTATCCTAGGACCGCAATGCTTCTATGCCGCTAATTTGCACCCTACTGCACACTGACAGACAGGCAAGGATTGGCCTTCCTGATGTCCGACCCATGTATGCACCATTGTCTCACAGCGCGGAGCAGGCTTGGTGAGTCTGACACATGAGGGCATCAACTTCACTAGCTTATTGCACATGCACCATTATGTAAGTCACTGGTGCGTGCAAGGACTTCAAGGGGGTTTTCCAGCGCTACAAAAACATGGCCACTTTTTCCCCTGGGATCTGTTCAGCAGGTGATGCAGTTATTGTCCTAAAAAAAACAACATTTCGGCTATGTTCACACTACGTAAAAGTACAGCCGTTGTTGCCATCGGCAACAGCGGCCATACTTTGTACGGGTGAAAAATGCCTATTGTTATATGGGATCCCGGCCGGAGCATATACACATCGTATGCGCTCTGGCCGGGATCCTGCACGGGGCCGCAAAGAACTGACATGTCAGTTTTCTGCGGCCGTAGAAAACCCTGTCAGTTCACACAGTGAAGCGAGCGGCTCCAGACGCTTGCTTCACTATGTGCTATGGGAGGTTGTGATGCGGGCATACGCTGATGCGCCCACATCAGAACCCTGCGGCTAAAATATCATCCTTAAGTACGGAACGGCTGGTCTCTATACATTGTGTGAAGATAGCCTTAAACTGGCAGCCCCGTGCCCAACGGCCAGGGCTTTGATTGTGTATGCTTTAGGCTGGCACAACCCCTCCGTCCCTCCGTCCCTCCTCCCCACCCTCCTCATCATTAGGAATGCTCCAGGCAGATTGCCTCCTATTCCTCACCTGTGTGAATACTGAACATGGGCTGGATCGTTAAGGCACCTGTGCAATGTTTAGACAGAAGAAAATGTTCCAGTGGCATTCCTAATGATGAAGAGGGTGGGGAGGAGGGACGGAGGGGTGGTGCAAAGTTAGTGCACAGATATGGCACTGCCGTTGGTCACGGGGCTGCAAGTTTAAAAGTTGTTTTTTAGGACAATAACTGCATCACCTGCCAAACGGACCCCAGGACAGATCTTGGATTAAAAGCAGCTATCTGAAGGTACAAGTGGTTTTGGGGGGGTCAGATTGTGGGTACAGAGTTGTTTTAAAGCTATGTTCCCACACAGTATTTTTGGCTGGTATTTTGCAACCAAAACCAGAAGTGGATTGAAAACACAGAAAGGCTATGTTCACACACCATGTCACCAATAATAAATCCTTCTGTTAAACCCATCAAGCTTCCTTTATAAAGAAACAGAGCAGAGTTGATGAACGTTATTAAATACCTTATTATATTATAAGTTATACTCTCTAAATGCCAGAGCACACCTCCAGCAATCCATTGAAAAACCTCTACGGTTATGCACATCAATGTGCAACATTTTCTAACCCAGAATTAAAACTCGATTGCTCTTTGCTGCTTGGCAGCTTCATTTGCTTACAAGTTGCATGCTCCATTCATTTCAAGTGTAATATGAACTGGATGGCCGCAACAGCGACCATAACCGGGCCGCAGCACCACAGTATGGTAGACAGTAACACCAACTAATACATGTACAATTCAGAACTCCAGAAATAAACTCAACACATATGGTGCGAAAACACAGAATTACTTTATTTTAGAGGAATTACTTTGATATAAATGTCCTACAGAGACATCCATGAGAGAAGAATTTAAGAAACAGTAAAACATTTCTTTTCCATGACTACATTCTTGTGGATATAAAATGGCCATGACAAACCCTACAGGCATTATTATTATACCAAGCAGTAGGATGAGGCAAGGCATGGCATTACTGATGTGGTACCAGTGATCTGTGGACAGCTTCAAATAGCAGGCGGTAGGAATGATGAAGACGAGGGGAGTGGCACTGAGGACGCCCTGAAAAATAACATATATATATATTAGATACTATTACAATGTTGTAACAGTTAAAAAAAAATCTAAATATTGGATATGGTTCCCCATTACATGTTACATGCATCCGATATAACAATAAGGGAGTTAATGCCTTCTTTATGTTTTGGCATACGTATGTTCACACGCTGTACAAACAACGGCATTCACCAGGCAGAAACAATATTGGTATATTTTAATAAATTGGACAATTCCATGCGCTATGATATCAAATATGTTTTTTTTTTACATATTTATATTTGTATAATGGAAAAGGGGGTAATTTAAACTTTTATTAGGGGAGGGGTTTTGCCATGTTTTTTTAAAAAACTTTTTAAACGCTTTTTAAGTCCCCCTAGGACTGCGTATACGGAACAATGCTGTGCCATTGCATAGCACTGATCAGTATTATCAGTAGAGATGAGTGAACCAGGCCCTCGACCCGGTTCGCTCATCTCTAATTATCAGCAATCCTCCAATAGAGTCTGCCTGACGCAAACTCTATGAGAAGATTGCTGATCTGACAGGACGTAGGTAAGTACTATACCACCACCTGCCAGTGGTGGTATACCATCCAACTACCATACTTAAGTGCAGACTCCAAGGGAAACATTACCAGGGACATTTGCAGCACCCTGAAGGCACGCTCAGCCACCGGGCACTGCAAATTATAACACCTCAGGGGGCCCAGTACTGCAGGATCGGGCCACCATAGCAGTCACTATGGCTGCTACTGTGGTAGTTACTCCCCTGGTAACTCTAATGACTGCACATTAATAAACATAGATTAGGGAATTTATCAACTATATAGACCCGCAGGCAAAAGACGCACACTTTTTCGCAATTATGTAGTTATGTAAAAATTTGCAACATTTTAAAAATGTATACCAGTCATGCTGACACCGCTTGTAGGCTTCATTTACAACCAGGGGGTATCTTGTAAAGCTAATTTACTATATGCGTCTTTTCCATATTTATTGCAAAAATGTCCAATATTGATTCCACACAAGAGGCGATATATTTCCCAGCGTAGAGTAAATGAATGTGTGATGAGTGACTTAGATGCATGCCCACTTGCACAAAAGTTTCAACAATGTACATACATTGCACTTTCTGTACACCAATCTATTACACTGCAGCAATAGACCACACACACACACACACACAAATACCCTGATAATAAATTCCCCCCATAAACTTCTATTACAGGTGATGCCATTTTACACTTACGTTAAGCTCTAGCGCCATTCCTAGACAGTCGGAGAATAAAGATATGACTGTGGTAACAGAAACAACCAGCAATGTGATTGTAAAATGATGGACAGTCGAAAGGGTCCCACCAAAGAAAGTGTTTGAGATCACCTGGGAGAAGCAGAAATATCTTAGATCATGTGACATGAAGGCTCTTCCATTGTGGACCATTAAAGGGGTACTCCGGATTTTTTTAATCAACTGGTATCAGAAAGAAATAAGGATGTGTAAATCATTTTTATAAAAACATCTGAAGTCCCATCCCTGCTAGGGTCAGAGTCCCTAGCAGGGTCAGGGATGGGAGGGAAAGTAAAGAGGCATTCCGGCCCTTAGGAGCCGTGACATTCCAGGCCCTCTCAGCCAGTCAGTGGCTGTAGTGGTGTCCCACCTCTGCTGCTGACTGGTTGAATGGGCCTGATATACATCCCCTTCCGGGTCTTTTCTCTACACCAGGAAGTATCCAGTCTTCTGAAGCTTTTTAGTCTTGCGCTGGTTGAAAAAAAGAGACTAAACACATGAAGTTCCGACCAGTACAGAAAGTCACGGCTCAATGTGTCCATCAGTCACATGACTGCCTTCTCTGTGAATGCAGATAACCAGGACATCCTGTGTTTAGTCTTTTTTTTTTTCAACGAGTCAGACACAGTTTTCCATGACAACTTAAAAAAAAAAAAAGTAAATTGCAAACTTGCTTTATATCACATCCCCTGTTGATTTAGATTTTGAAAGTTATATTGAGAGTGACACTTTAACTGTGCCCACCTGTTGCATGCCACTGTACATTTTGTGTGTGTAGAAATAATTTGTTAATGAGCTCATAAGATATAATGGTGCACTTTATAGTTTTAACTTATTTGTTTTTAAATAACTGTTTCTACTTACAGTACTTTACATCATTTTCTATATGGGCTTCATTTATCTAGGCTGTTCTCTTTGGAACCACCACTAGAGGGCTGTCATGTCACACTTACTATTATTGATCTTTTCATTATACATATCAGGGTATACAGTGGTACCTTGGTTTAAGAGTAACTTGGATTAAGAGCGTTTTGGTTTAAGAGCTCACAGTTTTTTAAAATTGTGACTTGGTTTGAGAGCATTGCTTTGGTTTAAGAGCTCCCTGTACTGGGTGGTAGGGGAAGTGGGGGAGGGGCATGGTCTGCATAGCGGGGTCTACAGCTCTGTACTCTGACCCAGGAAGTCTCCCTCACCTTCCAAATCATAGCAGATCCACTTCAAGCTGGGGCTTACATCAGGGGACAGGACTGTGAGGTAATCTCTCCATAGCTGTAACCCCTCTCTCCCCGGACAGAGAGTGCTGCATGTATGTGCCCACATCTGTCCTGCTCATTCCTTCCTGCTCCCTGCAGTCTCTGTCAGTCCTTGTGTTTCCCATCCTCTCCATTACTGTACAGTAACTTATAATATCACATATTCTGCTGTTTCTAAATGTTTGTTTAATCTCTTTTACTTGTTATTCAGAATAATAAATCATTGTTTTTGGGGTGTGGAACCAATAATTTGCTTTGGTTTAAGAGTGGATTTGGATAACAAGCACAGTCCCGGAACAAATTATGCTCCTAATTCAAGGCACCACTATATATATATATATATATATATATATATATATATATATATATATATATATATATATATGTTCTGAAAATGGTATGTGGGTGTGTAACATATGTATAGTGGCATGCAAAAAATTAGGTACCCCTGGTCCAAATTGCTGTTACTGTGAACAGTTAAGCAAGTTGAAGATGAAATGATGAAGTATGGAAACCACAGGATATGTGAGACCTCACATTAGTTTGAATGCCTCACACCTTACATAGCGTCTTAGGGTTAAGGCTTGTACACAGTCATTGTTAGGAAAGGCCTTTATCAATATCCAGACTTCTTTAACCTTGTCCCAAAAAAACAGTATCTATAGGTTCTTCTAAGCAGCTGCCTATCACTATGAAAATAGTTGAGGACCACAAAGCAGACAGCATAGCGTTTTCAGGTTGTCATCTCCCCAGTTTGAACTGAAATGAGGAAATAACAGATAACAGGAAGAGAGGTGTCTATAGAATCGTGGTCCAGGTCACCATTTGCAGTGTCTTCCCATTCCCATCTACTGTATGTTCCTCCTCTGTAATGTTGTGAATTCCTTTTTCTTGGTCTTACAGCGCCCTCTTCTGGGCTTTTTCTGGCATCGCTGTTAACGAAGGATAAAAACCCCATCCCTTTGTGAATCAGCAGCTGTAGCCTAAGGGCCCTATTCCACGGGACGATTATCGTTCGCATAATCGTTAACGATAAACGATTTCAAACAACCATTATTGCGAACGGCCTGAAATCGTTCACCCATTTACATGGAACGATAATCGTTATCTTGCGGTCTTCACGTTGTACTGCGACGTCTTATTCAATGTGAACGATTTGCGAACGAGCAACGATAAAAATAAAACGATCAACGATATCTCGTTTGTCGTTTAATCGTTAACTGCTATCCCTATACTGGCTCCTGATTGGTTGAAATCTGTTTATATTATGGGCCCCCCTTAGGTCATGTGACCCTTCTGCTTTTACCTACTGTGACATAAATGTAAAATATAAAGTACATTTTCCTTAAATTTAAAGTTCAGACCAAAACCAAGTTCACCATAGAAAGGGAAAAATTTAGGAGAGTTATAATGAAAAGTAAAGATTTGGAAGTGCAGTGCCCTCTACTGTTCATTTGTCAGAACTGCTTACTAAGTCAGGATGTTCGCACAACATTAAAATAACAGCCCTTTTCATGGACGGCTTACATTTAACGCCAGAAGACGGCGGTTTTTTGATAATTATGGCTACAAATAGTCATCATGATCATTATTTGAGACTGTAATTATTAAAAGAAGAACGTATTTTGGCATTAAATGATGACCATCCCAAAAAAACTGACCTCATTTCGACTGTATATGAACATAGACTTGAGATGTTTTACCATTTTTACTCCAGAAATTTATATTGATTTATATTGTCATATTTAGACAATTTTATATATATATATGTAAAGTACAGTACACCAAACTGTCTAATGTGCATATTGAATACAATGAAGATTTACCAAAAAAAGCGCTGATCTTGTTTTCTTGAATCTTACCTCTCTAGCAACGAAACATTCCATAGGGTAGGTGAGGATTATGGTCATTACATAGAAGAACCTTCCAACCGTCACCACGTTATCATCCTTACAGTAATTTTCAAACAAGTCCCCTGTGAGGGAAAAAATACATGTATTATGGATGGTGAGTATAACTTATATACTGTAGCTGGAAGATGGATTATTTATTAATAGTGTATTATACTGCATTTCATTGGGTATCTCTCTATCTATCTATCTATCTATCTATCTATCTATCTATCTATCTATCTATCTATCTATCTATCTATCTCCTTATCTATGGCTCCCCATATTATGTTCCCCAGCATGGTTTTCCATCCTATTCCTGTTCTATAAAATGGCTCCCTATATCATTCTTAGTCTATAACATGGCTCTCTGTATCATTCTTAGTCTATAACATGGCTCTCTATATCATTCTTAGTCTATAACATGGCTCTCTATATCATTCTTAGTCTATAACATGGCTCCCTATATCATTCTTAGTCTATAACATGGCTCTCTATATCATTCTTAGTCTATAACATGGCTCCCTATATCATTCTTAGTCTATAACATGGCTCTCTATATCATTCTTAGTCTATAACATGGCTCTCTATATCATTCTTAGTCTATAACATGGCTCTCTATATCATTCTTAGTCTATAACATGGCTCTCTATATCATTCTTAGTCTATAACATGGCTCTCTATATCATTCTTAGTCTATAACATGGCTCTCTATATCATTCTTAGTCTATAACATGGCTCCCTATATCATTCTTAGTCTATAACATGGCTCTCTATATCATTCTTAGTCTATAACATGGCTCTCTATATCATTCTTAGTCTATAACATGGCTCCCTATATCATTCTTAGTCTATAACATGGCTCTCTATATCATTCTTAGTCTATAACATGGCTCTCTATATCATTCTTAGTCTATAACATGGCTCTCTATATCATTCTTAGTCTATAACATGGCTCTCTATATCATTCTTAGTCTATAACATGGCTCTCTATATCATTCTTAGTCTATAACATGGCTCCCTATATCATTGCACAAAGAATTGACATGTCAATTCTTTGAGCGGAGATTGTCAGAAGTGGAGGTGTGCGAGTCCTTCCATAGAGACACAATTGGACACTAAGGCAGGTGGGATTCCGTGGTGGAGAGCTCTGCCACAGAATTCCACCGCTTTTCCATACCCTTAGGGCCCTATTCCACAGTAACGATAATCTGCCGAATAGGCCCCATTCGGCACGATTCGGCCGATTATCGCTCGGTGGAATAGAGAGAACGATCAGCAGTTAATCGTGTCATCGGCTGATCCTTCATTTAGGGCCAGACCTAAAGTCATCGTTCCCCCACTGCGCATCGCTACGGTTGAATAGCGGTGTGTGGCGGGCGACCGATGATTTGAGAAGCAGCAGCAGCATACATTACCTGTCAGGTCTTCTTCTCCGCTCTGTCTTCCTCCCCGGGTCCCGCGCGCTCTAGCTTCAGAATGGCCTGTCAGCTGACGGAGCGCTCAGCCAATCACAGGCCGGGACCGCCACAACCTGTGATTGGCTGAGTGGCCTGTCAGCTGACAGGCCATTCTAAAGCTAGAGCGTGGGAGCCGGGGAGGAAGACAGAGCGGAGAAGAAGACCTGACAGGTAATGTATGCTGCAAGGGCTGCAAGGACATCGGTAACAATGTCCCTGCAGCCCTCGCTCAACGATCATCGGGCCGTGGAATAGGCCCAGTAAACGAGCGTCGATCTAGCAGATCAGCGCTCGTTTGCATCGTTGATTGGGCCCTCCTCAGCCCGTGGAATAGGACCCTTAGGGTACTATTACACGGAACGATAATCGGCCGAATCGGCCCGATTCGGCCGATTATCGTTCCATGTACTAAAGACAACGATCAGCCGATGATCGTTGTCATCGGCTGATCATTGATATAAGTTCAGACCTATAATCGTTGGGCGCAAACCGTGCACTGCTACGTGTAATAGCGGTGCGCGGCCAACGCTGACGATTAGCAAAGAAGAATACATACCTAATCCATGGTCCAGGGTTCCTCTTCCTCAGAGCTTCTTACCGGGTCCCGTGCGCTCCGGCTTCTCAGCGGCCTGTGTCAGCTGACAGGCCCCTCGGCCAATCACAGGCCGGAACCGCCGCAGCCAGTGATTGGCCGAGCGGCCTGTCAGCAGAGACAAGCCGCTGTGAAGCTGAAGTGCGCGGACCCGGGGAGAAGTTAAGAAGAAGAGGAACCCTGGACCATGGATTAGGTATGTATACAGTTTAAACAAAGGCTGCAAGGACATCGGTAACGATGTCCCTGCAGCCCTTGTTTAACGATTATCGGGCCGTGTAATAGGCCAAGTAAACGAGCAATGATCTAGCAGATCGCTGCTCGTTTACAGGTATTATCGGGCCCCCATCGGCCGTGTAATACCACCCTTAGTCTCACCTTGGGCAGCAACATATGAAAAGTTATGTTTGAGCAGAATACCCCTTTAACTCACGCCAGTGCCCACAGGTGTGAATTAATCGTAGGTCAGTGTAACTCGGCTTATGCACGTTACCTTGTGTGAATCCTGTAAAAGACACATAGCCAAAAATGGAATACTGGATGCTGATAATAAATGAGATGATCATTGACACGTGGGTAATGTTGGACCAGCTCCTGACTGTTCCTTTCTCAAGAGATCCATAAATTAAAAAACAGGCATGGTGGCACATGAACACTGAAAAAGAATGAAATGAGGAGTCACTGATCAGTCCCACCTCTCAGGTTGTAGAACTTTTAGGATCTATTTAGGATCTAATAGAAAGTAAAAACCAAGTAGTTTTTATTTTTGTTATTATTATTATTACTATTATTACTATTATTATAAGAAAGGTCCCAGGTGCAGCACCACTCTTGTCTATGAGCTATTTTCTGGTATTACATCTGAGCATCACATGCTCATTCATTAAGGAGAAGTTTCCCCGGACTGGATCCAGCTTTTCCAGTCACCGGAAGAGAAGCGGCATGGAGATCAAAGGCAGCAGGCGTATAAGCCGACTGCCGATCATTGTTTGTAATGTAAATTCCCTCATCTCTAGTCTTTATTAAAATATTTTCACCTTTTGCTTCCCTAGCCTCTACTCATTGCTTTAAGAGTTCTATTTCCTCTTGATGCCTAAATGACTATCCCCTAAAGACTGTGTTCAGTCTGCACTGCTGTCTTTCTGTAGCCCACAAGTGTCTAACTGCGGCACTCTTGCTGTTGTAAAACTGCAATTACCATTGTGTCTGGACAGCTAAAGTTTTGGCTGTCCGGGAATGATGGGAATTGTAGTTTGGCAACAGCTGGAGGGCTGTGAGTTTGAATCTTTGCTCTAGCCAGTGTGACCTGCCCTTTGTTGTTTCTCTCCCCCCTGTCTACTATCTGAACTGGTGTGGAACCTGTTCCCTGCCATTATCCCCTTCAGAAACTTTTTTAGACTTATGGAATTTTTGAGAAAATTTTTAATGCAGACTACTTAGAAAGTGAATTTAAGTAAGAAATCAACAATAAAAAAAATAAAGGTTTCCATATCCTTTAAATTAAGCATACCCTTAATACGAACAGTTTACACATGTTGTCTCATGGATATTTACCAAAAGACATGACCCCAATTGCTTGTATTGCATTCCACTTGGCGAACACCCAAGCTTCTTCAGTCTGTGGTCTATAACATAAGCAAACACATTCGGTTAACCTATATTAATGAATCTGAGCAAATTGCCTGAATATTTTTTGTTCATATTGAATGGTGGACAAGATTAGGTAAAAACATAAAAAATAGTTTCACAGTGGTGAGTGCTGACACATAGGCAATGCCCGCTGTACCAATAAATGTCTGCAGCAGTGACCCACCTCAGCCAGTGGTTGGCTGAGCAACCACTTCTGATTGGAGGAAAGCAAGAAGGACTCAGCAGTGGAGACCAGCACCACCACAATGGCAGCAGCTGGCACAACAAGTACAATGGTCCTGAGTTATCAATCTGTGTAAGACAATACCTAGTGTAAGGGGCCTATTCCACTGAGTGATAATCGGCCGATCATCTCCAATGATCGTGTAATCGGCTGACCGTTTTTTTAGGGTGAAACCTAAAATCATCTGGCACCGACCGCGCATCGCTGCGTGGAATAGCGATGCGCGGTGGGCGACTAATGATTTCAGCAGCACCATACATTACCTAACCATGTTGCAGGTATTCTACTGGGCTTCTCTTCCTCACGGTCCTGCGCGCAGAAGAAGCTTCGGTGGCCAGGACCGCCGCGGCCAGTGATTGGCTAAGCGGTCTGTCAGCTTAGACAGGCCGCACCAAGCTGCTGTTGCGCACTGGAGCGGGAGGAAGAAGGAGCTCAGGAGAAGCCCTGCAACATGCTTAGGTAAAGTATGGTGTATAAAAAAGGGCTGCAAGGACATTGGTAACTATGTCCCTGCAGCTCTTGCTAAACGATTATCGGGCCGTGTAATAGGCCCAGTAAACGAGCGCCGATCTAGCAGATCAGCGCTCGTTTACATTATTCTCTGGTCAACCCGTGGAATAGGACCCTAATTTCACCATAGTAATCAATCACAGCTCAGCTTTTATTAACCAAAGCTCATTAAGAAATGGAAGCTGATCTGTGATTGGTTCCTAAAATTACAAATGACACAATTGGCAATTTCTGTATGTTTTTAGAAAAAAAATAAATGAAAAGAAAGTTGTCCTTGGATTTGATTTGTTTGGTTCATCTTTAAGGAACACTTATTGTTTGTATATGATAGAATAATTCTTAGGATGTTCTATTTCCATAGCAACACGGACACCAGTCCTAGCTGTTACATTACACTCTATAAATATTTTCTATTCAGAACGGTTTATAAAATTGGGCGTTTTTTTATTGTGCAGAACATGAGATCATGTAAGGACAGAAAGAAGTTTACTTAGGAATCTGTGCGGATATGTCAGTTATTTGCGGGTCCGCATGGGATCCTGGCTGGAGTGTATACGATGTGTATATGCTCCGGCCGGGATCCCATAACAGAATAGGCTATGTTCCACACCGCACAAAGAGCTCCTGATGAAGTGAGCGAAACGTACGTCGGGCTTTTGTGCCAGACAGGTGGTAAGATTTCATTGTGAGTTTTTTTGTGTTCACTTATACTCTTTTTTCTGTATGGTTGTAATTATTGATTCCACCCTTGGTCTTTTACTAATATCATTATTGTGATTAATTTTTGTAGGGGTTGCATACAGCCCCCTCTTTTTCAAATTAATTTTGTTTTTCAGTTAGGATTTTTCATCCAACTCACTATTCTGAGTGTCTCTGTATTAGGTTCAGGTTTCCATACTAATAGTGATCACTAGATGGTGATGTTGTATTAACATCTACCTCATTCATCAATCCTCACACAACTTTGATTGTTACTTACCACACTGATATCTTCCTCCCCGTTTGGTTTTGACCTCTGTGTTTTATCCCATATTCTATTCTGTGTAATTTTATGAATTCATATTTCTAAATAAAGACTTTTGTTATATTTTTCTATCCATTTGTGCAATTTCTTTTGTTGTTTTCTGGTTTATGTGTTGCACCATAGGACATTTTTGGCAGGACTTTTTTTGGAGTTGTAGTGTGAACATAGCGTTAGGGTCCAAATCTGCACTGAGAGTAGAAGAAGGAGTTACAGTCGTGCTGACTGAGCTGCGTGTGGAGAGGTAGAAGAGGAGTTCAGAGGAGTAGAGAGGAGGATGTCGAGAGAGACCAAACCCAAGTAGTACTGTGCTCTGCTGGAACTTCAGAGGTAGAAATAGAAGAATACTTGAGAGTAGAGAGAATACTTGCCTGTGTTTTGACTCTTTGGTCTTTGCACCACCTATTGCCCACCAGTGTCAAGACCCGTCCTAGAGGGTGACACAAGCTCCAGACCTTGTTACCTGGGATGAGCAGAATGCTGAGGGTTCCCTCGTGGGTTAGGGTGATCTCTGACTTGTCCTCTCTAGTGGAAGCTTAACACATAGTGTTGAGTGGAGTTACTTGAGAAGAAAATAGGTCTCGATACATGTGCTCTTCGTTTAGACCACAAGTTAGACTGGGGACCTGGCAGGAGCCAGGGCCCAACAGGACTACTGTAGAGAGCGTTCTGGTTAGTGTCCATCCTCTACGGAATCCAGAGTTAAAAGACCCTACACTTCCTCTACCCATGTGACTTCCTACCTACAGCGCATCTAAGGTGTGCTGTGAGTGGGTGAGGAGTGCGTATGTTAAAGTAAAGAGAGATAGGATAGGAGGAAAGAAGAAAGGACTCTCATTGGTGTGCAGACCCATGTGGTACATAAACAAACAATAACCCTTTGGATACTACAGCCATGCAATAGTTAGGTATACATACTTATAACAGTGACATCTTGTGGTAAAACTCTGGTAGTTTTAAATTATCACTTGATCTTAAAAGTACAGGCTCTTGCGAAGGGTGTAACTAATAGCAACACCCGTGGTGGGACTCCACATGGTCAGGGTAAGCTGTCTCACAGGCTCTCTCTATGTGTGGTCAGGGTAAGCTGTCTTACAGGCTCTCTCTCTGTGTGGTCAGGTCACGATTTTTCTGTGCATTAGCAGGGAAAGCAGAAGATCTAGTGAATGCCATTCTTGTGATTGATGGGGTTCCTAGAGGAGGGGTAACCTGTGGTGATAAGTTTTGTTTCTGGAATCCACCAGTTACATGCCAGTAATCGAGAAATACCAATTAATTTCAATTATAATTAAAGCAATCCAATACTTACATTGTAAAGGCCAGAGATGATGCTCTAGTAATAACTATCAGCAGTACAATTACTGTTAGGAGAAGGGACATCAGAGATACCTACAGGAGAGCAATACACAGACTGTCAATATTACATTCACACTGATATTCAGTGGATTGATTGTACGGTCAGGTGCAGATACATGGTATAAACTATAAATGCATTAAAAGTAAATGCTTCACACACTTTAATTGAATAATAGATTATATATTGGCGCATCCTCCCCCCCCCCCTTAAAGGGGAGGTTTATTTTATCAAAGCCATTTTTGTTAGAAGTTTCCCTGAATGATAGGGTTGGACTTTTACCAAATAGCCGGTAATTGTGTTGGGAACCTAACAACAAGGCCCAGATTTATCAATCATAGCAACCAATCATAGGTCGTAGGCTATTATTCATCATAATCAGACACAGGCAAATTAAGCATCATATACCCAGTGATGCCAATAGGCCGTCTGTGTATTTCATGGACATGCCAAGTCCTCCAGAGAGAAAGAACCTTTTTGTAGCTTTGGCTGATATAAGATTTTTAGTAAGGATCATAATACACAACAAGCAGAGCTTCCTATAGTACCTTTCCCAGTCTTTGCATATTTCGGTATAACGCTATAGGAAGTGTAATGACGATCGTGGTGCTCAAGATTGCGAAACGGCGGTCAGCAAGTATACTTCTTGAAGTAACTACATGGGAAAAAAAATTCAAAACATGTCTTACATTTACTATATGTAACATTCTCTCTCTTTTTCTCTTATATGCATCTGTTTATTTTAATAAAATCTATCATCTATCTACCTACAGTATTCCTGTACAGGTTGTATGTCCTACAGTTACAGGTGGTCTTATAGCTGCAGTGCCGACACAATGTGACAGTGTAATAATTCTGCACTGTGAGTCATTATGTACGTAGACATATTTTAGGATTGTGCTGTCACTGCTTTGCTGACATCTAGTGTCAGATATTTGTAAATGCATGTAAGAAAGGTCTCTATCTAAAACATAGCTATGTGTCCACACCCAACACAGCTATTGTGTTTCCTGGCTTCCAGGTAACAGTGGCAGGAAAGAGGAAGGCAAATGCTTTTTTTTGCCCCCCTAAACCTTCCCCTTAAAGCTCAGTACATATAAAATATTATGTAAAATAACATATAATATAAGATAAAAAATCAACTCAGAAGTCACCCACCCATATAAACCAGTATCTTATGAAGAAGAAATGGCAAATATGGATGGTCATGATAAAATATATTGCACAAGAAATCTCACCTCCTGGGATTCTTTGAAAGATTTTTGGCAAAATGTCTCCTGTGATGATGTTGTAGCTGATCATTGCTGGAAAAGACGTTAGCACATGCAAAAGACATGTCAGCACCATAGATCCTTAGGCTACTTAGGCAGCCACATGAATAATAAATGTAGCACAGAGCATGGTGGCTGTTCTAGTGTCACCTTTCTCGCAATCTGTGGGGGTCCCAGTGGTTGGATCCCCGCTGATCAGCTAAGATGGGAATACCCCTTTAATTCTCAAATATAGGTTTAACCCCCTCAGGGTGCTATTTTACAGCTTTAGAACAACACAATTTTGTTTTTGTATCACAGCATTCTAAGGTCTATACTAGAGATGAGCGAACCGGGTTTAGGTTCGAGTTAATCCGAACCCGAACGTTCGGTATTTGATTAGCTGGGGCTGCTGAACTTGGATAAAGCTCTAAGGTTGTCTGGAAAACATGGATACAGCCAATGACTATATCCATGATTTCCACATAGCCTTAGGGCTTTATCCAAGTTCAGCAGCCACCGCTAATCAAATGCTGAAAGTTCGGGTTCGGATGGACTCGAGCATGCTCCAGGTTCGCTCATCTCTAGTCTATAGCTATTTAATTTCTTGGTTGATGTAGCCTTATGAGGGTTTGTTTTTGTTTTGTTGTATTTTAATAGCACAGGCTTTGGGGTAATACAATGCTAGTTATGTACTAGATAAGTATTAATGTTTTGAGCAGAGAATAGAAACATTCAATTTCGGTCTTTTTGGGTGTTGTTTTTAGGTTTTGTTGGAGTTTAGGCTGGGTTTTCAGCAGGTTCAGGCTCACTGGTATTTGTCAGGATACAATAAAAAAAGTATGCTAATCCAATAGACTAATGGATTGTGAAACGTTTGATATAAATCTTCCTCAATGGTAAAGTTAGGGATATAGTGGGGGTGGAATTCACATTCCTTTCCAAATAACAAAAAACATTGTATACAGTATGGAAAGTAGATAGTGATAGTACAACATCACTTTGGTAAAACCCAACCTTTAAAAGGCGAATTCCTCTAAATATATTGTTTAAAATAATATTTTATACCATTATTTGCTTATTTATTAATTCTGAATTAGAGAAGATGCCACATAAATGATATACTGTACATAAGTGATATAGATATGAAGATGTTTTCAAAATGTGGGCAAAACTATATGTTATGCCTAGTGCAAGACCTCAGGGGTGGGGCATGACAGTGATTTGGTGTTCTCTGAATCTGTGTATTAAGCCCCGCCCCTCAGGTCCTGCACTCAGCACAGCTTGATGTATATGTTTTGCATATTGTAATTTATAAACATAAAATAATCTCCCTCAGCCCCTTTTATTTTATATGTAGTTTCTTATAAGGGGACCAAACAAACAGATATAAAGAAGACAAAAAAAAGACTGAAAAAAGTTAGTAGGAAAGATTCTTAGTAAAATAACAATTATTCCTATTAGCATGATAATATAGGTAGTAAAGGCATTAAGCTTCATGTTCTCCATTTAAAAAAAAAAAAATTCACACAAGTTCAGTAAAAATTATCATACCAGCAAAAGGATATAAGAACTGAAGCAGTGATACCAGCAGATATCCAGGGAATCCGAATGTCCTGCTGACAAGTGCTTGATATGTGCTAGTGCCAGACATCTCGCCTCCCCTAATCAGCAGAATCATAGAATAATCTGCAAAACAGATGGTGAAACGCGATCTGTTACATAAATATACTGTAACTGCAAGAAATACAAACATCTCCACGCTGCACTATTAAAGAGGTTATCCCATGAATCATTTCCATAGCAATAGTCACTGAAATGCTGTTAATAGTTGTTTTAAGGTAATTTATGATGTTTCTAGCATTAAAGGAAAAACTTTTTTCTTTTTTTATTAGTTTTTGTGGTGTTGTTGCAAATCTGAGCTGCTGTGGGAGGAGAGTCAATCTCCTTTCACCTCTGGCAGCAGATAACTGCACAATTTCATTTCTTGCACTGTACAAGAATCAAAGAGAAGTCATAGAAAAAGAATTGTGCGGCATCTGGGCACACCTCACTACTCCTTCCTCCTCCCTCTCCTCCATTAATATTCAGTGGCAGCCAGCCTCCACTTTCCAGCTGATCGTTCAATCATCCGGGCAGCCCATAGTTAGCAGCGTTCTACTGCCGCCACCCCTATTCCACGGAGCGACGACATGTCTTTTAACATGTTGAAAGACAACAGACAACGATCAGCCGACATCGTTCATGTTGGCTGATTGTTGTCTTCTATTACACAAGACGATTATCGTCCGTAACGGCCGCTATCGGCAGGAATACGGACGATAATCGTTTTGTGTAAAAGGGCCTTGAGGCCTCAGTTTGTTTGGAATTTCATTAGGAGAGACAGGACACTGCTAAAGCCAATAGTTGGAAGAGCGGTAGTCCATGGAATTCAGGCTGTGAAGGACTGAGGTAGGTAAGTATTGCTTGACTGTTATTTGTACTTTATTATTTGCATTTTTTTCTGGATCCACATTGCCATTCGTAGACTCCGTCAGAGAGTAGCTAGACGGACTATTCAAGAATGGACATTGACTGATGCAAAGAGATACCCAAGAAAGCCCACTGGCTTAACTGGCCTCCAAAGGGTTTCCATAAATTAATGCGTTCAATAATTTTGTCCGCTTAGATTCTGCAAAATGTAGGGAATTTGCCATGGAGCAGCCTGTCTATGTTCCAATACTCGCAACCGAGTGGGACTTTAGGGGTTATTTATCAGGGTGGTGTGGTGCTCTCCCCATCATGGAGGCACCCCGTTGGCAACAGGCTAGAGATATCTGGCTATCCCGTGTTTTGAGACTCGTAACTGAGGCTCCACGGACTCTTGTTTTGCGGAAGTATGAACCTAAGCTAAGAAGTTTTGTCTGTAAAATGATATAATTATAATACCACATATAGATTTTTGTTACCAATTTATACAAAATCCATGATATGGTAAATAAGGAAACCACCATACTACGACAAAGAGAGTGTTTTCAGGTCCATAACATGGCACCAATTAGACTGTTAGTGACTGTACAGGCTCCATGGATATGGTAATATACTTGGATTTGTGCAACGTTACTAGCTATATGCCTCTTTTCTTTCATGCTTTCTTTCAAATAAATTTAAATTTTAAAAAAAATTTTTCTTTGCTTTTTAACAAGAGACTAAACAGAGAGTAATTAAAACCCTTTCAGCATCCTAACATTTTTTGGTTCCAGTCCCCCTGTCTCCTCCGCTCGTACCCTGGGGGCCTACAAATGGAAAGGAAGCCGGGATCCCTTCCTCTAACTGGTTTATGGCAGGATAATTTCTCTGAGAGACGTTTGTGCTCTGTATACTACCGAGCGAGATGGCCCCAGAGCAAAACTCATCTCCGAGATAAGCAGCAAATAATGTCTATATATCTGTTCTAATAGGGAGGAAATGACAGGAGACATATCACCAGAGCGTGCTGAGTGCTTCATATGTTCAGGACTTATTGCTTAGGTATCGTAACACATTGACACGTTCGGGATTATTTTTCGCAAAAGGTGTCATTGTATGTACAGACCGCGATACCATCCAAACCCAATATCCATCCAACGCAATGTCAATCATAGAAAAACAAACAACAGAGAGCAGAAAGATGGACAAGTGGTGTGGCCTTGGAAATGATGTTTGCTTTGGACAATCCTCAGCTTACTACTGTATAACTGACAATGAGCACAGAAAGTGCCAGATTTATTTACTTCTATTAAAAAATCTCCAGTCTTCCAATACTTATTAGTTGCTGTATGTCCTGCGGAAATACAGGACATACAGCATAAATCTTTCCAGTCTGAAAAGCAGGAGATATTTTCTATGGGGATTTGCTCCTGACATGGACAGGAGGTGGCAGCAAAGAGCACTGTCTCAGAATGGAAAGAATACACTACTTCCTGCAGGACATACAGCAGCTGATAAGTACTGAAATTACAAATCTGTAAAGATTTCTGATTTGAAAGAATAAATTTTTCCGCTGAAGTACCCCTTTAACACTATGATTTCACTAAAATTCTGCAGTATTTTAGAGTCAAATGAAGGTTATCATAATAAGGGAGCTATTTCATCAGCTGCATACACGGTATAAAAGTCCCAGACTAGATTTGAAACCATAAATTCCCTCCTGTTTTTAATAGCCATTATAGTACTGGTCAGATAAGAATCAGGTGACATTCTTACCTACCTGTAACGTATGCCACTCCCACCAAAAGTAAAATGCCCAATGGCAATCCAGCCAGTTTCATAGAATAAGGCAACCCTGGTAATATAAAATGCATACACATAAGTAAGCACATAATATACAGCATAGGACCATAAAAACAGCAATAAAACACAGTTTAGGTACTTATATGGTGTACGCTCGACTGGTCACTTGCTAGATGGTAACGTGTGGCGCCACTTCTGTGGTGGTTGGTCGGAATATAGCTCAGCCAGATAGTATACTGTTGTGACACCAGTGCCGGTTGGGCACACAGGTATGGTGGCACACCTGCTTTTAGTTTAGGGAGGCTGGCTATACCCTTTCCCCTGTGGTCGGTGACCTGCTGGGCTATGAGGGGGTCCCTTGGGTACATATCACAGTGGTCTGGAGTGGAGTCCCACCCGGACTATTGGTACCGCCTTGGGAGATGACCGAAGGATGTTGTATCTGCTGTGTTGTATCTGCTGTTGTATCTGCTGTGCTTGGACAAGAATCACAACAGTCCCATTAACATAAATAAATCTTCTTTACTGATAGAATACTTTGTACAATAGCTGATAGCAGACTGTAGACTTATCAAGACAGGAACTGTACTGAGGACCTTTAGAGTAGAAGAGCTGTGAGTAGATGAGAGGATTTTGTGCTGAAGAAATTTAGAAGAAGTAAAATACTGTAGACTTGAGAATAGACGTTTAATTGTGCCCATGTTTTGACTTCTTGACCTTTTGCTCACCAGTGTCGGGCGACCCGTCCTATGGGGGTGACACAAGCCCCAGACCTTTTACCTGGGATGAGCAGAGTGATAAGATCTTTCTGGTTACACCAGCGCTGTGACATAGAGTATGTATGCTTCTAGCAACTTTGCTCTTTCCAGATCAGTTCCTACTTCTTCAGGATACCATCCTGCACCTTTAGACTTGTTCATGGTGTGGGCTGGGATGATCCCTGACTAGCTTAACAAAGCATAGTGTATGGAAGTGCTGCTTTTAAGAAAAGGGTGTCTAAGTTCCCCATATACGTCTGCTCTGCTCAACAACTAGACTAAGACTGCTGAGTGTAGCTCTGGAGTGGGGACCTGGCAAAGCCAGGGCCCAGATGGACCACGATAGGGTCCAACTTATCTTGCTTCCTCTTTGCTCAGAAATGTAGCTAAGACTGACTAGGAGTGGGTGTATACTTCCTCTTCCCATGTGATGACTTCCTACAGGTGATGTAATATCCCCTGTGAGTGGTGGAGAAGAAAAGCATAGAAGAAAGGAGCTCAGAGATAGGTAGAGAGAAGAGAAGGTCTTCATTGGTGTACAGATCACAATAAACAATAACCCTTTGGTAACCTACAGCTGTGCAAAACATAAGTAACGTTACATACTACGAAACTTAGGTACTGCTTCATCACTACAGTTTACTTAGAGTATAGATTTTTGCAAATGGTGTAACCATAAGCAACAGCCGTGGTGGGACATCGCAGCCGGGGACAGCGCTGGAGGTAAGAACAAGTTATTTCTTTTATTCTCCCCAGCATTTGTAAAAAAATAAATGATTTGCCTAGACCTCTCCTTTAATCTCCTTTTTGGTTTCCTTGTTCTTTGTTCTCTTATTCAGCATAGAGATCTTTGGCCCCTTGAGGCACCATAGCTATATGCTCCTGCTATATGTATGCCACTGTCTGCAATAGTTTGCATTAAAACCTATGAATATTTCTATGGAACTTAAGCTATGTATAATATGTTATAGGCCTGCATATTACTATATATTATACAGGAAATGCATGGACTTACCTATCATCCCTGTACCTAAGATGGCATTGATCAAGTTAAACCCTGCCCAGAAGACATTACTGGAAAACTCTCTATCCTCGTGATCCTCCTCAATCAGTAACTGGCCATCGTCTACATCAACCTGAGTAGAAAATATATACAAAATCAATATAAAAATATTTCATATGTAAATATTAGCAAATACTATATCAGCACAATAGAACAATAGTTATCTTCCCTATTGTAATAGATATCATTATCATGAAACGTGTACCTGTTCCGTCCGACTGCTGTGTGCCTGATTGTTCTTCATTCTGGATACTCCTTTTCCTTGGCTGTTCTTCTCTGTTTTCAGCGTCCCGCTACCTTCCCATTTATCAGAATGTGTTCCTGTGAGTCACTATAGGGAGAGCGCTCGTGATAGTCACACAGACCGAGTGTGGACTGAACTGGCCCATATACTGTGCCTTAAAGGCAAGGACTAAAAGGATGATGTCCAATAATAAGGTGGATGATGGTCATAAAATCCAGCAGGAAAATATTACCCAGCTCAGATTATTGATAACATAGAACCTAATACACAGACAGGGACATAAGGACATTAGGGGTAACTTAATTTCATCAAACATGCCTTGTCGCTGTCAACGAGGTCCTATTAACAGGACAAAATGAGCAAGAACATACAGTTGTAGCAGAGCGGAGTATGTCAATGCACCAGAGGGGAATGATATCACATAGGGTTGCATATAATATATAGAGTGTTATATAGCATTAAAGGGGTACTCCGGCGAAAATATTTTTCTTTTAAATCAGCTGGGGTCAGAAAGCTATATAGATTTGTAATTTACTCCTATTTAAAAAACTTGTCTTCCAGTACTCATCAGATGCTGTATGTCCTGCAGGAAGTGGAAGTTTTCAGTCTGACACAGTGCTCTCCACTGCCACCTCTGTCTGTGACAGGAACTGTCCAGAGGAGTAGGTGTTTTCTATGGGGATTTACTACTGCTGTGGACAGTTCCTGTCTCGGACAGAGGTGGCAGCAGAGAGCGCTGTGTTTGACTGAAAAAGAAAACAGCATTTCCATCGGGACACACAGCAGCTGGCCACGCCCCTTACCATTAGGTGAGTGGTATATGCTACAGAGAAAGGGCACATATTATTAAATGTTGTGTGCCCTTCCGTGTTTAGATCCTTTAAAGAAAAAAAAAGAAGAGTCTAAACGCAGGAAGTGCCGTGTTTTCCATGATAACAAAAAAAATTATGAATGTAAATGCAAACTTGCTGATTTAGATTCTGAAAGGGACAGGGACATTTTAAAGATTTTTGCATTGCACTTAATTACTTTATTAACCTGTTCAGCTGCATTTCAATAGAAAACAGCAGTTGCCTGCGCTATGCCTCCCTGCTCCTCTATAGCTGTAAATAGCTTTCCTGGATGCCATAACCAATACCAGAGGGAAGCCATTGGGTATGGCATCCAGAAAACCTATTTGCAAGCATAAAAGAGCAGAGCACATGTGGTGTCCCACCACGGGTACTCCTATTGGTTACACGCTTTGTAAAAGCCTGTACTTTTAAGAGTTAGTGGGAATGAAGTAGTACCAGAGTTTTACCACAAGATGTTGTTACAAGTATGTATACCTAGCTATTGCACAGCTGTAGTATTCAAAGGGTTATTGTTTGTTTATGTATCACATGGGTCTGCACACCAATGAGAGTCCTATTTTCTTTCCTCCTATCCTATCTCTTTTTACTTTAATATACGCACTCCTCACCCACTCACCCACTTTGTTTGTGTACCACATGGGTCTGCACACAAATGAGAGTTCTTTCTTCTCTTCTCCTTCCATCTCTCTCTTTACTTTTGTACACACACTCCTCACCCACCCACAGCACACTTTATATGCGCTGTAGGAAGGAAGCCACATGGGTAGAGGAACTTTAGGGTCTTTTGCCTTTGGATTCTGTAGAGGAAGGACACTAGCCAGAATGCTCCCTACAGTTTCTTATCAACCTCACCATACACTATGCAGGACAGTATCCATATACAAGTGAAGGAACTGATACGGATAGAGCAAAGTTTCTAGAAGCCTTTGAACTCTCGCAGCATGGGTGTAAGCAGGGAACCCTCAGCATTCCACTCATCCCAGGTAACAAGGTCTAGAGCTTGTGTCACCTTCTAGGATGGGTCACTCGACACTAGTATGCAAAAGTATTCTCTCTACTCTCAGGTATTCATCTATTTCTACCTCCGAAGGCCCGGCAGAGCACATTACTACATGGGCTGGGACTCTCTCAACATCCTCCTCTCTACTTCCCTGATCCTCCCTTTTACCTCTCATCACGCAACTCAGTCAGCACGACTATATCACTCCTTCTACTCTCAGTGCAGATCTGGACTCTAAAGTATTAAGTGCCTTATCAAGTACAAGTTGTTGCGTCAATGCAAAGCTGTGTGACCTACTGCCTATTTCAAGAGTAAACTAGATTATATTATTGCTACAGAGACTCTGTGGTTCCTCATCAAGCACCGGCACAGAACACACACACGCCTTGGGTCATCTCCCCTTTCTGTGGGTGGCAGTACCAATAGTCTGGGTGGGTCACTACTCCACTCCAGACAACCGTGATAAGTACCCAAGGGACCCCGCAACAGCCCGGCAGGTCACTGTCCACAGGGGAATAAGGTATAGCCAGCCCATTAAACTAAAAGCAGGTGTGCCACCATACCTGTGTGCGCGTCACGACAAGTTACCATCACTGGGAAAGGCCAATTCTCGGAGGCAGAATGCAGGCAGCTATGGAGACTCACGGTACTAATGTATACAGAGTATATTGGAAAAGTGATTAAAATATCTTACTTTTTTAATAGTAATAAAACAAAAATATATAGCTACACTTTAAGGCAACATGATATATGTCTGTTTCTGTGTCAGATTATAAGAATCAGGAGTGATATATAACCAGACATAAGTACATTATACATAGTTTCCAGCACCGGAAAGTCATTTCCAGGAACATTTGGCTATTGATGGACAGATGATATTATGCATGGACAAAATGACCACTAAAAGTGACCATAATCTAGTTACACTCTTTTTTTTCTATCTTTTAAATAATAAAATGAATGATTTATCCTCTGACATGCACCAAGGGCTATATTGACTAGTATAACTCTATGGGTGAGACATTCAGTGCAGTCTATGCCAGGTGACTGGATAAAGCAGATTTTCACACTTACATTGCAAGGGCTCATAGCCTTTCACATATGGCAATAAATACGCATTGTAACCTTATAGTGAAGGACACACTGGCACTGGGCTTTGTAAAGGTAGCAAAATGTGTGGGTGCAGGTGCGGCGGGAAAAACTAGAACTTAAACAATGAATGATTTTTCCTGTAAAATTCAGTGCAATGCAGGTGAATACCAGCTTGTTAGGTGCAGGTACAGGTGTAGGTTGTGCTTGAGGTGGTGACTGATAGTAGAAGATGAGAGTAGAAGAAGTGTAGCTTGACTTAAGATTTTCGGGTCTGTCTTGGGGACCTTGCCTAATTAGTACTGTACTCTGCCGGGATAGTTTAGAGTGTGACTGTAGAAATCCTCGTACTCATGGTTGGAAGAACTGAATAGAAGACCGCCTTTGCCAAACCAGCCCAGAGACTTTCAGGTTCTGTAGCACGAGTCCCAGCCTTGAACTACTGGGCGAAGCTAACCCCTCAAGATTACTCAACAAGATCGAGTAGTAGCAGTGCGATACTTCAGCTTAGGCCCTTTGTCCCATTAAGGATCAGTTCCTTTACTCTGAAGACTGTCCTGACTAAGGGTCCTATTCCACTGGGCGATTATCGTTTGCATAATCGTTAACGATTAACAATCTCAAACGACCGCTATTGCGAAAGACCGAACGATGTCTTATTCAATACGAACGATTTGCGAACGAGCAACGATAAAAATAGGTCCAGGTCTTATAAAGCGATCAATGATTTCTCGTTCGGTCGTTAATCGTTAACTGCATTTCAACCGAACGATTATCATTTAGATTTAGCGATAATCTGAACGATAATCGACCGGTGGAATAGGGCCCTAAGAAGGATCCAAGGCGTAGGCAAAATTGAGCCAGGTGAGTAAGGGCCCTATTACATCAACAGATTATCTGCCAGATTTTTTTGAGCCAAAGCCAGGAATGGACTATAAACAACAGAGAACAGGTAATATGGGAAAGACTGAGATTTCTCCTCTTTTCAAATCCATTCCTGGCTTTGGCTTAAAAATATCTGTCAGATAATCTGCTGGTGTAATAGGGCCCTTACTCCACCTTTGGGTTTAGAAGCGCATCTCTACATGTATGTCTCTCTCTCTCTAGAAAACTTCAGTGTTTTATTCACACATGGGACGCTGAACGCGTTCCGGCGATCAGGCCTTTTTCAACAGCAGTTGAAAAACAGCAGTTGCTGTTGAAAAAGGCCTGATGGCCGGAACGCGTGCAGCGTCCCATGTGTGAATAAAACACAGAAATTTCCTTTGCTTCGCAATACATGAGTGCCGGGATTTATTTCCTTATATCTATGTGACTATTCCCTTGGCACCTCGGTGAGCTGGTGTGCCGATCGTTGGCTTGGAATTATACTCTCTCTAGAAAACTGTCTGTCTCACACCAACTCCACTACAGAAGACTCTCCCACTAGGAACTAACTAGCTTATAAAGCGGTGACCGGGTCTAAGCTCCTATTGGTGGGGAAAAGGAGAAGGAAGAAGCGTAAAAGGTGGATGATGTGTAAGGTACCTGCACCAGTGACTGGACAAAACAGTGAACCGAAAAACCTAACAGTTAACCCTTACACGTTCAGCTGTGCTCGAAAAACAAAGGAAAATGAGACACCAAGTGGTGACAGTGTGGAAAGGCACCTCTCATCCCAGAGTGTGGCACCTGACAGTTACCTTTGGACAGGTGGTATAAGACTTAGTGGAACACCCATACCAGGAAACTTCAACAATGTCCACCTCACTTCCCTACATAGTAGAAGTGCAAAATGTAATAGTCTCCCCTAATAATGCTACCATATAGTTATGCTTCCCCTTTGTGCTCCATATATTTATAGTTTTCCTGTGTGTCCCTAAATAGGTAGATTGAGAAAATAAGGGAAAGGGAGGTGGGGACATGATTGAAACCGGAACCAATCACAGCTATACACTGCGCCGAAATAAAATGTTTTCTCCTCCATACAGTACCTCCTAGGAGGACGGCACACCAAGTATGGTAGGAAAAAGCTTTAGAACCTCTATTAGGAGCTGCAAACAGTGTTTTATACCTTATAGTTGTGATAGGTTCCCTTTAAATATGTTAAAGGACTAAATAAGGTTCAAGAGGGGAGTGTTTCCATTAAAAAAAACTGAACACAAGAACAAGAACAAAAAATATTACTTTACTGAAAGAGTAGTAGATGCTTGGAACAAATGTCCAGCAGACGTGGTTGGGAAATCTACAATAACAGTATGTAAACCGGCCTGGGATAAACATATAGAATAGGAAGGGAAATACAACAAGGGCAGACTAGATGGACCAGGTGGTCTTTTTCTGCCGGCAATCATGTTTCCATTATTCAAGTAGATCCCCTATATAGTATGAAGGTACACTCCCATTTTGTAGATAGCGGACTGCCTCTACATAAATCCCGTGCGCGCCGGTGCGCAGCGCCGAAAACCTACACCAGCTGAGGACTGGAGTAGGTTTTCGGCGTACATTTGGGCGGAACGGATGGTAAATCGCGCGGACTCTGAGTCCGCGCCCTCCGTTCCGCCCACTACACGCCCCCTTTCCGCCCCCCTGGCGTACTCGGCGGAAAGTGCCGATTTGCAAATATTTTATTCACAGATTGGCCATTTGCGTATAAAAAAATACGCAAATCGGCACTTTCCGCCGAAAATCATCGGTTTGCCGGATGATACATGTGGCCCTAAGTGTATAGCCCCTCCTTAGAAGCTAGGCATTTGGGTAGTACATAACCCCAAATAATAACTAGGCAGGTAAGTAGATAATAGGTACTCCTCCTTCATATTAGCTAGGCAGGTAGGCAGTACATAGCACTCTATAGTGTGTGCAAAGCTGCCATCAAAGCAAATGGTGTCTACTTCGACGACTGTAAAATGTAAAAACATATTCTGTTTAGCACTAGAGATGAGCACAACTAAAGCATGGTCAGGTCTGTTCCAATCCTAGCGTACGGCATTTGATTACCATTGGCTTAAGAAGTTGGATGCGGCCTTAGGGAGTCCTGGAAACCATGAATACAGACTATGGCCTATGGCTGTATCCATGTTTTCCAGAACTCCCTAGGGCTTTATCCAACTTCATCAGCCAATGGTAATCGAATGAGGCTCGGGCCTGGACGGACCTGGGCATGCGCTCATCTCTATCTGCTACTTCTATATCTGTTAGTTCACAGTTTTTATGTCTTCAGAGGCATTATGTGCCCCCCTTTCAGCTATGTAGGGAGTAATAATGCAGAAATTACATCACAGGGGCTGATGTCACTACTTTGGATATGTAACTGAGTGTGGTGATGTCAGTGAGTCATGCTATGTCAACCTCTAAAGATAGAAAGTGACTTAACAGATTAGAGAGCAGCGCGAGGCGACATTTCCTGGGTTATGATGTCATTAGATAATGTCACTATATCAGTAACATGGTCTCATTGTAGCCACAAAATGTTCAAAAGTGGTCAATGACACCAGTAGGGGCGCCATATAAAAAAGCTAAGCAAAACTATAGCAAAACGAAATAAAAGGTGCAGGTGCAGGTCTGCTGAGACAGCAAAGAGTCCCATAGTGGTAAACGTCTAAGGAAAGAAAAGTAAAGTACTTGCAAAAAGATTTTAAATGTAAATGTGAAAGGTTGGAATATGCGCAAAAACTGCCTTTTTTTTTTTGCTTCAATTGTTATACCTCAAATGAACACTAGAGGGCAACATATCATCTCTTTTAATGACCAAAGAAGCTATAATAGAAATTAGACATAATTTCTCTTTATATTCTTTAGATGTATAACAAGTGAATTTTACATTTTGTACTGAATCTATTGATAAGATATAGAATCATTTAGTTTAATACTATATACCTATACAGAGATCTATATTCCTACAGTAGTCACAATTAGTACAGCTAAAAACCTAGCAGGGGGGTTCTCTATAACTACGAATTAGATGGCCTATTCTTAGAATAGCCACTAATAGCAGATCAGTAGGACTCTGACTCCTGTCACCCTTGTCGATTAGATGATTAAAGTAAACCTAAACATAGTGCATATCAAAAGTTGTGATGAGTGGGGGTCTGGGTGCTGTGACCTCCGCTGATCGATATAACGAAAGGACAGAAGCTTCCTAGCCAAGTGCTTTGTCCCTTTAATGCTGACCAGCTTTTCTTGGAAAGTCAAGAAAAAACAAAGTACGGACTCCATGACAGTCTCATAGGGAGACACAGAGACTATCATGGCATCTGTACTGAACAGCCAAGCAGAAAAGAAGGGGCAAAGCACTTGGCTGCATCCCCCTGACCCATGTCGTTTTAGCGATCAGTGGGGGTCTCAGCACCCGGACCTCCACTAATTAGAAAATCTGCAGCCTATCATCTACATGTAGACATACCCTAAGTCCAACAAACACTGTAGAACTTCAGATGTGAGTTAAGATCAGCTCAGTACCCTCCCCCCCTACACTCACAAAAGTTGAGGAAATTGATATTTGGGAAATTAAAGGGGTACTCGAGAAAAAAAAAATCTTTTAAATCAACTGGTGCCAGAGAGTTGCAATTTACTTCGATTAAAAAAAATTATCCAGTCTTCCAGTACTTATCAGCTGCTGTATGCCTTGCAAGAGGTTGTGTATTCAAGCAGGGGAGGTTTTCTATGGTGATTTTCCACTGCTCCTGACATGGACAGAGGTGGCAGCAGACAACTGGAAAGAATACACCACTTCCTGCAGGACATACAGCAGTTGATAAGTAATGGAAGACTTGAGATTTTTTTAATATAAGTAAATTATAAATCTCTGTCTTTTTCTGACACCAGTTGATGCCTGATGCACTGTGACACCTTTAAGCCCGATGCACTGTAGAGAATGTCTGCGAGAATATAGGATAGGATAGGTTCACAAGGGCAGAAATGCAAGACAGACCCTCAGATTTCTGTGCATTCACATGCAGATTAGTTCTATCAATCCACGTGTGGCTACCAGTTTCACAATTTTTTTTTTTACTAAACTGATTGAAAAATTTTAATTTTAAAATTTAAAATGTAAAATCTATGAAGGTAAAAAACTGCGGCATGTAAACTCCATTGTGGATTCCCATGAATAAAAATTTCCCATGGATTTCATGCAGATTTTAGCACCTGGAAAACATACTCCATTCTAACATATCCTCAGGTTGTGTGTAGGCTGTGGTGGGTACGGCTGTAATAAAATTATGTGACATATGTATTCATGATGTATTTAAAGCTATCAACGTTAGGCTGAATGGCCTGAGGTGATGATTTTCATGGAATAAGTGCAACACGAGAGAAGTCTTACATAAGGATTATAAGAACGGAAAGAATGAATGGGCCTTTGAGTTGTTATAGAGATACAATGTGGGAAGCTGCAGTATGGTGGACAGCTCTGGAGCCTAGTAATTCTATAGGAGACAAAAAAAAAAAAGTAAAATCTTTCAAATCAACTGGTGTCAGAAAGTGCCAGATATTTATAATTTACTTCTATTGAAAAATCTCCAGTCTTCCAGTACTTATCAGCTGCTGTATGTCCTGCAGGAAGTGGTGTATTCTTTCCAGTTTGGACAGCAGGAGAGATTTTTCTATGGACAGTTCCTGACATGAACAGAGATGGCAGCAGAGAGCATTGTGTCAGACTGGATAGAAGACAGCACTTCCTGCAGGACATACAGCAGCTGATAAGTACTGGATACTTTTTAACAAAAGTAATTTACAAATCTCTGCCACTTTCCGATGCTTTTTCGCTGGAATAGCAGCTCATCTATTGAAGTGAATGCTGCAAGCTGCAGTACCAGATACAAGCTATTTACAGGCATGGCACTGTTTCAGGAAGAAATCAGCTATGATTCTCTAATTCTGTTCAACCCCAAATCTCATGCTGTAATGTTACAGTTTTTCCTATACTCCAGGTCCAGTGTCACGTTTTATAATCTTCTACAACACTTTTTTTTAGCAAGTCAGGAGGAGATGACATCTAAAGCTGGTCAGGGTTGGACATACCATGCTTACGTGTAGACCCGTATACTAGGGGGTTAATAAAGATGGTGCTGGAAACCAACCTTACTAATAATGTGCCCTATTGGAATTAGGATAAATAGGTAAGGAGCCAGCTCTAAACATCTGGGATCTCAACATAAGAGGAAGTGATTGGACAATGTAACTGCGAATGAGATGGTACCATAGACTTTCTATAGAAGCTATACTCTGTGTACTCTGTGATCTGCTGCACTCTGTGTACTCTGTGATCTGCTGTACTTTGTGTACTCTGTGATCTGCTGCACTCTGTGTACTCTGTGATCTGCTGCACTCTGTGTACTCTGTGATCTGCTGTACTTTGTGTACTCTGTGATCTGCTGCACTCTGTGTACTCTGTGATCTGCTATACTCTGTGTACTCTGTGATCTACTGCACTCTGTGTACTCTGTGATCTGCTATACTCTGTGTACTCTGTGATCTGCTGCACTCTGTGTACTCTGTGATCTGCTATACTCTGTGTACTCTGTGATCTACTGCACTCTGTGTACTCTGTGATCTGCTATACTCTGTGTACTCTGTGATCTGCTGTACTCTGTGATCTGCTGCACTCTGTGTACTCTGTGATCTGCTGCACTCTGTGTACTCTGTGATCTGCTGCACTCTGTGTACTCTGTGATCTGCTGCACTCTGTGTACTCTGTGATCTGCTGCACTCTGTGTACTCTGTGATCTGCTGTACTCTGTGTACTCTGTGATCTGCTGTACTCTGTGTACTCTGTGATCTGCTGTACTCTGTGATCTGCTGTACTCTGTGTACTCTGTGATCTGCTGTACTCTGTGATCTGCTGCACTCTGTGTACTCTGTGATCTGCTGTACTCTGTGATCTGCTGTACTCTGTGATCTGCTGCACTCTGTGATCTGCTGCACTCTGTGTACTCTGTGATCTGCTGCACTCTGTGATCTGCTGTACTCTGTGAACTCTGAAGGAAAGTATTCAATTCCTCTGCAGCGCCACCATTGGGATAAATAACCATTTGCAGTGCCCCACTGCATGTTTCTACAGAATAACATGTTGGTTGTTGGACATTGCTTCCTTATGTTCTTAGGTTTTTTAATATTATGCCCTTTTTTTTAACTTTTTTAATAGTCTTGTGTTATACCTTTTTGTATGTTTGTGCATCTTTATATTTGTCTGTGAGGGAGTACAAACACTCCGCTGATCGTTGTCTCTATTCCACAGAGCGATAGTCGTCCGAATCGGGCCGATTATCGCTCCGTGGAATAGACCCCTTACACCAGGGTCGTAGCTAGAAGTTCAGCCTAAGGCCGGGTTCACACTGAGCAAAACTAGCGGAATTCCGCGGTGGAATTGTCTGCCGCGGAATGCCGTTAGCTTCCCTCTCATAATGTGAGTCTATGGGACACGCGCGCTGCTGTTCTCACAGCGTCTCTCCGCACTGAACATGTTCATTCTTCAGCGCGGTCAGAGCAGGAGCGCGCGCCTCTCATAGACTCCCATTATGAGAGGGAAGCTAACGGCATTCCGCTAGTTTTGCTCAGTGTGAACCCGGCCTAAGGGGGGGCGAGTGAGTCTCAGTGGGCCCTCAACCAATTTTGTTACCCATAGGGAACCTTAGTAGATGACAATGGTTTCTGAATAATAAAGGGTATTTTCTACTACATTATTCATAGTGAACAGGAACTGAGAACAGTGGAAAAGACTTTCTACATTTCACATATATAACCATGTAAATGTATAGAAGATAGACCCTCCCTGTGCACCCCCATATAGAAGCCAGGACCCTCTGTACCTTCATGTTGAAATTGTTGCATCCATATAGTAGCCTTCTGTGCCCCAACATAGTTATTATTTCCCCCTGCTTCCATGTAACAGTAGTTAGGGCCCTCTGTGCCCTCATATAGAAGTTAGCCTCCCCCTGTGCATCTATCTAGTATTTAGACCTCTCTCTGCAGACTATCCCCCCTCCTCCCAAAAGGTATTATCCTCTATGTACTGTAGGCATCACCTCCAGCACCGTGTCATGTAAGTAATCCCCCTGGTATGTATTCCCCATGCAGCCACCCCCTTGCCCAGCTGTAATCTTCCTGGTAATCCTCCTGGTGGTTAGACACCACCACCAACCACCACCACCACCACTGTGAGTAGACTGTACCTCCAAATAATTTACCCCCTTTTCAGTTAGCCAGCATATCCCATACCCCAACCCTCATAGATAACATCCTTCCCAGGAGTTAGCCCCACCCACCCACATAGGTCTACTCCTCTATACCTAAGGGGAAAAAGCCATACTTACCTGCTGTGCGGTTGCAGTACTGTAGTCTTCTGATGTCAACTCTCTCCCTGCTCTCTGAACGCACGAGTGTCATCACTCATGTCCCACAGCTCTAAGGGAGGAAACGCCCTCTTGTGGCCACAACAGTGATTGGCAGGGTGGAGAGCCAATGCTCGCCTTGTCAATCACCCTGCTGTATTCAACTGTATGTTCTTCTCGCATAAAAGCACATACAGCTAAATGGTCAGACACAACATTCGGTAGCCGTGTGGCCCCCCCAGAAGCACCGGTTGCTGGCCAGGGGCCCCCTACAGCCAATAGACATTTGTTAAGTCGTTCTGTAAAAGCAATAGCTTTTGCGGACAGCATTAACTGGCCAAATCTTTAGTGGGCCCCCTGCTTGTGTGGGCCCTGGAGCGGCTGCCCCCTCTGCCCCCACCAAATTACGCTACTGCCTTACACTATTGCATACAATTACATGTGGAAAATACTAGAAGCTAGGAGGAGCCTGCTCTGGCCCAGTCTCTCTATCAAACTGTAGGAAGTTCAGTTAGTCTAGCCCAAAGTATGAAAGAGAAATGAGGACTGCAACCTGATGGAAAGTCCTAGTCAATCCTGAAGGAAATTAGGAGAAGGGAAAAAGATCGGGAAAACTATCGGGAGAAGGTGAACATGGAGCCAATAACTACATTAGGACCCTTCAGGCTTGGCATGACTGCCAAGCTAGAGTCTCCATTCAGAACCAGCCCCTGATTCTGTAAGTACAATTACATTTGAGAGTCAACTAGTACGCACCCCCAGGAAAGAGACTTTGGACTAGTATTACCTCCAACAGGCTAGAGAAGAGCAGAGAGTTACTGGGACCTCACCCTTCCATTGCACAAACCCTAAGGATTCTACCTTGCTCTACTCCTCAGGTATTATAAGGACTATACCTCCATTTCATATGGATGAGTTATTATCCAGTAAAGAGACAGAGTTATACTGTGTCTACCTGTATGTTTGGATTGTCTACCACACCTTTACTATCCAGGGCACCACACACACTATCAATGTGCCAGTCTATAGGGCAGAGGATAGTTCTCCTAGGCCTTTATGCCAACTGACTACTACTGCACTCAGCGATACGGTTGTGTCCTAAGTTTCTGACCCAGCTTACGTTCCCTCCAGGCTGCCACAAATTGCATTAGGTATTATGGAGAGGAGGATATTAAACAGTGACGAGATCAGTAGGGGCAGGGTCTGAAGAAGTGCACACTAGCACGAAACAGCTGAAACTACTTACCTGATGGCATGTTGACATCTCTCCCTGCCTGGGCAACTAATGTGTAACTGCACTTCATTGGAATAAAGATTTATTTTTTTGCACTGATTATCGGTTAGTGATGCTGCCTTATTCTATTAAATAGCTCATTGCATAAAATTAAATACAGGGTCCACAGAAATATAGAAATTCCCTCTAAGTGCTCTCTGGTCCTGATAATTGGTGGAGGTCCCAAACATGGAATCACCCTCCCCTCCATGCCTTAACAGGATATTTGAAATATCGCTTCTAAACAAATCATCCCCTTTAAGAACTTCCTGTTTGGAGCATAAGAGTTACTAATGCATATAGTCGGGAGATCTTACTGAAACTATGAAAATATCATTCTGTCTATTACTCAATGAGTCAGAGACTTCTAGTTACAGGCAGTGTATTGCTTAATCAATATTCTCCATTAACTGTAAATATATAAGTATAAGAAGAGAGTGTGAAATCATAACCTGCGTTCTATAAGACAGGATCCACTGTTCTTCAGTCATTAGAGCATTTAAAGGGGACCTATCACCTCTTTTAGCGTGTCAGTTTTAGTAAAATATTTGTGTTGCTGATTTAATAACAATGCTTGCCCATATCTGTATTGTTCCTCTATTATTCCTTCTAGAAATTGGTGAGTAAATGGACAAGTGGGTGGTTACCAGTTGGAGGTCTGTCCCTACACAGCCTGAAACTATCCAATCGGTGCTTATCAGACTATGTGGGGATACGCCTCTTTGACAAAAAATGGTAACACCCAGTTGTCAATTCTTAAATATTAAGGAGGAATAAAAAAAAATTGCAAAATTTATAAAAAAAACAAAAAAACATGCCACATGTTTGGCTATATATTTACTCACAGTAAACTAAAAACCAAAATATGGTTGTAAAATGAAATTACATTGACCTCTCCTGACTGTACCCTGACAATTCTGCTTGTGCAAACTGCACAGTGTGAACAAGCCTTAGTGGAGTGCTGGCTATCTTTGTGCTCTTTGTATTATATGTGGGGTGTGTGGCTACCTCCTTTTAGCTTGCACTCCCCCATCTCCTGTGGGTGTTTTACACAGTTTGGTTGATCCTGTATGTCCAGTTTTGTAGACTTATGGTCCGAGAGAGGCCATTGCTAGTATAGGGACCATCTTGCTGAGGTTCACCTTAACGCGGTGAGATGGCACTTTTTGTACATCGTTATCCCTTCAAGACAGAGCCCTTTGATGCCCGGATGTCCGGGTCAAATTAATGAAATGTTCCTCCTTGCCTTCTAAGAGCCATAGCCATTTTTCCACCTACAGGGCTGGTTGAGGTGTAATTTTTTCTTTATTTTTTAGTTATATCATATTGGTGTAACAGAAAAATTTTGATCACTTTTTATTAATTTTTTTCTGATTATTATTTTATAAAATCCCCAATCCTGGTGTTTTTTTTTTCTGTTTACGCCGTTCACTGTGCGGGAACAATAATGTTATATTTTAATAGTTTTGACAATTCCGCACGCTACAATATATAATTTATTTTTAATATTTTTATTTTTATAATGGGCAAGGGGGTATTTAAACTTTTATTGGGAGGGGGGTTTATAAGTTTTTTTTTTAATACCTTTAAAAACTTTTTTATTACACTTCCCCCCCCCCCACACTTTTTTTCCACTGTAAAATATGCAATCATTAGATTTCATTTACTAATCTATGCTATGCCATAGCATAGATCAGTGTTATTGGCGATCTATGCATGGAGCCTGCCTGAGAGCAGACTCTACGCACAGATCGCCAAACTGACAGAACGGCGGTAAGAGGCTTACCTCTGCCCGTCGGTACATGCGATCGGGACGGGTCACGATAACTCAGTGACAGAAGCTTGTTCTGTCACTGAGCACCTTAAACGCCGCGATCGCTATAGATCGTGGCGTTCAAGGGGTTAATGAGATGCAGCTGAGGGATCACAGCTGTTTCTCATTGCCTCCGGCCCCAGACACACTGATGTGTGCGGGATCGCTCTCTCTGCAGCTGTCCCACACGCATCAGAAGCCCTTGAAGTCAGGAAAGTATATATGCATTCATACTGCATGGGGTATGTAAAGTAGGAACGTATATATACAGATTACTGACGGGAAGGGGTTAATATAGATAGAAAAATAGAAAATTAGAAAAAAAAATGTCACCAAAAATACCTAAAAATTAGGTTTACCATAAAAACATTATTTAAAGTGTCACTGTCACTTCACAAAACGTTTGACATGTCATTAGACAAGTCATAGAGATATGTCAAAAGTTTTGATCGGTCCAGGTCTGAGTGTTCCGACCTGGGAGAGGAAGAGGAGAGGAAGCGCTGCAATGTGCCCTCTGTGTCACATGATCAGTCGGACTTATAATGAAGCTCTATGGAGCCCGACTGATTAGTCCGACTGATCACATGACACAGAGCCGGGAGAGGATGCGCTGCAGCTTGTCGTCTCCCAGCTCCATCTCTAGAACAGTACAAGTCTGAACACTCAGACCCGGACCAATCAAAACTTTTAACATGTCTCTATGACATGTGAAAAGTTTAGTGAAGTGAAACTTTAAGCAATAAGTCATTCCCTTTAAGAACATGAAAATAGGTGGAATCTGATTGGTTGCTAGTGGCAACTGAGCCAGTTTCATTTTACACCATGTTTGATAAATCTCCCCTATATATGACTGAAGATAATGAGTCATTTCTGGATGGGAATTCACATGGATTTTGGCACAAACTCCACAGCAACATCCCAGGGTGTAACGCCTGGAGTAGTGGATCCACTGGACCGACACCAGCGATGGCACTAACCTCACCAGGGGGCGGAGTCTAAGGGGCCGCTGGTTTTCACCAGAGCCCGCCGCAAGGCGGGATGGACTTGCTGCGGCAGGCGACCCCCAGGTCGCTACCCCTGGCTTGGTTGCTGGTGTCGGCAGGCGAGGCGTGGCAGGAGATGGCACAGGCAATGGTCTGCAGGTGAGAGCGCACGTGACAGGCTGAACACGGGAACAGATGGAGTGACAGGGGAACAGGAACCAGGAACAGGGACTAGGGACCAGGTAACGGATAGGACTCAGGAACAGGGACTAGGACCAGGTAGCGGAATAGGACACAGGAACAACAGGGGGCTGGGCCAACGCTATGGGAAGCATGTAGAGGCTCCAACACTAAGGACAGGGCATGCTGGGATTTATAGGGGAGTGATTGGTGCCACTAACCAATTAGGAGCGCACTGCCCCTTTAAATCTGGGACAGCCGGCGCGCGCGCGCCCTAGGAGGCGGGGACACGCGCGCCGGCCGGCACAGACCGCAACATGCACGGAGGAGAGGTGAGGCGCCCCAGGGGCCGAAGCAGCAGCAGCGCCGGGTCCCTACACAAGGACCCCGGCGGCTGCACGGGACAGGAGGCGGTCGCGGCGGCAACCCGGGACGCGGGAAGCCGCCGCGGCCGTGACAGTACCCCCCCCCTTTGGCCTCCCCCTCTTTCTTGCCTGCAAATGGCACAGGAAGCCACAAAGTCTTTGACATCTTGGGATAGACTGGGCCACCAGTAGTGGCGAGAGATCCGTTGGCCGGTCTTACGGACTCCAGGGTGCCCGGCCTCCAACGAGGAATGTCCCCACTTCAAAATACCTCTTCGAAGCGCAGGGTGAACATGAGTCTTTCCGGGGGGTACTCTCCGAAGAGTGGAGGTGACGACTGGTACTAGGCGATCAGGCGGTAAAACGTGGCAAGGGAATGTGGGTCTGTGGACGAGGACCTTCTGTAAGTTCTCCCGGTGGTGAGAGGACATGACCTCAGTCTTGGGTACGGAGAGAGGGTACACCTTGGCAGAGAAGGCATCCGCCAAGTCTTGGTCTTCTGCCGGTAGGCCGGATAGAGGCTTGGCAGGGACAGAAAACGACATAGTACACTTGGTCTGAGGTGACTTGAGACACTGGTTGGAACAGTCCTGACCCCAACTGAGAATCTCCCCGGTTCTCCAGTCCAGCTGAGGGGCATGTTCTTGCAGCCACGGGAGTCCCAGGAGGACCGCGGGGGAAGAATGGGGCAGGACGTAGAAGGATATCTCTTCTTGATGTAAAGGACCCACCTGGAGGACTAAAGGTGCGGTCTGGTAGTACACACGGTCGGTAAGAATTTCGCCCGTGACCGAGGAGATAGTCAGGGGCCTGGCTAGTCGTGTCACGGGTAGCCGCCATCTTTGGACCAATGTTGCCGCAATAAAACTGCCTGCTGACCCAGAATCGAGGAAGGCAGTAGTCTGATGATTTTGTCCTGAGGGAGTCCGGATGGAAACTGGCATAGACAGACTTGGAAAGGTGGCATTCACACCTAGGGACACCTGTCCCACCGGACCTAGGTGCGAGCATTTTCCGGATGTTTGGGGACGTAGGGGACATCCCAGCCGGAAGTGATCGGAACCACCGCAATAGAGACAGAGATTCCGCTCCAGGCGCCAGATTCTTTCATCAGGCGTCAGGTGAGCCCGTTCCACCTGCATAGGAATCTCAGGAGAGGGCTGGGACATCGAAAGGTCAGGATTCTGGAAAACCGGCGCCAGCTGGGGATGGCGACGGGAACGGCTTAGTAAATGTTCATGCCGAACCTCCTCCTCCCTCTCCGAAAAACGAGTATCAACTCGGGTGGCCAGTAGAATGAGTTCGTTCAGGGAGGTAGGCAGGTCTCGGGCAGCGAGCACGTCTCTCACTCGACTAGACAGACCCTTCTTGAAGGTGGCCAATAGGGCGGCCTCGTTCCAGTCCAATTCAGCTGCCAGGGTGCGGAACTGGATGGCGTAGTCACCAACAGAGGAGCTGCCTTGAGAGAGGTTGAGGAGAGCAGTCTCGGCTGAAGAAGCACGGGCTGGTTCCTCAAAGACGGAGCGAAACTCGAATAGGAAGGCCCGGAGATTGGCAGCAACAGGATCATCACGGTCCCACAGTGGCGTGGCCCAGGCCAGGGCTCTACCTTCCAATAGGCTGATGATGAAAGCCACTTTAGAGCGCTCGGTGGAAAACTGACTACTCAAAAGTTCAATGTGCATGGTGCACTGAGTCAAGAATCCTCTGCACAACTTAGAGTCCCCAGAGTACTTGCTTGGGAGAGCCAGTCGGAGTGAAGAAGAAGCGTCAGGAGGTGGTGTGCGCTGGGCAGTAGACTGCTGCTGTAAGGCGGTAGTGAGTTGCTGGATCTGCTGCGACTGTTTCTGGATTTGTTGTGCCTGTTGAGCGACCACTCTGGCGACGTCACGGAGATCAGGCACCTCGCCGGGATCCATGGTTGGAGCCTACTGTAACGCCTGGAGTAGTGGATCCACTGGACCGACACCAGCGATGGCACTAAGTGATTGGTGCCACTAACCAATTAGGAGCGCACTGCCCCTTTAAATCTGAGACAGCCGGCGCGCGCGCGCCCTAGGAGGCGGGGACGCGCGCGCCGGCCGGCACAGACCGCGACATGCACGGAGGAGAGGTGAGGCGCCCCAGGGGCCGAAGCAGCAGCAGCGCCGGGTCCCTACACAAGGACCCCGGCGGCTGCACGGGACAGGAGGCGGTCGCGGCGGCAACCCGGGACGCGGGAAGCCGCCGCGGCCGTGACACAGGGATATTCCATCACATGAATATGTCCTAAAAGAAAGACAAGGCCTAGATTCAGACTACGTAGAAATGACAACATTGCGCAAATAATTGATTATAAAAGACAGGCGTCATTTTTACATAGTGTAAACCTAGCCAAGAGTTGAGATGCTTGCAGCCTTAAGGGCTTTCTACACAGGCTGATAATCGTGCAAAAAATTGTTAAGTCGTGCAAATTTAAGTGATAATCTGGTGTAAACACTGGAACAATTAAACTACGAATGAAAAATTGTTCGTATGTCGTTGATCGCATCTTTTGAGCTCACCTCAAAATTATTGTTAATCGTTCTTAAGTCTTTCAGTGTAAACACTCATTGTTCACAATATATAGATATGAATGCACGGAATATATACGAACGCAATTACGATTGCGTTTATGACTTTTCATAACGATTTATCCTCCCCTCTAAACACCTATCGTTTAAAAGAAAAAACAAGCGATTAAGTGATTTATCTCTGTGTGTAAAAGGACCCTTAGGGTACACCTGTGTTAGCTATCTGCTGCAAATAAGCAGCGGATTCACCTGCTACACTGAAAGGTTGGAATCCACTGTGCAAATCTGCAACGCAAACTAAAATGTTGTAAGATCCTCATCGCAGGTCAATTTCCGTGCAGAAAAATTCAGCGTCATCTGGGCAAGATTGGTACATTTTCCACAAATCTGCAATGTGTGAATTCAGACTTACAGGATGAATTTCTCTTGTGATTCAAACATCTGTAGAGTCTAATTTCCACACACTTTTATGTGACTTTTTGGCAAAAAATAGCTTTGTATGGGTTTTTTGGGCGTTTTAACAAAATATTTTTTATTAGTACCAATGTTTATTGGAGGCATGAGACTAGAGTTGATCCAGTACTTGGGGATAAAACCAAACCTTCAGGGCCGTATTACATGGTCCGACCCTGCAGTGTAATTAAACGCTGAACTGTTAGATCGGTGCTCGCTTGTCAAGCCTATACGCAGCTCAACGATCGTGCAGGAAGGGCTGATATATATATATATATATATATATATGTGTATATATGTCATGCTATATATCATGGGTTTGCGTAGCCCATGATTTTTACATAAACAAAGTTTATACTTACCTATTCTCCCCCAGTATCCTGCAGCCTTTACCCATGTTCCTCACTCACTGCCGACGTCAGTGACAGGCTGCTCAGCCAAGCCACTGTCCCATCTCGGACAGTGATTATCTGAGCAGCCTGTCACTGGAGAGATGTGCCTGAAGCGTCAGCGGTGAGCAGGGGGGAGAATAGGTAAGTATAAACATTATTATTTTTACAGTGTCATCAGCCATCGGCTGCACACCACTATATGAAACGATGAGCGGCTGGCGGGCAGTGATTTTTAAGCACGTTTAAATGACAACGATTGTTGTCTTTATTAGGGTGCGTTTACACAGAGAAATTTATTTGAAGCCAAAGCCAGAAACAGACTATCAACAAAAAACAAAAACAAACGTCAAATGCAGGACCTGATGCCACTTCTGACTCTCAGCTAACATCTGGCTGACGTGGTTTTGACCCCCAAAATGGTACTGACCCACAAAACATACCCCAAGAAAAACATCAGGAAAAGGAATAAAGCATTGTAGGTGTAGGCATTTATATTTCCCTGCTGACTTCCAGGTAACATCTGGGGGGGACCCCAAAATACATTTTCCAGAAATGTAATAATAATAATAATAATAATAATAATAATAATAATAATAATAATGTAATTTCTATAACGCTAACATGTTAACAGCACTTTACGATTCTGGGAGTATACATGTAGACAAAATCAGACATTACAGAGATAGGCACATGTTCACAAATACAGTGTTTCCCCGAAAATAAGACAGTGCCTCATATAATTTTTTGCTCCAAAACAGGCACTATGTCTTATTTAGGGGGATGTCTTATTTCTCTCCCCCCTGCCTCCCTTCAGCTCTTCCCCCCCGACTATGCATCCCCGGTCTCCCCTCGACTTGCTCTTCTCCCCCCCTCCTGCTCCTCAGCCCCTGGCTCTCAATCCCCCTTGGCTTATAACCCCCCCAGCTCCTTAGCCCCCCCCCCATCTCCTCAGCCCCTGGCTCTTAACCCCCCCCCGGCTCAGTCACCAACGTCCAAGGACCCGGAGCGTGCGGTGGAGCGTGTGATGGGGCGTACGGCGGAGCGTGAGGTGGGACGTGTCGCAGGACACCGATTCACGAAGGGATTAGGTAAGGTTGTAACCTTACTTTCGGGGGGTACCTTATTTTCGAGGGGGGGGTCTTATTTTAAGCTAGTTGGTAGGATAGTGGGGCTGTCTTATTTTAGCGGGATGTACTATATTCAGGGAAACCTGGTAGTATTTCCATCACTCTTTATTCAACCAAAATCAGGAGTGGAACGGACAAGGCAAAAATTATAATGGAAAGATTTTTCCAATTTCTGTATTTTCAATCCACTCCTTTTGTTGTTTGAAAAAAAAAGAAGAAAAACTGACCAAAAGACTGACAAAATACTATGTGTGAACATAACTACACACACCTAACCCTCATATATAAGACCAGCCTGTCTCCTGAAGGTCACATCATCTGAGATATGTAAAATTAAGTACTGATAATTGGGTTAGTAATTAATATTATTCTCTATTAGAAATGTTAGCAAATGAAGACTTGGAGAGAAGTTGAGAAAACTTTAGTGAGAACTATTAGCCTTGCAGATTTCCCCTGCTGCTCCTGCAGTCCCAGCGGCCGCCTGTAGATGGTGCTGTTGCCCAGGCTTGGCGGAGATGCGCAGTGGCTCCCCCGTCCTGCGGGATCCCGGAGTGTGCGGAGACTGTGCCAGTGCTGCATTAGGTTACCCCGCCCTCTTGCAGATAACACGGGCTGGGTTTCTGGCACCGAGTCAGCATCCTTAAACCCCCGTGGGATCTCCAGCCTTCACTTTCCCTGCCGGGAGGGGCTGGTGGAGTCTGTATCTATGTGGAGAAATCTGTAAATAATGCTGGGGAGGGGGTCACCGTGTAGTCTTAGAGGGATTCTGGGAGGTGATGGGGGTCCCAGGGCAGGAGGGTAGACCTGGCACTGCTGGCATCACACATCCTGCCCATTTACTCTGCAGATCAGTATTCCTCTAGTGCAGGTAATGTGGAGGCAACACACCCTGTGCAGACATTTAAAGGGGAAGTGCCTCATTGCAAGATGATTTTTTTTTTTTTGCAATCATTCATTGCACGTGATGCAAGTTTTTGACTCTTATGACTATAGTGGATGGCATCAGGAGCATGCCCAGATACCAAGAGGACTGTTATATGTTTGCTATCTTATTGCATATGATGCAAGTTGTCGTATTCTATCACTGTATGGGATGGTATCAGGAGCATGCACAGAGCTAGGGTCTTATTGCACATATTAGGATCCAGTGCACTCATTCACGTCTGCATTGTTTCATTATGGAGCTATGTATGGTCTCTATTTGTTACCAGAGACCCTTCCTCATATATAGGCTGTCCCTATAGAATGCACTAGTATATAAAGACTGATAGGTCACCGATATAGGGTTCTGATATCGGTTTGGTTCTTTTCATATGTGTATATATATATATATATATATATATATATATATATATATATATATATGGATTATGTTGCAGTATGAGCACATTCATCATCTAGGAGCCATATAGAGGCTTTATATGGACTATTGCTGCTGCGTTATACAAGCCTGTAGACCAGTATTAGTTGCACATTTTGGAATATTTCCATATGAATCTTGAATATGTTTATGTGCATGCCCATTCCCCAGGTTAGAGTTCCTTAGCATTTGCAAACTTACAACTCCCATCATACACAGGAGGGGATTGGAGTTGTAGTTGTGCAAAAAGGTAAACCAGGGATAGGGAACCTTGGCCCTCCAGCTGGTGCAAAACTACAACTCCCATCATGCCTGGACAGCCAAAGCTAAAGCTTTGGCTGTCCAGGCATGATGGGAGTTGTAGTTTTGGAACAGCTGGAGGGCCAAGGTTCCCTGGAACCCTGAGGTAGACTATCAAGGCTCAATAGGAGATACAGTTTTGCAACCACAAGCAGTCAGGACATAGTGGGAGTTGTAGTTTTACAATGGCATACTGAGAGTTGTAGTTTGGCATCAGCGACAGTTTATAGACCACTGAGCCAAGCAGTTTTACAGGAAAGGTTATCACCTCCATTTTACTGTTGGGGGCAGGGCAGACATCCTGCAGGGTCCTATGGGACTATAAGATGGTCAGGACATCTAGGGTGACTGTGTATTGCTGCAGACATCTGTTCCCCATAGAGGTCAATGATCTTCAACATAACAATCATCCCCCATTGTTTCCTTTCGCTGCCCACAGCCTTATTGCAGATACACGAGGCTATATACCGTATGTATATTCCCTGCTAATGCTCACATATACATTGACTGTATACAGCAAACCACAGGCTCAGAAGAGCAATGCTGCAGAGCATGAATCATTAAAGAAGCCATCTAAGCTTCAGGCAGAACCGTCCAGGAATCACAGGGTTAAACCAGTAAAATCCATTGTGCAGATATTCTATAGGGTATTCACTTAACATTAGTCTTTTAACGCTTTCCTGCCTGGATCGTGCGGCCAAGAAAGATCAATAGACGTATCACTGCGGAGAGGAAGTGATACAATGGATTGTAAAGAAGGGTTGCCATGGGAACCAGATCAATAGCAGCACTAGAAGTGGATAGCGTCATCTTCCACAAATACAACGGGAAGAAGTTCATACGCTCCTGTATGGCCGTCCTGACATCTACACCAGAATGTTGTGCTGTGGGTGGGGTTGCAGTGGCGTCTGCCCGGAGAGCTGCAGAAATTGATTCAAGACAGTAAAACATCTATCAACACCGGCACCTGCCGAGACACGAGCAGACCGCCCTCCGACAGAGAATCGACCTGCACCCACGCACTACATGTATGACAACATTGCAGCACATCCGTATGTGTACTCTGCACCCTGCATATACTGACCCAGAGCTAGGCGTGGTTCTAATTTTATACACATACAATGTCTGGGTCCAGTGGGTACAATGCATAGGAAATGGTAGTGATTTATTGTTGGGGAATGTTCACACTTGTGCATCTGCTGCGGTTTTTTGCACCAAAACAATTGTACTTGAAATCAATGGCGACTCGGTTGTGGAAAATCTGCAGGTATAAATGTACCCTAAAGACTGTATTAGGGTGCGTTCATATGATGCATGGGACAACTCGGCCAACTCTGTGATGGAATTCGGGTGTAGGTGTATACAGGTGTGATGTAGGTACCTGCTTTGGCCGGTGTGCTGTTCTCAATGGTCGGTAACCTCCGGGGTTGTTAAGGGTCCCTTGGACACTTGTCACGGTAGTCTGTAGTGGTAGCAGACCCACCCAGGATGTTGGTACCGCCACTCACAGAAAAGGGTAAAAGTATACAGTGGTGTGCGTTGGTGTAGGGTCTGACAGTCCCGTGCGTTTAGTGAAAAATAGAACACTTTACTGAATAAGGCTTGAGTTCAACAGTACACATGACACAGTAGTGCAAATTTTAACACTGAAACGTGGTTGTTGACAGTAAGGTAGAACCAGTGCTTTGTAGAAGTAAGTGCTTTGCAGAGAGAAGGATGAGGAGAGGAGTTGCCAAAGGAGCCCTGCCCAATGTATTATACATGCTCTGCCGAAACAGGTGTAAAGGTAGTGATAGGAAGATACTCATACTCACGGGTGCCAGTTGTGGCTCTAAACCGCCTGTGCCCCCTAGTTGCGTAGAACCCATCCAGGTGGGTAATACGAGCCCCAGTTATCGGTTATCTGGGTGTAGCAGGCTGCCGAGACTTCCCAGTCATCCTGCGCTGCACAGTAGGATATGTAGACCTTTTCCCTGGTAGCTTTGTCCTACTGGGGTCAGTTCTTCTTGTTTTAGGAGACTGCCCTGCATGTTTTAGAGAGGTTCTTGGCGTGGGCAAGGGTTATCCTAGATGGATTCTCTCCCCTATGGTGAGCAAAGCACTGCATAGTTGCTTGAGGTAAAAAAAATAAATTCTGCAGAAGCATGTAGCATTACTTACCTGTCTGACCCAGTTCTAAAACTACCAAAAGTCTATTTGTTTTAGGGGTTTTAGTTCTGTATTGTGTGGCTGTACTTCCTGGTTGAGCAGTTTCTCAGTACTACAGGTTCCAGAATACATTGTTTTTCTTCAGCTGTTCATCACAGTCGTCCACCCTGCCTACTTGCCTCCCAAAGATGTTGCAGAACATCTAGGCTGTGTTCACACATTGCAGTTTAAGGTTGGGTTCACGCCGCAGCTGATTGGCCGACCGCCTGGAGCCCCCGAAGCAGCTCGGACCGGTAATGTATGTACCGGGCCGCGAGGGGTTAAAGGGGGCTGACTTTTACCACCCTAATTGTGTTACTAAATTACAGCACACTGTATTCTCTACCTGTAACACCACACAGCACACTATACTCTCTACCTGTAACACCACACAGCATGCTGTATTATCTACCTGTAACACCACACAGCACACTATACTCTCTACCTGTAACACCACACAGCACGCTGTATTCTCTACCTGTAACACCACACACCACGCTGTATTCTTTACCTGTAACACCACACAGCACACTATACTCTCTACCTGTAACACCACACAGCACGCTGTATTCTCTACCTGTAACACCACACAGCACACTGTATTCTTTACCTGTAACACCACACAGCATGCTGTATTCTCTACCTGTAACACCACACAGCACGCTGTATTCTTTACCTGTAACACCACACAGCACACTGTATTCTCTACCTGTAACACCTCACAGCACACTGTATTCTCTACCTGTAACACCACACAGCACTGTATTCTCTACCTGTAACACCACACAGCACTGTATTCTCTACCTGTAACACCACACAGTGCTGTATTCTCTACCTGTAACACCACACAGCACGCTGTATTCTCTACCTGTAACCCCACACAGCACCCTGTATTCTCTACCTGTAACACCACACAGCACACTGTATTCTCTACCTGTAACCCCACACAGCACACTATACTCTCTACCTGTAACACCACACAGCACGCTGTATTCTCTACCTGTAACACCACACAGCACACTGTATTCTCTACCTGTAACCCCACACAGCACACTATACTCTCTACCTGTAACACCACACAGCACGCTGTATTCTCTACCTGTAACACCACACAGCACACTGTATTCTCTACCTGTAACACCACACAGCACACTGTATTCTCTACCTGTAACTACATACAGCACACTGTATTGTCTACCTGTAACACCACACAGTGCTGTATTCTCTACCTGTAACACCACACAGCACACTGTATTCTCTACCTGTAACACCACACAGCACGCTGTATTCTCTACCTGTAACACCACACAGCACACTGTATTCTCTACCTGTAACACCACACAGCGCTGTATTCTCTACCTGTAACACCACACAGCACACTGTATTCTCTACCTGTAACACCACACAGCACACTGTATTCTCTACCTGTAACACCACACAGCACGCTGTATTCTCTACCTGTAACACCACACAGCACGCTGTATTCTCTACCTGTAACACCACACAGCACGCTGTATTCTCTACCTGTAACACCACACAGCACGCTGTATTCTCTACCTGTAACACCACACAGCACGCTGTATTCTCTACCTGTAACACCACACAGCACACTGTATTCTCTACCTGTAACCCCACACAGCACACTGTATTCTCTACCTGTAACCCCACACAGCACACTGTATTCTCTACCTGTAACCACACAGCACGCTGTATTCTCTACCTGTAACCCCACACAGCACCCTGTATTCTCTACCTGTAACACCACACAGCACCCTGTATTCTCTACCTGTAACACCACACAGCACACTGTATTCTCTACCTGTAACACCACACAGCACACTGTATTCTCTACCTGTAACTACATACAGCACACTGTATTCTCTACCTGTAACCCCACACAGTACGCTGTATTCTCTACCTGTAACACCACACAGCACACTGTATTCTCTACCTGTAACTACATACAGCACACTGTATTCTCTACCTGTAACCCCACACAGTACGCTGTATTCTCTACCTGTAACACCACACAGCACAACTTGTATGGCTGAGCGCATATCATTGGGAATTAATTATACTCGCCAGTTTTCAAGATTTTTATTCACTGATTTTTATATTCACAGGGATTGTATTTCTCCAACAGCAAGAAACTCAGGTTTTCATTCTTGATAAGTCCCAGTGCTGTGCTGTTCATTTCTCCGCCATCTCCTTGCCACACAGCGTCCCCAGGGCACAGGAGCATATGGGACGGTGCATATTCACTGGCATGAAGCAGCATGACTCAGGTGATCAGACTGCTTTCTAAGCTGTTGCTTTTACATCTTGCTTCAGTATTCCCACATTCCTGTTATATCTCTCCTAGAAAAATGCTGCCTCAGAATTGCTACTGGTACATTGCATAAAAATAAAATAATATACATAAAAATAATATAGGATTGTCTAAAACACAGAAAATCAATTCTGCACCAGCTACCAGCTGAAATTTTCAATGTTTTTAACTTTTTTTTTTCAATAGATGTGACAAAATGGTCAGTGTCTATGTCACAGCCTAAGTCATTGCTAATATATTTGTAAATTACTTAAAGAAGAAGTTCCCCCAATTTTGAAAAGGGAGTAAGGCAGGGGACGGCGGGGAAATAATTAACATTGTAAACTTGCTGGTTCCCCTTGCCTCCGTTGTGCCGCTCCCAGGTTCGGCTACCGCCGCTGAATGTAATTTTCAGCTGGAAAACGGGTATGTCACATATCTGGCTTTTCCAGCTGGAAGGTCACGGGCCGCTCACCCTGTCAGTGACTGGGGCGGTGTCCTACTGAAGTCACTGATTGGCTGAGCAGGGAAAGACTAAGCTGGATACGTGACCTTGCAGCTGGAAGAGCTGCAGGACACCGTCGGCTGTCAATGTGACCCAGGAGGGGCACTACGGGGCACGAGGATAGGTAAGTTTACTTTGTTTAACATTTCCTCGCAACCCACTGAATTTTTTACTTCTTTGAATTTGGTGGTACTTCTTTTATCCCCCTCAAAAAAGCCCTAGTGTCTTGGCCACTAGGTGTCTCATTTCCTTGCAATCTGCTGTCTATTGCCTGTAGTTAGGGGAATCCTGTCTCTTGGTGCCGAAAGGAGGAACACAGGAAGATTGGCTTAGAGTGTTATAGAGGAGTAAAAGCCTGGATTAAGTTCATGCAAACTGAGCCTGTGTTCCTTAATAATGGCCGTTTTGCAACAACTGATGTTATTTGCCCTTATTTTTACCTATTGGCAGCATAGCCTTACCCTACTTAACCCTTTTTTTTCACACATTTTACCTGGCCTTAAGATGTGACCAATATATCAAGCTAACAAGCATTTTAAGGTTTTAGGCTATGTTCACACATAGTATTTCTGCATTACCCAAGACTGTCAGACTCACCTCCAATACACAAAGTTTCAAACGTGCCCTCAAAACTCATCTATTCAAGCAGGCTTACCAGGTTCCCTAATTTTGACTGCTACCCTCAACCTCCCCCCCCACACACACACACCTACCTCCGCCACACACACACACACACACACACACCAAGCATTTAAGCACTTAGACCTGTGCATGCAGGCATTGGCTGGTGACAGGTTCATCCACCCTTACCTACACTGCCTTATTTATAAAGATGGCCGGACCATAAGAACAATGAAGCACTTTGCCCCCCTGCCATTCTGTCTCGCACCCCCTCCTGATAGTGTGTAAGCTCATGCATGCGAGCAGGGCCCTCACTCCTCATGTATGGATAATTATATGTGTATCTCTGTAATGTCTATTTTTGTCTATGTATGTACCCCCAGAATTGTAAAGTGCTGCGGAATCTGTTGGCGCTATATAAATAAAAATTATTATTATTATTATTATTATTATTATTATTATTATTATTATTATTCTATCAGTCTTTTGTTAACTAAATCCAGGAATGGGTTGAAAACACAGAAACTGGGCAAATCTATCCATTATAATTTAGCCCTGGTTTGATGAATCACTGCTGAGAATCTTGTAGAAATTTTCATTATTTTGATCCTTCCAGCCCAATTGAGGGAGTCATTCCTGGCTAGCGCCAACTCGTCTAGAGTCTAGATTTCTCAACATATTTTTTTTTTGGTAATGAAAAACAACATGCTTTCATACAAGAGATGGTTTAAAGGTAATCTTTCGGGACCCAGACACATAGTGACATAGTGCTGTAGTTGGCAGTCCTCTAGTAAGCATGATATCTTTTGGTAATTTGTCGGTGGAGTGGATAATGCACTCCAACTGTAATGAAAAGTCAAAGAGGAATTGTGGCTCAGCATTTGTGCCGCACACTGGCACTCCTTACCACTGCTTTCACCTCCCTTTTCTTCATGAATAATATCTACTTTCCAGCCTCCTGGTCACTCACACTGTCAGCCAGTGTCTCTGAGTGTTTATGTCAGACATAAACTGCCTACAGAGAACTGTCCTGAGTAGTTATGTTGGAGCTTAGTGGTTTAGGTGTAAGTCACCTGTCTAAAGACCAGCAACAGATTTTTTTGGGTTCAATTACCCCGATGGAAATGAAATTATTATTATTTTTCTCATCATTGTATAAAATAGTGGATTTTAAAACTAGTTTGAATCTAATTGGAAATTCTTTGCATTTACAAAATCATACACTGGTAAAAAAAAGAAAAAAAATAGATTTTATTTCCACTAGGGGAATCAAACCTAGGAAAAAGTCGTTTCTAGACAAGCCCAGACCACAGCTCCAACACAGCATATCTCATTGCAGCTCAGTCCTCTGTAGGCCGTTTTTGACAAAAACAAACACTCAGAGACACTGGCTGACAGCGTTAGTGAGCAGAAGGCTTGGCAGCAGAGATTATTCATAGAGGAGAGGGAGGAGGAGGAAGCAGTGGTGAGGTGTGTTCGGTACAAACACTGAGCCACCACTCGTCATTGACTCTTCAATACAATAGGAGATTGTGGATAATCTACTTCACAGACAAATTACCTAAAGGTAACATGCTCACTAGGGGACTGCCAGCTACAGCACACTGTCAGCACTTCATGTAAGGCCCGGGTGCTGAGAGATTCCCTTTAATCTGGATGCCATGGTTGTATCCAGAGACATGAATACATGTAGGCAAAATGGTGATGGAGGAGCTTGTGCTTTGTGGTCATGTATGTGGTCCGTTGCAAGAGTTTATTAGAAGCAATATATAGGATTTTGATGGCATTTGCATGGGGGGAATCACCCTGCAGCAGCATTGTCTGGGTGGGTGGGGGAGGGGGATGACTGGGTTGTCGATCTGTAATCCCATGTATATATCGAATCTTTGCAGTGGTGAAAATTAAGCATTCTTTCTTTTATTATGTGTCCAAGATGATAGCTGTTACAATGATGACAATCGGTTATGTCACTGTCCAACACATAAAGCAAATACTCTTATCATTGTACTATGAAGACTATGCATATCTAATGCTCCACATCCAGTGCCGTGAAATGTATACTTTATAAATGCACGTGCTCAGCAGAAATCTGTCCCTGGGTGACAATTACGGACTGACCAATGCTAGCCCCGTCCTGTACTCGCTTCCCCTCCTCCACCATCAATACAGGCTACACTCTCTATTGATATGCTATTACATGGTCAGCAGACCGGAGTGTGAGCCCAGGATCAAATAGGTTTTACACTTTAGAGCCAAATGGGGGAATAAATACACACACAAAGGGACTGGGATAAGAAAAAAATAATAAAGCTAAAGTCTGGTTGGGAGGAACCCCACGTCTTACTAGGGTATGAATATCCATGTCTTATGCAGGATAGCAGCAGTAATCACCGATGGTACATTAGGCCATTAATGTAAATTATTAATGCCCCTGCTTAGCAGATACAGGACCTGCACTGTCATCGGAACAGAATATTATTCTGGAGGCAACCACACACATACTAACACAAGCACGCATGCACATGTACAAACACATGCACATACACACACTTATACAAACACATAAAGCACTCATATACAGTACATACTGTACAAACACGAGCACACAAAAACACAGGAACACACATAAAAACATGCACACATACACATGCACACAAAAACACATGCTTATACATACAAATATACATACACACACATACAAACACACGCACAAACAACACATATACAAACACATAAAACACACATATACATACAAACACAAGCACATACATTAAAACACGAACACACAAAACACAGGCACATACATAAAAACATGCACACTTACACAAAAACACAAATCACATGCTTACACATACAAACACACATTTACATACACACACATACAAACAAACACATACACTAACACACACATACAAACACAAGCACATACATTCAAACACGAACACAAAAACACAGGAGTACACAAAAACTTGCACACGCACAAAAACACACATAAACGTGATCATATTGTGACCTGTAAGTTTCCACAACTAGAAATCCATCCTGAATCGATCTGGTGACTTGTCAGGTTGTGTTTGCAAACACACAAAAACACAGAAAAATGCAACAGCTCACCGCAACAGCAAGATACAGACCCACCATGGACATGAAAATAACTAAAAGCAGCCCCCCCAACTGCCTAAAATATTCCCACAAAAATAATGAGTCTCTTGGTTACTATTTGCAAACAGCGTAAACTGCCTCACCACGATAAGGTGGACTCATATTGAGGCAGACCCTACACTGTATGTACACTATGGCCTCTCTATGGCGTATAATACGCCTATGCTCTGGGCATGCAAGATCCAAGAGACTCATTATTTTTGTGGGAATATTTTGGGCAGTTGGGGGGGCTGCTTTTAGTTATTTTCATGTCCATGGTGGGTCTGTATCTTGCTGTTGCGGTGAGCTGTTGCATTTTTCTGTGTTTTTGTGTGTTTGCAATTTCAGCCATGGCAACGTGCTCCTGCCTAGTGTGAACAGTGTTCTAGGAGAGATGACCAAATTTTTTTCCTTTTTTTTTTTTTTTAGGTTGTGTTTGCAGCAACTTGATGGTGAAAATACGACCAAATTCAATTACGCTAGCTGTGATGCATGCAGCAGGACACTGCCATTTTGGCCTGGCTAAATTTACAAAATAGACATACCCAAAACTAAGTGTACAGTACAGAATTAAAGGGGTTATCCAGCGCTACAAAAACATGGCCACTTTTCCCCCTACTGTTGTCTCCAGTTCAGGTGCAGTTTGCAATCAAGCGCCAATTACTTAAATGGAACTGAGTTGTAAAACCCCACGCAAACTGGAGACAAGAGTGGTGCACAAGTGACCATGTTTTGTAGAGTTGGATAATCCCTTAAAGTATGTAAATGCCCTGCCGAATTACACATACACATAGAACCATGCACATCCTCACCTATACATATATCTGTATGAAGGATGAAGCCAAGGATCCTCCATTGTAGATTCTAATAAGGCTGGGTTTACACCACATTTTTTTCCATCGGTATTTACCAAACAACGAATGCATTTGTGTGCATCAGTTTTGATCCATTTTTCCATTGACTTCGATTATAAAAAAGAAATTAAAATGGATAAGTTTTTGTAACGTACAAATATGGTTGACAACATTTTTGTGTGCGCTAAAAAAAAGGATGCGCTTTGATCCTTTTTTTATGATTGAAGTCAGTGGAAGAACGTATCAAAACTGATGTACACAAATGCATCCGTTTTCCAGGGCCGGGACAGAGGGTAGGCAGGGGTAGGTGATGGCCTAGGGCGCCATCTCCTGCTGAATTACAGGGGGCGCAAATTTTCACCTGTTTAAAAAATCTTTCCAGGCCATCCTGCTCCGCCTGGCGCCCACCAAGCAATGCCCCTCCGCGGTCACATACCTCCAGCACCTCTGTATCACCCCCCTCGGTGGACAATTCATCTTCAAGTAAAAATCAATCACCCGACCTCACCCATGGCAGCATCCTTTCCCCGCTCTGCCCCGCAGCTGCTGAAGGGCCAGCTCCGTGGTGACAGGCACCTGCTCTCCTCTTCTGCTTGGCTCCGGAGCTGAAAAAACGTGTGTGACCGATGTCACATGACGTCCGCACCCAAGCAGGAGAGGGGAGACGTGCAGGGACAATTGTAGTGACAGATGCCCCCAACTCCCCCCCACCGATAGAGACAGATGAGGAGTATGATCCTCTGCTCAGAGACAGTGTCATTCTCCACTGCTACTGCTGTGTGGGTAAGTATATGTATGTATCTGTGTGCGTGTGTGTGTGTGCTAATGGAGTGTGTGAATTTGTGTGTGTTAATGGAATGTGTGTGCTAATGGACTTTGTGAGTGTTAGTACTCAAATGTGGCTGAGGTAGAACTACAACTCCCAGCATGTTCCTGTGTGGCTGAGGTAGAACTACAACTCCCAGTATGATCCTGTGTGGCTGTGGTAATACTACAGCTCACAGCATGCTCCTGTATGGCTGTGGTAGAACTACAGCTCACAGCATGCTCCTGTATGGCTGGGGTAATACTACAGCTCCCAGCATGTTCCTCTGTGGCTGTGGTAGAACTACAGCTCCCAGCATGCTCCTGTGTGGCGTTGGTAGAACTACAACTCCCAGCATGCCCCTGCATGGCTTTGGTAGAACTTCAACTCCCAGCATGATCCTGTGTGGCTGTGGTAGAACTAAAACTCCCAGCATGATCCCGTGTGGCTGTAGTAGAACTACAGCTCTCATCATGCTCCTGTGTGGCATTGGTAGAACAACTCCCAGCATGCACCTGTGTGGCTGTGATAGAACATCAACTCTCAGCATGCTCCTGTGTGACTTTGTTAGAAAAACAACTCTCTCAGCATGATCCTTTGTGGCAATACTACAACTCCCAGCATGCTCCTGTGTGTCTGTGGTAGAGCTACAACTCCCAGCATGATTCTGCGTGGCTGTGGTAGAACTACAGCTTCCAGCATGATCCTGTTTGGCTGAGGTAGAACTACAACTCCCATCATGATCCTACGTGGCTGTTGCAGAACTACAACTCCCAGCATGACCCTGTGTGGCTGTGGTAGAACTACAGCTCCCATCATGCTCCTGTGTGGCTTGGTAGAACAACAACTCCCAGCAGGCACCTGTGTGTCTGAGGTAGAACATCAACTCTCAGCATGCTCCCGTGTGGTTTTGGTAGAACAACAACTCTCTCAGCATGATCCTGTGTGGCTGTGGTGGAACTACAACTCCCAGCATGATCCTGAGTGGCTGTGGTAATGCTATAGCTCCCAGCATCCTCCTGTGTGGCTGTGGTAGTACTACAACTCCCAGCATGATCCTGCGTGGCTGTGGTAGAACTACAGCTTCCAGCATGATCCTGTGTGGCTTTAGAAGAACTACAACTCCCAACATGATCCTGTTTGGCTGTGGTACAACAACAATTCTCTCAGCATGGTCTTGTGTGGCTGAGGTGGAACTACACCTCCCAGCATGATCCTGTGTAGCTGTGGTATATACATAAATACATAACTCTTTATATGTACATACATACATATATGTGGGAATTTGTTTATATATACCCACACATTTATATGCACACATATTATACACTACAGCTTACATCACTGATATAAACATTGTTTATGGTCCAGGTACGCAGGAGGTGAGATCATCTTCTCAGGTGCCCAGAGTGTTCCCAGTCTCCCAGTGCCGATGAGCCATAATTTTAAAATAACCTGCCTGACCTTGTGTAGGTTTCCCTTGTCTTGCCAAGACATCTTTAAACCACTGTAGCATGGACCTATGAAGGTGTCCTGTAGTATCTGGCACCAAGATGTTACCACCAATTCTTGTAAGTGTCCTTTGTACACCCCCATATGGGGCCATGCAAGGACAGAAGTGAGCGCCGATCAGCGAGATAGGTTTACGTTAGGTTTACCTTTAGACTGATCAATTGCACAAACAATCACTGTGTCGTTCTAGTAGCCATTCTTATTGCTATCGTCTGCACATCTCCTGTTTAAACAGGGAGATCTGGGACTGATAATGGTGGCGTAGCCACCATGGAGGCAGACCGTGCAATTGCTATGGGGCTTGGGCTTCTCTGCCGTACAGAGATGTGGCAGAGCATGGCCTGCCTCCTTGGCAGTATCTGAGCAGCATTTTAGAGCGGACCGCATGACCTCTCAAACCCCAGTGGCTCAGAGTAGGCCACCCCACCACAGACGCCGCATCACAGTGGCCCACACCCTGCCTCATAGCCGACCCCCCCACATAATAGAGGCAGTGGCGTAGCTACCATAAAGGCAGACCACACAACTGCTATGGGGTCCGGGCACCAGGGGAACCCATGGACCCCCCCACGCAGTGCCTTCATCTTGAGTATGTGTATGGAGCCGCCTCCATACACATACTCATTCTGCCTGGTGCAGGGTTCCTCAGTTCTCCCAGCTCCCTGGCGCACAAATGACATGCCAGGGGAAGCGCCAGGCCAGGTGAGTATGTTGAGGGGGTGGCCCATACAGGGGAAGGGGGGGGGACACAGATTATCTGTCCTTGGAATGAAAGAATTGGGCCAACCAATGGCTAGTGGACTATAAATTTTACTGTATAAAAACGACTTATTGTCAGACTAGTGAAGACTTTATTTTTAACTGGATATAAAGTCATAATTTGCTTTTCTGAATTTTTGTCTGTTAAATTATCTTTAAAAAAATCATCTTCCTTAAATCTGAAATACCAGAGCTCAGGTTTCTAGGTGGTTCAATCATTCCATTCTCTCTTCTGCTTATACATAATAAATGACATGGAAATGGACTGTCTAAAACATTTTCAATTAAATATACAGTCATTTCAGCTCAGTTGTCTCATTGTTTCCGTGTAGAATTTCTAATATTCTCTGAGTTGCACTGTGCCTTATGACGCAGCTCACTATTAAATCCTCAGAACTGATGGATGCGTCACTTGTGTCAGAGTATTGCGGGAGGCATGTGTCATCTATTGCAGTACACACAGTTACATACAGGCCTGATACTATTCTGCACCACAGCTTAAAAAATATAAAGGATATGTCACATGTGATATCTCATGGGGTTGTAACCCGGTCTCTTGGTCACCTTACATTGATTTGTCTATAAGGCTTAACCAGTTGACTATTCAAGGCTATGAACGGCGCACTCCTTTCAAAATAACAATGTTCATTATTGTACTGTGAAATTCCATCTTGTATGTTATCTCTTTTATACACAGGGATTTTTGCAGACTGTAATATGTTGTGTATTGTACTTTTTTCGCTGTGTAACATGTTGATTTTGGCAGAAATTGATTTGTCGGAAAGAAGATAGTCCTTGAGCACTGTGTGGCTACAAATAGTTAGAAGGGGCTATTGTAGGGAGTTTGCCTTGTGACTGTGATTGGTGTATGTGAGACCATAAGACCATGTGAGATCATGGATAAGTAAGCGCAAATCTGCCGGATCAGCACTCATTAACACACTGGATGTACGATCTCCGCCCAGCCCTTGCTGTATATAGACAATAAAAAAGTTTCTCACTTACCTCTCCACTAGGGATGGTCCTAACCGAGTTCGGTTCGGGTTCGTACGAACCCGAACCCTCGGTAATGATTCCCGCTGTCTGCCCACTCCATAGGCTGTATCCCAGTTTTCCAGGCGTTACTCCTGCTGGATCCGCCCACTCCACGGAGCGGGCAGACAGTGGGAATCTGCTGGCGAGCGTTCGGGTTCATGCGAACCCGAACCTTGGCAGGTTCGGACCACCCCTACTCTCCACGCTCTGTGTTCTTCTAGCTTTTCCCTGCTGTCAGGAGCTGCCGCAAAAGCTTCTACACCTGTGATAGTAGTGACAGGCCACCCAGCCAGTCACTGACCGAGACAGGACAGCACTGCAGCCAGTGATTGGCTGAGTGGCCTGTCACTTCAGAGACTGAGTTCCAGTGGTGGCTGCTGGGAGCGGGCAGAAGCTTTATAAAGATTTTTTTTTTTTTTTTTTACACAGTCATCAGCCGTCAGCCGTGCATATAGTCAGGGATGGGGTCTAGGTTGGGGTCCAACTATCTCTACATTTAACTTCCCTTCTCGGCTAACTGTGCCTCCTACAGGAGATGAGCTCCACTGTACAGTAAGTCTACAGAACTCCTAAAGTGAGGTAGAAAAATCAGCAAGTCAAGGAGTAAAGCCCTTAGCTGGGTGCTCCTACTGGTTTCAACGATTCTTCTTCTAGATCCAACAATTGGTGGTGGGTCAAAACTTTTGACATGTATCTGTGACATACCAAAAGTTTTTTCAAAAAATATGAAAACAGATTTGTTCTGGTCCCGGAGGATAAGGCTCCTCTTAGTAAATCCATCTTTTAGTAAATCCGCCTGGGAAAATGGGGACGGGGATTTATTTACAAGTACCCTGGTCTTAATGAATCCCCTCTATGTATACTGATATCTTCGAAAAATGGTGTCTTGTAAATCCACTTTACATCCCCCAATAAATCCAGGTCAGAGACGTTAAGGTAAACTCATAACCTTTCCCAACCCTTACATATTTGTAATTGGACAATAATAAAAGCCTACTTTTCGCTCACTCTGCATTGTGTGGTAAATAGTTACAGTATTCCTGGATCCAACACATGTCTGAAAGTAGGTCATCCTTCACATGAAGAACATGTTCATTTTTACTTGATCACAACATGAATAAATAATGAAACTGCTGTTTTGGAAACTCCCGTTATAGGCTTTGCATATTCCGCAGTAGAGATAAGCGAAATGATTAGTTCATTCTTCTGTTGTTCGCACCGGCTTACCTAGTATAAGAAAGGAGCGCCATTTGCATTTAGAAAGCAGAAGTCAGTGGGATTGTTGGGCTTGCAATCTACAAACATTTTAAAATTAATAATTAAATTCAATCAATAAAAAATATTTAGATTTTCAATACCCTGAATATTAAAAAATAGATGCTGGAGAAATCCTAATAATGCAAGTTTCTTGAACTATGGCTGGCTACAATTTTTCATTCTAAATACCTGTTCACATTTCACATATTTTTATGCTACCAGATCCCAATATGGACAAAAGCCTATTGAGTAAGGCCTTATCCACGAGGCTAAATTCAGCCTTGAGTCTGCAAACAGTCTTCTATGGAGTTCATTAGAAGAAAACAATCACCACAAAAAGGTATATTAGGCACTATATACAGTGTAGCTTCCAGCCGGTGGCCTAGCTACCATGGAGGCAGACCACGCAACTGCTACAAGGCCCGTGCAGTAGGGGGGCCTGGTCCTTTCCAGCAAAATGTGGTCTGCCTCTATGGTCTGCCCCCACCAATGCACATACTCCCATGACCCCGTAGAGTCCATCGGAGTTCCGTTCTCCCAGCTCCCCGACATGCCAGTGACATCGCTCATGCACCAGGGATCTGTTGAGAGCCGCAGGACAGTGCCGGGCCATGTGAGCATGGGGGAACCCCCACAGGATTCATGAGCTCTGCTTCCTGGACCGTTGCCAAACATATTTCGGATCCCTATGCCCTTTACTTGTACCGCCTTTGCGCCCCCCCCCCCCCCCCAAAAAAAAAAAAAAATAGTACGTTGTTCTATTCCCACACTATATATCAATTGTATTTATCTAGACATCGGGTAGTCCTGTTCGCTGAAGTAGTCACAGCTGGCGGGAAGTATTGTCTGTCATCCCACCTCTCTGGCTGTTGCTACTTTGTGGCGCAGAACCGGCCCGAATGCTAGATAAGTATGATTTACATACATTGAGGAATTGAACAAAAAATAAAGTTTTTTCAGGAGGTACAAATAGAGGTGATATATATGATATCTGTTTGGAGACAGTGCTGGAAGTTTTATTAGACTGTATTTAGTGCTTAATATACCATTTTATGGGGACTGGTTCTCTATAAGAAACTGCTTGACACAAGCAATCACTGGATCAGTCGTGCAGCCCTTTGCTGTTATCAGCCGCACATCTCCTATACTAGGGGAGATGTGTGGCCAATGGTCGTTGCTTTATTAATAGGTCAAAACAACCTGATCAGCCAACAAACAAGCATTTAATTTGGTCTGATACTCGCCCTCTGTAATAAGACCTTAAAGTGTACCTGTGATTATAAAAAAACTTTTGACATGTCAAAAGTGTTGATCGGTCCAATCAGGAAATATAGTAGGGAGAGGACAAGAGCTGCAGCACGTCTACTCTCCACTGTGAATTAAAAAAAAAAAGAGTCAGACTTATAATAGGCTCCTATGGACCCGACTCTTTTTTTTAAACTCAAAGTGGAGAGTGGACGCACTGCAGCTGTGGTCCGCTCCCTGCTTTATCTCCCGATCGGTACAAGTCTGAGCCCTCAAACCCGAACCGATCAAAACTTTTGACATGTCTCTGTCAAAAGGTAAAAGTTTTTTTTATAACGACAGGTACACTTTAATGTGAAGGTTTTGGGAGATTTTGGGAGTCATAAGCAGTTAAACTAAATTTAGGCCTGGCCGAATTCACTTAGGGGCGCATGCCTCTTACTGAATTCGGCCGTCCGAGCACCCGACCCTGTGCCCAGCGTTCCAAATCTACACCTATTTCCAGCAGATGTAGAATTGAATTATGGTTTATGCCTGCGAGCAGGCGTAAATCATGATAAACGAGGCCTGGGAGGAGGCCACGCATCCTGCCCCCATTCCTTCCCTGAGCCCCCCCTGATACAGTAGGCGTACCCCAGGAAGAAGGGGCGAATCTGTGCCTTCTCTTTTCTGTACACCCCAGCCGTAACTTTAATAAATGTCCCCCAAGATGTTTTCAAGATTTCCTTAAAAGTGTACTCCAGCAACAACAACAAAAAAAATCTTTCAAACCAACTGGTGCTAGAAAGTGCCAGAGATTTATAATTCTGGACAGCTCCTGTCACGGACAGAGGTGGCAGTAGAGAGCATTTAAAAGAATACAGCAGGACTTACAGCAGCTGAAAAATACTGGAAGACCGGTATGGTGTTCAATGTTGATGTTGTGCATGCACCGGTTTTTGTGGTGCCCAACCGTCGAGATGATGTTATGTCGGTGGTTGGAATACAGCTCAGCCGATGGTGGTATAGTCGTGACGCCAGTGCTAACTCAGCACACAGGTATGATGTTGTACCTGTTTTTAGTTTTTTGTGGCTTGCTGTATTGACCCCTAATGGTCAGTGTGCTACCGGGTTGTGTTGGGTCCCTTGGGCTCTCATCATGGTGGTCTGGAGTGGAGATATGACCCACCCAGACTGTTGGTAACACCACCGACAGAAAGGGGAAAATGACCCAAGGATGGTGTAGCTTGTGTATATGGGTGCTGGTTCAATGATTACTGAGTCCCAGTTGAATAAATGAACTGATCTTTACTGATAAGTCTCTTGTACTACAGGATGGCAGAATAATACGTGACTGATACAGACTTGCTTTCACTAAATCTGTGCTGAGAGATGCCTAAGTGCTGAGAAAGAACAGTAGTGCTCGCTTGGTTGAGTGGAGTAGAGAGTTCAGAAGAGTGGAGAGGAGTTTGTCAGGAGAGCCCCAACCCAATTTAGTAGGGTGCTCTGCCCGAACTTGTGAAGAGGAATACTTAAAAGAAGAATACTTGTGCCCGTGTTTTGACCTTTGTTGCAATAGACCACCTTCTACCCTGCAGTGTCAGCTTACCCGTCCTACAAAGGTGACAAAAACCCCAGTCCTAGTTACCTGAGTTGAGCAGAATGTCCGAGTGTGTCCCGGTGTCATCTCCTCTGGGAGATAGAGTACGTAGGCCTTGGTTACGGCTGCTTTGCTCTATCCAGATCAGTTTCTCTGCTTAGGATACTGTCCTGCACTGTATAGAAATGTTCATGGCATGGGTTGAGGTGTTCTCTGACTTGTCCTCCCTTAAGTGTGTAGCACTGCATCTTGGCTATAAGAGTAACTTAAAAGAAGAAAGTTTGTGTTCTCCATACATGTCTACTAACACCACAGCTGGTCTGTCCTGGACAGGAAACTTGGCAGAGCCAGGCTCCTGGCTAAGTTCAGCAGGGATGCCTAATCTGTGTGTCTTGCTCCACTGAAAATCATAAGAAGACTAATTAAGTAGACCTACACTTCCTCTCCCCATGTGACTACTTCCTACATGGTGTGTGTAACAGCTCCTGTGAGTGGTGGAGAAGAGAGTGCATAGAAAAGAAGAGAGCAGAGATAGGTAGAAAGAGAAAAACATCTCTCATTGGTACACAGAATCACAAAATACCACAGTAACCCTTGACTTACTACAGCTGTGCAACATACAAAAATATACATAGTGACATCTTGTGGTAAAACCTCACATGCACCTTTACTACCACTTTACTCTACGGTACAGGGCTTTTTCGACAGGTGCCCAAACTAGAAACGCCCGTGGTAGGGTTCCACCCTGGAAACTTTGTAATAGAAGTAAATTGCAAATCTCTGGTAGTTTATGATGCCAGTTGATTTGAAAGATTTCTTTTTTTCGCTGGCGTACCCCTTTAAAATATTCCCTATCCACAGGATATAGGATAACAAGCTGGTCTATGGGGGTCGGGTTCGACTGCTGGAAACCCACTGATCCCTATAATGAAGGAAAACTGTCTTTTAAATGAATGAAATGCTTGTGCAGCCAGTGAGCCATTCATTTTTCATGGGGCTTCCAAACAGTGCCGAGCTTACACGGGCGGCTGTCAGGAACCAGGCTGATCCGCTAACCCTATGTAAATAGAAGGTTTATGAAACATGTGGCAGATTTACCTTAAATAAGCACTTTTTGCTTTTTAACCCCTTCACGTCAGCCATCTGTATATATACGTTCCTATTGCACATGCCCCGTGCAGTAGGAATGTACATATACGTTCCTGCTTTGACGGGGGTTTGTGATGAGAACGGGATCGCTGCAGGGACAGCGATACCACTCTCATCTGAGTGAGGCACCGGAGATAATGAGAATCAGCTGCGATCCCGCAGCTGACCCCCATTAACCCCTTAGTGACCGCCGTTTCGGCGGTCACTAATGGGCCGGTGCCGCCGCTATATTTCATCTTCCCCCACCGTGAATCCACGGTGGGGGGAGATGAAATAGTTAAAACCAGACCAGCCCCCCTAGTGCCCCGGTATCTAACCCCCCCTCCCCGCGGCGGCCATCAGATCCAAGATGGCCGCCGCGATCACTGTGAACAGACTAATGTCTGTTCACAGTGATCTCTTTGTAAAAATGAATGAAAACACCATGCTCTCCGCCACCGGAGGTAGCGGAGAGCATGGGGCAGTCATCGGGGACCCCCCCTGTGGGGTCCCGGTACAAGCGATCAGCGGTATATACTATATACCGCTGATCGCTTGTGCCATGTGCCGCCGGAACATTTTATCCCCTGTCACCATGAATGATTGGTGACAGGGGATAAAAAGTGATGTCCCCCCACCCCCCCAGTCGCCCCCCACCCCCCCAGTCACCCCCGTTCCCGAGTCACCCTCCCCTACCCCATATACTCCCCTGATCCTGGAGCTCCTTCCTCCTCGGTGTCCTGGCTGGTTATGAAGTGCGCATGCGCTCCACAACCAGCCAGCTCTGAAAATTTAAAGTGACAGAGACCAATTTGGTCTCTGTCACTAAACTATGATTACTGTCATAGAAAATATCACAGTAATCATAGTAATACAGTGAAAAAGAATGTGAAAAGTACAAAAAGTGACAAACATACAAAAAAATAAAACACACACTTTCTATTATAGTAATAATTGCAGTTTACTCCCAAATTACCCCTAACCCCCCCAGATTACCCGTAACTACCGCAGCTAGCCCGTAACCACTCCAGGTTGTCCGTAATCACCTCAGATTGCACGTAACCCCCCAGATTACCCGTAACCACCGCACGTTGACCGCAACCACCGCATGTTGCCCGTAACCACCGCACACTGCCCGTAACCACCGCACGTTGCCAGTGACCCCCTCCAGATTGTCCGTAATCACCCCAGATTTCCTGTAACCACCCCAAATTACATGTACCCACCCCAGATTACCTATAAGCACTTCAGTCTAGCCGTAACAATTCTAGATTGTCTGTAACCCCTCCAGGTTGCACGTAACCACCGCAGGTTGCGCATAACCACCCCAGGTTGCCCGTAATCATGCCAGATTACATGTAACCCCCCAGATTGCACGCAACCACCGCAGGTCGCGTCTGACCACCGCACGTCGCATATGACCACCGCACCTTGCCTCTGACCACCGCACGTCGCCTCTGACCACCGCACGTCGCCTCTGACCACCGCACGTCGCCTCTGACCACCGCACGTCGCCTCTGACCACCGCACGTCGCCTTTGACCACCGCACATCGCCTCTGACCACCGCACGTCGCCACTGACCACCGCACGTCGCCACTGACCACCGCACGTCACCTCTGACCACCGCACCTTGCCTCTGACCACCGCACCTTGCCTCTGACCACCCCAAATTGCCAGTGACCCCCTCCAGATTGCCCGCAACCACGCCAGATTACAGGTACCCACCTCAGATTACCTATTAGCACTTCAGTTTATCCGTAACCACAGCAGGTTGCCTGTAACCACCCCAGATTGTCTGTAACCACCCCAGATTGTCTGTAACCACCCCAGATTGTCTGTAACCACCCCAGACTGTCTGTAACCACCCCACGTTGCCCGTAACCACAGCAGGTTGCCTGTAACCACCCTAGATTGTCTGTAACCACAGCAGGTTGTCCGTAACCACAGCAGGTTGTCCGTATTCACCCCAGGTTGCCTGTAACCACCCCAGGTTGCCTGTAACCACCCCAGGTTGCCGTAACCACAGCAGGTTGCCCGTGACCTCCCCATGTTGACGGTATCCACCCCAGATTACCCGTAACCACCCCAGATTACCCATAACCACCCCAGATTACCCGTAACCACCTCAGACTGCCCGTAACCACCCCAGACTGCCCGTAACCACCTCCAAATTACCCGTAACCACCCCACATTACCTGTAATCTAATTTTTTTTATTTTATTTTAGTAACTGCGCTATTCTAATAACTATTACTAGCTACTATTTTGCTCCAGCAAATTGGCACTCCTTCCCTTCTGAGCCCTGCTGTGTGCCCATACAGTGGTTTATGCCCACATATGGGGTACCGTTGTACTCAGGAGAACCTGCGTTACAGATTTTGGGGTACGTTTTCTCTCATGTTCCTTGTGAAATTTAGAAATTTCAAACTAAACCAACATATTATTGGAAAAATTCAAGTTTTTCATTTTTACTGGCCAATTTTGAATACTTTCCTCTAATACCTGTGGGGCCAAAATGCTCATCTTACCCCAAGATGAATTCTTTGAGGGGTGTACTTTCCAAAATGGGGTGACTTTTGGGGGGGGGTCTATTCTGTAGACATTACAGGGGCGCTGCAAATGCACCTGGCGCTCAGAAACTTCTTCAGAAAAATCTGCACGGAAAATGCTAATTGGCGCTCCTTCCCTTCTGAGCCCGGCTGTGTGCCCATACAGTGGTTTATACCCACATATGCGGTACCGTTCTACTCAGGAGAACCTGCGTTACAGATTTTGGGGTGAATTTTCTCTCCTGTTCCTTGTGAAATTGAGAAATTTCAAACTAAAGGAACAAATTATTGGAAAAATTCGAGTTTTTCATTTTTACTGTCTACTTTTGAATACTTTCCTCTTATACCGGTGGGGTCAAAATGCTCACCACACCCCAAAATGAATTCTTTGAGGGGTGCACTTTCCAAAATGGGGTGACTTATGGCGAAATTTTACTCCGCTGGCACTACAGGGGCTCTGCAAACACACCTGGCGCTCAGAAACTTCTGCAGCAAAATCTGCATTGAAAAAGCTAATTGGCGCTCCTTCCCTTCTGAGCCCGGCTGTGTGCCCATACAGTGGTTTATACCGACATATGAGGTACCTTTTTACTCAGGAGAACCTGTGTTACAATTTTGGGGTACTTTTTTTCTCTTGTTCCTCGTGAAATTGAGAAATTTTAAACTAAAGGAACATATTATTGGATAAATTCGAGTTTTTCATTTTTACTGTCTACTTTTGAATACTTTCCTCTTATACCGGTGGGGTCAAAATGCTCACCACACCCCAAAATGAATTATTTGAGGGGTGTACTTTCCAAAATGGGGTGACTATGGGTGAGATTTTACTCCGCTGGCACTACAGGGGCACTGCAAATGCACCTGGCGCTCAGAAACTTCTTCAGCAAAATCTGCATTGAAAAAGCTAATTGGCACTCCTTCCGTTCTGAGCCCTGCTGTGTGCCCATACAGTGGTTTATGCCCACATATGAGGTACCTTTTTACTCAGGAGAACCTGCGTTACAGATTTTGGGGTGAATTTTCTCTCCTGTTCCTCGTGAAATGGAGAAAATTCAAACTAAAGGAACATATTATTGAAAAAATTCGAGTTTTTCATTTTTACTGTCTAATTTTGAATACTTTCCTCTAACACTTGTGGGGTCAAAATGCTCATCCTACCCCAAGATGAATTCTTTGAGGGGTGTACTTTCCAAAATGGGGTGACTTATGGGGTTTTTTCTCTCTGCTGACACTACAGGGGCACTGCAAATGCACCTGGCGCTCGGAAACTTCTTCAGCAAAATCTGCAATGGAAAAGCTAGATGGCGCTCCCTTCCTTCTGAGCCCCGCTGTGTGCCCATACAGTGGTTTACGCCCACATATGGGGTACCGTAGTACTCAAGAGAACCTGCGTTTCAAATTTTGGGGTGCGTTTTCTCTCATGTTCCTTTTGAAAATGAGAAACTTTAATCTAAACGTATATATTATTGGAAAATTGTAATTTTTCATTTTTTTACGGCCTAATGGTGAATACTTTCCTCCAGCCCCTGTAGGGTTAAAATGCTCATTATACCCCTAGATTAATTCTTTAAGGTGTCTAGTTTCCAAAATGGGGTCACTTATGGGGGTTTCCAGTATACAAGCCTCCTAAATCAACTTAAGAAAAGAACTGGTCCCTAAAAAAATCAGTTTTGGAAACTTTTACGACAATGTGGTAATTTGCTGATAAATTTCTAAGCCCCGTAACACCCTAAAAAAGTAAAATATGTTTATGAAATGAAGCCAGAATAAAGAGGACATATCGGTAATGTGACTTAGTAACTAATTTATGTGATACGACTTTCTTTTTTAGAAGCAGAGAATTTCAAAGTTCATAAAATGCTAATTTTTTCAATTTTTCATGATATTTTGATGTTTTTCACAAAAAACACACAAAGTAGTGACCAAATTTTGCCACTAATATAAAGTGCCATATGTGACGAAAAAACAATCTCAGAATCGCTAGCATACGTTAAAGCATCACTGAGCTATAAGAGCATAAAGTGAGACAGGTCAGATTTTGAAAAATGAGCCTGGTCTTTTAGGTGCAAATAGGCTTGGTCTTGAAGGGGTTAATGGTATGGAAGATGAGAGGTTCGTGTTAAGAAATGGCTTCTGTTACGGGCCGGGCACATTGGTTCATAGATGAGGAATAGTGTCTGACCTACCTCGAGGAATTAGTAAAAGATAATGAGGTGACTTTAGACTTGTCAAAATCTCATAACTATTAAATAAAAAAATGAGATAATATTGTAAGGGTATCATCTATCTGCAAATGTATCATGACTCACTCAGCCAAAAATAGGCCCTGTATAAAAATATAGGTCAGTACTGTATGCATTCATTGACGTCTTCTCTATACGCCTACATTCCCGATTGTCTACTTCTTGTCTTATCTACTTTAAAGGCTCAGGTTGACTTCTGCACTACCTTCCTAAGTTCTAGTCTTTAGGCATCAAAGATTTATGGGATTTTATATTGCACGGAATAAAAATCTTAAAAAAAGAAGCTGGGGAAGAAATATCTTGTTACTGTTTAAGCACAATGAAACTTAGTACCAGGGCTGGTATTCATGGGTAGCAAACTGGGCAACTGCACATGGCCCCTATTTTTCTTTTGGGCCCTCTGAGAACTGGACTTCTAGGAGCAAAGTTAGGATCATTTTACATGCCTTAATCTGGTGTCCGCAGGGGGCGCAAACGAGTGCTGGTCAGCGAGATTGGCGCTAGTTTGCAGTGCCTTTACACAGCATGACAAATCCAGGGGTCCGGACTGCACGAGCAATCCTTGTTTCGTTTGTGCAGCCCAGGAAACTTGAAGCACAGATATGTATAAAGTATATACTGTACATATAGGATATGTATATATCTGTGCTGTCAGTTTAAGGCTATGTTCACACACTGTATTAACAACGGCCACTGTTTGACAGATTCCTGCGGCCGATATTACCATATGGGCTGCACACATCATTTTATTTTAATTGGGATGGGGGCAAATTTGGGTGTGTCTGCACTCCAATTAACCATAGAAGTCCATATATATATACTGGCAATATACGGCCGTCAGTACAGCCATACATTGTGTGAGCAAAGGGGGAACAACGGACTTTGTTCCTGCTTTAGCGGCCGGTAATAATTGACATGTCAACTCTTTCCGCAGCAACGACCCTTGTTCAATTCAGTGTGTGAACAACGACTGTTGTCCCCCATAGGATTCTATCCTAAATAGGAAGATATCCTAAAGATCACAAGCAGCAGTCTGTACTTATATCCGCACTGCTCATCTCCTCCAGTCCAGCCGCCGGCTATATCTTCAGGCCCCGCTTGAAGTAGACGGGATCTGAAGTTACAGCTAACGGCCAGTCTGGAGAACTGGAGGAGACATGCCGGATCACAAGCAGCGTGGTTGTAAGTATACACTGCTTCTTGGGATATTTAAAGTGACAGCACAGATATATACATGTCCTATATGTACAGTATAACCTATATACATATCTGTGCTGTCGGTAAACCTTAATCGTTGCCGGATGCACATAACCCTGTTTACACAGGACAATGTTGAAATTTGAAATGCTGCTCTAAAGACCAGATTAGCCGATCAGCATTTCCTCCGTCTTCAGCTAATTGGTGTCACTTTTACATGGGCCGATTATCGGCCACAGGAGCATTTCTAGCGACTCTCCTGGCCCATAATGAGCCCATGTAAAGGCCCTATACAGTGTTGGATGTAAACCTTTCACTAATAGAAATGAGCGAACCTCGGGCATGCTCGAGTCCATCCAAACCCGATTGTTCGGCATTTGATAAGCAGTGGCTGCTGAAGTTGGATAAAGCCCTAAGGCTATGTGGAAAACATGGATATAGTCATTGGCTGTATCCATGTTTTCCAGACAACCTTAGGGCTTTATCCAAGTTCAGCAGCCACCGCTAATCAAATGGCGAACGATCGGGTTCGGATGGACTAGAGCATGCTCGAGGTTCGCTCATCTCTATTCACTAACATAGACCATCAGGGACTTGTCCCATTCAGTGCCCGAGACCACCAGTGCTTCGCTATTTAAGCATTGTATAGTGTTACAGCATGTTGGTAGCACTACATTAGCTTTCTGTTATGAACATTTGAGCCCAATTGCCCCGTGGCTCTTGTATGTACAATGCATGGAACTCTGTGCCAGTCTACATCCGTATAGGAATTACAGGAATTTACGACTCATTTTGGGGAATGAAAGGGAAAGGAGAAGTTTGGCAATCATATGGTATATTGTAAGTATTGCTGGGTCCATGTTATACAATAGATGTGACTGCATTCAGCAGAGAAGCTGAGGTGGGAGTTATATGCTGCAGTAATAAAGCCTCTGGAAAACATAACACGTCTCCGTTCCAAGTGCAGAAGCTTCCATCAACAGCTACAATATCACACAATCCTCAGGAGACGCCTCTCGTGCATTATGTCTTTATAACTGACTCCGGTCCCTTGATGCTACTACTTAGTTTTACAATGCTGCACACTCAGCCTTAAATTTTCACTTACAATGTAAAAACCCTGCTAATGTTTAGTTACAACTAGCAATATTAGTCTACATGAGGCCTGGTCCCAAAACTGAGCACAATACATAGCGGTGATGTTAATTATTGATAGATGCATATCTGTACATTATGTGAGATTCACTAATGTCACTATTAGGGCGGGCTCACATACAAAAGATTTACTGAGACCATCCCATTCATTTAAATGGAGATTTAGAAATCCTTTTGCTTACTGCCGAAAACAGTCCTATTCAGATGAATGGAGCTGATATCCTTCACATAATGTGTAAATATACTCATAGTTTGAAGGACAAATGAAAGAGGCCTAGGATACGTTCTTTGAAACCTGTCTCCTACCTGCTGCACCTAGAGGGCCTTTCAGGACTAGAGGGTTGAAATGGTGGGGACAAGACTCCCAAACACTGAATGGTGGAGACAAGACTCCCAGACACTGAATGGTGGAGACATGACCCCAGACACTGAATGGTGGAGACATGACCCCAGACACTGAATGGTGGAGACATGACCCCAGACACTGAATGGTGGAGACATGACCCCAGACACTGAATGGTGGAGACATGACCCCAGACACTGAATGGTGGAGACATGACCCCAGACACTGAAGGGTGGGGACATGACCCCCAGACACTGAATGGTGGGAACATGATACCCAGACATTGAATGGTGGGGACATGACCCCAGACACTGAAGGGTGGGGACATGACCCCCAGACACTGAATGGTGGGAACATGACACCCAGACACTGAATGGTGGGGACATGACCCTCCCCCCCCAGACACTGAATGGTGGGAACATGACACCCAGACAATGAATGGTGGGGACATGACCCCCCCCCCAGATACTGAATGGTGGGGACATGACCCCCCCCCCCCAGATACTGAATGGTGGGGACATGACCCCCCCCCCCCAGACACTTAATGATTGGAACATGACCCCCAGACACTGAATGGTGGGGACATGACCCCCAGACACTGAATGGTAGGAACATGACCCCCCAGACACTGAATTAGGGGGGGGACATGACCCCCAGACACATAATGGTTGGGACATGACACCCAGACAATGAATGGTGGGGACATGACCCCAGACACTGAAGGGTGGGAACATGACCCCCAGACACTGAATGGTGGGGACATGACCCCCCCAGACACTTAATGGTGGGGACATGACCCCCAGACACTGAATGGTGGGGACATGACCCCCAGACACTGAATGGTGGGGACATGACCCCCAGACACTTAATGGTGGGGACATGACCCCCAGAAACTGAATGGTGGGGACATTACCCCCAGACACTGAATGGTGGGGACATGACCCCCCCAAGACACTTTGGTGGACTCACAGTGCTCATATATGACAGTTATGACCATCATTTTATGCAACACTGCTGGCTGCCTATAGCTTTTTTATATTCCAGAATATAATTTTATATATATTTTTAATTATTAATTCTGCTAGTTTTGCCATTTCCACCATTACCCCCTCCTCCTCATTCAATTATTTAATAATTTGTGCCACCATAGAGAAGACCACACATATTCATATAGAGCTACTGCTCCACTAATTCCGTGTAATAACTAATCAAGATTATACTTACCTGTCCACTCTTCCTGGTGTCCTCCTGCCTATTTCCTGCTGACCGAACCGCCTCTAAAGCTTCTACACTCATCTATTAAGTGACAGGCCTCTCAGCCAGTCACTGTCCCGTCTTGTCCAGAGATTGGTTGATTGACCTGTCAGTACACAGAGCTTCAACAGTTGCTGCGGTGAGCTAGGAACAGGGAGCAGGACACCGGGGAACATGGACAGGTAAGTATAATGTTTAATACTTTGTATGTAAAACAAGGGCTGCACTGACATTGCTCTTGCACTATTATCGAACCATTAATAAGCTCTAACTGTGCACCAATCTTGCCGATTGGTGCTCGCTTACTGTGCTAATCGGCCCTTAGTTTTGGCCCCTAATATGTTACGGAGGGTCTGAACTGGGTGGTCACCAACATTCACTTCTCAACAGGCAAAACATCATGTTTATGGCACTTGGAAGGAGGAAAGGAAAAAATGAAAATGTCGTGGCCAAAAATTGCTGCATTATGAAGGGGTAAATGAAATCCTAACAACATGACCTCCTGGTAAGGCCACGTTCCCACTGAGTAAAACTAGCGGACAATTCCGCCGCGGAATGCCGTTAGCCTCCCGCTCATAATGGGAGTCTATGGGAGGCGCGCGCTCCTGCCCTGTCCGCGCTGAAGAATGAACATGTGAAACTGGCTCAGTTGCCCCTAGCAACTAATCAGATTCCACCTTTCATTTTCCAAAGAGTCTGTGAGGTTATGAAAGGTGGAGTCTGATTGGTTGCTAGGGGCAACTGAGCCAGTTTCACTTTACACCATGTTTAATAAATCTCCCCCATTATTTCTTCTTTTTTTTTTACATTTTAAGGCTATGTTCACACTACGTAAGTTTCTAGCCGTAGCGCGTTCCGTGAATAAGCGGCCGGAGACTTACGTAGTTTGCGTACAATGGAAAGTATACGATGTACGGCTGCACAGTTCACACTTCATACGAACTTACGCCCGGATCGTACGCAGCGCCGTAAAAAATGAACCAGACCATTGTTTGCGGACGAAAATGCCGTAACTTACGCCCGTAGCGTAACATGCGGTCCCGTGCGTAGTGGTGATTTCTTCATTTTTGCAGCTTTTTGTGCCGATCCAAAAGGTTCTGTGGGCTGTCCGGGGCTAGGCGAAGCTTTCCAAGTAAAAGACCGCTGTCAGATCGCTATGTAGGGCGCTCGGGAAGCGTAAGTAGACTACGGGCATAAGTTCGCGGTCCGTACGTAGCCGGCCGCAAGTAGCGTAAATCCCCGGCCGGAGTTTACCACGTATATGTCCAGCCGCGGCCGGACATATAGGCAGTGTGAACATAGCCTAAGGCTGCGTTCACACTACGTATATTTCAGTCAGTATTGCAACCAAAACCAGGAGTGGATTAAAAACACAGAAAGGATCTGTTCACACAATGGTGAAATTGAGTGGATGGCCGCCATATAACGGTAAATAACTGCCATTATTTCAATATAACAGCCGTTGTTCTAAAATAACAGCAAATATTTGCCATTAAATGGCGGCCATCCACTCAATTACAACATTGTGTGAACAGAGCCTTTCTGTGTTTTTAATCCACTCCTGGTTTTGGTTTCAATACTGACTGAAATATACTGACTGAAATATACATATACTGACTGAAATATACGTAGTGTGAATGCAGCCTCAAACTTTTTTTTACAAGGTAGTGGGGAAGCATTGAGCAACTATAGACAGAAGAATAGAATGTGTAAAAAGCAAATTAAAGAAGCAAAAGTAGCAACAGAAAGAAGGATAGCCACAGAAAGTAAAACAAATCCTAAAATGTTCTTCACCTATATAAACAACAAAAGACTTAAAACTGAAAATGTTGGTCCCCTCAAAAATAATCTGGGTGTAATGGTGGAGGGGGCAGAGGAAAAGGCCAATCTACTAAATACATTCTTCTCTACTGTATTCACAGAGGAGAATCCCATAACAGAGGACATAACTAGGGATAATATAAATCCTCCCATAAATCTCACACAACAAGAAGTGGGGAGACGCCTTAAAAACATTAAAATCCATAAGTCACCGGGCCCAGAAGGTATCCATCCTAGAGTTTTGCAAGAATTAAATACTGTGTTAGACAGACCGTTATTCCTAATATTTAAAGATTCTATTACGACAGGCATTGTTCCACAGGACTGGCACATAGCTAATGTGGTACCAATATTTAAGAAGGGGTCAAAGAGTGATCCTGGAAACTACAGGACTGTAAGTCTAACATCTATAGTAGGTAAAGTATTTGAGGGGTTTGTAAGAGATGCTATACTGGTGTATCTTAATGAAAATAATCTTATGACGCAGCACCAGCATGGATTTATGAGGGATCGGTCCTGTCAGACTAATCTGATCGGCTTCTATGAAGAGGTAAGTTATAGACTGGACCTGGGGGAGGCTGTGGATGTTGTGTATCTGGACTTTTCAAAGGCATTTGATACGGTGCCGCATAAAAGGTTGGTCTACAAAATAAGGATGCTGGGACTCGGGGAAAACGTATGCAAATGGGTAAGTAACTGGTTGTGTGATAGAAAACAGAGGGTGGTCATTGATGGAACATATTCAGATTGGGTTTTAGTTACTAGTGGGGTACCACAGAGGTCAGTGTTGGGTCCACTTCTTTTTAATATTTTTATTAATGATCTTGTTGAGGGGCTACAGAGTAGAATCTCCATTTTTGCAGATGATATTAAACTGGGTAAAGTAATCAGTACAGAGGAGGATAATATCATATTACAGAGGGATTTGGAGAAGCTAGAGGCTTGGGCAGTGAAATGGCAAATGAAGTTTAATGTGAATAAATGTAAGGTTATGCACTTGGGCCGTCGAAATAATAAGAACAGTTATGTGCTAAATAACAAAAGGACCTGGGGGTATTGGTGGACAGTAAACTCAACTTTAGTGATCAGTGCCAGGCAGCAGCTGCCAAGGGTAATAAAATAACGGGATCAAAAGAGGTATAGATGCTAAAGATGAGAACATAGTTTTGCCTCTTTATAAATCACTGGTCAGACCACATATAGAATACTGTGTACAGTTTTGGGCACCGGTATATAAGAAGGACACAGCTGAACTGGAGTGGGTGCAGAGGAGGGCAACAAAGGTCATTAAGGGAATGGGTGGGTTACAGTACCAGGACAGGTTATCACGCTTGGGGTTATTTACGCTAGAAAAAAGACGTCTTTGGGGCGATCTGATCACAATGTACAAATATATGAATGGACAGTACAGAGATCTTTGTAGTGATCTTTTTACTCCTAGGTCTGTAACCATGACAAGGGGGCATCCTCTACGTCTGGAGGAAAGAAGATTTCATCATCAGCATCAACGCGGGTTCTTTACTGTACGAGCGGTAAGACTGTGGAACTCTCTGCCACATGATGTTGTCATGGCCGATTCATTAAATAAGTTCAAGGGAGGCCTGGATGCTTTTCTTGAACAATATAATATTACAAGTTATGGGCATTAGATTTCCGGTGATACGTTGATCCAGGGATTGTTCTGGTTGCCATTGGAGTCGGGGGGGGGGGGAGTTTTCTCCCTGTGATGGGGCAATTGTCGTCTGCCTCATGGGGGTTTTGCCTTCCCTGGATCAACACAGTAGGATTTCCCTAGGTTGAACCTGATGGACTCTTGTCTTCTTTCAACCTTATTTACTATGTTTCTATGTTACATTTAAAAAATTTTTTTTTGATTCACCAAAAAGTTAAAACTGCATTATGCAGCTGTAGCTATTAAACTTTAAGATACCCAATCCCAGCTCCATTGCCCTGTTAATTCTTCATGACCTTCAGCAGAAAACTTTTATGCTCATTAAAACCTGGCTTTGCTTCAAACCCTAATCTTTCCAGGAAATGATGTCCTCCATTGGTGAATCGGGGAGGATCAATTATCATCTCAGCATTGTGTACATCTCATCACATATTCAGCGTAGTATCCTGTACTGTATGTTTACAGTCAGATCACCTGCCAGAAGAGGAAGCCACGCAAATCTATGCAAAGCACATTGGCCCCGGTGTGTCAGGACAGTGCATTGGAGCTATACGACAGTGCTGGAGCCATAAGAAAGAACATTTGTTTGGGAAATTTGTTTTTCACTACTATAATAGTTTTCTCAATGACCTTTATTTGCATACACCCTATCCCTTATTGTGACTGCACTAACATACCAGTAAACATACCAGTGATTTTTCTTAACCTCTTCCTGCACCTTGACTAATCGTAGCTCAATGCAAGGCCATTGCTAGGCCGTCCTTTATCAAGGGCAAGTGTTTGTTGCCCTAGCCTTGTATCTTAAAGGGGTATTCTCATCCTAACTAAAATAAACTTGTAGGGCTCATCAAGTTTAAGCGAATGTACCATGAATGTGCAGGTGTCAACGGTCCTTTTTTTTGAACCACAGCCTGGGATCCTGCAGATGGCCCCAGTCTATAATGGACACCGGCCTGGCATGAAGCACTGGGGGCAGGCCCACCAGCCCCCAGTGTGATGAAACCCCCTGCCTTCTGTGATGTGGCTCGATTGATTCTAATGGAGCCGTGTCACAGAGGGGAGGGGGTTTCATCACACAGAAGGCCGGTGGGCCTGCCCTCAGTGCTTCATTTTAGTGATTATTAACAGTTTAAATTGAATTTTCTGGACAATGGTTTATGCATTATGCAATTGTTGTCAACTGTTCCCAGAGTTTCAGTAAAAAGAAATCATCCTATCTCTATCTGGCCAAAATGAAATGTACAAAAAAAAAAAAAAAAAAAAAAAAAAATATATATATATATATATATATATATATATATATTAGTTTGTTTACCCATCTATATTGCAGTTTTCCTATTAGGAATATCCATATAATGTCATTGTTTGCTGAGTAACCGGAGAGAGAGTTGTATAAACTGGCACTCAGATAAAAGTGACCTGCAGGACTTTGTATCTTGCTTATAATACTGTACATCAAAGAGACGATGACTTCAGAGGACACAGGGATGGGACTCGGGAAACATCCCTCCACTCTATTTGCCCAGCTGCTGGAGGTACATGTACAGGTTCATTTGTTTGCCTGTCAGATCCCTGTACAGTATGGAAAAACACTCATTTAGATTAATTTGGGGTAAATAATATTTTTCTATAGACTTTGAATACACAATGGAATACAGACAAAAAAAAAGAAGTGAAGCACCTGCACAGTGTTTTAATGCAACTGATACATATAAGAGAGTGAGCAAATACAAATATGAAGGTACAATAATACGAGTTAATTCAGCGCCATGCTCTTGAATAAGGCGCAGAGCATATTTGATCTCTAGAGCGATGATTGCCCCTCTTTCAGGCTCCACGGTGGCAGCGGGAATGTAGCAATGGAGCACAGTGAATGTAGCAGCTGAAGAGCAAGCGTGCTGCCGCCTCAATCACTCAGTGTTGTTATTAGTAAAAAGCCCCCTCCCCTAATAAAGGTCTGAATCACCCCCCTTTTCCCATGTTTTAAATAAAAGTTAATAAATAAATAAACATGTTTGCTATCGCCGCGTGCGTAATCTATTAAATAAACTATTAACTAATTAAATAATCACATTCCTGATCTCGCACGGTAAACGGCGTCAGCGCCAAAAAATCCCAAAGTGCAAAATTGCGCATTTTTGGTCGCATCAAATCCAGAAAAAATGTAATAAAAAGCGATCAAAAAGTCGTATATGCGCAATCAAGGTACCGATAGAAAGTAAACATCATGGCGCAAAAAAATTACACCTCACACAGCCCCATCGACCAAAGAATAAAAGCGTTATAAGCCTGGGAATGGAGCGATTTTAGGGAACATATATTTGTTAACAACGGTTTGAATTTTTTACAGGCCATCAGATACAATAAAAGTTATACATGTTATATATCGTTGTAATCGTAACGACTTGAGGAACATGCATAACAAGTCAGTTTTACCCCAGGGTGAATGGCGTAAAAACAAAAAAAAACTAAATAAAATGCGTTTTTTGTTCAATTTCAGCACACATTGAATTTTTGTCTGGTTTCGCAGTGTACTTTATGCAAAAATTCAGCCTGTCATTGAGAAGTACAATTAGTGATGCAAAAAATAAGGGCTCATGTGGGTCTCTAGGTGGAAAAATGCAAGTGCTATGGCCTTTTAAACACAAGGAGGAAAAAACGAAAACGCAAAAACGAAAATTGTCTCCGTCCTTAAGGGGAAAAGGCCATAGCATTTGCATTTTTTTATCTACAGACCCACATGAGCCCTTATTTTTTGCAACACAAATTGTATTATGCAAAATTATTTGCATGGTGATTTTGAAAAAAAATATAATAAAAATTTACTTTTATTTTGAGGAGTTTTATGTTTACACCATGTGCTCTATGGGAAAACTGACATGTTTTATCTATGCTCCTCATGCAGTACAATTACAACGATAGGCAACTTAATTTTGCACTTTGGCGGGTTTTTATGCTTACACCGTTTACCTGCAAGATCAGAAATGTGATAATTTAATAGTTTGGGCGATTCTACATGCGGCAATATCAAATATGTCAATTTATTTTTATTTATAAAATGGGAAAAGGGTGATTTAAAGTTTTATGTGATGGAATTTTTTTTTACTGTGCTTTGTAGTTCCTCTAAGGGGACTTCTATACTAACTACACTGATCTCTCATAGAGAATAATGCAGTACATATGTACTGCATTGATCAATGAGATCAGTGCTCGATTACTACAGGCCCATAATAATCAAGCACCAAGTAGAGATCAGCGCCATTCATGCCCTGAAGCCCAGCCTGGGCAGAGGCAGGGATAGCCCCTCCTCGATTGCATCGCGGTGGGGGGGGGGGGGGGCAATCCTGCCACTAGACACCAGGACAAACAGTTTTAACGCCATTTAAATGCCACTGTCAGTGTGCAGTGATCGGCCACGCCAGCTAGTAGCCATGACATGACCCCTTTCTGAACCGCCCTCCACCTGCCCTAGGACGTACCGGTACTTGATAGGATGGAAAGGGGTTAGTATTAGGATTTACATAATTTATTAAACAAAAGGGCAAAAACAAAAATTGGCCTGGTCCTTAAGGGGTTGAAGGGGTTTTAGCGTCTTGTAAAGCTATCTATCCTGTGGATATTGACTATCTGACTGCAGGAGGTCCATGCACTGGGGTCCCCACAAACCCAAGAATGGGGATAGGAACCATGGGCACCACTCTCTATGGAAGCTACATAAACAACAGGAAACAACATTCGGCTGTTTCTATGGGTCCCATTGAAATGAATGGAATGGCAGCATGAAGATAGGAAACAACAGTATGGATAATAGCACCGTATATCAGGTAGCTCATATAGTAGTGCTATATTAGCAAAAGCTACAAAAAGCTGATTTTGAGTCCAAAACCTCAATGTCACCTTGAAGAGTCAATCACCGAGTTGCTAAGAGCCATGTGCCCCAGTGATGTGCATGTTCTTACGTCTTCTACAGCCATATAACCACAGCTGGATTTTGTGACCCAGTTATGCAGCCATAGAGTGTACTGAGCGCCCTGCTCTCCGCCACGTCTCCGTGCCCAGCTCAGCAGACAACCCTATAAATAAAATATACACCCGTGACGCAATAACACAGATAGATACGTGAATAGACTCGTTTATTACATGTTATATCATTTGATTTCTAAAAAAGAATCAAGAAGGATGATGTCTTTGCTCCTGTGTTCCAGGGATGGTGCCGTGGAGGGTTTGACATAATGTATCAATAGTGATGACATGGAGCCTGCATGCACTTCAGGGAGAGCCGGTCCCTGCTCTCCAGCTCTTAGCACAACAGATTAGACTGAAAAAGCAAAGTCAGGTCTTTTTTTATGCAACATGATCTCTGCAAGACAGGCTCTCCTTCATTATTTATTGCTGGTATTCCAAACACATTCGACTTGAGTCTCGTGTGATATTACATTGACTGGTTTAACTTGTTCACTGCCATAGAAGCCAACCAGATGGAAGAAGAAGGCCACTTAGGCTACTTTCCCTTTGTTAGCCATATGCACTTGGAAGCTCACAATGCATAAGTCTAATGTATCCATAGGGTTCGCCTTTTTGTGCCATCCAGCCAATTTACATGACTCATTTTCAGCTAGAAAAGACATCCCAAACTGCTTATGTGTATGTAAGCAGTGAGACTATCCATACCTTCATTGTAGTTGTCAGAGCCTGCAGATACCTAAAAAATTGCTTTAAAGGGAAAGTACGGCAAAAAAAATCTTTCAAATCAACTGGTGCTAGAAAGGGCCAAAGGTTTGTTATTTACTTCTATTAAAAATCTCAAGTCTTCCAGTACTTATGAGCTACAGTATGCCCTACAGGAAGTGATGTTTTCTGTCCAGTTTGACACTGTGCTCTCTGCTGACATATCTGTCCATGTCAGGAACTGTACAGAACAGCAGCAAATCCCCATTGAAAACCTATGCTTGTATGACACTTCAGAGCTACAACAAAAGCCATTTAAGGTGATTGCAGCCTTGAACAATTACATTAATAAGCCTATGGGTAATCTTACAGATTACATATCTATGAAGCATTATAAGCAGTGTGGGACATCTTTTCTAGCTGAAAGTTTACTTTTTGGGTAGCTTCACACGTACCGGATAATCAGCGGATTTCACGCTACAAGTTTGCAGTGAAATCTGCTGCGAATCCCTGTAGTGTGAAGTTCAATGGGGTTACATACCCGCAGTGGAGTTTTCATTCCTCTGTGAAATTTTTTATTAGAGTATTGTATTGCCCCCAAAAGTTATACAAATCACTAATATACACTTATTACAGGAAATGCTTATAAAGTGCTTTTTTCCCTGTACTTACTACTGCATCAAGGCTTCACTTCCTGGATAAAATGGTGATGTCACTTCCTGGATAACATGGTGATGTCACTTCCTGGATAACATGGTGATGTCACGACCCGACTCCCAGAGCTGTGCGGCCTGTGGCTGCTGGAGAGGATGATGGCAGGGGGACACTGAGGGACACAGGGCACTGGAGGGACACTGAGCATCCCTCTGCCATCATCCTCTCAAGCAGCCACAGCCCGCACAGCTCTGGGAGTCGGGTCGTGACATCAGCATTTTATCCAGGAAGTGACATCACCATGTTATCCAGGAAGTGAAGCCTTGATGCAGTAGTAAGTGCAGGGAAATAAGCACTTTATGTGCATTTCCTGTAATAAGTGTATATTGGGGATTTGTATAACTTTTGGGAGCAATACATGACTTTAATAAAAAATTTCACTGGACTTCTCCTTTAAGGTATACTGTAACTGCTTCTGCTGTACACCTCCAACAAACCTCCATGATACACAGTCATTGCTTGATAGGTAAGATGCATGAACTTCATTACAAAGTGGCAGTACTGTACAGAGGTAAGGTGAAGGTCCAGACTACATAGCAGCGTGTACTTGGAGTAAGCGGATTACATGACTACTCCTAAACACGAGTCAACGCTTTGCTCCATTGTGCATCATGGCTGGTATGTAATAAACAGCAAAGGTTGCAGCCAACCACTGTAATCTTCTACCCTAACCTGCAAATGTCTGTCTGCAACCATCATGCAACTTTCTGCCGCATCTGCCTAGTTATGAAGTGATGCATATTATGCTCCCATAATTAATCCCAAGCATATATACTAGTCAGCAGTCTGTGAAAGATGTGTAAGAACCCCAGGGAGAGCTGTAATAGTGCCCATAATACAGCTGTCTAAAACCTATTAACTTATGACATGCCCTTGTAGATACATGTTTTACATCTCATCTTCAAATGTAACATTTTATGGATTTTTCAGTGTAACCCCTTTAAGTAAGTGCTTCACTTAAAGGGGCATTGCCATAAGGTGTCTGATATCCAAGCGTTGAAAGATCTTTTTAAAAAATGACACCTATCACCTATACACAAGGACTAGCAGTCACAGCTAATCCCTGTACTCAGATGTCTCTTTTAGTCCTGTGGACATTGAATGGTCATAAGTGGAATAGAGGAAATACAGGGGTACTCTAGTGAAAATCTTTTCCTTTCAGATAAACTGGTTTCAAAACGTTATATGCATTTGTAATTTATTTCTATTTAAAAATCTTCAAGTCTTCCCATACTTACAGCTGCTGTATGTCCTGCAGGAAGTGGTGTATTCTTTTTAGTGCTCTCTGCTGCCACCTCTGTCTGTGATAGGAACAGTCCAGAGCAGGAGCAAATCCCCATAGAAAACCTCTCCTGCTCTCAGGACAGAGAGGTGGCAGCAGAGAGCACTGTGTCAGACTGTAAGAAAAATACCACTTCCTGCAGGACAAACAGCAGCCGATAAGTACTGGAAGACTGGAGATTTTTAAATAGTGGTAAACTACAAATCTTTATAACTTTCTGAAACCAGTTGATCTGAAATAGATTTTTGCTAGAGTACCATTTAAATGGTCACATTAAAAAAAACTTTTGTCCTAGAGACATAAATTTTGGTAGGTCGGAATCTTGGCGCTCAGACCCCACTTTAAGTAATCATTATCATTACCAGTGTTGTGTCTTAGGCTTGGTTCACACTACGCTTTTGCAATCTGTTTTTTTTCATCCGTTTTTTGCAAAAAACGGATGAAAAACGAATGCATGTGTGTGCATCCGTTTTTCCACTGAATTTCATTATAAAAAAAATGGATCAAAAGGGATGCGTTTTTTTTTACGTACACACAAATGTAGTTGAAAAAAACATAGTGTGAACCCAGCCTTAGTAAAATATATTTACATGAAAATCAGCAGAAGAGTAAAATAAGGCTTTTGTATGTTTGAATGGGGTTGTTTCTGCAGGGTATGCATTTCTTCTAATACCATTCAAGTTAACTGGATCGTCACAGACACTTCTGCAACAAATTCATTGCGTGTGAATTTTACAAGTTTTGTAAGTAGTTGTTGGACTTTGTAAGAGCAGTCGGGCTGTATATTCTGGAGTGTCCACTACAACAGCCATATAATGGTGATGTTTTGGGCTGGCTGTGAAGTCTGGACCTCCCTCTGCAAAGTGTGAGATCACCTAGTGTCAACCAACCTGTGTAGTCCGGAGCTCCCCAATATATTCTGGAGCCCCCTATAATACCTGTGTAATTTGGATCGATCTCTACAGCTCCTCTGACAGTAATTTGTACCCCTAGAGGCCTTAAAGTGTAGCTCTCACTTCAGAAAAATTTTGGCATGTCATAGAGACATGTCAAAAGTTTTGATCAGTCCGGGTCTGAGCGCTCAGACATGTACTGATCGGGAGTTAGAGCCAGGAGAAGACCACGCTTAGGGGCCTATTCCACGGAGCGATATTCGGCCAAATCAGAGCGATAATCGGCCGAATCAGAGTGATTATCGCTCCGTGGAATAGAAAGAACGATCAGCCGATGATCGTGTCATCGGCTGATCGTTCATTTAGGTTTAGATTTAAAATCATCGTTCGCCACCAGTGCATCGCTGCGATGGAATAGTGGTGCGCGGCGGCAACAGACGATTTCAGCAGCATCATACATTACCTGTCCGAGCTGACATGTCTCTATGACATAAGTCAAAAGTGTTCTGAGGTGACACTGACACTTTAAACATAAAATAAAGGAAGAAAAAAAACACAAATATAATAAAAGAAAACACACAAATATAATAAAAATTCATATGAAAAAAAAAACCAACTGGTGTGAAGCCTTGATGCAGTAATAAGTGCAGGGAAATAAGCACTTTATGTGCATTTCCTGTAATAAGTGTATATTGGGGATTTGTATAACTTTTGGGAGCAATACAATACTTTAATAAAAAATTTCGCTGGACTTCTCCTTTAAGGTATACTGTAACTGCTTCTGCTGTACACCTCCAACAAACCTCCATGATACACAGTCATTGCTTGATAGGTAAGATGCATGAACTTCATTACAAAGTGGCAGTACTGTACAGAGGTAAGGTGAAGGTCCAGACTACATAGCATGGTATTATGCATTGTAATGTCAGAACTATTAAAATATTGTGTTACTGATCCACCTGAGAAAATATTATACCCAGTGGCAGAATTGCTGTTTTCTGGTCACCTTGCCTACCAGAAACATGGATTAAAAAAAACCAATCTACTCTAAAATAGTATCAATAAAAACAGCTTACTCTGCATCACACACCTCCATGGATGGGAAAAAGATAAAGGGGTCAAATTATGAGTTTATGACTATGCAAAGCTTTGTTTTTTTTTAAGGGATAGTCTGACCCAAAAAAAATTTTTTAAATCAAGTGATAAAAAACTGATTTGAAAAAAAAAAAAAAAAAAGTTGTGAATCTTAGAAGGCTAGAAGGAAAAATAAAAATGCAGTGGACAAAAGCACGACGAGGGAAAGGGTTAAAAGAAAATAAAAACGTATTTCCCAGATTATTATTCGACATCAGAAGTGTTTTCTGTACGGGAATCCCACTCATCTGTTTGTCAGAAAGAAGACACATGTAATGGGAATGAGAGCCCAGTAGTATATATAGTACCCATCCACTCTCAGGGAATATAACATTATTGGGATCATTTCCCTTTAAAGAAATCAGATTATGAGAAAGTAAAGCATATTTCTAGTGGCCGAATCCATATGTTCCCGGGAGGTTTTCAATTTCTGGGTCTGAGATGTACAATGGATCTGATGTAAATACATTACAGAGACACCAGCCCATAACAAGATGGATAAAGCATTTCCCAACACTAATCCTCAGCCATCGTTTACAGTTACGTACGGACACAGTCGCATAAAACTATTACGTTTATACGTAGATGATGTCTAAAACTCGATATTATAGAAAAGGAGGATGAGGTAACAGTTATGGATGATATATTGGTGGGATGTCATTGTGAATGGATGCTTAGGTTGATTTGGGGGGGGGGGGGGGTGAGAGAAATGGTTAAATCTAGAGTCTCTTTTAGATGGCTGTCAGCTGTTCTTAAAGGGGTTGTCCAACGAAAATCTTTTTCTTTCAAATCAACTGATATCAGAAAGTTATATAGATTTGTAATTTACTTCTATTAAAAAATCTCAAGTCTTCCCAAACTTATTAGCTGCTGTATGTCCTGCAAGAAATGTTGTTTTCGTTTCAGTCTGACACAGTGCTCTCTGCTGACATCTCTGGCCGAGACTGGAACTGTCCAGAGCAGGAGAGGTTTTCTATGGGGATTCATAGAAAACCAAGACAGAGTTCCTGTCTCGGCCAGAGATGTCAGCAGAGAGCACTGTGTCAGTGTAAAAATAAAACATTTCCTGCAGGACATACAGCAGCTAATAAGTATGAGAAGACTTGAGATTTTTTAATAGAAGTAAATTACAAATCTATATAACTTTCTGATATCAGTTGATTTGAAAGAAAAATATTTTAGCTGGACAACCCCTTTAGCTCATAACACCTTTTACACAGAATGTAAAGAAAGTGGAAGTCAGAGAGGTCTGTGAACAGATGAAATTGCCCAAACTCACAGACTTTGCAGAATTATATCCTTGACATAGATATAATAGAAGGAAATTATGAAATATCAAGAATATGTCAGTTTAGTTAATTATGAGCAATTTCCCTATCTTCCTTCCCTTATCTCCCAACTGCAGGGTGGATTGCACTAAAGGGGGAACCTGCTACTCCACTCCCCCCTTACCGAACCTACCCCCGACATGATACACAGATAAATAACAGACACAAAGTTTTGGCAAAATTTTGCAGCGTACGCTGCATTTTATTTACAGTTAAATACACACGGGGAGGCCCGACACAAATCACGCCCCCTTTTCTCCAGAGTGAATTCCGAGGGTTGGCTGCCTAGACATTACCCTGCCCTATTGACAGTGGCCTGCCACCTTGCAGAACCGTCCGTGTCAAGGGGCCCCTAACCAACCGGATCCAACTGGATAGAAAAGGGGAGCTTTATTTCCGCCTTACATAAAACGTTGAACCTGTAAAACAAAACAATATAACACGGTAGTACAGCACAATGATATCAAACAGGGCGGATGGGTGGGTGGTACCTGTAAACAAGTGCTTGTCCTAACTCTAGCTCCCTGGCCTTTTATTCTCAAAACCCCGCCCCCCTTAACACCTATCTCACCTGAATACCTCCCCCAGGTATTCCACTGCATAACTAATTCCTTAGCGATTTTTAACGACTAACGATAAACGATCGCAAACTAGATTGTTTATCGTTAATCTGAAATCGTTCACCATATTACACAGAGCGATAATTATTAGTTGCGATCGTTACTACAAGTTTAAACGTTATACATTACCAGTGATTGGCTGAGCGGCCTGTCAGCTGAGACAGACCACTCTGAAGCCGGAGCGCGCGGGACCCGGGGAGAAGTACAGAGGAAGAGGAGCCCTGCAACCTGGACAGGTAATGTATGTCGTCAGTCGCCAGCCGCGCACCGCTATTACACATAGCGGTGCTCGGTCAGTGGCCGACAATTATAGGTCAGAACCTATATCAAAGATCAGCCGATGACAACGATCATCGGCTGATCGTTGTCTTTATTACACAGAATGATAATCGGCCGATTATCGTTCTGTGTAATAGTACCCTTAGTCCCTACACAAAGCCCCCCCCAGCTAAGCCCACCCAATCTTCTTCCTCCAGCAGCCATCTTAACTCATCTCATGCTACATTCACCAACTACTACCCCTACTATGTAAAACCCTGCTAACAAGTGCAGGGTCACGGTCGCAGAGTTGCTAGAGTTGTCTATTACAATGCTCTTGGGAAAATGTACAGCTGGCAAGTGATGGTTTTTTTGATGGGTCAAAATCAGACCCAATTGTTTATTGGCTTACAATTGGCTCCATTACACTGGTGATATTGCCCTAGCAACCAATCAGATTCCACCTTTCATTTTCCAAAGAGTCTGTGAAGAATGAAAAGTGAAATCTGATTGGTTGCTAGGGGCAACTGAGCCAGTTTCACTTTACACCATGTTTGATAAATCTCCCCCATAGTGTCCCTAGGATGTAAAATGCCATTGGTCATATGTTTTATTGGATCTTTTCCCTACTTCACAGAGACACCTGTAATATGGGGCAGCTATTGATCATTATTTGCAATATGTACACCCTTCCCCCCAAATGATACATGCCGAGACATGTTGGACCTTTTCTGTTTTCTGTATAACCCCATTAAAGCGACTCTGTTCCCACAATCTGACCCCTCCAAACCTCTTGTACCCTCAGATAGCTGCTTTTAATCCAAGATCTGTCCTGGGGTGCGTTCGGCAGGTGATGCAGGTATTGTGCTAAAAAACAACTTTTAACCTCTTAAGGACATAGGACGTACCGGTACGTCCTATGTCCTCACTTGCACTTCAAAGCGGGGCCGCGCGGCGGCCCCGCTTTGAAGTGCCGCGATCCCGGGTGCCGCGTGTAGCCCGGGACCGCCGCTATTAGCGGGCACGGTCTGATCGCCGTGCCCGCTAATTAGCTAATCGGAGGCAGCTGTCAAAGTTGACAGCTGCCTCCGATTACCGGAGGCAACGTTTCCCTGGTGTCTAGTGGGGGAGATCGCTCCTCCGGGACCTTGTCCCGGAGGAGCGATCTCCGTTACTGATGCCGGCCGGGGACGCGTCCAAGATGGCGCCGTCCTCGGCTCGGCACTCGTTTACTTCCGGCTGCAGCAGCCGAAAGCAAACGAGTGCCGATCTCATGGATCTCTGCAGCATATCTATGCTGCAGAGATCTCAATGAGAGATCCAAGTGCATATACTAGAAGTCCCCTAGGGGGGCTTCTAGTATATGTGTAAAAAAAAAAAAAAAAGTGTTGTTAATAGTAAAAAGCCCCCTCCCCTAATAAAAGTCTGAATCACCCCCCTTTTCCCAGGTTTTAAATAAAAGTAAACAAATAAATAAATAAATAAACATGTTTGCTATCGCCGCGTGCGTAATCGCCCGAACTATTAATTAATCACATTCCTGATCTCGTACGTCAGCGCAAAAAAATCCCAAAGTGCAAAATTGCGCATTTTTGGTCGCATCAAATCCAGAAAAAATGTAATAAAAAGCGATCAAAAAGACGTATATGGGCAATCAAGGTACCGATAGAAAGATCACATCATGGCGCAAAAAATGACACCTCGCACAGCCCCATAGACCAAAGGATAAAAGCGCTATAAGCCTGGGAATGGAGCGATTTTAAGGAACGTATATTGGTTAACAACGGTTTGAATTTTTTACAGGCCATCAGATACAATATAAGTTATACATGTTATATATCGTTTTAATCGTAACGACTTGAGGAACATGCATAACAAGTCAGTTTTACCCCAGGGCGAATGGCGTAAAAACAAATACCCCCCAAATAAAAGAAATGCGTTTTTTTTTTCAATTTCACCACACTTCGAATTTTTTTCTGGTTTCGCAGTGTACTTTATGCAAAAATTCAGCCTGTAATTGCAAAGTACAATTAGTGACGCAAAAAATAAGGGGTCATGTGGGTTTCTAGGTGGAAAAATGCAAGTGCTATGACCTTTTAAACACAAGGAGGAAAAACCGAAAACGTAAAAACGAAAATGGGCCATGTCCTTAAAGGGTTAAACTGGCAGCCCTGTGCCAAACTGCTGTGGCCTAAATTGTGTATGCATTAGGCTGGCACACTCTCTCTGTCCCTCCTCCCCAACCTCCTCATCATTAGGAATGCTCCAGGCGGATTGTCTCCTATTCATCACCTGTGTCAGCACGGCACATGGGATGGATCGTTAATGTTCTAGGGGCATTCCTAATGATGAAGAGGGTGGGGAGGAGGGACAGAGAGGTGGTGCAAAGTTAGGGCACAGATACTCCAAGCCCCGGCCGTTTGACTCAGGGCTGCAAGTTTAAAAGTTGTTTTTTTAGGACAATAACTGCATCACCTGCCGAACGGACCCCAGGACAGATCTTGGATTAAAAGCAGCTATCCGAAGGTACCGAAGGTATCCGAAGTGGTTTGGGGGGGTCAGATTATGGGTACAGAGTCGCTTTAAGCCATGTAAAGGCTCAATCAAACAAGCGTCGACCAACAAGAGCCAACCTGCTGAGCCCCTCTAAAAGGGTCCTTAGGGAGCTTATCATTCATGGTGTCCTGTAAATTTTTAAGAAGACTTCTAGATTGTTTTCCAGTAGACCAGGTCAAAAGGGGTGAAGTAATCATATATCATGTGTTTAAAGACCAATGACATGCCAGTACTGGGCCCACTTTCCGACCTCTCAAAGGGGTTGTCCCAACGTTAAAAGAGGTAAGAAATAATTTTTTTTTACATAGAAAAGTAAGTATTTCATTAGTTAGAATTGTTTTGAATACCCCATTAGTGATCCCATAAAAATAAAATGCACAAAAAGGGGCATTGAAGGTTTTCTTGAATTTTTACATGTTTTATTCATTTGGGAGTTTTCCAAATCAGATTTTCTTTGGCATTTTGTAGCCATTTGTTGTCTCACGTGGAAGACAACAAAATCCAGAGATATCTGGAAGGTCTGTGCCCTGGTATCAATAATAGTTGTTCGTTTCTGCAGTGACTTGTGACTGCGAGCCATTTTGCTCCCTTCATTTAGTGGTGACAGAATTTGAATTTCTGTCCATGCCCCAGTGCAAGGTCACCAAGGACACTCTGAAGGTTAGACAGCCTATGAGCGTCATAGAATAAATCATACAGATGGGTCTGATCATCTGATCCCAAAATCAGTCATAGAGTAGAGGTCAGCTAATTAACATTACAAGGAATATCAGGACTGTCAGTTTTACAAGATTTAATTGGTCTACTGTAGCCTTATATTCCCAGTAAGAAGTAAGAAGGTAGTGCTACTTTCCTAGTGGTTATAGCCCTGGTATAGCTTAGGAGTAATTCAAGTGCCAATATTCTAGTTGGATTAGTCCTGGTAAGGGCTCTATGTGGGCTGCGTCTTGTCGACCCTGGGTCAGGTTATGTCTGTGAAATACCAAGTGGTCTGCTGGAGCTGCGGTAAGATAAATATTAGTCACTGCTCCCCTCCTAAAGTCAGTTTCTGTATGGTTTCAGTAAATTTTTTGCTAAATTTTCAGGGATGGACAAACTATATATACAGCTGCACTAGGGCTCTATAAATGATCCACCATTAACTTACAATGCTTCCTTTTCCTGCTGTACACTCTAGCTGCAAGTTCAGCCAGCTCTAGCTCTCTTTTACTATGCCAGGGGCTACTGTGGGTGTTAAGTGTAGTGGGAGGGAGATAGAGTTGACTGAATTCCTGCACTTAGTGTACAGCAGGAACAGAAAGTCTATCAAAGGACGCACACTAGACAGAAAGTGGGACAATGAAGGCAACAAAGCAGTTTGTCTGAAAAAAATTAGTAAAATAGCTTTATTACTAATATATTTTATTTGTTAGATAAATGAAGTGGAGTTCATTGTTGAAAACCCCCTTTAAGTGATCAGTAAAATTCTGTGATAAGAGGAGGACACACGGACAGATACAAAAAGAAGGCTGCAGAGGGCGCTAGATGTGAACATTTTAGCTGTGCCTGGGTAAAATAAAAAAAAGTAGATCTTGTTTTCAGATCTTTACAATTCTATTAATCTTGCAAAGAATATATTATTCATAATGTTACGCTTTCAGTTTGGTATTTCCACAGAATTCACAGGGGAGTAACTTGGTCAATGGCTCCTTGTGTAACTTCCTCGAAGAATCCATAAACCCTAACCTCTAGCTGTGAATCGGTAGACGAGGTTGAATGGGTTGAAGTAATCATATATGATGTGTTTAAAGACCAATGCACATGCCAGTACTAGGCACAGTTTCCCACTTCTTAAAGGGGCTCTAATGTTAAAAGAGATAATAAATAATTCTTTATAGAAAAGTAAGCATTTCATTAGTTGGAATTGTTTTGAATACCCCTTTGAAGGGGACTTTAGTGATCCTTTTAAAAAATAAAATGCACAAAAAGCACATAGGTGCACTCACTGACCCCCACCGACTGTTTGACACCTTGCCACTTGTCTACTCTGCTCCTAGCCCCATATTCAAACTTTTACAAATGATCTCAGTTTTATATCATGGCACCATCCCGAGAAACCCATCTCCCATCATGCATTGCACTTCATAACCAACTATAGGGTACCCGCCCCTGTCTTGTAGTATCAGCCCACCACTGGCTCAGTCTGCTTCTGCTTTGCATAGTGAACACAGTATCCATGTATCCTTCTGTCTTATTCATCTACATGATACATTAGAGAAAGATGAAACATCAGTGTCTTCTTTCCTCTATACTGCTCAGGAAAGGCTGTTGTTTCCCCTTCCCTTGGCTAGGTGATCACTGATTGGTGCGATATCAGTGGTAGGTGGGGTTACAGATGAGGTGTTACAGCTTGCCTGGTAGCAGAAAAGACAGAGAGATCATGTGACCTCAGAAGGGAGGACAGAGGAGGAGAGACAGAGTGAACAAGGAAGTGAGGATTTTCAGCAGCTTCAGGGTGTGAGTCAGGATGTGCTGCAGACAAATGGCCCATTACAAACAAGATTAGATTATGGGTGGGGATTGAACAAGAGTAAAAAATTTTTAATGAGAGTTCCCCTTTAAGCCGGATTTTAGTTGATTTTCATTTGTTCATTGTGACTTCATATGTTCACTGTTTCACCTGTGAATGTAATATTATGTAATAACCGTAGTACCTTTTTAATAAACTTACTAATAGGGCCTGTAAATCTTCAGTTTACGCCCTGCTTTATGTTGACTTTTACTACAATGTTATATAAATGACTTGCTGATACAGAAACCCTGATATCCTGTACTGTAGACGCCATACTGTGTCTCAATTACACATCACAGCATGGAGCCCAGCGAGCAGGAGAACAACTGAGAGCTATTTCAGACAAAGAAAAGGGAACGTATGTACAGAACCGATAATTGGATAAATACTTTTTTACCGTCTCGTAGAGTGGAAACTACAAAGCATTTGTAAATGGCCTGATGCTTTCTCTAAGTGAGTCCATTCCCGAGAGGCAGCTATAATGTAATATTGCATCTTGTGTGTAGGGTTAAATGACCAATAAAAAGCTCATAACTTCTGATTATTGGGCTCTTCTTCCCGATACTCATCATTCCAAGATCACATATGACCATACTAGAGATGAGCGAACCGGGTTCGGGTTCGAGTCCCTCCGAACCCGAACGTTCGGTATTTGATTAGCTGGGGCTGCTGAACTTGGATAAAGCTCTAAGGTTGTCTGAAAAACATGTATACAGCCAATGACTATATCCATGTTTTCCAGATAGCCTTAGGGCTTTATCCAAGTTCAGCAGCCACCGCTAATCAAATGCCGAAAGTTTGGGTTCGGATGGACTCGAGCATGCTCCAGGTTCGCTCATCTCTAGACCATACCCATAAGTATGTGTTATCAAGTTGTACCACATAAACCAGCCATCACAATACTTGGCATTAGAACTTAAAATTGACTAAATTTAAATCATACTAAGGGTATTATTACACAAAGTGTACTTGGCCGACTACTGGCCGATAATCGTTTCATGTAATGGGCCATGTTTTAAATCAACAATCAGCCGACTTGCACAATGCCAGCTTAACGTTGATTTAAAACATGACCTAAAATCCTGATGACAATAGCGATTTTAGCAGACCACCACTTTCTTCTATGGGCCACCTGGTTGATCTAAAGATCATCCAGGCTGCCCCTCCGGCAGCTCACCGCCTCCCCCCGCACTCGATGTTTGTGCATGTCATAGCACACACAGCAACCAGGGATGAGAAGCAAGCGAGAGCTGACTTGACTGGTTGGCGCTCGCTCGCTCACTTCTAAATATCAGCTCCTAAATATCTGGCTATTATGGCCCTAAGGCTATGTTTACATCTATTTTTATATACTTTTTAGAGGGTCTGTTGTTGTACAAAGTCCGGCAAATAAATTAGATCTTTAGAATAGTCACTAGAGATGAACGACCCTTGAGCACACTCAGGTCCGCTGCAAATCTGGTACGTGTCAGGCTACCCTTAATCTAAGCTCCAGGAATAACGTTTCAATTTAAACTTGAGACAGACAGGTCTGGCAGCTGCAAGTCAGGTTCCAAACTGCTGACACTGTTAGATAGCTATTAGGGCTAAGAGGCACATGGTACCTTTCATATATCTGAGCCTCCATAATATTGAAAAATATGTTATTCTCAGGTGCCAAGTGTCAAAGAGGTGTTCCTGAGCCTCTGAGGTGCTGGAAGCTGAAAAATCTCATCAACTCTTCTTGGACTTCATTTGGGTGGCACTTTCACATCAGCAGATACCATATGCTGTATGCTGTGAACTTCCCATCTTGGTGGAAAATGGGCAGCATGCTATAGTACAGTGGTGCCTAAACTTACAATGGCCTCAGGGTAACAATATTTTTAACATACAATGTTCCTTTCTAGACCAACGTAAGTTGATACCAGACTCAAAATACAATGGTCCTCTCAGAACCAATTAACATTGTATGTTGAGGGCATGTATAATTATATTACCCGTGATAATACCTGATGATCTGGGTATAATTCTGTCACCTGTGATAATACCTGATGCACCGGGTATAATTATATCACCTTTGATAATACCTGATGCACTGGGTATAATTCTATCATCTGTGATAATACCTGAGGCACTGGGTATAATTCTATCACCTGTGATAATACCTGATGCACCAGGTATAATTATATCACCTGTGATAATACCAGATGCACCGGGTATAATTCTATCACCTGTGATAATATCTGATGCATCAGGTATAATTATATCACCTGTGATAATACCTGATGCACTAAATATAATTCTATCATCTGTGATAATACCTGATTCACTGGGTATAATAATTTCACCTGTGATAGTACCTGATCCACTGGGTATAATTATGTCACCTGTGATAGTACGTGATGCACCGGGTATAATTATATCACCTGTGATAATACCTGATGCATGGGTATAATTATTTCACCTGTGATAATACCTGATGCACTGAGTATTATTATATCACCTGTGATAATACCTGATGCATCGGGTATTATTATTTCACCTGTGATAATACCTGATGCACTAAATATAATTCTATCATCTGCGATAATACCTGATTCACTGGGTATAATAATTTCACCTGTGATAGTACCTGATCCACTGAGTATAATTATGTCACCTGTGATAGTACCTGATGCACTGGGTATAATTATATCACCTGTGATAATACCTGATGCATGGGTATAATTATTTCACCTGTGATAATACCTGATGCACTGAGTATAATTATATCACCTGTGATAATACCTGATGCATGGGTATAATTATTTCACCTGTGATAATACCTGATGCACTGAGTATTATTATATTACCTGTGATAATACCTGATGCACCGGGTATTATTATTTCACCTGTGATAGTACCTGATGCACTGGGTATAATTATATCACCTGTGATAATACCTGATGCATGGGTATAATTATTTCACCTGTGATAATACTTGATGCACTGAGTATTATTATATCACCTGTGATAATACCTGATGCACCGGGTATTATTATTATTTCACCTGTGATAATACCTGATGCACTAAATATAATTCTATCATCTGCGATAATACCTGATTCACTGGGTATAATAATTTCACCTGTGATAGTACCTGATCCACTGAGTATAATTATGTCACCTGTGATAGTACCTGATGCACTGGGTATAATTATATCACCTGTGATAATACCTGATGCATGGGTATAATTATTTCACCTGTGATAATACCTGATGCACTGAGTATAATTATATCACCTGTGATAATACCTGATGCATGGGTATAATTATTTCACCTGTGATAATACCTGATGCGCTGAGTATTATTATATCACCTGTGATAATACCTGATGCACCGGGTATTATTATTTCACCTGTGATAATACCTGATGCACTAAATATAATTCTATCATCTGTGAAAATACCTGATTCACTGGGTATAATAATTTCACCTGTGATAGTACCTGATCCACTGGGTATAATTATGTCACCTGTGATAGTACCTGATGCACTGGGTATAATTATATCACCTGTGATAATACCTGATGCATGGGTATAATTATTTCACCTGTGATAATACCTGATGCACTGAGTATTATTATATCACCTGTGATAATACCTGATGCACCGGGTATTATTATTTCACCTGTGATAATACCTGATGCACTGGATATAATTCTGTCACCTGTGATAATACCTGATGCACTGGGTATAATTGTATCACCTGTGATAATACCTGATGCACCAAGTATAATGATATCACCTGTGATAATACCTGATGCATAAATCACCTGTGATAATACCTGATGAGTATAATTATGTCATCTGTAAAATACTAAGGAAGTCTTTAAAACATGACCTGGAATTGAGGACCACTGCTTTAAGAAGTGTATATCCATGTTGTATCCCACAATAAATCTGCATAATTTGTTGTGGACCCTCCTGCATTTCTCTCCCATGTGGCAGTACCGGTAGTAGGATTAGTATTTAATGGGCTGCCTCTATCTATAAAGGAGAACTCACCTCCCTGACTGTAGCAGAATGTACAGTGTGCTCCGAGGTGGAGCGCTTCATAAATCATAAATGATCTGCCTTTTACCGCATCCATCAGAGTGCACTGAGAAGAGCGTGTGGTTTCTGCGAGAGATTCTCTCTCCATCACGGAGGCAGGAACATGCTGTAGCTGGGCAGATGCACAACAATCCACTTTCCCCTATGGATTGATGTATCAGTGCGCCAATGCCTGACTATTCTCACTGTAGAGTATATACACTTGCAGGAAACAGTAAGAGATGGGGGGGGGGAGGGGGGGGGGGGGGTAACAAGCTGAAGGTGTCTTCATTCTTGTATATGAGACTGTGTAAACTCTCCCATCCCCCACTGCAACCGACAGAAGCGCAGACGCTTGACACAGCAATCATTATGTATTCCAGTTCTGCAGAATGACTGCGTCAGGAGGTTTCTTTCACCTCTACCCGGCGCTGCAGCCAAACAGAAAATCACTTTCTCACCCAACAGAATCATCTCAATCAATATCACAATGTACATTAGGACTTGGCCAATTTAATAGCAGCATTTTTATTGTGAAGCTCATTAACATTCATTATAGTTTAGTTCAGTACAATATTAGGGATTTTTATTATCAAAATATATAATGCGCTCACTGACAAAAAAATAATAATGCTGCCGTAAAGAAATGTCAGATTGCTGCAAAATGTGGCAAGCCGCCATGTCTTTGGCAAAAGTGGAAATAATAAGCATGATCTGATTAGATATTGGGTCTTGCCACAAGGGGGCTTAAGATGCTTCTCTTACTTCCTAATCAATAAATAAAAAAGCTCCCAGAGGCTACTTATGGGCAGTGTAGACAGTGTTGACTGTTAGACCTAGTCTCTATTATGCATACAGGGGGCATCACTGGACTGAGAGATACTGGATGGTTGTTTCAGCCACCTACCATAGGTAGGCCATTGTGACAAGCAGCATCCACAGTTTCCTTACCACCATTCAAATACAGATGGCCCCGTCATTGCACACCCCTCCATATCAAAACATAATAGACTGTAATTAACGCATTCACTTATTGCTGTTTATATAGCATCAGCATATTCCATGGAGTTGTACATAGATTGTTACCATCTTCATCAGTCCTTGTCCCCAAAAGTGCTCACAATTAAAGGGCAACTCAAGCAAAACAAATTCTTTGAAATCAACTGGTGTCAGAAAGTGCCAGAGATAAGTAATTTACTTCTATTAAAAAATCTCAAGTCTTTCCGGTACTTATCACCTGCTGCATGCCCTGCATATCTATATCTATATCTAAATCTACGATAAGTACTGGAAGATTTGAGATGTTTTAATAGAAGTAAATTATAAATTTCTGCCACTTTTGACAGTTGATTTGAAAGATTTTTTGTTGTTGTTGGAGTTGCCCTTTAATAACCCCTAAGACACAGTTGCATATATACCAGTATGCTTTGGAGGTGTGGGAAGAAAGTCTTGCAGATATAAGGATAACATACAGACTGACTTATGATATGAACATTTTAATCTATATACTAATTAGGCATTTTGGTGCACTGGGAATGGGACTACCGCACCCAGTGCACTGATGTGTTCTGGGCTGGCCCCGCCCCTTCTAAGGAATATCAGCAAAGGGGGCTGGCTGGGGGGGATTGGTGCACTCAGGGTTGTAGCCCCACCCCCATGTGGGCAGGGATATACGTAGTGGAAAATGGGCAGAAACAGAAATCATAGCGGGTTCCTGTTCTTAGAGTCTATTTTATTATTTTTATACTAAGGCGGGGAGACCTGAAAGAGTGGCGTGAAGCATGAATTCCTTTTCGTATTCCTATTTTTATGTATATCCTTTTACCATTGCAACCACCCAAAATTACATTCTAATAAAGGCCCTATTCCAAGGAACGATTATCAGCCGTTACGGTCGATAATCTTCCTGTGGAATAGAGGGCAATGATCAGCCGACATCATTCATGTCAGCTGCTCGTTGCGTCGCTTGTTTTTCAAACATGTTGAAAAACAAGCGACTGATATGGCAGAGACCTGCTGCCGCCGTCGCTCCATGGAATAGGAGCGGTGGCAGCAGACCGCCGCTATCCTCTATGGGCTGTAGGGCCTTAAGGTCTTCTAATGGGGTGGTCTTCTCAAAGAAGATGGCCGATGACTAATATGCATAATTTAATGTAGATTTGAAAATCACAGAAAATCTGGTCTTCACAAGGAGATGGTCTTTTGGAGAGGTTACACTGACCCCAAGGAATCACCATAACGAAACAACAATATATAAGGGCTTAAAGGGATTTCCTGAAACTGTTGCTTTAATGCCCATAGATTGTATGGTGTCTTTGTATAGCTCTCTAGAATGGTGTCAGATAAAGCATGTTTTTTGTTTTTTAATTCTAAAATTAAAATTTTGTTTAAGAAAAAAAACAACAGTAGATTTTTATGGCTTCCCTATTATGACTTCATACCCAGAGAAGTAAAGCGGCAATATGAAAGAGCCCGTAGCTATTCAGATAAATAAGTATCAGGTAATGAGCCCAGATGCCCAGGAGATTCATTCAAGAACAAGTATAAAGCTATAATAAGATCTGTAAACAGCATCTATGCAGTTTGTTTATGGTTTCCAAGCAAAATATTTAGAACAAACTGAAAATTGGGTAAAAACAACATAAAAGGTAATGAAGACGGATTAGAAATATGCTGACTCTACAGGCGGTGCTAGTCGGAGGTGGAGCTTTCCTTTATATCATGCATGCTGCTGTAAACAAAAAAATGACAAAAAATGTATAATACTACATCAACAATAGAAAATATTAAATACACAGTATGGATTTTAGGCTTCAGATTGCTGTCGGACTCTCCATGTTTTTGTTGTAATAAATCATTTACTGCCTTTCAATAGTTCAGAGTAGCTAAATGGATTACATTAATGACTAGACGCTTGCCTTAACTCCGCTCCCCAGGGTACAACATTCAGGTCAAAGAAAGTACAATAAAGCACTCAACTAAATACTCCTGAATTAGCAATATTCTTCCTTTGTCTTAGACAAGGTGGACTAGTAAAAATGCAGCAATGATTTTTCACTAAGTAATGGGGTCTGGTAAGCAGAACATGGAAGTATAGGATGGGCATCTTCGTGTATTCCAGGATATCATGCCTTGTCTGTCACCAGATCCAACCTTAAGTTTTTTTGTTTTTTTTTACATGTACACGGCTTCAAGAAAGATGAGTAAGTAAAAGTGCAGATGTCTTGTTTGAACGTTGATCCTGTCTAATCGCAGCTTGGAAGGTTGATAGAAAATTCTTTCCCTTTTAGCAAATTGGCTCAGGATATATGGGATTTTTTGCCTTCCTCTGGATCAATAGTGGGAAACATAGATCGATAATTTACCCCTCACCCTGCGTCAACTCCTATTCCTTGGTTATATTTAATAGTAGTTTTTTTCAGCCATAGGCTATGTGCAGACTACGTAAGAGAACGGCCGGTCTCTGAAAAGATCATCCTTGGCTAGTACTGCAGTACTGGTTGGATGATCTTTGCAGATGCAGAGTTCTGATGCAGTCGCATTCGCAATCGCCCACATCAGAACTCACCACTGCACACTATGGAGCGAGCCACAGTGTGCACTGACAGGGTTTTCTGCGGCCGCTATTCAATGAATGTCAGTTGTTTGCAGCGCCGCTAGGGATCCCGGCCGTAGTGTATACCATGTGTATACGCTCCGGCGGGGATTCCTAGGCAGCAATGGCATGTACAACGACCGTGGTTTTACGAATATATACGAACATAGCCATAGCCAAAGCTAAGTATCTCTGTGTATCTGTGTACCTCACTGAATAATAATACTAAAATAACACTAAAATAATAATACTAAAATCTAATAAAAAGAGTAAAAATAATAATCTTTTTAATCTGATCTTTTAAAAATCTAAAAGTGCAATAGAATGTTTTTTGTGGCTAAGAATTGAAGGACCTTTGATGATGTCATTGAAGGTCCTTTCAGTTACAGCCAGATTAGGCTGAGCAGGAGGAGAAGTAAATGAGGGCAGCATAAAAAGGAGGAAAAAGTAATGAATTGAGTGACCGCAGAAGACATTTTTTGTCATGGATGGGGGGGGGAGGGGTAAGCAGCGGAATCTATATGAGAGAGGAAGGGCAATGAGCAAAGTCTATGTGAGAGGGAGGTCATGAGCAAAGTCTGCGTAAGTAGGGGGGCATGAGTGGCACCTATGAGAGAGGCCATGATTGGCGTCCATGTTAGAGATGAGGGCCATGGGGGGAGTCTATGAGAGAAAGCAGCCATGAGTAAAGTCTATTCTATGGAGGGGGGCATGAATACATTCTGTCAGTTGGTCTGGGGCTCAATACTTTTTTTTGTTCTACCCCTAATGTGACTTCTGTCCCTTATATGCAGACTAAGGTATAATTGGGTAAGAAGCGGGTGCAGTATTAGTGGCAGCGTAAAGAAGAGAGAATAGAGTTGAGCGAACTCGCCAAAAGCGAACCTGAACACTGAACACCCAATCATAATGCCTGGAGAAGGTGGATGCAGCCTGAGTATTGCCTGGAAAATATTGATACAGCCTATGGCTATGGTCACACTCAGTACTTTTGCTCAGTATTTTGCAACCAAAACCAGATGTGGATTGAAAACACAGAAAGGCTATGTTCACACAATGCTGTAATCGAGTGGATTGCTGTCATGTAATGTTCTTTCAAAACTACAACCGTTGTTTTAAAATAACGGCAATTATTTACCATCAAATGACGGGGGAGATTTATCTAACGTGGTGTAAAGTGAAACTGGCTCAGTTGCCCCTAGCAACCAATCAGATTCCACCTTTCATTCCTCCTGCACAGTGACATCCTCCATTTCCAGGCAGCCAGCATGCCCCTTATGCAGCTGAGTGCGCCGGCCGCCGGGAGAGAGAGGAAATTACTGTCTAAGAACACGGTTTAGAGCTGGGATTCCTGCCATTATGATAGGAATCCCCGCTCCTGTGAGCCTTGGTGTCCAAACACCTCAATACCTGAACAATAGTTACTGGGGTCCGGCTATCATACATTAAGCCACCATAATCCCAAGAATAGAACAAGTGTCCCATTCCCTTGTATAGGCTTCTTCATAGCACTGAACACATGGTCATCAAACCAATCTCTTGCTATCATTGGGCCCAATGATATACCCCCCCCCCCCCTCATTCTAGCCACCATAGCAGTTTTGCTATTCAACATGATAGTTTATGGGAACAGTGGCATTACATCAGTGGAAACCTGTAGGTGGACATCTGGCTTGTGGCCCAATACTGTGAAAGTGCCTTCCAATGGTTTGTGTAGACACTAATGCCCTAGTTTTGGTATGTAATGTCCAATTTTACTTGCAGTACAGATTGGATCACTATGGGCCATTTTTCTAATCTGTAGATCCATCTATACACAGGTTTGCCCCTGTGCACCTCTTGCTGTCATTGCCATTCTGCCATGATCTGCAAACCACTGGGATGCACAATATTAAACAGTACTAACTAGAGATGAGCGAACCTCCAGCATGCTCGAGTCCATCCAAACCCGAACTTTTGGCATTTGATTAGTGGTGGCTGCTGAAGTTGGATAAAGCCCTAAGGCTATGTGGAAAACATGGATATAGTCATTGGCTGTATCCATGTTTTTCAGACAACCTTAGAGCTTTATCCAAGTTCAGCAGCCCCAGCTAATCAAATGGCGATCGTTCGGGTTCGGATGGCCTTGAACCCGAACCCGGTTCGCTCATCTCTAGTGCTAACTTCTCGGCCTACATGCATAGCAACCCGCCAGTGTGATAAACCAAAGTCTCAGGGATTTTGTCCCTCTTAGTTTGCAACAAGTGAGGATAACTGGCCATTCATGAACAAGAGACATCGGACAATCATACTGTACTGACTTGTACTGCACTGATATGATTTATGAGGTTTCATTTAGCTAAAAAATTTTACTTTAATTTTGGCTTTTTTCCCACTAAATGTATATTTGTATAATGCTATGGTTTGAGCTTCTTGGTTGTACAATTTCATTGTTGAGGAGTGCAATATACAACAAGGCCTAACATATAATCGCCATAAAACACTGGTGGAAGCTGTAAATCAGATCAGATGTTGAGCACAGTGGTACATAGATGGCTATTCTTCATTATGCATTTACTAAATAAAACAATTTTTTATTTATAATATCTTAAAGTTTTATTACCTGAAAAGTATAAATAAAAGAGTGTAAAAAAAAGGAATCACTTACTTGGATTGTAAGCCTGTTGGTCACATAACAACCTATTGTCTTGTATGCTGTGGGCCTGTTCTGTGACAGGGGGGGGGAGGGGTGTTACCATGGGCCACTGTTGATTATGTGTCATCTGCCTCCAGCTGTATAATTGAAGTTTATTGTAATTTTGAACTCAATGAAATGACTACTGCCCACCCCAAGTGTGCACTGCACAAGCTGAATAAGAAACAATTATTTGTCTATTGTGAGTATTAATTTAGATTAAGCGGACCTGGCGGCAGCATTTTGCTGACCACTAAAGGAAGTGTACAATAGGACTTCTTACCCTGTATCAGAAGATATAACTCTTATTTCAATCTGTCGCTCCAGCACTGAGATATAAGATTTAGATGTTTTATACAGATTAGGAGATATAGCATGCAAGGCATTTCCCTGGGCTGCAAAAGCCCAGCAACATTCGCAACCAAAAACCCAGTCTATTTGGATTCACTGGCCAAACAGCAGGGCTGTGGAGTAGGTAAGCCGCAGCTCCGACTCCAACTGTAACTCCTGAATTTTATAAGGCAACAACTCCGACTCCAGCGCCTTCATAAATGGCCAATCAGACACCAGGGGAGTTATTTGACAAACTAATGCAAAGTAGAACTAGCTCATCCAGCATCGAGGAAGAGAACAGTACAGATCTCACCCCCCCCCACACACACACACACAAAATGGACTCTTCCAGCTGTGCCAAAAAGTGACTGACAACTTTACTCCGACCAGCCTTATCTAATAGGGCCAGTGCTTTATTACAGATGAATGGTGGAAATGCTTCACCCATTTTAACTATGTATGTGAGAAAGTGATTTTCTGTTTTTTTTTTTTTTTTTTAATAAATAAGGTCCTTAGATTGATAGAACATAAAATACACTGATGAGTATCATATATAGAATTCATATGAAAATTCAACAATAAAATTAAAAAGATTTTATTACAGCTGAAGTCGGAGTCGACTCCACGACTCTGACTTCCCAACCCGGCTGAATGAGCTTTCTCTCCTAATCTACATAAAATTTCTTAAGTTTATATCTCAGCACTTGAGCGACAGATTGAAATAAGAGTTATATTTCCTGATACAGGGTAAAAAGCTCTATTGTACACTCCCTTTACTACAGTCAGCAAAAAAGCTGCTGACAGATCCATTTTAAACAATAAATAGGCTATAAATAAACATAGATGCTTTCTTTCAAAAACAGCACCACACCTGTCCTCAGGTAGTGTGTGGTATCATTCACTTTAACAAAACGGAGGACAAGATTGGTGCTATTTCTGTATTGTATCGCTGTAATTTAAGGGGTTATCCAGGATTCAAAAGCATAGCTGCCTTCTTCCAAAAACAACGCCTTTGTTTGTCTCAGGTATTGCAGCTCAGTTCTATTGAAGTGAGTGGAGCCACTTTGTAATACCACATACACTCTGAGAAAAGGTGCAACAGTGTTTTTTGGAAAGCCCTTTAAAGGACTAGTGCGGCGGTAAACAATTATTCACAGAATAACACACATTACAAAGTTATACAACTTTGTAATGTATGTTATGTCTGTGAATGGCCCCCTTCCCCGTATCCCACCCCCCCCACCCGTGTACCCGGAAGTGTGGTGCGCTATACATACCTGTCATGTGCCGACTCGTCTCCGATCTTCAGTCAGCGATGTCGTCTTCGGACGGCCGGGCCGAATCCCTCCGAGAGTCCTGAGTGCCGGCCGCCCTCTTCAGCGTCATCAGATGCTCAGCCGCGATTGGGTGAGCACAGTTTGGCTTAGCCAATCGCGGCTGAGCAGCTGATGACGCGGCCGTGTCATCGGCTGCTCAGCCGCGATTGGCTAAGCACAGTTATGCTCAGCCAATCGCGGCTGAGCAGACGATGATGCGGCAGAGGGCGGCCGGCACTCAGGACGGACGGATTCGGCTGAAGACGACATCGCTGACTGAAGATCGGAGACGAGTCGGCACGTGACAGGTATGTATAGCGCACCACACTTCCGGGTACACGGGTGGGGGGGGTGGGACACGGGGAAGGGGGCCATTCACAGACATAACATACATTACAAAGTTGTATAACTTTGTAATGTGTGTTATTCTGTGAATAATTGTTTACCGCCGCACTACCCCTTTAAACTCCATGGGGAGAAGTATGATTTAGGTTATTTTTTTAAGCATATTTATCATCTCTAATAAGATCTCTTTAAAACATCTAATATTTTTTCACTGTTTCTTCGAGGTGCAGTAAGGACACAAGCTGTCTATCTCTTTTCTTTTCCTTTACATATAACAGATGTCTTTGCAAATGTTGTGGACTGTTGTGGCGATAAATCTCGAGGTGAGTACATTATCTATTTACTCCTGTCTATAATTCAATATAATGCACTCATCTTGTATATTTCCGCCTACCGTTATCTGTACCACAACCGTCCTATATAAGTCATTTATTATGAATAAATGTGCTAAGAAAAAAAGCCAAAAGAGAAAGAGAGGGAATGGGATGGTTTTAAAGGATCATAAATGCTTTCCCGTAAAAGTCTACAAATAGTTGTCCCTACCAGCGTCATCCATTTGGGACCATCACCAATTTGCTGAAACAGAAAGAGGCTACAAGAGAGGTCTGTCTCTCTGGAGGACCCAGCCTGTCCATGCATTGCAATGACACTTGGTTAATTTAGATGGGATCGGTGTAATGTTTCTTCTTATCCCTATGGTGGGGCTGAAGGAAAATGTAACACTTTATCACTCTCCCCCCAATAGCTACGTGTAATTATTTATATTTGGGGTCTAAAAAAAGCTGAAAAAAAAAGTATGGAGGTTCCTACTTGTATTATTGGGCCAATTTTTATTGCCTTTCAAATTCAATGTAACACATTGTTGTAGCTGGTTTTATACTGCTTTGTTGACAGACAGGTTGGGTTTTGCATTGGGAATCCCATTGAGAGACATGGGACTGCACCAACCAAAACAAAAAATGTATACTTAATTAAAGAGGTTAACCCTTGATGGACCTTTTTTAGAATAGGTTGTAGATACGTGATCACCAAGGTGCCGACACTAAAGACCCTATTATACAGGCCGATCTGGAGAAGCAAGCCCCCATTGTGGTATCCCAGCATGGTCGCTACACGGTGGACTTAGCCATCTATATCAGTTCTACTATGACCCATATCACATATATCACTCAATCCAGGAACATTTGGTGAGTTCAGACAGTATAAGTGATGGGTATTGCTATTTTTTAGCCTAATAGGTGTCCTGTTACCAGTCAAATGAACCATTACCATGTTTCTCTCTGGCCAAGAAGATTTTTGAAGGAAAGGCTAGCTATTCTATCATGACTTTCTGAGGGCTGTGCCCACCTTCTACCTCTATGAAGACATCTTACAGATGCCTTCCCTTAAGCAGATCTCTCCTGGTAATAGATTCCCTTCAACCAGTGTTCTTCACATGCTTGTATAATTAGAACACGGCAATGAATAATGAATATACGTCTCCAAGCAATATACTGCGTGAATATTAAGCTGTGCTTCAGTGAGGCTGCTACTGTATATAAATATATAATTTACAGTAGAATTCATGGCAGAGCAATCCAAGGAGACTATAGTCTAGAGCTGTAAGGCTTCCGTGTACTCCAGTGCAGGCTCCATCAGATGCCGTATTTATGGCAATAGCCTCTCCTAGAAGCAATGCTTTCTAATACCTCTGTACATAAGAAATCTATCGAAGCATGCTATAACTTCCTACTGAACCCACACCTCCATTTGTCAATTCTCACTTATGATTGTGGGGGTCTGACCTCTGGTTCTCCCAATAGTCTTGAGAAATAGGGTAGAAGTACTGCAGTTCTCCTTGTGGCCTGGGTGACAGTGCATGGAAAGACTAAAGACTGCTGAATTAGTTCTGCAGTCCATTTATAGAGATGATCGAACATTGAGAATTTTCAGGTTCGATCGAACTCGAACCTTCGTCATTTGATTCCCGATGCCTTCCCCTTTCCGTAGGGAAGGTGGAGACAGCCCGAGTACCGCCTGGAAAACAGGGATACAGCCTATTACCGATCATCTTTATCCATTTATTCTTAAAGAAGCATTTTGGAATTTTTTTATTTGTCCCCCCGCTGCACACTGGCACGTTTACTCACCAGCAATGATCGGTGTAGCTCGGTGCAGCTTCGTTCTGGTCCTGCGGCGCCGTTCAAATCCCATTCACATCACCACTCTTCTGTCTTCATGTTTATTGAAGGCCAAAGTCACGCTCTCCAATGCGTTCTCTATGGGAGGGTGTTACTTCTGGCCTTCAATCGACTTGGAGACAGAAGAGGGGTCAGAAGAGTGGCAACGTGAATGAGCGCGGGATATGAATGGTGCCACAGTACTGGAACAAAGCCATGACGAGGGACACTGATCAACGCTGGTGAGTATACGCGCCAGCGTATAAATTCCGGAATGCTTCTTAAGACAATGGGGGGGGGGGGGGCTCCCAAAGATTAGACGCTCTCAATTATGAAGAGATTACATATTCTAATGCTATGTCATCACTTCATTAGGCTACAACCCCCCTTAAATACATTGCCTGCTATATATCTACAGGGTAATAAAACACAGTAAATTATTGATGAAGCTGGAGTGCTACTGCCTAGTCTGTATAATTCTCCATGTCTAATAGTGCAATGAAATGCTGTATAATAGTGCAATGAAATGCAAGATAAAATAAAATGAAATAATAAAAAGAGCCAGAACACAAATATACAATACAAAATGTAATCTTTATTCTTTTGGCTTGTTTGTAATGTAGTTAGCTGTAATTTTAGGTAATAGCATTTTCCTGCATGCAGTTCACAGTACACTACAAGTCATTATTCCTGGAAAGCAACGGATTCTACATTAAACGTCTGCATGTGTCCAAAACGGAACTTAGATTGAACATGGTGTCATAAGCAAATTCATGTTTCTTTGGAAAAAAAAATGAAGAATGTGGATCCCACATATTGGCTAAAACATTCCAGTGCAGCATGAACAACAATAGAATGAGTAATTTCGACTCTAAAAAGGAAATGTAAACCAGGCCTATACAACTTGTAGCTTACCAGCGACTGATTCACTACAATCCCAAGATGCCTTACTAGCCTGTTAGCTGATGAAGCATGCTGGAAGGTGCAAACGTTAAAGCAAACATTTTGTGGGCTTAAAGGAAATCTCTATGAGTATTGAAAATGCTGGCAGTGGCCTCTTAACTGTCTGCAATACCTATGCCATTGCTCTTACTATATTAATGATTTAATTGAATGTACTAGCGGTGTGAAACTTTGTAATACAGTAAAGGCTTAGGCCTCAGCAGTGCAGACCATTAAGAAGGATTGGTTATGGAAGTTTTAAAGGGGGTGCCCACCATTGCAACCAATTAATTTTGCGTTGCCTCAAATGATCTACAGTTAAAATGAAGCTACTTTGCAAATAGTTTTGGTTTAAATTTTCCTGTCTACAGCCAGTATGCAAAGTTTTCCATGTTTCCACGGTTACAGACTACAAACAGACCCTGTGTAGTCTGATCCTGTTATACTCTTGTCTCTTGTCTCCTACTAAGTGTTGACTTACTGAGTGTGCGTATAAGCAAGAATTAGAGTAGAGATAGAAAGAAATATGACTGCCGGATTTAACTACAAAGGAAGTCTGTTACCACGGAAGCACAACTTTTTTTTTACATAAAGTTGTCTCATTTTTAGATGCATTGGAGCAATACTAATGGTTGTAATGACATATTTACCCCCTTTAGATGTCCAATAGTGACATCCCCACATAGGTGGAGACTTCCTTTAACCAATATTTCAAAGAATGTAGCGTACAAATCCATTAGGCACTTGAGATATCACTGAGGAAAATGGTTTTGTGTGCTCGATCATGAAAATGCTTCCCAACAGTTACAAGCCACCACTGAGATCAATGAAGGCCTTCATTCAGCCATATGTAAGACTGATGGAAAAGGATCATCAGTGACGTCAGCAGTACTGAGTACATTAGTAGCCTACATATCCTTGACTGCCGGCCCACCCACAAAATGGCCCAATGTTTGCACTGTAACGCAGCTGCCAGAAAGCGACAACTTGTCTAAGCCTTGTGTAAACAAATAGGAAATAGAAACCTATTTAACCCTTTCAGCTAGCGTTTCCTGAAATAACTTGCTGGTCAAGCTTTTCTAGGAAATCTGGCATGGAGAAAAAGTTAAATCCCTGATGCAGGCTTTTCTCACAGTTCCTGTATATATATATATATATATTTTATTTTTGCCTGGTGTTTTCTACTTCATGATGTCCGTCATCAATATACATGTGTTTCCATTGTGCGAGCTGTGGTCCCACATTTTACACAATTTTTTTTTTTTTGCTGCCATAATCAGCGTGTGCACCGAAAAAAGAAAAAGGAACTATAATAAAATAGCAAATTTACAACTCTCTTTGTCATTTTTATTTGCAAAGATCTCCAATTTAATAGCGCTAAGCATGGGCAAGTAACAAAAGTGACCACAACATTAACCCCTGAAGTTTTAGGTTTTTTTTTTTTCATCTCTTCTCTTATGTACAAAATGCTGAAAAATAAAGCTAAATGAATATTTACAGTATTTATAGGTTCTTTGTTTCATTTTTCTTTTTTAAAAACTCTGTATCCTTTAATGCAGTTTGCAACATATCCAATCAAATCTGGATTAAATACGAAATACGAGTAACAAAATAATACCACGGAGAAAAAAAAAACGGTTAAACAAAAACAAAGAGGAAGAGCGAATGGAAACAGCTGCAAACTATTGCTTAACCATTTCATGACTGCATAGCAGCAGCAAAGAGGTTAATAAAGTAATGAGGTCTCCTTGAACAATTTTGTCTCATCAAACCATTGACATATGGCTTTCCGTAACATACTGCTGGACAGTAGGGGGAAATAAAATATAAGCAGCCCTGGCAATACAAACATGCACCTGTGATAGCGTCCAAACTATTTATATTGGTACAGAATATTTCTATAATTTTTTTTTTGTTTCCAAAAGCTTGCAAACTACACATATTGTGGTACATATTTGATGCAATAAATACTGTGCCCAAACTATTATTTTCTTGCTCAAACATCCACCACGTAGTAAAGGAACTATTTACATACCGTAACATAGGCATTTCCATTGGCTTGTACAATGTCAACCTCGCTGACAAGCTGAAGATGGCCAAAAATCATAAGAATGCAGGAGAAAGCCTAAAAACTGTATTTTTTGGGGGGTGGGGTCAACCTGTGCTACTGATTAGTAAGTAATTTCATACATAACCGATGCCTCCCGGCACTGAAACCTTGCTGATCTGTGATTGGTGGTTGCATAAAAAGTGAATCCATCTGTCCTCTGATGTGGGACTTTGAAAGGGACAAAACAGGCACATACCTTTTTTTCTTATGTGACACAGCATGAACAGTTAAGCACCCCAACAATAAGTGTCACATGATAATGATTTTTTTTTTGTTTTTTTTTGTATCTCTATTTTTTAATATTTTTTCCCATGCATGACCTATGAGCCCGGCATGCTTTCATGCAATCAGTTTTCTTCATATATGTTATAGAGAAAGATATTGAAGAACACCTGGTCCTTATACCTTTGAAGTGGTAATTATCAGCTCCTTCCCAACATAAAACCCATTTACAAAAATAGTCGCATATAATTGTAGAGAACCTATGAATTCAAAAAAATGATGAATCCATAAACATAGAACTTGTAAACATATGGCAAATATGGCAGTTGAAATGCAAACAGTGGATACAAGTAGTTTACTAAAGTGTTCAACACACAAAAAAAACAATAGGTTTGTATCCCACAAAATGGTCCCCATTCCGCACAGTCTGAGTAGCCATTTGGACTATCCTCTTCAGCAGTGTCAGCTGGGAAATTAACCCCTTTACTTCCGCAGGGACCGGCAAAGCATCCATACGATACCTTGCAAGCCTCTATAGCAGTGAAGTGGTTAAAACAGTAACCTCCAGTCAAGGTTGTTGAGCATATTCGTAGTCCGATCCTGACAGGGGGTCACTGTCGTATTGTAGGCACTGACCAAAAGTACATAATTTTTAAGAACTGTCAGTTTGGCATAAATCTCTGAAAGGAGTCCTGCTGACATAAAGAATGTTCACAGGCTGTAAACAGTTTGCCACATAAAAATTATTTTTTACGCTCCCTGACGTCTTTCCCCCTGTCTTCTTTCTCTATTTTGTCTTTTTCGTGTTTTTCTTTGTCTGGTTTTGTAACACTGTCATAGGATGGGGGAGAAGTTGTTGAGGGAGTGATGTCTACTTTATCTGTGGTGGAGTTTCCATTGAGTCGGTCACTCAACATGTCTTTCCGTGTTATTACACTGTCTGCGTCTTTGCCCTTGTCCTGACTGTACATAAAGGAAGCACGTTTTATGGATTTCTTCAGAAGGTAACAACGGAACGCTCGTTGGATGATAATAGCAGACAGCTCCTCTTGTTTTCTACGTAACGTAGACGTAATTGGTTCGTAAGAGACTTTGGAAGGATTGGAAGCCATAAACCTTTCTTCCATTGGAGCTCGGAGGTTATCCATTTCATCTCCTTCACCCAATACTCGCTTTGTGAAGGCGAAAAGGATGTCAAGGCAGTGAATTCTGTCACCGCTTACCATGGGAAGATCCATCGCTATAAGCTGAACTTTGTTTGGTTTTGGTATACGAAGAGGTGGATCCAGTGCATCAGCAAAATCAGTTAATTTACTATATTGAATAAATTGTGTTGCGTCCGGATCAAACTTTTCCCAAACTTCATAGAACATCTCAAAGTCATCCTCTCCTAGAGGCTCCGCACTTTCCTCAGTAGCAACACCAAAATTCTCCAAAATGACAGCAATGTACATGTTGACTACAACTAAAAATGATATGATGATATAACTTACAAAGAAGAAGATCCCAACAGAGGGGTTACCACAATCACCTTTGACAGAACTCCCTGGATGTTCGGCATACGGGTTGCAGTCTGGTGCTCCACTGTTAAGAATTGGTGCCAACAGACCGTCCCACCCAGCTGAAGTTGTGATCATAAATAGGCAAATCATACTGTTGCCAAAAGTTTCAAAATTGAACATATCATCGATTCCAGCTTCTTTCTTGACGTAAGCGAAATTGGACATTCCAAAGATGGCGTAAATGAACATAACAAGGAAAAGCAATAAACCTATGTTGAACAATGCCGGAAGTGACATCATCAAGGCAAAAAGCAAAGTACGAATCCCCTTTGCGCCTTTAATAAGACGTAGAATACGGCCTATTCTGGCAAGTCTTATGACCCTGAACAGGGTTGGTGACACAAAATATTTTTCAATTAAATCAGCCAAAAACATTCCTGTAGGAAAAGAAGAAAATAGAATGAGTGCAGATATAGTTCAGAGCTAATATAAAAAAATACAGTATCTTTTAATTTATTGCCTATAGGCCTATGAGCACTTATAGATGATCAGTGAGGAGCACCATCTCTACTCTTTATATACTGCCCAATGAGTAGTAGAAATAATGAATATTCAGCTATTTCTGACAGACCAGGGCAACAGTGCACATGCTCGACCACAATTTAATTCAAATAGTGGACATAGGACCTTCATTCTCAAGATTGATACGACTGATGAGTTCCAGCAGTGGGTCAGTGAAATCGTATTTTATTTTGACCTGAATACTTTCACACAAGATGTATACACATATTCAACATGTATTTACATCCATTCAGCCAATAGTTTGTCATCCTTTCTACTTCCATTCAGACAAATTAAAACTGACTCACGACCATCTGGATTTCTAGGCCAACATGAAGCCAGTTTTTCCTTTCATATCATAAGTAGATTTTTGTACACTTCAATGTAAATTCGATTATTAAACCAAAAGACCCCTGAAACTCAAGTAAACATTTCTGTCCTGATCCCATGCATACATCTTCTAAACTATATACCAGGGTATATCAGCAGGTTTGGGCAAACATTTTTCCGGTGCCGGGGCTTCTTTCTTTAGTCGGTCCCACAGTTTTTGAGTACTTTAATTAGATAGAAATATGTAAATAATTATATATTTACACATACTGGGGACATTCCTCTGCCCCCAGAGCACTGTTCAGCCTCTTTCTCCTTTGATCACACCTATCTAAAGACTGGCCTGCTGATGCATAATTGAATATACATAGGCAGACATGACCGAATGGCCGAACGGTGCTTTGGGGGGTTGAGGAACATCCCAGTGCTCCTAACGCGCTTATTTACATATTTGATTAAAGTACTTGAAAAGGGCTGGACTGACTAAGGAAAGAAGACCGGTGCCAGAAAAATGACATATGTGCCTGCAGAGAGCTGTCAGCAGGTTGGTTTGCACGAACCTGCTGATAGTTTCCCTTTAATATTTTATATACATTTTTTAATATATAGAACGTTGGAGGTTTTAAGCTTCTCTCGCCCATATCAATTTCCAGGTTTCCCAAGAGAGCTGTCAGACTTAGAAGTGATAACCGTAGCAGTGTCCATTTGTCCAAGAGGGGCTGTACTTCAGAGAAGAGCAGTGGGGATTTTTTTTGGGCTCTGAGAGGGTGCCAAACCACTGTATCAAGGCATAAAGTTAAGGTACTTACCTACAATAGATAGAATGACAACTACAAAATCAAATATATTCCATCCCATCGTGAAGTAATAATGTCGCAGGGAAACTAGCTTAAGCACACATTCTCCAGTAAAAAGCACAATGAAGACTGCATTAATCCAGTACAAGTTATTCTCCTTTTCTTGACTTTGGTCATCGGTTTCGATCATCATTGTCACCATGTTTAGGCAGATAAGAACCATGATGGTGATGTCGAACGGTTGCATGGAGACAAAGTCAAAAACTGCACCTTGAAATTTGTTCTGGAAAAAAAAATAAAAAATTGTACTGTTATTATCAGTGTACATGGAAATTCAGAGACTTTACCATAATGACATGATTTATATGTTCTATAATTACAATGGTGCAAGTCTCACCTGAGGCCTTGGGACAGGTTTTTGAGGTTTTTTCGATCCTAGCTTTTTCATGGCATTATAATATTTCTTTTGTTCCTCTGTCATGAAGATATCCTGACCTCCAAATTATAGGAAAGAAAATCAACAGTGGTTATGACAAAAGAATGTTTTTGTATCTATTGTATCTATGTAGTATGTTCTACTCATCAGAATATAATTTCCAGGCCCATATTCACCAACGTTGTTGAGTCAATCATGTATGATCATTTAGGTTAAGGCCTTATGTACAGGGCTATGTTCATTGTTTTTGACTGGTCCTGACATGTCATCTGCCTCTACCTCTTAGTGTTGGCAGCAGGGTGGGATTTTGCCGGAGTAATTGTGTTTTTGTGCCGGGTTTAGGTAATGTCCTAGTCTATTTAAGGATCCAGCTACTAGCCTTGGGTGCTAGATATACTGATTCTGTTACTGCTCGGCTGCCTTGTGTCTTTCCCTGTCTATGTGAAAGTTTCTCTGCTGTATTGCAGAATTCTTCCTATTGAATATTCTGGCCCTGATATTGTCATATATTTTCTTCAGTCTTTGTGGCCCTAGTGCAGTGCTTCTCAAACTGTGAGGCAGGCCTCACCAGTGAGGCGGGTCTCACCAGTGAGGCGCCCACTAGTTGTTGGTGAGGCCCAGCTGGGGAGGCAGTTTGCACAAAAGTTACTATGATCTGCACAGTCCTTTTGCTGTTTGCAAAAATCTCCATTTTAGCAACATTATTATTTGCTTTATTAGAATCTAGAGCTTGAGAAATAGGTGAAAAGTAGCCCTAGTATTATTTTCAGCTTTTAAATGGACTTTCACCACAGATAGTGAGGCCCAGGCACCCTCTTGGTCAGTCTGGTGAGGCCCAGGCATTGCCTTGGTCTGCTGGGTGAGGCTCCAGTAGAAAAAGTTTGAGAAGCACTACCCTAGTGTGTGTTTGTTTTTTGTACTCTACCTGAACCATCCTGATAGACTACAATTCCCTACAAAAATACTTCTCCAATCGGTCACTGACATCTAATGGTGAGTTGGCATATTTTGTCTGAAATTTTATGGGTTTGTTTGAATTTCCTGTTTGGCCAACCATAGGTCCCACTATTCTGCGCTACCATAAGTCCTGGGAGTATGTGAGTACTGGCAATTATTGTTAGGATCTGGGAATGAACAAAACTGGAAACATGTCAACATGTATATGCCAATTTCAATTTCTTCATACATATTCCAACTCTGGTTTGCCGGAAAGAAGCATAGTTCAGTTCATGGGATGTGGGAATTATAACTGGAATGCCACTGGATCAGAATGAAGTCCAAAGTATGTTAGGCTAGATTGGCATTGGACTGGGCCCTATTGGGGTAGAGTCTCTGAGGGCTTTGTATCAATATTTTGACCGACAAAGAACTCAAATTGTGTGTTACTCCTAACACTTTACAGAAAAGAGGACTGGGTTTAGTAGGAGGCAGATTTACAAAAATTTACACCAAATTTACTATAATTTTTTCCAGAAATTTGTGGAAAAGGGTCAAACATAATATCTATCTATCTATCTATCTATCTATCTATTTATCTGTCTGTCTGTCTGTCTGTCTGTCTATCTATCTATCTTTATTTATGTTGATGATAAAAACTTCAACATGAAATACTTATCTTCTTTTTCTGTTGATTAAAGTTATCAATGATGACACCAATGAAGAGGTTGAGTGTGAAGAAGGATCCGAAGATAATGAAAATAACAAAGTATAGGTACATGTACAAGTTGTCTTCATACTTTGGTTGTTCCTCCAGCTAAACATATAGGAAGATTTATAGTTAACACTCAAGACAAGTATACAATGCAGCAGCCAGAGGAACACTGTTAGCCATCTTTATTCATGCTACCCTTTTTCTAAAATAAACCTCTACAGTAAGCAATGTTATTTTCATGGCAAGCTACACTTTTGGCATAGCACGCCACAAAATGTATGTACAGAAACAGGCACTTCTGTTTATCCCCGGACTTCCTGTACCTTGAGCACCAGTGCATACAGTACTACATGCATCCTCGCTAACACATTTGCCAGGGAGCATTGAACATAAGCAGTGTTTAATACAGTAATACAGTAATACAGGGTAGTCTGTACTGTAGACTGCAGACTACCCTGTGGTAATGTGAAGTGTCGCCACCGTTGGCACATGCTGCTAAATCCATGTCTGCTTATGGCCATAACATTTTTATGAGTAGGAGTTACCAACTAGTTTAATAGAACTCAAAAAAAATTTTAAAAAATGATTTAAACAGATGAAAAACTGCTGTATTTTACAAAACAGGTAGTAAATAATAAGTATATTCAATATTTGGATGGTCGAAATCAATTACGGACATTTTTCTGTTTGTATGCACTGCTGGCCAATTTCCCATTGACTTCAATGAAGAGCATTATAGTGAAAATACTGAAGCATTTTTACCTCAAAATTTTACCTTTATTTTACATTGTGGGAACTTAGGTTATGTTCCCGCAATGTAAAAATAAGAACATATAACGTTCGTTATTATTGATCATGTTTATTAATAACGGCCATTGTATTGCAACAATGGACGTTGTTTGCCCTGTTGTTGCACTGTGAGAACATAGCCTATACATAACAACACCAAAAACATATGCTAATATTCTGACTTTCAAGTGAAAACTCACCTTCCGTGAATCCACCGCAGCATACATAATGTCCATCCACCCTTTAAATGTTGCCTGTAAATGAATAACATCAATTCAGATATCTAGGAATATCGGTAAAGAAGTACTTACTAAAATAATACATTTAAAATCTTATGAGACGTTTATCACCTTCTAAATGGTGAGATTGGTTGAGCGTTGTCCACTCATTGCAAAAACAAGAGACATAAGGGTCTAATTTTGTAAATGAGTTTGATACACAAATATTGGCATAACTAATAAGGCTATAAAATAAAATACAAAAAGTAAAAAGACTATATACTTGATTTAAATTAAAGTTCTGTTTTAAGGAGGACCTGTGGTCGCTGTAAAAATATAGAGTTTTTGGGGTGTGAATACTAGCCTCAGAGGGCATGAGCTGTTTCGCCACTCCCCTGGGCCTGATTCATGCCCCTCCAGACCGGGCTCTTGGTCTGCATAAAACAAAGCTGAGCCAGTCTCTCAGCGCTCGCTATTTAGGTTAATACCCTGGTACCAGCTCCCCCTTGTCTATTCCTGCGATCCCTGTCCTAAATCCCTCTGCTTGCTCGACTGTGTTACCTGACCTCTGGCTTTGACTTTTGACTATCCGATTGTTACTTGTTTTGTACTGCACTGCCGGTTTGGTTTTGACCCTGCCTGTTTGACTATCCTATATTGTGTTTGTCCATCTGTCTTGTTCTATGTTTCACATACTCAGTATAGGGAACGCCTTCGTGGTTGTACATGGCCGCCTAGGGCCAATTGAGGCAAGTAGGTAGGGACAGAGAGTGGGTTCAGACCTAGGGCCCACTGTCGTGTCTTGTCCTTACCTGTCCTGACGCAATGGCCATTGTTGTTCAGCCATTATTTGATGTCAAGTCACTGCCGTGTAATAAAAGCAAGGTGTGAACATGGCCTAAACCTGATTCATGTCCTCTTAAGCTTCTCTTTACACCCCCCAAGCCTAATTCATGCCTCTAAGCTACAGTCACACTCTCTGAACCTGATTCATGTTCCCCAGACTCATATTCAGCCCCATCTGACAAGTCAGAGAATAATGTGGAAGTGGAAACATAGCCCATGCTTAAACTAGATAAGGAAAAAAATCATATCTTACCACTTGAAGCAATGAAAGGTAGCCGAATCCCACATTGTCAAAGTTCACTTTGACATTTTTCCATCTTGCACTTTCATTCATGGCTATAAGTACCAAACATTCTGATTTATTATTAACTATGTCAACTGAAAAGTATTCTTCTGAAGTGACATTTAGGCAGTAGCCATATTTTCCAGAAAACATGTTCACTCCCATAATGCTGAAAATTAGCCAGAAAATTAGACAAACCAGCAGGACGTTCATGATGGAGGGAATGGCCCCTATCAGGGCATTGACAACCACCTAGCATGGAATCGAGAGGAAAGAAAACATATTAGCATCGTGTTTTATCCCTCACTTTAAAGGTTTGGACAAAAACATGGGGAAAAAAGTAAAAATACCAGATAAGATGATAAAATGAAGCACAAGCAACATGCATGCTTAAGAATACTTACAGCTAAGTAACTGATGAAGAAAACAGAGAATTTGTACATTTTGTTAAAGTAATTACATAGTTTATCCATTTTTTTTTTTTAGAAACATATTTTACAAAACTAAAATCAAATCAAATAGTAGATAAAAAATAAACGACATAATTGCAAATAAATAATTATACCTAAGTACCTAAATATAATAGATAACAAAAAGTAAAAAAAGGCTCAAATTAATTTTTTGTAAAATAATCAAATATTTCTATTGGTTCTAAAAATATTTTTATAAAATAAATTAGGCAAATAAAAAAATTAAGTAAAATGTGTGAAAATGTAAAAAAAAATAAAATAAAAATCAAGTATGTAAATTTATTTTAAATAAAATTTGACAAAACAACCAAAGTCATAAGATAGTATACTCATTATGCTTTCAAATATAGTAGTATAAAACATTTGATGCGATGGATGAATATTCTATAGATGGAATAATAGCTTAAAAAATTAGATAAACATGCAGGTGATAACATTTTTTGTTGAAACTATTTTTTTAGTGCAAGCAAGTTGTTAAATATGATCTGTTCGCAACCACTGAACTAGTAGCCACTACTGATGTATTTGGAGCTAGGCAGGCAGCAATGATTATTCACTAAGACTATTATTCCATTCTGTGCATGGAAACATTCTTAGCAAATAGAACAATTTCCATTTGGTTGGTATTTCACCGTGCTTAATTTCAAACTTCAGTCTTCAACCACATTGTCTAGATTTAATTTGATTAGTTCTACTTCCTCTTGTGTTTTTGGAATTTTTTAAAGTTAAATTTGTAATTGCTGTAAAAAAAAACAAAAAAAAAAAACTGGAAGGTTTATATATTTTGAGAATGTGGCGCCAATATAAAGTGTCCATGTACAGTATTTTAGAATTAGACTTTTAAAACTATACGCTATGGAAAAGTATATGTACAGGAATGACGTGAAATACTTACTGTGACATTGTAAGATCTTGCGATATGTAATTTATAGAGAGGGAATCACAGAATTCCATGCTGGTATACTGCATATAAAAACCATCAGTCTAAATTGGAATGTAACAATGCCCAAAATGTATTTTAAACAAAACAGTTCATTTTATAATGCCTATTTAAAGAGATGATGTCACCTTGTTTATGCTGCCCTAACAGAGGGCAGCATAGTCTAGTGATGGAGACATGGAACAGAATGCTCTGTGCAGCTGCTCAACTGATAGGGCTTTATACATTAGTCTTTCCCTTTATATGTGGCACTTGGGTGTCCTTGATATTCATGAGACCTTGCCCTTTGTAAAGGCAGACAGTTGTTATTCATCAGTTGATGGGCAGAGAGAGCAGCCTGGTTTTACTGAATATCAGGAGAACAGAACAATGTAAGTGATACATAGTTCTGTTCAGCATCTTGATCACTAGCTTGTTCTTTCTTCTTATAGGCCAAGATAAACCTAGTGACATATCTCTTTAAAATTGTTCCTATTTTAAGGCTATGCTCACATGCTGCACAAACAACGGCCATTCCACATGAATGGACGTTGTTTTAAGCTACCTACGGCCGGGACTAATGATCATAATTATTAATTCCGGCTGTAGGTAGCATTAAACAACGTCCGTTTATGGGGAACATACATGTGAACATAGCCCTATGAAATAAATAGAAAAAAAATATTTTTCACAGTTTTCTTTTTTCTTCATGAACCCAGTGTTTGCCCTGGTATTTACCAAGTAGTAGTAAACTTAAACATCTGAATAATATGCCTGTTTAGAGGTTAAGCACCTTAAAAATAACTTGTTATATGGAAAGATGAATTTCAGTTTTACAACTGTTTAATTTTTTTTATTATTTATATAATACATGATAAACACTTTTTTTTTTTTATAAACATTTAAAAAAACGTGTAAAAAAAAAGTTAGCTAGAATCCTGCTCCACACTGATAAGGGGCAACACCCCGAAACAGCTCTCTGTGGATGGATACCTGACTTTGGTATTTCCTTGGTCGTATCATTAGACTTGTAACTGAGTTGGATATAGACTGAAGAGGCCACTTAATATGGTGGTTATGGTGGTCTCTGTACAGGAGTCATCCCTTTCCTGGAGGGATATCTGGCTAGTCCCATGTTTTGAGACTTGTAACTGAGGCTCCACTCACTCTGCCCACCAGCCGCTCATTGACAGTTATCATTCCATGCTATGTATAGGCAGTCATCTGTCAATCAGCAGCTGGGGGGCGTGGTATGGCAAGAATCCCATTCTCCTGCATATTAGGAGAACGGCTGAACAGAATGATGGAATACATTCATCTGTTCAGCATTTCTGTCACTAGTTTATGCTGCCCTCATTTAGGACAGGATAAACCTAGTGACAGATTCCCTTTCAAAAATGTTGAATCAAATTTTTTTATCTAATTTTAAACCCCTAACTGTCTTACAGCTACATGGGAGCTTGTCTAAGCTGTTAAAAGTGTGTCTGATGACAAGCATGTCATCTGTCTCCAGTGATATCTAAAAGCTCGGAATGCAGCTCTAGGATATAAGACAAGGCACAACTTAGGTTCAGTACAAGATAAGTGATGTAGTGTGGTTACAAAGTTAATTACAATAATATATATATATATATATATATATATATATATATACATATATATATATATATATATTAGATTAGATTTCTATAGACTGTTATATGGTGTTTAAAGGCAGACATGGGAGGGAATTTATCATTCCCTATACCAGTGCCGGCAAAATGGCGTATGTTTCTGCACAAAAAGGTTGCACAAAATGCCATGAATACAAATTTGATTTCCTATGTGTTTTATTAAATGTTTCCGTTTGCTTTTTCCTAGTTGATTTTAGTGCTAATCTTTGACATCATATGACACTTATAGACACTGCTGACCAGGGGCGTAGCTAGGATTCATGGGGGCCCATAGCAAAACCTTTTAAGGGCCCCTCCTCCCCTACATACAACACAAAGCAGTGTGCACACACACACATATATATATATATCTGCTCTACTGCTGGTGCACTGATAACCCCTGACTTCTGCACAGAGCTCTGCATTTTTCTTTCCTACTTAATTGCCAGCTGGAGAACAGAGGTCAGAGGTTATCGGTGCAGTAAAGCAGAGATCTCTGTCTTCTGCTTGTTAACCCTTTTTTGTGTTGCAGTATGTAAGTAAACATTGGGTCACTTACACACTGCAGTACATAAGGGGTTCAGCAGCAGGATACCTGCTCTTACCTTCTCCCCCGGGCCCCCCTCCTGCATGGGCCTGATAGCAACTACCTATCCTGCCTCTATGGTAGCTACGCCACTGCTGCTGACTTATATAGGTTCCATCAGGTTCAGTCGTGGTATTGGTCATTTTAACCAAAATAATAGAGCAGTGCTATTCTATTGTCAAATATGACAGAATCCACAGTGGAGGTTCAGAACTCCGATATGATAAGATATCACAGCTGCGATCAGGCTTATAAATCAGGGGGGTCCAGAGGCCTCTTACCACATTAAGAGTATGACCTCCCCAAACGTAACTCCAGTGCTTAGCAGTATATGGAACTTTGTGCAGAAGCACTGACAGAAGCAGAGGTGTCACACAGGTTAAGCATCAGTAAAGTCATCCACTTTAGCAGGTCTCAAAAATATATTATTATTATAATCAGCATTATTATTACCACTATTATAAAAGTGGATAGGTCAAAGAAAAGGCAAAAAAAAAAAGCAAGTGGAAATCAGTATCTGTAGATGAAGTCACCAATTTGCATAAAGCGAATGTACCATCAGGTACATCACATTGCTTTTTTTTTTTAACCTTATCCACTCAACGATGTTGCAGGGATCCCAGTGACATGGTCCTTTTTTTGAAACACTGCTCAGTTTCCGTGCTCAGTGCTGGTCTTTTCCCAAGCAAGGACTGGGATCCCCACGCCGGCGTCAAGTGGCTAAGGTTAAAAAAACAAACAAAAAAAAAAACAATGTACCTAATGGTACATTTGCTTTAAAAGTTACTTTTTGGTGTTCACAATTACTGTATTTTACAGTATAGGAGTCATAATTTCCCATATCCTGATGCATGCGAGCAGGGACCTCACTCCTCATGTATGGATAATTATATGTAGATCTCTGTAATGTCTAGTTTTGTCTATGTATGTACCCTCAGAATTGTAAAGTGCTGCGGAATCTGTTGGCACTATATAAATAAATATTATTATTAAAAATTATTATTATATCCAAGTTGACTAAAGTAAACAGCAGATTGCTGTCCTAGCACCCCACCAGGGGCTTAACTACCACTGTAGCAGCCATAGCGGCTGCTATGGGGCCCACTGCATCAGGGGAACGCTTATGGACCCCTTATGCTATCATCATTTGCAGCACCCAGTGGCTGAGCAGATCTTCCAGGATCTGCAAATGTCCCTTTAATTGAAAGCGCTTCAGACGAGTTCTTGCAGTTTTGCATTTATGACTACACTTCACAGCTTAGTGGTCAGTCTGGAAGGCAGAGAGGCCCCAATCAAAAGTTTGCTATGGGGCCCAGCCATCTCTAGTTACATCCCTGCACCCCACGCCTCTTGTTTACTGCATGCACAGTATCATCAGGAATAGAGATCTATTGTAAACTTGTATATATCAATTCACCTCGGCTACCCTCTCCAGCCTCTCCAGCCACTAAATAAAAAAAAAAAAAGGAAAAAGTTTTTTTTTTATGGCACTATTGCATTATTTTAATTGACTTAATGAATTGCATTGAAGTCTATGGAATAACGGACGTCATTTGCATACAGTGTATTAAATAACGTCTTTTGAGGCGGTCGTCAAATAATGGTCATGACAATAATTTTCGGACGTCTTTTGCAAACAGCGGATGTTATTTATTAGTTTAGTTCACACACGGTTCTTTTTTCAACATCCTTTCCATTATTTAATTCATTAGACTTTTCAGTTAAAGAAACACCCAAAGGTCAATGAGTCTACCTAAAGTAGAATAATGTACCAACAGCCGTCATTGCACCGACGGACGGTCAAACTGCAAAATAACGGACAGCTTTCCCTGAGCTCATTTCCAGAGTGAATACAGACTGTCCTTTATATTGGCTCCCATACACTGTACATACACATATAACAGGGGTTCCTGCTTTACTACCCCTCTGCAGCAATTCCTTAAAACTAGTAGCAGCATAGAGGACATTAGGGAGTAGTATTGCAGCAGTCTAAGCTGTAAACGGTCTAAACATTTCCTCTTCTTCACTTCACCCCCCCCCCTTTTTAAATAGATTTTTAGGGGCAGTATAACCTGATCTCTCTGTGAGGCTATGTTCACACAATGTCAAAAATATTGAAAAGGTGGTTGGTTTTCATATTTAATAAAACGTTCATTTTTGCCGTGGTTTAAATGACTGCAATTGGCAATGCATTGAAGTCAATGGGAAGACGAACGTCTAATGCACACAATGCATTGAATGACAGACACTTTTACCGCCGATGTCAAAATAATGAACATGATCATTATTTTCGGGCGTCTTTTGCAAACAGCGGATGTTTTTTATTAGTAGTTCACACACAGTTTTCCTTTAATCACCTTTCTTTCTCTGTCTTTACTTTAATTTCAATGGTCTTTTCAAATAAGCTGCACCCAAAGTTCAATTAGAAACCCCAAACTAAAATAATATACAAACACCAGTCATTGCAAGGGGAGGCCAGGCTGCTAAATACCGCCCGTTATTTTAGACTCAAAATAACGGACGTCATTTGAAAAGGAGCTGAATAAACATTGTGTGAACATAGCCTGAAACTGAAAGCCCATCTCCACTTTTGCTAGACAGATTCCCCATTATGAATGGGAGAAATATTACAGAGTTTATTATGTTTACTTGTACTACTGATTTACCCAAAGATGTTTAAATCATTACACTGTATTTTTTGAAATTACCTTGTGGTCCTTCAGAGTAAGAAATGCAGTTTGTAGCCTTTAGGTAATAAATGAGAATTCTGAGTAGACATGAGCAAATTTACAGTAGGAAGGAAGTGAATCACTTCGTTCCTATCTGCATTCTATTCATCAGGTTGCGGGGCTTTGAAGTTGCTCCACTCAGTGCCGCTCCTCCCTGGGTGCAGGGAAAACATGGATCCAGTCCTGGGAAACTGGGAAAAGTTTCCCAGGACTGAATCCATCTTTTCCCAGCATCTGGGGAGGAGCAACACAGAGCGGAGCAGACTTCAAAGCTCCGCAGCCTTGACTTGACTTCCTTCCTACTGTAAATTCGCTCATCTCTAATTCTTAGCTTCGGACTCTTTATAATAGGGTACCTTAAAATTGGTTTTCTAAACCAGATCACCCTCTATGTGGCATATTTTAATGGTTTTTGAAATAATCAGGGTGCCAATAGGCTGTTCTTATATGACAAAATAACTGATTCACAATAGAAAAAATTGCACAATTGACCCTGACAAAACCTTGGTGAGGGCCATCATCACTGATGAAAGAAGAGATATACCAATTTGTCACATGAAAACATCCGTGTAAGGTGTCAAACTCGTATCCCTCCAGCTATTGGAAAACCACAATTCTAAAGCGAAAACTTTGGCTGTCCAGGCATGGTGGGAATTGCAGTTTTGAGGGCGGAAGAAAATAAAAGGACTATGGTTATAAATTGAAAAGTTGTCTTGATATATTCTTCATATGAAAACAGTTAAAATATTTATTGCGACTGGATTTTCAGATGGACTGGAAGTTTGAAATACAATTTCATTTTGAGAGCAATCAAGTGAGCATGCATCGGACACATCAACTTTAACTTTTTTTTAAAGTTGAGTTGTCTATTGTCTTTAGTCAAGCAGTGTGTAACATGCTTACGTGTGTTACTATTAAATGCATGCATTGAAATATCGTTGATTAAATCGATGGAGACTTTTGCTGCACTTAGAGTTCACAATTAAATTAAACTAAGCAAAAAAACAAAATACAAAACTGAATATAAACTGTATACAACATAAAATTCCCTTCAGTGTGCTTTGTACTGTTCTGTTAATCTAAAAGCCATATTAACTATAACATGTAGTCAAATTTATCAATCACATTTTTTTTTCTAATTCTGACTGTAAATCTTATTATTACAACCTACAGCCATTGATCAAGGAAACTATTATTTTTTATCAGCGACTAACATATCAAAACAATTTAGAATTAGTTGTAGGGTATGTTCACATAATGTTTTTTTGAGGTTGAAATTAGAGATGAGTGAACCTGGAGCATGCTTGAGTCAATCAGAACCCGAACTTTCTAATTTGCTACTTCTAAAACTAATAATAATACAAAAGATTATCATTTTTAAGTGTAAGTTAATTTTATTAGTTTTTTTTTATTTATAATATAATTATAAATTATTAATACCTAAAAGTCAAAAATACGCTATATATTATAAATATTCCTGTTAGAATATTATCACTATGAAATAGTTTAATGCCATCTACATACGCAGTTCAAAATTATTGTAATTTATATAAAAAAATATATTTTTGTTTATAAATCTATGATTTATAGAATAATAATAATAATATTATATAAAAACATAATATAAAATATAATGCTAACTAGTTGATGGCAATAGTAGTTGTCCGATCGTGAATACTAAATTGTGACTATATACATAACGGCAATTTCAGTCAATATTGCCTTGCATTTTTAGACTATGTTCCCATAACTGGGAAATGATGGCCGTCATTTCAGTGCCAAAGCATAGCTGTCTACTGTCTATTTTCATCTTTGTCAGTAAAGGACTGCTGTCTTTAAGACGGCCATCATTTTCCCATTGTGTTAACATAGCCTTAGTCCTTTTTTGTGTGTCATTAATTAGATAAACAATATGTTCACACAATGTCTTCTTTTGGCCGTTCTATCACCGCCTTTTTTGACGGCCTTCATTTTTAGACTAAGATACAGCCATATTATGCAAATGTTGGCCATTATTTGCATAATACTGACATATTTTTGTTTTAAAATGACATCCAAAAAAGATGGTCAAAAAGAAACGTTGAACATAGCCATATAGGTAAAGGGGTTATCCAGCGCTAAAAAGAAACATGGCCACTTTCTTCCAGAGACAGCACCACTCTTGTCTCCAGTTTGGGTGCAGGTTTTGTAACTCCGTTCCATTGAAGTGAATGGAGCTTAACAGCAAACCACACCTTAACTGGAGACAATAGCGTTGCTGTCTCTGAAAGAAAAAGGCCATGTTTTTGTAGTACTGGATAACCCCTTTAATAAAACCTTTTATGACCTGGCAGTAAAATGCAGTAACACAATAGTTTTTTTGATCCATTTTAATTTATACCAACAGTGATTTTACCACATATGACATGGCAACAGACAGTGTTCTAGGGATATTTTCATACAGAATATTTAGGAGCCATTCAGGTGAACATCAACAATGTATCCATGCTTTGGATGAAATACATTTATTTTCTGATAGCTGAAAGACTAAGATATCGATTTAAAGGGTCTATTAAACAGAAATGTATGGATCCTACAGTCTATGGTTAAGAATACTGTATTTTCTGCAATTTCCAAGGAATTATGGCTCAAGGAAGTTTTGTATTGCAACCACTGGTTTTTGTATAATACAATGTCCTCACGTAAACCTGCTACTGACCCAACTGATGTCAGGCCTTCCAACTACCATGCTAGTAAGTCTATACCATCAAATAAGTAGTTTCATGATACAATATTTTTTTATTTTATTAGCTTGTAACTATCTGCCTATTAAGTTGTATTCATACTCAAAAAACTTTATGAATTAACAAAAAAATTTTTAACAAAATTTATCTTTATGATGTTATCCATGCTCCTACTTTTTTTTTGTAGTATTCTATTATACTATATATAATTTACCAGATCAGGTAATTCATACCTGACACCTTTCTATATAAAAAAAATATATATTTTTTTAATAACTAAATACGTGAAAAAAATGCTTACTTTTATTGTCTAATAAAAACTTAACAAAAGACTGACATACCATATCTACTGGTAAACCACTGATCCCAAGAAAGAGACCCACCACATTTGTTACGGTGCATTGAAGCACTTGCATTCTTATGATCTACGGGGGTCTCAACAATTGGATTCTTATAGATACAGAATGTCATATAAAACATTTGTCAACCATGAAATGTTCGATTCTGTATTATAAAATATGCCCAAGTGAACTAAAATAACAATTTTTTTATGTGGATAAAACGACTGACCATAACGTGTGTGAAATTAGTTCTATTTCTGTTGAATAGACTCAATTATAAGCAAAGCCGATACATGTGGTAGCGCATGATTTTTGCAATGTGTCGAAGCACCCTATCCAATATCTGCTAATGGTGAACAGTACTTATGAGGTTATTGCAGCATCTCTGCATGGATTTATCATTCCTTGTGCTTGTTCTCACATGCATGATTTATTTCTATGCATGCATTAATTTCAAGGTCTTTAAGGTCATCTTACCCTCATCCCTTCAAACCGTGACAGGGCCCTCAGAGGTCTCAATGCCCTTAGTGTCCTAAGGGACTTAATAGCCCCTAATTCTGAGTAGCCCAAGGCATTAGCTACTAAGCTAACCAAAGATACCTATATGAAAACACAAAAGTAATAATCTCATTGGTTTTCCCAAATTTTAAATCATTCAGTGCATTATAAACTAATGGCTTATGCCGAAGATGATGCCGGACGTCCTTTGTACCTCAAACCTAAAATCTTAAAAAAAAATAAAAAAAAAATTGAAAATTACAGCCCACCTGTTGGTAAAATAAAGATTAGTGTTCTTACCATCTTTTCATGGTCAAAGTCCATCCTGAGCAGACTAATGAACCTATGGAAGAAAAATATGAATGCCCCTATCTGTATACTTGGGTCTTACCCTTATGCCTTCAAATCTTGATAATGCACGTAGAGGTCTCAATGCTCTCAAGGTCCTTAGAGACTTAATAGCGGCTAGCTGATCATACCCGAGGGCCACCGCCAAGAGAGATATGACAGAAATCTGTTCAGAATTAATGGCATTATTAATCAAGGCCTTACTGGTTATTATTAAAGTTGGCCTACATATTTATTTTTATTATTTATATGGTATGTTTTATTGACTATTTTAATATTTTGGATCATTTAACACGTACCTGTCATTAGAAAAAAAAAACTTTAAACATGTCAGAAAGACATCTCAAAAGTTTTGATTGGTCGTGTCTGAGGGTTCAGTCTGCTACCGATCTGCAGAACAAGCCGGGAGATGACCACACTGCTGATCCGGCCTTGTTGATTTATATTATGTGGCCCTCTCAGTCACGTGACACAGAGGCAGGAGAAAACAGGCTGAGCACTGTCACAATCTAAACACTCAAACCTTTAAATTCTTTACATACTAATTTAAATGCAAGTAAAAAGTATTTAAACACTATGTGCACTATGAGAAGTAAAAGGAAGGAGCAGCTGCAGGAATTGATGTTGCAACTAGTGTTTTATTATCTTATCCCAGTGCTGGATTCGTAGCTACACTACTCATTACTGGTATATAATGTCCTTCATGTTGCAGCTTCTGTCTATAAGGATAAGGAAGTGCAATCTACTCTTTTCTCCGAACCCGTATATGAGAGACATCTAAGCAGCCAGTATCCTACTCTTGTTTTCAACCTCCCCCTTCATAGATTTCTATGGGAAGCAGCTGTAACCTGATCCATCAGTGAAGCTGAAAATATATCTCTTCTCTTATGAATATTATCAATTAAGTAAGCAGTATAGGAAACAATAGGAAAAAGTTGTCTGGTAGAATTTTTTAAGATATATGACACAGTTTCTTGTCTTTACTTAGTAGTATAAATTCATGGAAAGCAGTTTATAATTGGAGATCTATATATTTTAATAAAGTGTATTTCATGTACAGTTTTTTACTTTTAATATTTTATTCTGTTAAGTGAGTTAAAGGGGTACTCCGGCGGGGGGGGGGCACTTTTTGATGGGACCGAGGAGGTGGTGGCTGAGGAAAAAGATGTCCACTCACCTCCCCGGTTCCAGCAGCGGGTCCCGCATCGCGGCGCTCAGGTCCCTGGTTCCCGGCCGCTTCCTGGTGTCTGACGCCGCCCGAGACGCTACGTCTCAGGTCCACTCAGCCACTCAGTGAAGGAGGCGGGATCCGTGTCAAGTCCACTCAGATCCCGCCTCCTTCACTGAATGGCTGAGCGTCTTGGGCGGCGTCAGACACCAGGAAGTGGCCGGGAACCTGGCACCGGAGCGCCGCAATGCGGGACCCGCCGCTGGAACCGGGGAGGTGAGTGGACGTCTTTTTCCTCAGCCACCCCCTCCCCATTCCATCAAAAAAGTGCCCCCCCCCCGCTGGAGTACCCCTTTTAATATTCAGAGAAATATTGATTCATAAAAACATTTTTTATAATATTTTTGAGATATTTTGTACTATTAACGACATTACATGTATTTTGGGGATTACTGTAAATAGAATAAAAGCAGGAAATATTAATAGAATAATTAATATATTTGATGCTACTACCCTAGGCTATATTTACTTTCTAAAAGTTAACGGAAAAAGAGGTGATTTTTCAAGTGGAAAAATATTTTAAATCAATTCCATCAATTTTTTTTTTATGATAATGGATAGGCTATGCAAATATTTTGACTAGGGAAATATTAATTGGGCATAGATAAGATATTTTTATTGCCTATCACAAAAGCAATGGAAGCAAGCAGTGTGAATTATAAGATCTAATGACAGAAAGATAATGTAATTTTAAAAAATAAAAAAAAATACATAAAAATATTTGTGTGTTTTCACATGGAAAAATAAACTTCAATTCTAATGAAAGATTTGGTTTCACAAATGGAACACAAATCGTAAAGCGAAAATTATAATTAAAAATAAAAATAAATGAGGTGCACAACAAGAAAACCACACCTTAAACAAATCACACCACTCTCAGTTCCTTTCATTAGAATCGTACTGCAAGCAGTGATCGAATCTGCAACTAGTAGTTTTTATCAAAATATATTTCCCTCCTTATTCATATTATTATTTATATTGACCTATATTCTGTTTGTTGGTTTTTTAGTTATTTTTTTTTGTGTTTTTTAAGCCCTTATAAAGTGAAATGTTAAATATATATTCGACCACTGCTTGCCACATACAATGTTACAGGGGCGATAATGCAGCTGATTAACATACCCGCTACTGAAAAATTTTAGCACCATTGATTCCTTTGCAACTGGCACTCAACCTTAATGTCTGTGATTACCCTTCAGTCTTCTTCACATAGCCTTGATGAAAAAGTATGTGTCATTAGTTACAGTACTTACCATGTACTGTTGATGCAAAGGGAGGAATGCCTGAAGTATTTTAAAAATGTAATTTTCTGTTTTTGGAATGGAATACATTTTTTTTGTCAAAGCTTAAATTTCACAAAACTCAATATCAGTGTCTTATAATGCACACAACAATAGGCAGTATGTACTAGACAATGCTTAGATCTTTGTTGGCTATGGATCTCTGGTGTGAAATGCAGTTTTCTTTGTACTACAAAAAACAGACCCATAATAATATTTAAAAAAATGTGCACAGTGCAAAAGCCCCCCCCCTTACCCTATAGGCCAAATAGAATAATTTATGTAAAAATATTGTGTTCCTGTGTAACCTTATAAGGATTGATAGCTATTAAAAAGGATTTTAATAATTTAAAGGCGTTTTCGAGGATTTTGCCATGCTGAACCCACCACTTTCAGTATGGCAAAGGCCTTCTCTGCATCATGTGAATAACTAGACATGGCCATACCCATATGCTATGGTCATCACTGATAGACTGTTGACCTATCCTAAAGATACCAGTGTTAAAGAGGACCTGTGCTCAGTCTAAAATGGTATACCTTAAAGGGAATCTGTCAGCTCCTGGGCACTACCTAAGCTGTTGACAGTGTGCTGTAGTTGGCTGCCCCCAGTGAGCATGGTGCCTTTTTGGTAATTTTCCGTGCAGCGGATTATGTACAATCTTATGTCTCCTGCTGTACTAAAGAGTCACAGAGCAGTTGTTCGTGCCAGACCCTGGCATGCATCCTCCTCCCTCTTCATGAATGATCAATGCTGCCCGGCCTACTGCTCGCTCAGCTGTCAGATTGCAGATCAGTCCTCTATGTCTGAAAGAATCTCTTCTCCCTTATGTGTTAGAGCTTTGGTCTTGGGGTAACTCACCTGTCTAGTAGACCTGCCAGCAGTTCATTCGCTGGTTCGAATCCCCTGATGGAAATTAAAGATGTTTTTTTTTCTCATTATTGTATCATTTTAAGGCTATTTTCACACACAGTATTTTTGCTCAGTATTTTGGTCAGTATTTTGCAACCAAAACCAGGAATGGATTGAGAACACAGAAAGGCTATGTTCTCACAATGGTGAAATTGAGCGGATGGCAGTCATTTAATGGCAAATATCGGATGTTGTTTTAAAATAACAGTAATTATTTGCCATTAAATGACAGCCATCCACTCAATTTCAACAGTGTGTGAACTTAGCCTTTCTGTGTTTTCAATCTACTTCTGGTTTTGGTTGCAAAAATACTGACCAAAATACTGAGCAAAAATACTGTGTGTGAACATAGCCTTAAAAATGATACAATAATGAGAAAAAAAAGACATCTATTTAATATTCATCAGGGGATTCGAACCAGCAAATGAACTGCTGGCAGGTCTCTAGCCAGGTGAGTTACCCCTAGACCACAGCTCCAACACATTAGGGAGAAGAGATTCTTTCAGACATAACCTTCCTACAGAGGACTGATCTGCAATCTGACAGCTGAGCGAGCAGGAGGCTGGGCAGCATTGATTATTCATGAAGAGGGAAGAGGATGTATGCCAAAGTGTGTCACGAACAACTGCTCTGTGACTCTTTAGTGCAGTAGGAGACATAAGATTGTACATAATCCGCTGCACGGAAAATTACCAAAAAGGCATCATGCTCACTGGAGGCTGCCAACTACAGCACATTGTCAACACCTTAGGTAGTGCCCGGGAGCTGACAGATTCCCTTTAATCCTTTTTGCTAGTTTTTCTGGTACATAAGATGAAGGAGTTTTACTATTTGGTTGGTTTGCTGCATTTTTCACTAAAAAATAAAGAAAGGCGTGAGCCTCATTTAAAAAACAATGAAGCTCATAAACACCCCCCAAGTTTAGTGTTCATATTACTTTTTAAAATAAAGTTCCCTCTCTTCTGACTTTTCACCAAAATTCAGGTACTAATTCCCATAGTTTTTTCACTTTACTGCTTTGCCTCCTGGTTTCCAAAATATAGGGGGTTTATTATTTAGTTAATTATTTGAAAATTTTCACAGAAGAGTCAGAAAGACGAGAATTTAAACGAGTGATGTAAAGGCTAGGCTTGTGGGGTGGGGGTATGAAGATTGGAAGCTTTTTAGGAGTCTAGCATTCACACCTCTTTTTGAAATAAAGTTTGTACCTAGAACAAGAAGGCATAGCAGGAAGGTACAATACAGTTGGAATATAACAAAATTCCTCACAAAAATCCTTTTTGTGACTGGACACAGTTTCTCTTTAAATGGTTTGTCAAGGGAGCAGAAGATGGCTACAGCCTTCTGTGCACCAGACTTGAAACTTTCCCCTCCCCCATCCCTTTTGAGACATTGGGGGCAGGGCTAAGTGGCAATCATCACAATATCAGAGATACTGTGCAGATATTTGACATCAATGAGGGTGTAGCTTTTCCCGCATCTTGTAAGGCTTTTTTCTGAGACATGGAATCTCAGGAAGTCAGCGAAGGGAGCAGAAGGCTTCAGCTGTTTTCTGCTCCCCGGACGAACCCTTTTAAATTTAAAGAAAACCCCTTTATGACTAATAGTGTGACCTTTGATTTAGAAAGTAAGAGAGAATAACTGCTGCAGTTAAAGTTTCAATAGCCATAGCAATAAAGAATAGTAGAAATTTGAATAAAAAAAAATTGCATTTCATAATTTAAAGGGGAACTCCAGTGACTTTGTTTTAAATCTACTGGTATGAGAAAGTTATATAGATTTGTAATTTAATTTAGTTCTATTTAAGAATCTCAAGTCTTCCAGTACTGCATGTTCTGACACAAGGTTTTGGAAGGTTTTCTATGGGGATTTGCTACTACTCTAGACAGTTCCTGACAGAGGTGGCAGCAGAGAGCACTGTGTCAGACTGTAAAGAATACACCACTTCCTGCAGGACAAACAGCAGCTGATACTCTAAGACCTGAGCGTTTTAAATAGAAGTAATGTGCAAATCTATATAACTTTCTTAAACCGCTGATTTGAAAGAAATTTCAAAGTACCCCTTTAAGTCACATAGTATCTGTCATACATCATAAAATGACATTTCTGGTTGAGAGTCAGCTGTACTCTGGTACCTGTTTATTGATCTGCAAGAGTGAGTGTTGGCTATTTAGGGCTAATGTAAAAAATGTATGAATAATAAGAAGAGAAAAAAAATCCAAAAATAAGCAGAGAAACTACAATTTCCAAATAAATAAGTATCTAGAACCTAAATCCCACGTGAGCAAAAATGTCTTATGTAAAATTTAGAAGTGTAAATAATGTTATTCCAACAATGTGTCATCATACATATCATCAATAACATACAAACACAAACTATGTCATATTCAAATGTCAATCTGTTCTAGGTGTATACAAATCAACAAATCAATTTAAAAGACATCAATAAAGTAAGTTTATAGATAGTATTAAATAAAATAATTCTATATATTTCAAATGATTTTAAACTTTTTTTTTTTTTTTTTTTTTTTTACAGATACTGTACATGACTAATCTTGACTAGGATTAATGTTACACATTTAATGCAATACTCCTTGAATTAACTTGGTTATAATATGGAGATAATAAGTCATTGGGTATAATTCTATAATATTAAATACCTACATCAACAATCAGGAAGTCCAGCCAGCACCAGGCATTGGTGAAATATTTTTGAAATCCATAGGCCACCCATTTCAGAAGCATCTCAAGGATAAAGATGTACGTGAACACTTTATCCGCATATTCCAGCATGGTCTTAATTGTTTTCCGCTGCTCAATATAAATGTCTTCAAAAGCCTAAAATGTATAGAGTGCTATTAAATTTATGTAAGATCCAAGAGGCTCAGGAAGTAATCCACAAGCAGTAGAAAAATGGAGGTGCTAAGGAGCTAATCAGTATGGCAGGATCAGTATGGGACCATATATAACACTTTAGTGCAAGGACAACGCATTTCGAGGGGTCTCCCTCTTCGTTAAAGAGAATGTACCACTAGGTTTATCTCTTTATGTTTTTTAACAGACCGATGCCAGCGCGGGGATGTCGGTGGAGCAGTTCTTTTTTCGACCCTCCGCACGATTCCCTCACTTGGTGCTGAGCACCTTTCCGGCATGCAGCATTGGGAGCTTGCCCGCCGGCACATAGTGTGATGAAACATCCTCCCCTCTGTGACGCAGCTCTATTAGAATCAATGGTGTGGTGTCACAGAGGGGAGGGATTTCGCCAAACTGGGGCCGGCGGGCCTGCACACAGTGCTCTGTGCTGGGACAGTGCTCGGAAATAGACTGGCACTGTGCACGGGAAACAGGACCAGGGCATCCCCGCACCGGGAGCTGGTCTGTTAATGTAAAAAAACACAATACAATGTACCTAGTGGTACATTCGCTTTAAATTCATTTAAGTGGTATATTCTACTTTTGATAGGCATGAAAGTAATTGAAAGTAATGGTGCATTTACACAGACAGATTTATCAGACAGATTCTTGAAGCCAAAGCCAGGAATGGATTTGAAAATAGGAAAATATTTTTCTAAGCCTGGACAACCCCTTAGAGGAACGACCCCCATAGAGGAAATCTGAGCATTAGCTTCAGTGAATGACAATAGGGCTAATCCTTATACAGATTCCTAACAGTTCATACAGCACATCTCTGGCACTTCTGCTGTAGAAATGAGAGAGGACAGAGGTTTGGGTTTGTACGAACCCGAACCACTGGCATTTGAATCCCGCTGTCTTCCCGTTCCGTGGGGAAGGCTTTACTCCTGTTTTCCAGGCGGGACTCGGGCTGTCTACACCTTCCGCACGTAATGGAAAGACAGCAGGATTAAAATGTTGATGGTTCAGGTTTGTACAAACCCGAACCTCGGTTCGGCTCGCTTATCTCTAGCAGAAATCCAAGGGCCATGTCGATTTTGACCCAACATTTGTACATAAATTTACTTACTTTAGTGTCAATAATCTAGAGTTCTTCCAGTGAGCAACTGAGGCCTGTGCTGACCATGACCAATAAGATGTACTGGCACAAGCCATTTGTCATACTGCATAGAGAATATTATAGCTTTCACTCAAAACTACAGTATTTTATAGGCTGCCTGGTTATGCCCATGCTTCTCAGTGGTCAGGAGGTCATGGACAGCACAGGCATCAGCCATAAAACATTGAAGGAGATAATAAAAAAGATAGAATATAGACAGCAGAGGTATTATATCATCCTAGTTATATGCACCCAGCCTTAAAAAGTTTGTATAGGAGTCAGAATATGGCTTATTTTTATAAACAGCACCACTCCTGTCCCCAGGTTGTGTCTAATATTGCAGTATTGCAACAATACTTTTCTCAATCAACAGATGAGTGTTGCCCTGATTCTGGCAAAAAGCAGCCATGTTGTATTTTTTTTTTTACTCTGGACAATCCCTGGACAAGGGGTTTCCAGGACTTAAAGCATACCTGTCATTATGTACGCTGACACAAAGTTTGGGTATACATGGATACAACCACGCCAGGTCGGTTCTGTGCACAAGCCTTATTGGATCAGAATCGGGCTCATAGTTGTAACCATGAATACCCGTACTACTGGCCACAGAATAGATTTCATGTCGATCAGGGCAACATGCATTATGACTAGGGATGGTCCGAACCCGCCCGAACGCTCGGCAGCAGATTCACGCTGTCTGCCCGCTCCGTGCAGCGGGCGGATACAGCGGGAGGACCGCCTGGAAAACTGGGATACAGCCTATGGCTATGGCTGTATCCCAGTTTTCCAGACGGTCCTCCCACTGGATCCGCCCGCTTCACGGAGCGGGCAGACAGCGGGAATCATTACCGAGGGTTCGGGTTCATACGAACCCAAACAGAACTCGCTTTGTACCATCCCTAACTATGACAGCTATGCTTTAATTACTAGGGCCTATCCTTAGAAGGGGCCATCAATGGCAGGGTCCTTCTAACTGGCTGTCAGACCAACATTGATCTGATACTGAAGCGTTAGATTACTTCTTTCATCCTCCCCCTCCCCTGGCACTTTGGCAAAAAATCCCCCTGCCCGAAATTCTCCATTTCAGGTATAACAATTTGGCTATTTTGACTCAGGCTAGAATCGCACAAGTAAAATAAGAGCAAAATACATCCACAAAAGAAAAAAATGTTATATAATAATGGGCTACATTACATTCTATTAAAAAATGTCTGTGCGTACATTATAAAAAAACAAAAACAAAAAAACGTGTTTTTTTTTAATAGACCTTAATGTACCAAATTGTTAGATAAGCAAAACAATGTTTATTCCCCTTATTTTACTGCTTTTATTTTACCATATGTGAACCGGACCTTATAGTTAATAATTAAAGAGAACCTGCCAAGGCATTTTATACCTCCAAACCAAATAACTTACATAAAGCATGTGCTGTGATCCAAATGCTTCAAGTAATAGAAGAACAAAGAACAGATATAAGTCATACTTAGAAGCATAATCCCCTATAGTATAAGACAGTGGAGGTTTGGGATTGTAAAATGTTTCTGACAGGTTAACTTTAATGCGGTACAATCATCCATGTAGAATGAAACCATAAGAGAGCAGGATGTAGGCACTTACCAGAGCCCCGCTGCTAAGTAAAATCATGAAGATAATGAAAGTCTCAAACCAGTTGTGCTCAACAATTCGGAAACACGTTTTCCTGAGGTTCCACCATTGCTTTCCTCTCCCTTCTAATGTACTGACATCACAACATGGGAACTTCCGTATACACCCTGCAATCACAAAGAGACAATTAACATCTATTATTTATGTATCTATCTACAGTATCTTTCTATCTATCAATCAATCAATCAATCAATTATCTATCTATCTATCTATCTATCTATCTATCTATTTATTATCTATCTATCATCTATCTATCTATCTATCTATCTATCTATCTATCTATCTATCTCCTATCTATCTATCTATCTATCTATCTATCTATCTATCTCCTATCTATCTATCTCCTAAAGCGCCTGGCAAAGTCTTAGGTGTGCCAACATACATATGCACATACTGGCACAGTTCCTATAATTCAATTGCTTTTAAAGGCCCATAAGTGCTCATTTTCCCCTAATGTATATATGTATTTTCTGAAACAGCACACCACTCTTTTAAGTACCAAAAATGCACATATTCATTCTGGAAATTACCCAAATGTAGTCACTAGATGACTTCGTCCAGGTCATGGTGTCAATGCCGGTACAAACAGCTATACACTGACATCCCAGTTTGACTGGTTGCTTAAGTGGAATGTACTGCATAATGGTAATGTGAATTGGGCCTAATTTTGCCAAGAATTTTACTATGTCTAGGTAGATATTAGGAGATTCTAATAAACTAAAGCAGCTGGTTAGGGCTTAAAGTGTACTTGAGACCTTCGGACATGTCAAAGGTTTTGATGTATGATGGACTGGGTGTTTAGTACTCCATCAATCACTAGAACAAAGCGCAGGAAGATTACAGCTAACAGGAATGGTCCCATAGACTTTCTATAGAAGCCTTCTCAGTCACGTGGACAGAGCTGTCTCAGTGCTGAAACCCAGCACTTTATGAGACAACCCTTTAAGCGATCCTATCACTCATAGGTCAGTTACAGAAGCTGAACAGTTGGACCAACAGCGCGCGTCGCTCTCCGCTCTAAGACATGTCAATTCTTTGCGGGGAGAGCAGCAGGAGCAGAAGCACGTGAGCCCTCCCATAGAGATACTGTGGGACACTGAGGCAGACGGGATTCCGCGACGGAGAACTCTGCTGCAGAATTCCACCGATTTTACAGTGCACTCCACCAGGCTTTACGTTGGCTTTAGATCAGAAAGCTTTGACAGGTTGTAGATGTAAACCACAATGGAAGGGCCAAACGTGGTATGAGTGTAGCCTTAAACTTTAAGGACCCTTAGTATTCTTACTATATTTTAATGCACAGGTTTTCCTCCAAAATAAAAACTAAATACATAATGCAATCTGTTAATATAAGTCTTATACATGTTAATACCGTGAATTAAAGAATGCTCAATCTTTATAATTTCTTTTGCGGCATTCAGTGGTTTTCCTTATGTTGTAATTGTTTTCATGGTATCTCGGGGAGAAATGTATTAAACACATGGAGCGGGATTATTATAGTTCTTTAATATACCTATTGAAATTGTAAGCAGCTAATTGGAAGATTAATGTTATGTACTGTGAGTAATTGCATAGAAAATGACAGAAGTGAAAACACACAGGACAATATTGTCACAGCTTGGTCAAAATACCTTCTGTAAAGCAAGCCTCTGGTTCCATGATTTCCTCTGCTTCTACTAAAGCCACGGGTTCTCCTTCGCCTGCTGGTCTTATATCAACAGTGCTGCCTTCTGATGAACTTGATAGGGTCAATTTCTGCAAAGTAAGGGATTACCAGTTGCCGTTATCAAATAAAGCAAACATATATTTCTCCTTAGGGTAGCTTCACACGTACCGTATCGCTGCGTTTTTATCGCTGCGTTTTTAACGATGCGTTTTTGGTGCGATTTTTACATGCGCGTTTTGATTTTCACATGAAAATCATGTGAAAATCAAAACGCACATGTAAAAATTGCACCAAAAACGCAGCAATAAAAACGCAGCGTTAAAAATGCAGCGATACGGTACGTGTGAAGGCACCCTTAAAGTGTAACTAACTGTAATATACCAACTGATAACTCAAAACGCAAGTTGAACAGCCAACTCTCAAGTTGTCATCTTGACTAACAGTCCCGGGCTGCCATCTCTGGCCTGCATAACATTGTGGCGGTGTGATCATGTTTTCAGAAGATCTGCTTAATTATGAATTTGTAAAAATCCTCACAGCAGAATAGAATAAGGGCCCTATTCCACCAGACGATTATCGTTCAGATTATCGTTAAATCGTTCAAATCTAAACGATAATCGTTCGGTTGAAATGCAGTTAACGATTAACGACCGAACGAGAAATCGTTGATCGCTTTATAAGACCTGGACCTATTTTTATCGTTGCTCGTTCGCAAATCATTCGCATTGAATAAGACATCGTTGTTCGCAATAGATACGAACGTAATAGAGAATAAATAGCGAAGAAAAACTATCGCAATTACGATCATAAGTAACGATTATCGTTCCATGAAAATGACTGAACGTTTTCAGGTCTTTCACAATAGCGGTCGTTTGAGATCGTTAATCGTTACGATTATGCAAACGATAATCGTCCGGTGGAATAGGGCCCTAAACGTGCACTACAGACTGATTAATCCATCTTGGTACTGGTCGAAAATTTCTGTCACTTTATCGTAAGCAAGCTTCAAATAGACAATGAATAGCCGTTTGCTTAGAATACACGGGGTATAAGTCACAGACTACGCAGTGCCAAAGTAGTTTGAACTCTCTATAGAGTCCTTTTATTCTGGAGACCAATAGTGTTCTAAAACCATAGATTCCTCACATTTGTTACATGTTCAGACCAGTTGGGGTCTTAGTGCTGAGACACTCTCCAATCAATAGATCAAGCGACTTTCAAATTGCTTGATCAAGCTGATTGCAGGGGATTACAGTGGTCCCTCAACATACGATATTAATTGGTTCATGGACGACCATTGTATGTTGAAACCATTTTATGTTGAGACCAAAATTCTATGGAAAAGTGGCCCAGGTACAGAGCAGTACAGGACATGTAGTATCACACTATACTCAGAGAATCACTACCAGACAGCCAACCAGTGCAGGCATTTCACTAATACTGGCCAGTTTTATTGGTTGACCATCTAGTTATTTACATGTTCCGCAGATCCTGACTGTCTGTAGCATTGTATGTTGAGTCTGGTCTCAAGTTACGATGGTCCAGAAAGGAACATTGTGTGTTGAAAATATTGTATCTTGAGGCCATTGTAAGTTGAGGGATCACTGTATAAGGGCCCTATAACACGGAGCGATTATCGCTCTGTGTAATAGAGACAATGATCAGCCGATGACAACAATCATCAGCTGATCGTGTCTTTAGATCTGGACCTAAAATCATCGGCCACTGACCACACATTGCTACGTGTTATAGCAACAGCTTATGATTGGATAAACTGTAATACATTACTTTCCACGCTCCTGAACTTCTCCTGTCCTCTGCTCTCAGTGCCGGTGCGTTGGAGAAGTAATGTATTATGGATTAGGGCAGGGGCTGCATGCTCAATGCTAACAATGTCAGCCCTTACATTATTGATTGGGCCACCATTGTCCCGTCTAATAGAGGCCCTAAATCTATGAAGCCTGACTCCTGCAATCAGTCAGACTGGACAGTGAGCTGGGGAGGTAAGTGTGCTTTTCCCAGTTTTATCTACCAGCACTGAGACCTCCACCGATCGGGACTTCTAACTTGTCTGTAAGACATTTTAAAAGTTAATTTAAATGATAGGAACACTTAAAATATACAGCCCAGAAGGCACCCATAGATTACACAGTTTTCCAGTTATAGTGCTGATAACCTTATAATAAACCATTGCTATTTGATCTGTAGGGGTCTGATTATCAGCCGTCATTCTCTATGGGTGTCGGACTCATCTCAGCAGCGCGCACTCCGGGCTTCAGACAGGGATATCTCTGTCCTGGGACCGGCTCCAGGAATGGGACTTGGCGAGATGGGGTAAGAATACGGGGCTCTAGCGGGGGTCTGGCGGCCTTCACGCCGGCACGGGGGTGACAGGTTCCCTTTAATTCTGGTAACACTCATTATTCTGAAGGGGAAGGAAACCAATACTGTTAAAAACTTATGTGACCAGAACCTTACTTCTGTTGATTTTAACTATAACTTTAATTAAAACAAGACAATATATGAAAAAAAAAAGTCAACCCTTAGGCTATGTTCACACTACGTAAAACTACGGCCGTAGTTCTGCGTCGAGAACTACGGCCGTAGTTTTACGTAGTGTGAACATAGCCTAAGGGTTGACGTTTTTTTTTCACGTCTGTTACGTAGTGTGAACATAGCCTTAAAGTGTAACCCTTGTAAGGAAGATTTATTTTATTAGCACAAGTTGCCCATAATAGCACAGGTTGAATAATATACATAGACTATAGGAAAAAGGAAAGTAACCTAAACTGTAGCAACCAATGCCAAGCAAATGCTGCCGAAGCAAATAGGATAGAACAACGGATAAAAACTTTTAACACGTCTCTCGTTTCTAACTACAGGAACTCTTTAAACTTTGCACAGAAGTTTTGTCATGAGGTCACCACAGTAGCTGAGGACGTTGGCTTGTAAGCCCTGGTAACGCAGCACAGCAGTCTCAGTAGTTTTCTATATTTATTTTATGTATCATATTTAACCATTCCTTTCTTTTTAGATGACTCTGCTTTATAGAGAATGCTTGAACATTCTAATTCTGGCAGACAGCTGGCGCGTCTTCCGTTCTCTGACTCTTCAGTGATCAGAGATTAACTTGTGTAGGGTAATGTTGGGTTTTCATTTCTGTCTATATTTCTTCCTATATCCCCTGCCTGTGTGTGAAGACATATTTCTAAGAAGCAGGCAGCCACCAAACATTCACAGATGTCTATGTCTTCTCTTGAAATCTTAAGGTGCACATACATTGTCAATAACTACTGACCAAACGTATGTTCGGGTTGACAATTATCTCACACAGCTTTCCCATAAACATGGCCACAGGTTCATGTGTTCCTTATGGGGAGGGGTAATCTACAGCCGGCCTATCCTACAGCCATGACACCTGACCCTTCTCTCATACACCTTATATTGTTGTCCAATTGCACAGCCCGAAATGTAAACGAGTGCCGATCTGCTAGATCAGCGCTCATTTACTGGGCCTACTACACGGCCCGATAATCATTTAACAAGGGCTGCATGTACATCTTTACCGATGTCCTTGCAGCCCTTGCTTAAACTGCGTGCATTACCTATCCATGGTCCAGGGCTCCCCCTGGGCTCTGCTTCTCCCCGGGTCCCACGCGCTGCAGCTTCAGAGCGGCCTGTCTTAGCTGACAGGCTGCTCAGCCAATCACTGGCCACGGCAGTGATCAAAATTTTTCTGTAACACGAATATGATTTTAATAATCAAAAAAAATGGCTTTTGGAAGGTGAGGAGGAACATTGCATCAATTTGACCCGGACATCTGGGCATCAAAGGGCTCTGTCTTGAAGGGGTTAAAAAATACCTGTACTTTACAGAACCTTAGACCTGACTCTAATATTTGTGCCCTATATTTCTGACCCAATAATCAGACCATATTATTCAAATTCCGATATCAGACTATACCCCGGATCTGAGTTGATTCACCACAACCCAAAATTTGGACCTTAGATCTGACTTGTTTTGGCAACTTATGCTGCAATGTTATTGGCAGACATGGACAGTCAGCTACAGCAAGACAAGAAAGAATCTGGCTAGCATGTTTCACAAATCTCAAGTGCCCCACATAATCTTAAAAGAGGCAGCTAAGATAATCAGCCTTGGTCAGATGTGCACCTGTTCCGATCCCTTATGCCAGGATGTTGTTGTTTTCCGGCACCAATGGAAATGATCCAGCCTGGCATCACGCTTCCTGTATTTTTCGTAAAGTTTCCTCTATGAGTTTAGAAACCATTTTCCCTTAAAGGGGTACTCCAGCAAAAATCTTTTTCTCTTTAAACTGTTTTTTATTAAGCTTCAGATACATCAAAGCATTTGTCCAAGTTATCAAACAGAACAAAAGGCACAGTAGGTACAGTGAAATACAAATTGACAAAACAGTAACTCGGGTCTGCCGACAGGATGATTAGCAAAGAAACTACCAGTTTCTCAGGTAGAAGGTATTCACACTTAATCAGGCCAGTTCTCCTGCCTTAAAGATGACAAATTGGTGCAAGCTGGATAAGTGGCGATATAAAGGTCCGTCTGGGTGAATAGGCCTGCGAAAATTCTGGTAACCAGCCGAAGCTCTATTTTCTTTCATTGAACGTAACAGAACAAAAAGGAAAAACAGGGAGGGGAGGGGGAGGGGGGGGGGGGGGGGTCGTGCCCGCGGGTCTCCGTGCATCTCCGTGCGCTCCAGGTGATGCCCAAGAATAAGAGAAAGACTTGTCCATGTGTGTAGTTTCGTCCCACAGTGTTGTTTTATTAGATTGGCGGGTCATTTGTGACTTGTCTTGTAAGATACCACGTGGTGTCCTGGAATGTGTGTTTAATTCTATTTTGAATACGGGGGGGAAGTGTGGGAATAAAAGTTTCCCAAACAGTGAAGAATTTTCCTACTCTGCGTTCCTTAAGAATGGAGGCCTCCACCCAGTCCATTTTGAATAAGAACAATAGTTTGTCTAGGAAAAGCCGGCGTGAGGGAGGATGGGGAGATTTCCAAACCTGTAGGATGGCCTTGCGTGCAGCAGCAGCTAAATAATGCAGAAGCCGTCTTGCCCCCCAGTCACATTTATATTTAGTAGGGTCCGTCCAGCCAAAAATCCCCCATAGGGCCTCAAAGGGTACAAAGGTTACCAGATATGACCTTGCGAATCTCTCCAACACCCTCCAGAAGGGTTGAATTACTGAACAGTGCCATAGGCAATGAGCTATATCCGCTCCAGAGTACCCACATTTGAAACAGGTGTCTGATTGCAGAATGCCCATCTTGAAACCCCTAGTGGGAGAAATATAGGTTCTGTGAAAGATCCGCAAGGTCATCTCCATATAACGCGCCGAGGGGAGAGTCTTTATTGAATATTCCAAAATGGATAGCAGGTCAGGGGTGTCTAGGTTCATGTTAGCTTGTGTCCAACGGGCTAGGCCAGTGGTCACTGTACGGTAGTCTATCGTAGGGGCAAAATAGCGATAGGCAAGAGATATTTGGTGCCTAGTGGAAGTGGAAAGACGCAAGGCCTTGTGGAAGGTGGCATCCCACTCAGTGAGTGACAGGGTACGAATATACTTATTGATATAACTTCGAGCTTGTAGATAGGCAAAAAATGGGAAATAAAGTGTAGGGTAATTGTCTTTTAGGGTTTGTAAATCTAGGGGCTGTTTGGTGGTAGTATCTACGAAATGTATGAGTAGGCGAAGACCCCCCGCGTGCCATGTAGCGAAGACACGGTCAGGACATCCATTCTGGAAGTTCAGATTTCCCACTAGGGAGGTAAATAGGGAGGAGTAGGGATCAAGACCCGCGCTTTTGCGTATTCTATTCCACGCCTTCCACGTCGAGATGAGAAGTGGGTTATCTTTTGTCCATGAGGGTAGGGAAGAGTAGGGGGTGTGTAGTAGATTGGGTAGGGATAATGTGGAGGCCAATTGGCAGTCCAGTTTCGTGTCCGTGTGTATGTCAGTATGATGGATCCAGTCCCGCACAACTCGGAACTGGGCCGCTAAATTTAGGGAGCGGATGTCTGGAAAATTGAGGCCGCCATGTTGTTTGGTCTGCTGGAGGATTTTAAAGGAGATTTTGGATTTTTTACCGTCCCAAATAAAGGATCTATAGAGATAATTAATTTTCCGCTCATATTTCGGGCGCAGATAGATCGGTAGCGTCTGTAGAAGATACAGGAGTTTAGGCACCTCGACCATTTTTAAGAGGCTAGCACGGCCCATGAACGTCATAGGGAGACGCTTCCATAGCGTGAGAGAATGTTCTAGAGATCTGATGTATTTGTCAATATTAGAACAGTACAGTTTAGCTGGTGATTTGGTGATCCCAATACCCAGATATTTTATTTGAGAAGTGTTCCAATGAATCGGTATGGACGTTGACCACAAGGGCCGGCTTGGACCTTTAGGCTGGGTTCACACTATGTATATTTGAGGCTGTATTTGTGAGGCTGTATAGCAACCAAAACCAGGAGTGGATTGAAAACACAGAAAGGCTCTGTTCACATAATGTTGTAATTGAGTGGATGGCCATCATTTAATGGCAAATATTTGCTGTTATTTTAAAACAACGGCTGTGGTATTGAAATAATGGCCGTTATTTACTGTTATATGGCGGCCATCCACTCAATTTCAACATTGTGTGAACAGATCCTTTCTGTGTTTTCAATCCACTCCTGGTTTTGGTTGCTATGAGGACCTGACATGAGGACCAAATACAGCCTCAAATATACATAGTGTGAACCCAGCCCCCAGGAGTAACGCCTCGCATTTGGTCAGATTAAGGGTGAAACCCAAGAGGGCTCCCCTAGCCTGAATGTCCTCCAACACCAGAGGAAGTGTGAGTCTTGGGGACGACAAGGCCAATAAGAGATCATCAGCGAATGCCATGACCCGGAGATCGGAATCACCAATTGTAACACCAGGGTATATCGGGGAGTTTTCAATGTGACGTAGGAGGGGATCTATGGAAATATTAAAGAGGAGGGGGGAGAGGGGGCACCCCTGCCGCGTCCCACAGAAAAAGTCTATGAGTGGGGTGTTTTTGCCGTTTATGGTGAGGGCTGTCGCTGCCTGGCTATTAATATGTTGCAGGAAAGAGAGGAAAGTATGGCCAAAGTTACGCTCGGAGAGGGTGACGTAAAGAAACGGCCAGGAGACCTTATCAAAGGCCTTCTCCGCATCCAGACTAAGTAGCATAGTGGGTGGAGCGTTTTTGTTTAAGGCGTGTACTGTGATCGCCACCGCTCTCCGAACGTTCCTGACCGAGTGTCTATTTAGGAGAAAGCCTTGTTGGTTAAGGGAAAGAAGGGAAGGCAGAAAGGATTGAAGGCGCGATGCCAATAATTTTGTGAGTATTTTGTAGTCCTGGTTGAGGAGGGCTATCGGGCGATAAGACTGGGGGAGGGTCGGGTCTTTATGGGGCTTGAGCAGTAGGATTGTTCGGGAGTGAGCAAAATCGTTTAGTGGGGCACCCTCTTTATAAATAAGGTTAAGGAGTCGGGTGAGATATGGGGTGATTTCTGGGGCAAGTAATTTGTAGTATTCCCCTGAAAAGCCGTCCGGGCCCGGTGTTTTGTTATTTGAGAGAGATTGTATGGTGCGCATGACTTCTTGTTCGGTGATGTCAGCCTCGAGGGTCTCTTTGTGGTCAGCTGACAGGTTAGGCAGATGAAGGGAGTCCAAAAAGGAGTGTATGGTAGTTTGATCAGAGGGTTCGGCTCTATATAACTGCTCATAATAGTCAGTGAGGATTTTTTCAATCTGCTCGAGGTCATGTGTGAGGGCATGTGAGTGAGGATCACGTAAGGAAAGGAATGAGTGTCTGGTAATTGGGGGGCGAGTCAGTTTTGCAAGGAGTGGACCTATCCTATTTCCCCACCTGTAGTATTTGTTTTGGACGGCAGTGACCTGCCAGCCAGCATGGGCTTGTATAAAAGTATCTAAAAGAGATTTCGCTGTCTCCAATGCTTGTTTGGTCTCAGTGGAAGGTTGATCGGAGTGCGCTAGTTGAGCGTTTCTAAGATCTGTATGCAATTGTTGGAATTGGGAGGAATATTTGCGTTTTTGGAAGCGGACATAGCTAATGATATGGCCCCGCATAACTGCCTTGGAAGACGCCCAGATAAGTGGCCCATTCTCTACATGTTCGATATTATCGTCGATGTAGTTGGCCCAATGAGTTTTTAAGTAGGCTTGAAAGTCCGTAGAAGATGCCAGGTAGTTTGGAAATTTCCAAATTCTGGTTTTTTGGATAGTAGGGGCTAGTTCCATAGACAGAGACACAGGGGCATGGTCCGAGATAAGGATGGGATGGATGGATGGGTCCGATGTTAAAGTGAAGAGGGAGGAATGGAGTAAGATAAAATCTATTCGAGAGAATGTGTCGTGTACATGAGAATGATAAGTATATTCCCTAGCGGACGGATAGTGCAATCTCCATGGGTCACAGACGTCCAGTTGTGCGAGAAGGGCCAGAAGAGTAGGCGTGGGGGGGGCGAGACGTTCTCGTTGGCCAGATTTGTCTAGGGAGGGTTGGAGGGGGGAGTTGAGGTCCCCTGCAAGGATAAGTGGCCGGAGGGTCCTGGTGAGCAAGAAGTTAAGAAGAGAGGAATAGAAGTTATGGTTCGGGGTGGGAGGGGCATAAACGTTTAAGAGGGTATAAGGTTTATGTGCTATATGGACATCGATACATAGAAAGTGTCCCTCAGGGTCTGCATAATGATCGTCTATCGTGTATGGGAGTCTTTTGCTAAATAGGACGGCAACGCCTCTGCGTTTTGAGGTGAAGGAGGCTTCAAGGTACTCCGCCAGCCATGGAGCTTTAAGTGTAGGGTGGTCATCTTGTTTCCAGTGTGTCTCTTGTAAAAATGCAATGTCCGCCTGTAGGCGCTTTAGGTGGGTCAGGACTTTGGTTCTCTTAATGGGGGTGTTAAGTCCCGCTACATTCCAAGAGATTATGTTGAAATGAGTGGGAGTGTTGTATGTGTGGGCGTCAGGTGTAAGGTGGGTACTCATCCTATTCCGCTGGGGTCCTGGCACGGATGTCGGATGAGAACTGCAAGGCACGGGCCAATCCCATCCCATCGAGTAGGTGGCGCCGTTTGACGAGAGGAGCACGGAGCACGGAGAGACCCACGGGCAGGGTCAGGATAGTAACTGTGGTGCAGGGCAAGATGGCGCCGGATCGCGCCGCGGCTCACACACCCGCCGCCGCCCGCTCCTGTGATGTGGCCCGCGGGTCGGGCCGGACTCCGGTGCTGAGACCTAGGTCTCTAAAGGCTGCTGGCGTCCCAGGTATCCCCTTTGTAGCGGGGGGTCTGCGGTTTGGGGGGTTGTTTTCAGGCTGGGGCTCGGAGCCGGAGTAAGATGCGGCCACTCTGGTGTCCCGCCCACCGGAAGTCGCAAAAATCTTTTTCATTCAACTCAACTGGTTTTAGAAAGTTAGATTTGCAATTTACTTCTATTTTAAAATCTGAAGTCTTCCGGTACTTATCAGCTGCTGTATGTCCTGTAGGAAGTGATGTATTCTTTCCAGTCTGACACAGTGCTCTCTGCTGCCACCTCTGTCCATGTTAGGAGCTCTCCAGAAGAAAAGAGGTTTTCTATGGGGATTTGCTACAGCTCTGGACAGTTTCTGACATGGACAGAGGTGCCAGCAGAGAGCGTTGTGTCAGACTGGAAAGAATACACCACTTCCTTCAGGGCATACAGCAGTTTATAAGTATGGAAAGACTTAAGATTTTTAAATAGAAGTAAATTACAAATCTATATGACTTTCTGAAACTAGTTGATTTGAAAGAAAAATATTTTTGCCAGAGTACCCTTTCAATAAAAAATATTATGGACCATACATAGTAATTATTAGATAAAATTAAAACAATATACCAGTATAGTTGTCTTATGTATAGTGATGTCACGATACCAGAATTTTGAGTTCGATACCGATACTAACTTTTTTATTTCGATACTCAATACCAGTTCGATACTTAGTAAAGTATAAAAGAAAAAAAAAAAATGGTAGAAATATAATACCCCTGCACTATTACAGTGATACCAATTTTTGGCCTATTTTTATTTTATTGTGTTAAAAATAAAGTTAGTGATATCTGTCTAAGACAGCTCTGCTGCATCAGCTATCACTAAGACAGCTCTGCTGCATCAGCTATCACTAAGACAGCTCTGCTGCATCAGCTATCACTAAGACAGCTCTGCTGCATCAGCTATCACTAAGACAGCTCTGCTGCATCAGCTATCACTAAGACAGCTCTGCTGCATCAGCTATCACTAAGACAGCTCTGCTGCATCAGCTATCACTAAGACAGCTCTGCTGCATCAGCTATCACTAAGACAGCTCTGCTGCATCAGCTATCACTAAGACAGCTCTGCTGCATCAGCTATCACTAAGACAGCTCTGCTACATCAGCTATCACTAAGACAGCTCTGCTACATCAGCTATCACTAAGACAGCTCTGCTACATCAGCTATCACTAAGACAGCTCTGCTACATCAGATAACACTAAGACAGCTCTGCTACATCCGATATCACTAAGACAGCCCTGCTACATCCAATATCACTAAGACAGCTCTGCTGCATCAGCTATCACTAAGACAGCTCTGCTACATCAGCTATCACTAAGACAGCTCTGCTGCATCAGCTATCACTAAGACAGCTCTGCTACATCAGCTATCACTAAGACAGCTCTGCTACATCCGATATCACTAAGACAGCTCTGCTACATCAGCTATCACTAAGACAGCTCTGCTACATCAGCTATCACTAAGACAGCTCTGCTACATCCGATATCACTAAGACAGCTCTGCTACATCAGCTATCACTAAGACAGCTCTGCTACATCAGCTATCACTAAGACAGCTCTGCTACATCAGCTATCACTAAGACAGCTCTGCTACATCAGCTATCACTAAGACAGCTCTGCTACATCAGCTATCACTAAGACAGCTCTGCTACATCAGCTATCACTAAGACAGCTCTGCTACATCAGCTATCACTAAGACAGCTCTGCTACATCAGCTATCACTAAGACAGCTCTGCTACATCAGCTATCACTAAGACAGCTCTGCTACATCAGCTATCACTAAGACAGCTCTGCTACATCAGCTATCACTAAGACAGCTCTGCTACATCAGCTATCACTAAGACAGCTCTGCTACATCAGCTATCACTAAGACAGCTCTGCTACATCAGCTATCACTAAGACAGCTCTGCTACATCAGCTATCACTAAGACAGCTCTGCTACATCAGCTATCACTAAGACAGCTCTGCTACATCAGCTATCACTAAGACAGCTCTCCTGCACCACCCACCACTAAGACAGCTCTCCTGCACCACCCACCACTAAGACAGCTCTCCTGCATCAGCTATCACTAAGACAGCTCTGCTGCATCAGCTATCACTAAGACAGCTCTGCTACATCCGATATCACTAAGACAGCTCTGCTACATCAGCTATCACTAAGACAGCTCTGCTACATCAGCTATCACTAAGACAGCTCTGCTACATCAGCTATCACTAAGACAGCTCTGCTACATCAGCTATCACTAAGACAGCTCTGCTACATCAGCTATCACTAAGACAGCTCTGCTACATCAGCTATCACTAAGACAGCTCTGCTACATCAGCTATCACTAAGACAGCTCTGCTACATCAGCTATCACTAAGACAGCTCTGCTACATCAGCTATCACTAAGACAGCTCTGCTACATCAGCTATCACTAAGACAGCTCTGCTACATCAGCTATCACTAAGACAGCTCTGCTACATCAGCTATCACTAAGACAGCTCTGCTACATCAGCTATCACTAAGACAGCTCTGCTACATCAGCTATCACTAAGACAGCTCTCCTGCACCACCCACCACTAAGACAGCTCTCCTGCACCACCCACCACTAAGACAGCTCTCCTGCATCAGCTATCACTAAGACAGCTCTGCTGCATCAGCTATCACTAAGACAGCTCTGCTACATCCGATATCACTAAGACAGCTCTGCTACATCCGATATCACTAAGACAGCTCTGCTACATCAGCTATCACTAAGACAGCTCTCCTGCACCACCCACCACTAAGACAGCTCTGCTGCATCAGCTATCACTAAGATAGCTCTGCTACATCAGCTATCACTAAGACAGCTCTGCTGCATCAGCTATCACTAAGACAGCTCTGCTGCATCAGCTATCACTAAGACAGCTCTGCTGCACCAGTTACCAAGATTGCGGAGGAAGAGAAGAGGAGGTTACACAGGAGGATCCCACACACTACAGCCGATCTTATCTGCTCCTCTCAGCCCCGGCCACCTCCCCCACCTGCCAGCCGGCTGGATCCTCACATGTGCTGCACTTCCCCCGGATCTCACAGACCCCCGCTCTCCCTCTTCATCCTCCCCACCTCCAGCCTTCTCCGTCCTCCTCTCTCCGTGACCTCCCGCTCTCTTCTGTGCAGCTCCGGCTCCTCTCCCGGACATCCCGCTCTCCCTCCAGCCTTCTCCTCCGTCCTCTCTCCCGGACATCCCGCTCTCCCTCCAGCCTTCTCCTCCGTCCTCCTCTCCCGCTCTCCCTCTCCAGCCGCTCTCCTCCGTGCAGCTCCGGCTCCTCCGCATAAATCATCTCTCTGATAAGAGAGTCTGGCGGAGCCGGACTCTGTAATCAGAGAGACACCAGCAGCGGGGGTCTGTTACACACAGTAGCCGACCCCTGCAGCATATGGAGCGGGCTCAGGAGGGGTCAGATGCCGCTGTCAGTGTGACAGCGGCATCTATATACTTAAATAGCCGGCACTAGCAATAGCTAAGTGCCGGCTATTTGAAATTGGCGCCAATGGGAGCGGAGGGAGGGAGAGAAGAGGAGGAGACTGCAGGGGGCAGGGGGAGGCACATAGAGAACACGGCCGGCGCTCAGCTAGCCGCCCACCGTGTTCTCTGCTTAACTTAAAGTTTCGATACCAGGAAATCCTGGTATCGAACGGTTTTTTTGCCCGAAATATCGATAGTAGTATCGATATTTCGGTGCATCGTGCATCCCTACTTATGTACCTCAGAAGTCATCCTGTGTAAGAACAAGACCTTGTAAGGTTACATCGACAAAGCAAGAGAATTGTTAAGGATACTAAAATGCAATGACTAAATTACAATTTTTATTGTGCAGTAAAACATTAAAATACTATATAAATTTTGTATAATTGTAATCAAAGCATTCAACAATAAAAGACTGGCCTAAATTCCCTACCCTTCAAACAATAAAAAGCTACACAATACATTAAGTATAACTCAGAATTGTGCCATTATACATATCCAACTAATCCCGAAAAAAAAAAGGCAATGGACAACTACGTCAATGGAAATACGTGGAAGCTAGAGACGCCAGTTTTCTGGGGGCCAAAAAGCTGTTATATAGCATATCTCTACACGGATAAGGAAGAAGACAGCTAGAGTTTTAGAATGGCATAGTCCTGACTAGAGATGAGCGCATTTACGGTAATAATGAAGCAAATCGCTTTGTTATCTCTACAATCAGCCTTTTAACTCTGGGGGCTGGGAAAAGGCGGATCCAGTCAAGGGAAACTGGCAGAAGTCTAGATCCAGCTTTTCCAGGCACCTGGGGAGGACCGGCACTAGGTCAAAAGGCACCCTGCTGATGAGCAAATTCACTTTGCTTCCCTAGTCATCAAACATCAAAAATGATCTATTGTTTAAATTAAGTTATGTTAAACATATTTTTTAGAATTTTTGGTGTTTTATTTCATTATACTAGATATATTTTAAATAAATCCTAGAATTTTGCAGATTCCATTCTCAACTCTAAGCCTTAAACTAAGCTGGGACACCCTGTTTTGTCTGTAATGATAAGTAGGAGGCTGCTGGAACGTGATCTCTACAGAATTACATCTTGGCAGATTGCTGCCCCCATAATAATGTACAAAAATGAAAGAGAAAAAATTTGATTTGAAAAAAAGAACATGCTTAATAGAGATGGGTGAACCTCGAGCATGCTTGAGTCGATCCGAACCCGAACGTTTGGCATTTGATTAGCGGTGGCTGCTGAAGTTGGATAAAGCCCTAAGGCTATGTGGAAAACATGCATATAGTCATTGGCTGTATCCATGTTTTCCAGACAACCTTAGAGCTTTATCCAAGTTCAGCAGCCACAGCTAATCAAATGCCGAACGATCGGGTTCGGATTGACTCGAACCCGAACCCGGTTTGCTCATCTCTAATGCTTAACTATCTGGCTGTTATCAGTAGTATATAGGGATACGTGCCCTTTAATCCAATAGAAGTACTGTATTGTGGAAGGATCTGAATCGAGCAGTTCATAGGAGGAAACCACCAACATAGCAGAAGCTCTTTTGTATGGAAGAATAGGCTAAAATTCCACTAATGTCAATGTTCAGGAATGGAAATGTTTCGAGGCATTATCAGATACTGAAAGGAAAGGTTCACATACTTTTGCCACAAATATCTTATATTGGATCAATTTTACTCTTTTTCTACTTTTTGGACGTTATGCAAAAAAAATCTGCATCAATAAAGGTATCAATCCAGAAATCCCCAATGAATGAGCCAAGGCCAGCTGAGCACCCTCATGCTTTTTAGCCAACCTGGAGACAGCACACAATTTGTCTTGGTCAACTTATTCATTTTATTTTATTTTTATTTTTATTTTTTTTTGTGTGTGTGGGGGGGGGGTTCATAGAAGCCAATTAATCAGGGAATCTAATTTAAAGGGATCCGACTGGTAATCATCTTTCAGTCTGTAACGCCTGGAGTAGTGGATCCACTGGACCGTCACCAGCGATGGCACTAACCTCACCAGGGAGCGGAGTCTAAGGGGCCGCTGGTATTCACCAGAGCCCGCCGCAAGGCGGGATGGACTTGCTGCGGCAGGCGACCCCCAGGTCGCTACCCCTGGCTTGGTTGCTAGTGACGGCAGGCGAGGCGTGGCAGGAGCCGTAGGCAGGAGATGGTGCAGGCAGAGGTCTGTAGGCGTAACCGCAGGTGACAGGCTGAACACAGGAGCAATGGAGTAACAGGGGAGCAGGAACCAGGAACAAGGACTAGGGACCAGGTAGCGGATAGGAATCAGGAACAACAGGGGGCTGGGCCAAACGCTATGGGAAGCATGTAGAGGCTCCAACACAAGGGACAGGGCATGCTGGGATTTATAGGGAGTGATTGGTGCAATTAACCAATTAAGGGCGGACTGGCCCTTTAAATCTGAGACAGCCGGCGCGCGCGCGCCCTAGGAGGCGGAGACGCGCACGCCGGCCGGCACAGACGGAGACAGGAGCGGAGGAGAGATGAGGCACCCCCAGGGGCCGAACTAGCAGCAGCGCCGGGTCCCTGCACAAGGACCCTGGTGGCTGCATGGGGCAGGAGGAGGTCGCGGCGGTGGCCCGGAACACGGGCCGCCGCCGCGGCCGTGACATAGTCAAAACAAAACAAAAAACAAAAACCTGCAAAATTGGATTAGAACTAAACAGCACTTGCTATCGTACAGCCAATGCTTCACGAAAGACAGTAATTACCTTATAATACAACAGCATTAAAACAGCTCAGAAAATGTGCTCGGGGGATTTTACATTCACTTGGCAGGGAGGAAAGAGTGGTAATCCACTTAGATCCATCTTAGAGTCCCTCTGTCTGTGTGTCTGACATCCTCTGCACACTATGTGGCTCAAAGGAGTCAAAGCCGGAACGTGATGCAGAACCTCAGGAATCTGTGTGTGTACTACTGCCCAAACTAACCAGTACATTTACAACAAGAAGATATATAACTTACAGTATAGGAAGGTGGAGCAGTTCAATAAAGTAGAGTATTCACTTATCTCACAAAGACAAACCCTTCTCTTGAGAGATCTACAGGTTGGACTCCTGGGATGGCTGACAATGTAATGCATTACTAGCCCTGGACTACCTATGAGGGAGTTTACAAGGAACTGACCATAATAATAGACATATGCCCTAAAATGGTATCTAGCCATGAGATGTCTTGATGAGATACCTCTTTTAAGGCTATAGCATTTTTTTATAATCTATTATGGTATAAAATTACTTCCTCCATAGGTCTTTATTAAAGGGGTATTCCACTTAAAATCATTTTTGCATTATCTAATAGTCCACCCAAAGCTTTCTTTGTATAATCAACTTAATATGGCTTCTGCACTGTTTTGCTGCTTTCTATGTAGGCTCACCCCCTCTGGAAGCATAAAATATTCTAAACTGAGTCCTCTCCGACAAAATTCTTCCTCCTGGCCCTCACCTTCTGTGTTGGGCATCATGTGTTCTCCTTCTCTTCAATGGGCTGATTTAGCTCTTCTAACCTTGCCCACTGAAGAGACAGAGAACATGTGATACACTGACATGACGTTCTTCCTCCAGTAAGAGCTCTCTGCCAGAGCAGAGCGTCTCCAGCTTATTTGTGATGATTTACTGTGTGGTGCACCAAAACGCTGCCCTTACCTTTCTTTCCTTCACCCCCTGCACGATTACTTATCTGCCCTTTGTCTAAGTTCCCCTCTCCCCCAGCTCCTTCCCACACACTGTCTTCTTCCATCCTCCTTCTCCTTCAATCCCCTACATGAGAACTTGCATTATCACTTATCAGCAGTAATTTGTGTTGCTTTTATCGCTCTGTCCATCCTCTTCAGTGTACCTGCAGGAGTTTTGCCAGGAGGTGTTGCAGGTGTAATGCCAGGAGGTGTTGCAGGTGTAATGTCAGGAGGTGTTGCAGGTGTAATGCCAGGAGGTGTTGCATAAGTTTTGCCAAGAAGTGTTGCATGAGTATTGCCAAGAGGTATTGCAGGAGAATTGCCAGGAGGTGTTGCAGGTGTATTGCCAGGAGGTGTTGCATGAGCTTTGCCAGGAGGTGTTGCATGAGCTTTGACAGGAGATTTTGCAGGTGTATTTCCAGAAGGTGTTGCAGGAGTATTACCATGAGGTGTTGCATAAGTATTGCCAGGAGGTGTTTGAAGGCTTATAATACTATATTTTATAATTATTTCACTAATTACTATTGTCAGGGACTTGTCTTCTCTGTCAGGGCTGCTCTCTTTCAGTTGCACAGTAAACACAGTCCTGTGTTTAGTAAGCAATGTAGTAATGACAAGCAGTAGGTAGGAAAGAAAGCTAAGGGGGGCGGTTACACGAATCAAAGAAAAACATTGCATGATGGGAAATGTAATTTCCTAGCCAGCGCCATCTTGGATATATACAGAGTTTTAGAAAAACTTGTAACTCAGGAAAGGTGGCAGCTAGAAAGACAGGTGACGTCTCAAAATACTCATGGTGAATAAGACCAGCTAGTTTTGGGAGCATTTCATTTTTTAGCTCTTGGGCGGAATACCCCTTTAACTATTTTGTTTAGTTTCTGTTCCACACTCTCTGCAGGGTCCTGTTATCATGAAAGTCCACATGTTTTTAGCTCTTATCTCACTTAAGCTGATTTATGACCACATCTAAGGTCAATTTGAAGTGGTCATAAATCAGCTTAGAAGCTCATTCAGGAGGAGAAAAGGGCTGATAACAGACCCATCAGAAATGAACTCCTCTAATGTACTTCACTGATAGGAACAAAAGTAGGCATAAAGGAAAGCTGATATTTGTGATCAATGTTATGTATTAAATTACCAACTACAGAGTGGTAGCAGAGTTAGGGCCCTATTCCACGGGAGCGATAATTGGCCGAATCTGCCCGATTCGGACGATTATCGCTCCATGTAATAAATACAACGATCAGCCGATGACAACGATCATAGGCTGATCGTTGATATAGGTTTGGACCTATTTTCGTCTGGCGCCGACCTTGCACCACTACGTGTAACAGCGGTGCGCGGTCGGCGACTGACGATATACATTACCAGGGCATTACCACGTTCCAGGGCTGCTGCTGTGGTCTTCTTCTCCCCGCGTCCTGCGCGCTCTAACTTCAGAGTGGCCTGTCAGCTGACAGGCCGCTCAGCCAATCACAGGCCGGGACCGCCGCGGCCTGTGATTGGCCGGGTGGCCTGTCAGCTGACAGGCCACTCTGAAGTTAGAGCGCGCGGGACCCGTGGAGAAGAAGACCGCAGCAGCAGCCCTGGAACGTGGATAGGTATTGTATATAGTTAAGCAAGGGCTGCATGGACATCGGTAACGATGTCCCTGCAGCCCTTGTTTAACGATTATCGGGCAGTGTAATAGGTCCAGTAAACGAGCAACGATCTAGCAGATCGGCGCTCGTTTACAGATATTATCAGGCCCCCATCAGCCCGTGTAATACCACCGTTAGGGTTCTATTACACGAAGCGATTTTTAACGATTAACGACTAACGATAAACGATCGCAGAAGGATAGTCGTTAGTTACAATCGTTACGGCAATCATTATTGCGATCGTTACTATGACCGTTTATTCCTTATGATCTCAGCAAAACAATGAACAGTGTGCAATTACACTGAACAATTAGTGAACAAATGCGTAACTTGAGCAAACGAATGTGGAATTACAGCAAACGATTAGCGAGCGATTAGCGAACAATTAACAATAATTTTAGGTTCAGATCTAAATCAACGATCAATGACTTATGACCGATTTTAAATTCAAACGATTCAACGATTTTTCGCACGCTAATCGTCCTGTGTAATAGGGCCCTTATGATAGCAGACATCTAAGGTATACCCAATTGCTAGTTTTGGTTTTGCACATCACATTTTGTGGATATCAAATAAAAGTTATGTTTTAATCGGTTACACATCCTGGAGAGCTGGATTTCATATTCACCCTTGTATAGTTTTACTAGTGGGTAACTTATGTTAGAAAATATTTTAAGATGGGAATTTTAGATTTCTGTACGTCTGAAAAAAAGGAGAAGTTAGACAGGTGGTCTGAAAAAGTAGTTGACCAATAAACATTGTCTTTCAAATCAACTGGTGCCAGAAAGTGCCAGAGATTTGTAATTTATTTCTTTAAAAAATCTCAAGCCTTCCAGTACTTCCAGTACTATCAGCTGCTGTATGTCCTGCAGGAAGTGGTATTCTTTCCAGTCTGGAGAAACAAAGAAGTTTTCTATGGGCATTTGCTACTGTTCTGGACAGTTCCTGACATGGACAGAGATGGCAGCAAAGAGCACTGTGTCAGGCTGGGAAGAATACACCACTTCCTGCAGGATATACAGCAGCTGATAAGTACTGGAAGGTGAGATGTTTTAATAGAAGGAAATTACAAATATATTTGGCACTTTCTGGTACCTGTTTATTTGAAAGAAAAAAAAAAAATTGGTGAACAACCCCTTTAATGGCAAAGTGCCCAGAGTATAGAATAAGAAACATGCACACGTGTACTGTATATATGTAAATTTTATATAATTATAACTGGGCATGTGAATTGATTATATAGTGTTAAGTACAGGATAGAGATAATTGTCTACTAGCTACTATAGTGGGCAGAGGACAGAGGTGTTAGAGAGGTTAGTGCAGTTTGAACTCCACTTGTAAAAGAAGGGCCCGAGCCCAGAGTGTATTCTGTGCATTGGAATCTCATAAGAAATGTATTTGTTCAATTAGTTTCTAGGTAAAATAAGCCAAAGAACAGTGGGGGTGTCCACTCTACTCTCTGTTAACTATGTCAAAGGGAATTGGATATTTCCGTGAGTACTTTGGGTTCACGGGTGATAAGTCACATAGGGTTGGTTAAGATACACCATGTAACCATGCACCATGTTATTGTAATTGATTAACATTAAAGTGTTAAAGGAGAAGTCCAACCGGTTTTAAAATCCGTCAGTCGGCAGGGGCAGAGGGGAATTTGATAACAAGTTTGAACTTACCTCTCCCCGTGCCTGTGGTGAGTGGCAGGACCGGCCTCGGGAGCCCCGACAGGCTCCGGGATCTCCGGTGCAGCACATGTCATGACATAGCCGATGGACTTGCCGCTCAGCCAGTCAGTGACTGGGATGGGACACCGCTCCAGTCACTGATTGGCTAAGTGGTCAGTCCATCAGCTAGGACAAGCCTTTTCCCCGAGTCGTGATGTCATCACAACTCAGGGGAAAATGCCTTCCAGAGGTGGTCCCAAGGCCGGTCCTGCCACTCACCGCAGGCACAGGGAGAGGTAAGTTTGTACTTGTTATCACATTCCCCCTGTTCCTGACAGATTTTAAAAATGGCGGGACTTCTCCTTTAAACCATGCGTTTCAGCTCAAAAATACAAAATATAGACAAAGCAAAAAAATTCCAGGAATTTTTACCCATCTAGACATCGCACCATGTGATGTTTGAAATAATTTGCAGTATGTAACGTTTTCTTAAATTAAGTTATTCTTACTAACGAAATGTGATTCAATGCTAGTTTGTAAGGGCGGCCCATGGGCAGACCAAGGTTGGCCCCTGGGTTGTCCATCCCGCCCTACCAAACTTTGAGCATTGCTTTGGTTTAAGAGCTCCCTGTACTGGGTGGGAGGGTGAGTGGGGGAGGAGCATGGTCTGCATAGTGGGGTCTACAGCACTGTACTCTGACCCAGGAAGTCTCCCTCACCTTCCAAATTATAGCAGATCCACTTCAGGCTGGGGCTTACATCAGGGGACAGGACTGTGGAGGTAATATCTTCATAGCTGTAACCCCTCTCTCTGGACAGAGAGCGCTGCTATACTGTGCCCACATCTGTCCTGCTCATTCCATCATGCTCCCTGCAGTCTCTGTCCGCCCTTGTGTTTCCCATCCTCTCCATTACTTTACAGTAACTTATATTATCACATATTCTGCTGTTTCTGAATGTTTGTTTCGTTTGTTTTACATGTTGTTCAGGATAAAAAAAAATCATTATTTTGGGGGCGTGAAACCAATTGTCTGCATTTCAGTGATTTCTTATGGGAAAATTTGCTTTGATTTAAGAGCGGATTTGGCTTACACGCACAGTCCCGGAACGAATTATGCTCGTAATCCAAACCACCACTGTATGTGATAGACAAGATCTTCTCTGCTTGATTCACTGGTTTCCTCCAGCTTCTTCTATATGGAGAATCCAGCTGAGCAAAACAGGGAGACAGCCCACTGGACACTTCCCCCGGTGCCACAGATCACTTCTACTCCAAGTTTTTCTCTAAAACATTGCACTGTTGCCTTCTCCCACTACTGTACATAGCAACACAACCTGTAATACTAATAATAAATCGACCTTTAATCTGTCTTACACATGGTAGAGAGTGATGAATGCCAGTCTGTAAAGGGTACTGACTACCAGAGCAATAATGGCATTATTAAAGCCCACTATGTCCGCTTTTTTACATTTCTAATGTATTGTAAAGGACATTTTTTTTATATCTATATATATTTACTATTTCTAGAGCCAGATATAGAAGGTAACTCACCAGAACTACCAGAAATACTACATATAGGCAATGCGTGATACCAGACAGGTAGATATTATTAACTGCTCAAAACTTGCTTGGTATTAGAGATGAGCGAACCGGGTTCGGGTTCGAGTCAATCCGAACCCGAACGATCGGGCATTTGATTAGCGGGGGCTGCTGAACTTGAATAAAGCTCTAAGGTTGTCTGGAAAACATGGATACAGCCAATGACTATATCCATGTTTTCCACATAGCCTTAGGGCTTTATCCAAGTTCAGCAGCCACCGCTAATCAAATGCCGAAAGTTCGGGTTCGGATCGACTCGATCATGCTCGAGGTTCACTAATCTCTACTTGGTATGCATGACGTATTTTATCACAGAATAATTTGTGCCCATTTATCTGCCAAGCGTGATTACTGAAAGTGACAGGTCATTTCACGAGAGGACAAATGTTCCTCTGATGTACCACTGTCTCCAGACACTAAAAACTCAGGTGCTATGCCGTTCGTGTCAAGAAGATGTACTGTAGTCTACAGCAAAGTTTCTCAAATCCAGTCCTTAACCCCATCACATCAGCAATACGTAGATATACGTTCCTGCTGCACATACCAAGTGCAGCAGGAGCGTATATGCACGTTCATGACTGAAGGGGCTGCAGATGTGTGCAGGACTGCTGCAGTGAGAGCAGTCCCGCACACATCAGTGTCCGGGGAGCCGAGCATTATAAGAGGCAGCTGCGATCTCGCAGCTGCCTTTCATTAACCCCTTTAAGGTACTCAGTGACAGGAGCTTGTCCTGTCACTGCAGGAGTCCCGACTGTGGGGGTCCCGATCACATGTACCGATGGGCGGGGGTAAGCCTCTTACCTCCATCCTGTTGGTTCAGCGATCTGTGCATAGAGTCTGCTCTCAGGCAGGCTGTATGCATAGATAGCCGATAACACTGATCTATGCTATGGCATAGCATAGTTCAGTACATGCAATCTATTGATTGCATGTTTTAAAGTGAAAAAAGTGTAGTTAAAAAAGTTTTTAAAAGTATTAAAAAAAACCTTATATCCCCCAAGTTTAAAATACCTCCTTGCCCATTATAAAAATAAAATATAAAAAATATTTAAATAAAATAAATAAACATATTATATATCGTAGTGCACGGAATTGTCCGATCTATTAAGATATTACGATATTCTTCCTGCACGGTGAACGGCGTAAACGGAAAAAAAACACCAGGATTGCTAATTCTTTAAAATTATATATCAGAAAAAAAATTATTAAAAAGCAAACAAAATTTTTCTGTTACACCAATATGATATTAATAAAAATAGAGATCATGGCGCAAAAAATGACACCTCAACCAGCCCTGTAGGTGGAAAAATAAAAGCGCTATTAGAAGGCGGGGAGGAACATTGCATTAATTTGGCCCGGACATCTGTGTATCAATGACCTCGGTTTTTTCCAATGACAGGGACATTTTAAAGGTGGACAATCCCTACTTTTTACAACAATCTCTTTATAAAAATCATCATTCTCTACTTATTTCTGGGGAGAAGTTCCTAATATTTTAGTATATTTTTTTTTAAAAGAAACAATTAAAAAAACAAATAAAGGAATGGCAGACATCCTGTAACTTTGCGTCATAGGATTCAAGATCAGTTAAAGCTAAAGTGATCAGAAAGAGACTGCCCACTATAGAAATAGTAACAGGTGAGAAGTGGATATAAAGCAAATCCCAGCAGGGTGGACGCCCCAGGCAGCCCCGGTTTAGAGGTATCAGGGTTTACAATGTACCTCCTGTTTACGGCGAGTGTATAATTCATAGTGGCAGTATAGATTCTTTTTTGGTACAACATGATTAAAGGGGTTTTCCAGACAAAACAAATTGATGGCCTATCCATAGGATAGGTCATGAGTCACTGACCAGCAGGGTGAAGACACCAGGCACTCTCAGCGTTCAGCTGTTCAGCAGCAGTCAGCTCCATTCACTGTGCGGTGGCCTGGTCTGGTTACTGTAGCTCGGCTGCCATTCGCCTAAACCGGAGCTGAGCTGCAAATATGCTTTGCTACCATTACAAAGTGAATATAGACAACTGCTTCTGGAGCACTCACTGTGTAGTGCCGGCACTAAGCAGCCAATCAGTGGGGCGTGTCTGGATCCTGCGATCAGTGATTGATGACCTATCCTGTGGATAGGCCATCTATCTGTTCTGCCTGGAAAGTAGAAGCACTCCCTAAAGGAGAACTGTTACATAAGATGGCAATGTAATGGCATTGGCAATGAGTTGCCCAATTTTTTTTTAATAGCACCTCAGACTACGTATAGAGCCCAGCTGCTGGCAGTGAGAGCCTGGGGACTCGGAGACAAAGCACAACACAGCACTTAATAAGAAGTCATAGAAAGGACACAAAAGGACAATGCAGAATTCCAGCTCCCCCGAGTGACCATGTGATTGATATCTTTATCAATGAGGACACAGGGTATAGGGTGAGATCCTGGGTTTAGCAAAACTGTGGCTAGTATAGGGCACATTTCCTTTAGAATTGCTATGTATATCCTGTGTATACCAAATATATATTAATGACATACTGAAAGGCATTTCTTATTACAGCACATCTCTATGTAAAGATGTAACCATAGCAGTGTACAGATATCTTCTCATGCAGTGGAATAACTATAATCCCCCACCTCATCCCTTCCCCCACTGTGTCAGCATAGCTGGGGTATATAACGGGGTATATAACATTATACAGGCTATGGTTAAAAGTGTATGAAACGTTAGCATCGTTGTATAAAACACATCCATGGACTGTAGGCCTCAATTTACAGGATACGTAATAATTATAGAGCATGGATATATATCATATTCATAGAGCATGGATATATATCCTTATATTAAATAAATTACACAGATAAATGCAATGCTGCATTTATAGGTATCAGAGCCTCAGGCTAAAATAAATGCAGCATTTGTTAAACTAACAAAAACTAAAAAAAAAAAAAATAATTAAAATGAAAGCCATACAGTTCCCAAGTAATACCAATATAGAAGAATTAAATATTACAAATACTATCATATTATTAGCTCATACTATTACTCACCAACCAGCATGCCGAGCCTCATATAATCACTGCATAGGAGTCATACCAAAGAACCATATTACCACCACAATACAAGGGACAATACTACCAGCACACTAGGAATACACATTACATAGTGACTGAAAAATACTGCCATACAGTTCCTGAATAAAACATATTATATACAGACCAATATTCCTCTGTACAGTGACCATATAGCAGTATATACCAGCTCTACGGACCATGTAAGTGATTACTGTGCAATTATTTCCAGTGACACACAGGTGACATCTCTGTATTTTCTTCTCCAAATCGCCATGATAACTTCTTTGAGACATGACCTGTTTCTGCATAATCTTTCAACAAACAAATCTTAATAACTAACTCCTGCCTGTTGCCCGTCCTCCTCCTACACAGGAACAAGCAGCATTGCCAAGCGTTCATTTGGTCTCTATGTAGAGGGATAAGTTGCAGCAAGAAAGCTCTGACTGCGGCTTATCTCTCGCCGAACAAAAGGGTTCGGGCAGTGATTTTCCTTCACTCCTGATCCCTATCACCACTGACATCATCAGTAGGTGGTCATTCGGGAGAACCCCATACAACTTAGATTGACAGCTAAAAGTCTAAAGTGTATAGGTACCTTTATACTTCTTCCTTTTCCAACTCCCAATAGGCCAATAGGGAGGTAGTCCCCCAATTAGGCAGTTATGTCTCCTTAGTAGGTAGGCATCCCCCCCATAAGGCAGATAGCCCACCTGTTAGGTAGTTATATCTCCCCAGTAGGCCTGTTCTTCCATATATTTGATGGGAGCCAATAAAGAATAGGAATGCCATACTTACACTGTGTTTTTGGTTTCTGGTGTTTTGTTATCTCTTTACTTTTTTGGGTCCCTGACAGATTTTTAAAACACAACATGTTCTTCTGGCTATAGTGTCTTTGCACGAGCACAAGCGAACAATTGCCACAAAAGAGCCCAAAACAAACAACCCCCCTCCCTCAAAGTGCATATTCTGTGAAAACTGTGCCTAAAGGTAAGCCTAAATCCAGTATTTCAAAGAAAATTTCTACTGTATTTTATATAGCAGACCCTAAGGATCAGCTTTGGAGATTAACACACCACAAAATCATCAAGCGAATAAATGCGCCCATTCAAAACTGCATATAACAACGTGAAATACAATATAATAGCATACCGATGTGGCAAACTAACCACCATGAGAATAATAAACGGCAGATCTTACCTCTTTGCTCTCTTCCAGATCGGACTCGCTGCTAAATTCCTCTGTATTCAGGTTTTCAAAATCAGATTCACCAACAGCGATCGGTACGGTGACGGTGAGACTTGGGTTATGTATAAAGGACATGTAATCGCTCTCATCAATGATATACTTCTCTACACTGCTGCCGATTCCGCTAGTGGCAGTAGTCCCGTTCCCATCTTTCAGGTACTCAAAGTCTTTGCTTATTTCCACAGTGGTGTGGTTGGATATGCAGCTGTCTTTTTGGTTCTGCATGTCTTCTAACGGTTTGTTTTCCTCTAATTCCTTCTTCTTTTTGACAAACGCATTCTGGACAAACTCCCGCAAGGTCTTCTTTATGTAGTCGATCCCTAGGTGTATCCTGACCACCGCAATTTGCAGATTATTCATTTCATTATCATCGTCTGTAGCAGCGAGATTGTCAGAGCTAAATGAGCTCAGCAGCAAAGCTAAGAACAGGTTTAACACCTACCGAAGCAATTCAAAGATAAGACGACGTGTCAGGATTGGGCAACATCATTATAAATATCAACTATAAGCAATACAAAATGAGGACTTGGACTTGGAAATGGCAAAATGATGGCCATGTGACAAATCCGCAACATAAACTGACATGCTATTCCCAATGGTTCAGATTTGCCCTTAGGGTAGTGTTAAAGGTTATGTTCTAACAACAAACAACGGCCATTGTTTTCCATTAAAACAACAGCAATTTTTTTTCATGCTGCAATGAAATGCATTGAGGTCAATGGAACAATGGCCGTTGTTTGGTTAAATACATTATGTGAAAACAATGGATGTTGTGTCCGTTGACTTCAATGCATTTAATTGCAGTATGAAATAAAAGGCCGTTGTTTTAATGGAAACCATTGGCCGTTCTTTAAAAAAATAGTACATTGTGTGAACATAGCCTAAAGGGGTATTCCCTTTAGACCACGTTCACACAACATAAATTTTCTATTAATCATGGCTGTTGTTGCAGATTTGCATCAATGACCGTGATTAATAGAAAATGTATGTCGCACTGCAGTCAATGCAACCCCGGCCTGAGTGTATACACATAATATACACTCCGGTCGGGATCCTTAGCGGCCACAGGAAAAACTGACATGTCAGTTTTGTGCGGCCACTATTCATTGAACAGCGGCCGCACAGAACTGTTAGTTCAATAGAAAGTGCGGCTCCGACTCTCCATAGTCGGCTATGGTGAATTTGGGGTGTGCCCGCATCCCAAATCAGCACAAATGGAGTTCCTCAGGCAGTATCGGATGGGATGATCTTCACTGACACCGGCCATTCTGTGACTCAGCTGGATCACAGAACGGCCGGCGTCTTACATCGTGTGAACCCGGCCTTAGTTAGCACAGAATAGGTTTTATCTAAGAGATGATGGGGGGTTAGTCCAATATTGAGATATCTGAACTCCCCGCAGAGTAGAGCTGCCAGCCACTTGTGCGCTACAATTCTATTATTTCTCTATGGTGAAGAGAACAGAATGCAGCTTTCTGAAGATCTCGATTTCGCTAAGGGCTCCAGCGGTCAGACCCCCCCACGATTTGTACATACTCTGGATAGGGCATAACTACCCCAGGTGCGAAAACCCTTTAAATAACTGTCAGTTGTTCAGCTTTCTCAGTCTCCCCATACACATGAACACGCAGTACGTCCAAACATTCATGTGTTTCCTATGGGATGGGTTAAGCCGCAGCCAGACTGCTCTGGTACCAGCTTATCCCTCTCAGAGCAAAATGGTCAAGCAGTGAAAATCTTTAAAACCCAGGCTTTCTCCCCACTGACAACATATGTGTCAGCAACTAGCTCACCACCCTACTGTCCCTAGCGAATACTGCAACATCCTAAAAATATGGTCTAGAGGTACCATGGACTGTAAGTCAAACACTCTAGAAAGGAATATTCCATGTGTGCATCCAGGTAAGAACATTTAGACAATCCCATCAGTTATACTACTCTGGCTTCAAGGAGTGATACATTCTGCTCCCCACTGACATACATTAGTTCTAGAATACTGAATATGCCCATTAGTCTCAAAATCTAAAGAACGCCATGCCGCTTTTAGGTAACATGTTTCTCAAAGTACATTACTTACCACTAAATTGCCGATGACCATCACCATCATAAAGACTGTTAAACACATAGATTGTCCCGCCACCTCCATACAGTCCCACATGGTCTCGATCCATTCTCCACATAGAACTCGGAAGACAATAAGGAAGGAATGGAAGAAGTCGTTCATGTGCCAGCGAGGAAGAGTACAACTATCTGGAGCAATCTTACAGACGCATTCCTTATAACTTTTACCAAACAGCTGCATGCCGACCACGGCAAAGATGAACACTATGATGGCCAACACCAAGGTCAGGTTACCCAAAGCTCCCACCGAGTTACCGATGATCTTGATCAGCATGTTCAGGGTTGGCCATGATTTTGCCAATTTGAAGACACGGAGCTAAAGGAGAAAAAAATATCAATCTTTACATGAGTTGTATTGTTTAAAATGCCATAAAAATATATATCCTCTCAAACTTTTACTTCTTTTATTGAGTAGCTACAATGAATGACAATAAGGTAAGTCTGTTTTACAGAAGCCAGGAATACAAGCCTTATTACCCACAGGTCTAAACAAGGTCTGTCAAGTTATGTTCCTTTCTAGTTTCTAGTTTCTCTGAAATCCTAAGGACCATTACCCCAAAATCACAGTTTTAGTAGTGTGGATGGTTTTGGTAGTGTTTTAAAGTGGACCTTTTGGCAGTGGGCTTAAAGTGGACCGGTGAGCAAGTTCTTTCATGTATAAACTAAGGTGATAGCCCTATTGGACATCTGACCCTGAATCAGTGCATAGCTTTGTTTTAATAATTATGCTTGTAATTGTTGTGCAAATGTTCCTTTAAAGCCCATGGGGCATTTCCCTGGGTTGCTAAGGGTCAGCAATGTTAATCCCATCCACTTGTTAGCAACTCCTCTCAGGCTGCTTGTAACCTTGTCTGAGAGCATTTTCTAGCAAGTAGATGGGATGACCTTTGCTGGGCTTCTGCAGTACAGGAGAACACCTTCTGGGTTTTAAAGGCAAACTTGCACAATAATTACCAGCATGATATCTCAGTCTTGAAGTGGTCAATTATCAGAACAATGGTATGAAGCACTATACAGCTATGGCCTTAGTTTATACACCAAAAACATGCAGATTGGCCACCATACACTAGAATTCTGGTGCAAAGTTCTGGCACATTTTTAGCATTTTTAGGACACTCTTGGGCCGTAGTTATTGGTTACTTGCCTCTCCCCTCCTGTCCGTGTACACTTTTTTCATTGCCTTGTCTTTTTTTGCTTTACTTTGCTTTTGCATAGTCTGTCTGTACCAGTGCTGTCCATCTATATTGCATGTCCCTGTGTTTACATTTCATCTCGTATACTCTGGCATTTATCTGTATTTGGGGATATGTTATATGTATGGTAGGGTTTTGTACAATATTATCTTTTGTATTCTATTTATTATATTTTTTTACTCTACTATACTATTATTTTCTACTATATATTGCACTGGCACTTTATTTTAGGACTTCTTTTATGCTACATACTCAAGACAAGCATTGTTTGGTCTTTATTAGAGATGAGCGAACCTCCAGCATGCTCGAGTCCATCCGAACCCGAACGTTCTGCGTTTGATTAGCGGTGGCTGCTGAAGTTGGATAAAGCCCTAAGGCTATGTGGAAAACATGGATATAGTCATTGGCTGTATCCATGTTTTCCAGACAACCTTAGAGCTTTATCCAAGTTCAGCAGCTCCAGCTAATCAAATGCCGAACAATCGGGTTCGGATGGACTCGAACCCGAACCCGGTTCACTCATCTCTAGTCTTTATGTTCTCGGATGGTGTTATCTGTTAGTCTTTTACATACTGCTATAGGGATTGAGACATTTATCTGGAGTTCATTTTTTCTCCACTACTGGCCCTGGGAACATCATGGGTCCTTGTTGTTTTTTAAGTGTTTTTAACCCTTTCAGGCGTTTCTTTTTGCTGGTCAAATAAAGATATTCATATTGTTTTCTACCCTGGTGTGCCCTTATTGCATACATAATTTTCTTTTTGTTTGGGATTTTTAGCCAGTTAATAGTTGATATAAACAGTTTAAAGATACACAAGGTTGATGCGCAGAATTTATCCCAGGCATGAGCCACACTGTCTAGGAATGAGAGTTTTTTTTTTTTTTAAATCTGCCCCAATGGCTAGAGATGATCAAACAGGGCTGAGGTTCAGGCTTGTACGAACCCGAACAATCGGTATTTGACTCCCGCTGCCTTCCCATTCCGTGGGGAAGAAGGAGACAGCCCGAGTACCGCCTGGAAAACAGGGATACAGCCTATTACCTAGGCTGTATCCCTGTTTACCAGGCAGTACTCGGGCTGTCTCCACCTTCCCCACGGAATGGGATGAACAAAAGGGTTCATTGCACCTTTTGTTTTTTGTTGGGTTCATACGAACCTGAACCTTGGCCTTGTTCGATCATCTCTACCAATGGCTTTTGCCAATTTAGGGCTTTTTAAGTAGGCCGACAGTCACCAGATAAAGACCGCGCTGTGCTTGGCGCTTGTTTATAGAGCCTTTAGACGACTCGATTAATCGAATGGCCAGGCCTCACAAACGATTGCTTGATCAATCGGGCGGCCATTTAAACTCAGCACTATCCTTCACAGATTCTGTTTACACGGTGATGTGCGGCCGATAATGATGATTTTATAGGCTACACAATAGAAACAATCAGGAGATCAACTGATTTTTGTACATTGTTCTTATTTTTTGCACAAACCGATTGTCGGGACCAAGTTTTCCTAAGAAGGCTTGGTAGCTTGATAATCATCCTGTGTAAAAGGGCCTTTAGGCACTGACTTGACCACATGCCCAAACAACATATATATCCACAGTCTCTTTAATCAAAACCATAGAGGCTTGCAACACCTTCATAGAGTCGACATAAGTCTTTCGCTGATAACTTTCACTAAGGTCCTCCATGGACAGCCAATTTTTAAAGGTTATTCCAGGAAAGTTTATAACCATGCAATAGTGCATCTACCTGTCCAATTTTTGTCATATCTGTTTCGCATACTTACCAATCTGAATGACCTGAGAACTGACAATCCTTCAACATTCGAAAGGCCAAGTTCCATCAAGCTGAGAGAGACAATAATACTATCAAATATGTTCCATCCGACTTGGAAATAATAATATGGATCAAGGGCAATGAGCTTAAACACCATCTCTGCCGTAAATATACCTGTGAAGACCTAAGAAGACAAGAGTGTATAGGATTAGTTCTCTCACTATTATCATCTGAAAACGTACATGGATTCAAATACTTATAAAATGGAAAAAGCTAATGCTGGATTTTACCATGACTTTACTATCACATTTTGAAAGGGTCTTGTAGAGCGGAGTTGAAAAAAAAAAACATGAAATAAAAACAGAAAAGGAAAGGAAAGCAATATTGGCATTTTGTGTGCTGCGTTGTGCCAGAACATAATGTTAGCACTGCGGCCTCTTCCAGTTCTAAAAACGGAAATTGCATAATTGAACTAACACTTTGACATAGATCGATTTAGAATGGGTAGGGCCTGTGCAAAAGTGTGCAATTTATCCTCCGTGTATACAGCCGTCATTAGCCTTAGTGGAGCTTTACTGATTGATATCTCAAGCCTAAAGTCTTTTAGATCACCATCTGGAATCTTAACGCAGCACTAATAGGCAATGTTCACATCTACAGTCATTGTCTATTATTCTAATGCAAGTTGAATAAAGAAATGCATCCTTTGCAAATGATCTTGATCAATCTCCTATGATTTGTGTATACAGCTCCTATGCAAAACTTTATAAAACTCCATGGTTACACATGCCCAAGAACCTGGACATAATATAAACTTGCAGTTTTGTTTTATTTCACACTCTTAGTCCCCTCCTCTCACTAATCAATGCAGACCTGCTAAACCTATGGTGATCAGCATATTACCAGGGGGTATGCACTTAGAAAATGTGACATCCTCTTTAACCCTTATTGTTATTTGCTATGCTATGATAAGTCTGCTTTATACACAAGAGGTGGCAGCAGTGTATTACAGCTGCCACCTACCACGAGTGGCTGGGATCTAAGATAACTCATTTGCCAGTCACTGAACCCCCCAGATGCCACAGTCAATAGTGACAGTGGCATCTAAGTGTGTATAAACAAAGTAGTTAAAGTGTTACTGTCATCATAGAAAACTTTTGACAAATCATAGAGACATGTCAAAAGTTTTGATCAGTCAGGACCATACCGATCATCAAAACGAGCAAGGAGAGGACCGCAATACATGCCCCATAGACTTACATTATGAGCCCGACTGATCACGTGACACAGAGCCAGGAGAGGACTGCGATTGGTAGGGGTCTGACCAGTTAGACCCGGACCGATGAAAATATTTGACATAATGTTAAAAGTTTTCTATGATGACAGTGACACTTTAGGATGGCACTTGAGGGTCTAGTGAGGGCCCAGTGGCTTGCCACTTTACCACTCCTAGAAATATGGAAGTCCAAAATTCAAATAATTCATTCCATTTTTTATTATATTGAATTAAAGAATCTTGAGCCAAAGTCCATTAATATGTACCATATATGTATATGTACTATATACTGCAATACTGAATAATGAAAAAAATCTCACAAACTAAAATAAAATAAAAATTAAAACACCCTCTTTATAAACATAAACAAAAAAACAACTATGTCAGATTTGAATGTGGAAAAAAGATACCTAATACCGAGTTTTTGATCACCTCGCCTCCCAATAAACATTTATGAAATTTAAACATTTAAACATTAGTCATATCAACCCCAAAACATTATTTATAAAAGCTATAGCTCACCCCACAAAAAACAAGCCCTCATCCAGTTTTGCGGTGATCTTAATACAATAGCACTCTTTTAAACATAATAAAATGTAACAGAAGTTTTACTGCTATAGCACTGTTCGCCAGAATAAACATGTCATTTTAACTGTAAAACAGCATAAAAAACAAACCCCACACAAAATGGTAGTGTTGTACTAGTAGTAGTGTAGTGTAATAGTAGTGTATTTTCCATTTCACCCCACAAATATGCCATAACCAAACAGGAAGAGATCAATTGAAGCTAGAGGGGTGGGGAAAAGTCATTGGGCACTGACCTAATGATTAGTAGTCCCAATAACATGAAAGTAATGACAGGTTCCCTTTAAGGCCACTGATTTTTTTAAAAGTTTTTACATTTTACAGATTTTTTTTTTTGTAAGTATATGTAATGTTTTATAAAATAGTTTACTCCAATGCAATTTTTTATAAATCATCGCAAACCCTCCAAAGTCACAAATCCATACTAAGAAGAAAGGAGGCTCATCCTGTAGGTGTCTGCCAAATTCCCAGTTAGTTTGTGGACCTGTCATTTGGATATTTCCAGAGGTAGCTCACTAAATGACAATCTCTTTAATAATTCATCTCTTCAAAGTACACGAAAGGGAGAATAAACAATGAGCCTGACAACCTCAGCCAAAGTGTGGTTACTAATTACGCGGCACACAAAGTGCACTGCCGTCTATTAATTTTTTATGCCTTTGGTATAAAAGGGATAAAACACAGCGCAAAATCTCTGCTGGCGGATGAGGAAATTAAAACTTTTGTAGAGGATACAGGATAATCTGGAGATGTACAACCGTTATCTGAGTCGGATTCCCAACCACTGAATGAAATTTTTACAACTTTACAAAATGAGCCACTAGATACGGGAGGACAGTAGAAATGAATGGATGAACACTGCAACGTTGTTATTGAATGTTAGGGTGCAAAATTCGCAGTAAGGTTGAAGTTAGCATCTTAATGTGAATTGTGGGAGGACTAACATTTCTGGGGTTGTTACACTCTTAGGCCATGTTCACATGGCGTATGAGACTGGCCGTTTTGTGACCCGGCGAGGTCACAGAACGGCCGGTCTCATACGATCTGAATTGGGATGTGGGCGCACCTCAATTCCCCGTTGCACGCAATGGAGCGTGCGGCCAGAGTGAACATGTGTGAACTGACATGTCTGTGCGGCCGCTATTCAATGAATAGTTTTTTGTGTGGCCGGTGCGAATCCCAGCTGGGGCGTATATTATGTGTATACACTCCGCCGGGGATTCCATTCATTCACATACAGCGTATATTTTGGATAAATCACGGCAGTGTTGTGTGAACAAGGCCTTAAAAGGGGTACTCTGAGCGGGGAGGGGGCTTTTTTCCGTATGGCCGGGGAGGAGGTAGATGAGGGCAATGATGTCCCCTTACCTCCCACGGTTCCAGCGCTTGAGACGTAACGTTTTAAGTCCGCTCAGCCAGTCAGTGGCAGAGCCGGGCAGCACAGACCGGAGCGGTGCGATGCCGGACACGACACTGGAACCGGGGAGGTAAGGGGACGTCATTGCCCTCATCTACCTCCTTCCCGGCTATACACAAAAAAGCCCCCCAGCCCGGAGTACCCCTTTAAGTTTATCACCATCTCCAGTTTGTTATAGTTTTTCCTACTATTTATTTTGTTCTACAGCAGTTTGTAATGTAAATTATTAGAGGTCAGAGGTCAGTTATACTTTTATAAGTCAATTGCAATGGTATCATCTAAGCAGTTAAATCCATAATGCAATCTTAATGCAGCTGGGATACTTGATACCAGTAGGGCCCTGGAACTAGCATAATACAGACAAAAATCTTATTTGTATTTGCTCTGCTGTTAAATCAGTATCTTCTCCAAACAGAAGGAGACCCCATTCTGTCTATTCACCATGAGCTATTGACAAGTGTGACATGCTGAGCGACAGCCCTAAATATAACATTATACAATATCCAGAAAAGGTTGATGTGTCATAAAATAACTCCCAGCATGCTAAGGGACGCAGATTCACAACATCACTGTCTGCCCTACAGATTGCATTTGACCCCTGGGGCTCCCAGTAGTAGGACTCCTTGTCATCAGTTTATCTTTACGGGATTCTTCTAACAAAGGGTTTGTCTAAACCTTACTCAATAATAATAATGGATATGGTTCAATGTATAAAATATAACATCTTTGAACAGTTTATATATAGTCATATTTATTATCATTGGGCATCCAACATCAAAGATTCCCAGTGACTGTGATAACAAAGGAGACAGAATACTGGTGTAGGGCTATGTTTCCACTTTGTAATAATATTGGGGAAGGCAGTCATCTTGTAACATACTGTACGTACGTCAATAATGATCGTGATCATTATTAGTGGACGTCTATTTAACAAAATGTCCGCTTTCCCTGATATTACTTAGTGGGAGCATAGCCTCGCACTGCCTGGTCACCAGGCTGTTCAAATATTCAAATATTTCTTTAAGGAAAACTCTTGTGACCTGACTGTTTTAGTCAGTATATACCCCATGAAAAAAAACTATTCTAGATCACCTTTCTTATACCTTAGGGTGCTATTAGACGGACAGATGAGGGCCCGATCAATAATGTAAACAAGCACCATTCTGCTGCCCTTGCCCTAAACTGGCATACATTACCTCTTCACGCACCCAGTGTTCTTCTGCCCTCTTCCCAGAGCATCTTATAGACCCCCACTGACTAATGGGGTCTGTCCTGCATGCAGCACTATCCTTTCTGCCAATGCACATGTGAGCAGTCTTATATGCACAGAGCCAAATAATCCTCGCTGCACTGTAACAATAAGATCATTCCATGTAGATAAAAATGATATCTGGTATTTAGGAAGAATAGTCTTTGCTTACAATACAAGGATTTGTACTTTGCTGACATTTCTCTTTGCAGGGCATCTGCTTTCCAAAAGCCCTCGAAGATCTGCCATATAAGCACTTTATGCCTTTTTACATGTCATAATTAAAGGTGACCTCTGCCATCCTGATACAGCTCCAGAAATAAACAGGGTCATATCCTATAAAACAACGCTCATCGAGTGCCACACGTGCAATGCAGAGGAAATCTGTATTATTGCAGCCTATAGCTGATCATTTCAAAATGCACAGGCAGCGGCTATCAGGGCTTAAAGGGGATATAGACGTTTGTAATCACATAATATTACTCTAATCAGGCTAATCAGAGCTGTGGCTCCTTCACCTGTGTTGCAGCCTCCTTAAACAGCTGATCGGTGGAGGTGCGAGGAGTCAGAAAACAATGATCTAATATTGATGGGGACAGCGTTTCCAGGGTGCCCGGGGGGTGGGGGGTGGGCGCAAACAAATGACAATCAGCAAGATCAGTGCTAGTTTGCAGGGCCTTTACACAGCACAACAAATCAAGTGGCCCAGGCTGTGTAAACGGTCCTTGTATCATATGTGCAGGGAGACTGACAACACAGATATGTATATAGGATATACTGTACATATATAGTGATGTCCGTTTAAAGGGAATCTATCACTAGGTTTATGCTGTTTTAAATGAGAGCAGTATAAACTAGTTAAATAAATGCTAAACAGAAACTTATATCATTTTGTTCAGCTGTTCTCCTAATATGTAGGAGAATAGGATTCTTGCCATACCCCTCCCCCCGCCCTCCAGCTGCTGATTGTTAGTTTACTGCCTATACATAGCATGGCTAGATAACTGCCAATCAGCAGCTAATGGGTGGAATTTTCTGCTTCTCATGAATATCCAGGACTACTGGGCTCATGCGTATAATGGAGAGGACTACTTATTTATATTGGAGTCCTATTTCTTGTATATTTCTTGTTTCCCCCCATGTGAGTACCGATATGTGATCTGGTTTGTATTATGGTATGGTCCCCTGCACCCTGTTTTTAAATGTCCTTAGTGTATATGTTGTTTTTATGAGATGATTTGGGGATTTATGAATTAATAAAGCAAAAAGAGTTTGGGTCAAAATATTGTGGTGATATCTTTCTTTATTTGATTAACTATGGTTTTTCTTGTTGTTGGTTTATTCTTCTGAAAAGGATTTCACTGAATATCAGGTAAATAATTTCATAACTATAACAAACACAATCATCCACTGTGCATGTATTCTATGCTTTCAATGTAATGTATCTTGTGAAGAGACTCCACAAAAGGAGGCAGGTACAGCGGTGAGGTACGCTTCCTACCAGAAACACGCGTGCTACTTATACAATAACCTTACATAAGCAACAGTCACCAAAGTCAGGATAGTTTCGTAAAGCTGGATGAACCCTTTAAAGCGACTCTGTACTCACAATATGACCCCCCCCCAAACCACTTGTACCTTTGAATAGCTGCCTTCGGTGATGCAGTTATTGTGCTAAAAAACAACTTTTAAACTTGCAGCCCTGTGTAAAATTGGTGTGTCCTAGATTACCCATGTCCTAGGATTGCAACACCCCTCCGTCCCTCATCCCTGCCCTCCTCATCATTAGGAATGCCCCAGGAACATTTTCTCTAGGGATGGTCCGAACCTGGTTCGGGTCGGGTTGGTACGAACCCGAACCCTCGGAAATGATTCCCGCTGTCTGCCCTCTCCGTGGAGAGGGTGGATACAGCGGGAGGACCACCTGGAAAACTGGGATACAGCCATAACCATAGGCTGTATCCCAGTTTTCCAGGTGGTCCTCCTGCTGTATCCACCCGCTGCATGGAGCGGGCAGACAGCGGGTATCTGATGCCGAGCGTTCGGGTTCATACGAACCCGAACCTCGGCAGGTTCAGACCATCCCTAATTTTCTCCTATTCATCACCTGTGTGAACACTGCACATGAGCTGGATCATTAAGGCACCTGTGCAGTGTTCTGACAGGTGATGAATAGGAAAAATGGTGAAGAGGGCGTCGAGGAGGGACAGATGGGCGTCAGAATCCTAGGGCATGGGTACTCTAGGCCACGCCAATTTGACACAGAGCTGCAAGTTTAAAAGTTGTTTTTTAGGACAATAACTGCATCACCTGCCGAACAAACCCCAGGACAGATCTTGGATTAAAAGCAGCTATCCAAATGTACAAACGGTTTGGGGGTGGGGCGGGGTCAGATTGTGAGTACAGAGTCACTTTAAGCTCAATGGGAGCAGAGAGATCAAGATGCAAGAATACCTAAAATTCCTCCATAGATTTCAACCCCATTTTTTGTATTCAGGGATGTAACTATAGGAGCCCAAATCACCCTCTGCCACACAGTGGTGTAATATAAGACTAAAGTAGTAGTTTTTCTCCTTGAGGAGATCCTAGAGGATCCTGGAGACCATTCCATGTTCCATGGGGTAAAAAGTATGCATAGTAGCTCTCCTCTAAGGGCATGCTTTCTGCTGCTTATTGGCGGTAGCTTCTCAGTTTGTCACATGGTAAATAGAGATCTGCTATAAACACTGCACTAAGGTCCAGCAGTCGTATTATTACCACTCTATTCTGATGTGGCAAAAGGAACTAGAGCCAAGATACAATTACAACCTCTACAACCACAATGGCTACACACTTGCACATATCCATATTAGAGTATGTGATATACAGTATACAGATCGCTCTAGGAGGTCAATCAATGGGTTTAATATGGATGTTATTTTAATATTTTGTTGCATGTACAAAAAGGGGGCCTTTTACACGGGGCAATTATAGGCCAGCAGCATTGTTAGAAACGATATACGGCCAGTGTAAACGTGACATCGATCAGGGAAGGGGAAGGGGAAAAGGGGAAAACATCCTATCCTCAGCTAATAGTGTCTTTTGAGTCTGCTTTAAAATTCATTGTAATTAGCCGCACATCTTTTTGTGTATACAGGGTAATGTGTGACCGCTAAAAATGAAGGGAATATGTATATATGTATATAGGATATGTATATACCTGTGCTGTCAGTTTACAGATCACAAGCAGTGTATACGTACCATCCGTGCTGCTTGTGATCCGACATGTCACCAGTCCTTCAGCCTCCGGCTGTCTCTGGCCACCGGGACGCAGGGCCTGAACATACAGTTGGCTGCTGGAGTACTGGAGAGACATGGGCTGCTTGTTTGCACTCTGGATCATTCATGCAGCTTGGCAGCTTGATTTTTTGTGCTGATTGTGCTAATCTCGGTTATTTGTTGCCCTAGTGGCCGACAACTCTTTTAGTCTAATAGGACTTTAAAGCGACTCTGTACCCACAATCTACCCCAAACCACTTGCACCGTCGGATAGCTGCTTCTAATACAAAATCTGTCCTGGTGTCCGTTCGGCAGGTGATGCAGTTATTGTCTTAAAAAAACAACTTTTAAATTAGCAGCCCTGTGTCAAACTGCTTGCACCGACTCTCTGTCCCTCCTCCCTGCCCTTTTCACCATTGGGAATGCCCCAGGCAGGATTTCTCCTAATCATTACCTGTCTAAACACTGCATATGTGTTGGATCATTAGGGCCCATGTGCAGTGTTCAGACAAGTGATGAATAGGAGAAATCCTGCCTGGGGTGTTCCTAATGGTGAAGAGGGCAGGGAGGAGGGACGGAGAGACGGTGCAGACCTAGGGCACAGACACTCTAGGCCATGCCAATGTGACACAGGGCTGCAAGTTTAAAAGTTGTTTTTTTAGGACAATAACTGCATCACCTGCCGAACCGACCCCAGGACAGATCTTGGATTAAAAGCAGCTATGTGACTGTACCAGGGATTTGGTGGTGGGGGGGAAGATTGTGGCTATAGAGTCGCTTTAAGTCATAATTTAAAAAGTATAAAGAGTAGTCCAAAATAAAGTTAACATTTTCATTGCTCACTGAACAAAAATGCATTGTTTCTTTATACAAAATAGATGCACAAGCCCAATACTAGAACACCTCAGCCTAGGCATGTCAACACAATGAACCGATGTGATGTACAGGCTTCCCATTTCAATGTAAATTAGGCCTTTATTAGATATGCTGCAAGTGACTCCGTTCAATAAGAGACGCCTGCACTTCTTCAATTGTGCCAGCTCAGCAGTGCGTATTCTGCGAGTCAGAGCTTCAGCCGAGGGAACAGTGCACTGAACCCAATGTTACTGCAGCACTGGCAGCTTGATAAACCAATGAATCAATGTTTGTTCTCTCATATTCATTGGTGAATTAAAACACGCTTTGCAATTATTTGCCTAAGGTCTGCAAAAAATGAATCAATTGTCACAAACCTGTGCAGCGCGTGCTGAGCCGAAATCTAGACACTGCACAAACCTAGATAATGTAGAAGCCAATGGCCTAACTAGTATACTGGGCATAAATACAAAAAATTATTATGTATAAAACAAAAATAAATTAAAAAATGCCTCCTAAATATATTTGTTTTCATAGTCTGTTTCTTGGTCCGTAAAGCAAATGGGCTGTAAACCAGTCCAGGCTGGGAGATCATTGTTTCTTCTCTGAAGGGGAAGGAAGATAAAGCCCCCTGGGCACCACAATATTCTAGTCAGTGGGAACATTTCTCATTCACACTCTTCGGCCAAAGGACAAATGATTTTTCATCTTTCCACAAATATTTTACACATGGCTGATTTCTTTCCAGATAATGGTATGTTACTGGTTGGCTAAAACAATTGTGTAATGTGTATAAGCACCTTAAAGGGAACCCGTCACCATGAAAATGCTATCTTAGCTATCGGCATCATGTTATAGAGCAGAAGGAGCTCAGCGGATTGATATATATCTTTATGGGAAAGGATTCAGTATAACCTGTAATTTATTGATTGAAATCTCTGATGTTTCCATGCTAAAGAGTCCAGTCCATTGAGTGACACCGCCGACTGGACTCCTTACCACAGAATGAGCAGGGATTTCAATCAACATGTTACAAGTTATACTGAATTGATATATATCAATCTGCTCAGCTCCTCCTGCTTTATAACATGATGGTGATAGATTAGATAGCATTGTCTTGGTGACAGGTTCCCTTTAAGACAGTCTCTAGAAAGAAATGTAGAATACTCCCTAAAGGCGGCACCCTTAGAGTTGATAAAGTCGACATTTAAAAAAAAAAAAAAAGCTACCACACGTTGACTGAAATGGACCAAATGATCGATTTAGCAAGAAATAAGCAAATTCACAGTAAGGCTATGTTCACACTGCCTAAAAGTATGGCCGTTGATGCCATCGGTCCACTAGGTAGTGTAAACATAGCCTAATAATAAAACAAAGCACTTCGTCATCTCTAAAATACGCTCATCAGCCTGCTTCCATTTAACTGACTGCCGCTACGTGCCACTCCTCCCTGGATGCTGGGGAAAGCTGGATCCAGTCCTGGGAAAGATATTGAAGTGCTTCGCTTCGTTATTACTGTGAATTCGGTCATCTCTAGCTGTAGCCAAATGATGACTAGAATGTTATCGTCCAAAATGTGTTAGAAATTTTTAGACGCTAGTCAGACAAAGGATTGTTCGGCCAAGAAAGATCTTTCATTTATGTGATGTGATGACACACAGCCTCATCTCTGTGTGAAGGGTATAGTGTTAATGTTCTGTCCTCTAGCAATACAACAGAGTTTCTATCTATTACCATTGATTATGAGATGACTCTGCCGACCTTGTCCCAATCTACACAGCAAAACTTAGGCCAGAATTATTATACCTTTATGTGTATTCCAAAGCCTTACTTAATCATTAAAATTTAAGATTTTATTTGAGATATAGTAATAGATAAAGCAAGTCTAAGGTCAAATAAACCAAGATGTTTTTATTACCTTACATTTTTACCACTGTTTTGTTGAATAGTACTAAAAGACTTGTCTTTTTTATTACTTTTCCCATTCTTTGAAATGAGAATACCCTTGTGAAATCCTCATCTTGTTTCTATGCCAACCGTTCTAATATCAAGATAAAGTTTTACACTTCATAGCTGGAGATGACATCTACCTTCTCTCTGGCTGAATCCTGACCCATAATGAGGCTGATCTGATCTCCATTCAATCACAAACTGAGAATTGGAGTTACATAATAGTGAACATCTAAGGTACATCACGGTGGTTACATTATACGTCTCGAAAGAATAGAAAATTACACAAAAAACTTTATCAGGTCATGTTCATTAACAGAAGAACTTACCAGATTTCCAACAACCAGAACATTACTAAATTCGTTAGTAATTGGATAATGCTCCATGGCCATAAATAACGTGTTTAGAACAATGCAGATTGTAATCGCAAGGTCGACAAATGGGTCCATCACGATTACGTTGAGTACATGCTTTATTTTCAGCCACGCATCACAGCAGTCCCATATCAAATACGTGTTGGCAAATTTGTTCCAACAAGGTGGACATTTTTGCCTGGATTCTTCCAACTCTGTATAATGCAGAAAGACAAACCAAAAGAAAAAAAGTTAAATTACAATAGGCATATATAAATTCTCCTAAATTCTCCAGCATTCTTCAGTGATAAGCACTGGGGTCACTGCAAAGGACAACCTCAATATTTATGCATGGAGGGATGGTTCAGAGGGGCGGATTGGTGTATTGAGGGGGTAGCTTCTCCCTAATGCAACAAAGCTTACATAAATTTACCTAATTTACATATTGATTAAAGATTTACCCAAATCATAAAAGGATGAAAGTAAGACAATTACCTTCATTCTCAGCATCCCTGGCCGTACGGAAAAATCACAGCAGATTAGAGTCTTCTAACCTGAGGTTAGTATTTGTTTAAATGTTTAAATCAGTGTCCTTTCAAACAACTTCCCTCCATGTGATAGCCAAAGTGATTCTGAACATAATTGGTAAATCCCTTCCTTTACTAAAAATATAGTCCTAAAGTCTTGGCCACTAGGAAGGACATTTAAGAAGACCAGCATACTCGTACACAAGTCTTAACTTAGGCCTGCCCCAAATTACCCGCCGGATTCACTAAATCGGCCTGACCTGCCTAACAGGGGCCTAATCTCCTGAACAGGTGCAGATTTCTGCCAAGATTTAGGCATAAATCATGGTAAATCTGGCACTGAGGGAGGCCACACCTCTTCCCTGCCTTTTCCTCTGCCCCCACCCGCCAATGGGGCTAGTGGGGAATATGGCTGGCGTACACTAGGGAAAAGGGGTAAATATACACCATCCATCTAGAGTACGCCAGGAGTGCAGCTTTTTATAAATCTCCCCTAGGTATCTATCTTCTTTGCAATCTGCTGTCCACTGCTTGTTACCAGGGGATTTCTGTCTCTGGTAACAGAGAGACCCAGGTCAAAATACAGTGAATAAAGGTCAGGTTTAGCATCTGCTATGTGCAGATGGGGAGAACCTGGGCTGTGTACCCACACTGGTTTTAGAATGAAAACCAAGGCTTCCCTCTGATCTTTCACCACCCATAATGCCCAGGGCAGCTATCCCTTGCGGCTCAGGGTAACTCATTAATTCTTGCTGTTATCTCCTGCTTTTCTGCTCACGGAACACTTTGCAAACCCTGTACAGTAGCCCCCACCCCCACCCCACCCCTCTCTCACATGACATTTATATTAGTGTACTGTGTAATACATCCCCAATATAAAGTAGGCCTGTCCAGTACACTTTCACCATCACATTGTCATCGTATAGTAATATGGACTAAGTGTTGTACTGTACTGTGATTGGCTAGACAATTAGAATAGTAAGTAACTCTATGAAGTATTAGCACTTAAATCTCCTCGTCCTCACTCTGAAGGGTTAATCTAACATATCCAGACGGGTTTTTAAAAATATTTTAAACAACAGCCTTAAAAAGAAATAATTAGAGTTACTCACCCTCCAGATCCACCCTTGCTGCGGTTCCAACACTAGCTAGTCCCTGCTGATCTACACTTCCTGTTTCCATCACTACACACAGGAGGTAACTGCAGCACCCCCTGATTGGCTAAGTGAGCATTTTCTGTGTGTTGAAATGAGACCAGGATCATCAGGGACCGGTAAGTTTTGAAACAGCTGCAGCAGTGAATCAGGGAGGTGAGATAACTCTTATAGGCAGGGACTCTTCATAAACAGCAAGAATGGGAAATTAGGGAGGCGAGTAACTTTTTTTCTTTTTTCTTTAGCCAGCCTGACTCCTTTTAACAAGATATTTGTCTTACGGGACAACCACATTATTGGTCCCACTACAGTATCTAGCTCTGCGAAGGTGAACAAAACGCAAAGTCAAGAAGATAACACACTTTATTCCTAAATAAAAATTCTAACATGCAATTGAAATCCTTGCCCAGCTTAGGAGTCCAGTGGGAGGTCTCAATGAATAATTGACAGATTGTCTGTATATGTATACATAGGATAATTTTTTACTCACCGTAAATTTTCTTTCCTGTAGTCCGAAGCAGCAGCACAAATGGGGAAGATCCTATCTTCCTGCAATGGTAGGACAGATGGTACTAATAAAAGATTGATTAGGAGCCCTATAAGAAGGCCATACAGACCCCTCCTCCTTGTGTCAATTCTAACGACAAAAAAATAAATAAATTAAAATTCATAGTAAAATCTTAGTTAATAAGGCATTAAAACAATCAAGGTATGCTGCATAAATAGTTTGTTTAAATCAGGGCGGGAAGTCTGTGCTGCTGCTTCGGACTACAGGAAAGAAAATTTACGGTGAGTAAAAAATTATCCTTTCCCTTTACGTCCTCAGCAGCAGCACAAATGGGGATATAGCAAGCTATGAAAACAGACTAGGGAGGGCCATTACATTACAGAAGACAGAATGGCTGAGCCAAAAACTGGTTGACTCGTGAATATCTAGTCTATAGTGCTTGACAAAGGTAATGACGGACGACCATGAAGCAGTCCTGCATATTTGTTCCAAGGGTACAGATCTTTTTTCAGCCCATGTGGATGATATTGCCCTCGTTGAATATGCCTTGATTGCACCAGGTACCTGTAATCCAGCTTCTTGGTAGCATATGGAGATGACTTCCCTTATCCATCTGGACAGAGAAGCTTTGGATGACTCGCATCCTTTGTTTTTCCCTGCAAAGGATAAAAACAAGTGGTTAGATTTCCTGAAGGAGTTTGCCCGTTCAATATACATGCTCCAAGCCCTTCCCACATCTAAGGGATGAAGCTCCTTCTCTCCCGTGTTGGCAGGAGTAATGGATTGTAACAATGGAGATGTGGAAGAGACTTTCACCCACCAGGCTTCAAACATCTTCTTTACCTTCAGGTAGGTTCTGTAGGCAGTTGTGGCTCTGGACTGCAGAAGAGTGGTCACCACTTTGACAGCATATCAATTCCCACCTTGTTGACGGCAGTCAAGCTTCGGACAAGCCTGCCCTCTTGAGTTATTAACTGAGGGTATACAGAAGCCTCCAGATTATTCCTATGGAATTAGCGCCATGCTTTTAGATAATAAGAGGCCATCATGAAACCAGAGACTTGCTACTTGCAAGATTTTTAGACTCTGCCCACACCTGGCAGGGACGCTGGAAATAATCTCTGCTACTCTGTGTCAGTAGCTGGGGAGACTGGGAGAGTTCCCAGAAGATTGTTAGGCAGGGGGCTCACCATTGTGAACCATGCCCTCTTGGGTCAATAGGGGCAAATGAGGCTGACCAAGGCCCAACCTTGTCTCAGATTCTGCAAGACTCTGGGCTTTTTAGGAGTGAGGAAAAAAGGTTTTCCAATTTGAACCTTCAATAGGAATAGGTCTATTCTCCATGCGATTTACCAGAAAGCTTCTGGTCCAGAGACCGTTCTTCAGACAGGATTACATCGCAGCATAGATTGCCAGCAGACAAAATGCCCCTGCCTCCAGTAGTAATGCTACTGATTTAGTGCCCCTAAAAAGATCTATATGCGCCATCCTAGATGCGGTTTTGATCTTATACTGATAGCTTTCCATAGATTGATGTGCTGGAGTGGACTAGTATTCCCTTCATATGTTGGATGCCAGCAACATCTCTAATGGGGATTAAGGCTCCTTTGCTCGTTGCTCCTGCATACAAGCGCCCCACTGTGTGCTTGATACATCAATGGTTTTCTCTACCCACTTTATTGGGAGACTGTTGCCATTGAGCAGGGAAAGCTATCCTTGTCTCTGGGTGTTATTTCCAGTGTAGACATAAGACCCAAGGGTATCAGATGAAGTGACAGCAACTGGGGAGTGCCGAGAACCCAGACTTGTGTCAACTTCTGTAATCTCTCTGGAGGAAGAAAGTCACAGACTGGGGATCTATTCTCCTCCCTAGGAATTGTCCCATGCCAGAAACAATGATGAGCTTCAATTTTCTCAGACAGTCAAAGTACAATAGACATCACCTTGGTGACTGTAGATGGAGCCAAGATGATTCCAGACAGAAGGGCTGTAAATTGAAAAGAATTCCAATTGCCTTGTACAAAGGGTCTTGATGTAAAGGAATATGCAGCTTTTGTCTGTAGACAGGTACATGTGGGTATACATGGCCAGATAACGTCCTTCTTCTAGGAGGGAACTAGAGCATAAATCCTCCATACAACCGCCTTCTCAGAGAAGGCCGTATACAGGTACATGCAGGTATACCTGGTCACATAACATCCTTCTTCTAGGAGGGACCTACAGATCATAGATCCCACATACAGCACCTTCCTCAGAGGAGGCTGTAAACAGGTATACACGGTCAGATAACATACCTCTAGGAGGGACTCACAGATCATAGATCCTACATACAGCACCTTCCTCAGAGGAGGCCACATACAGGTATACACGGTCAGATAACATCGCTCTAGGAGGGACCCACAGATCAAAATTCAATATGGTAGCCTTTCCTATTATATAACACTGGTACAGACCTCTCTCATTATGGAAATAAATTATCAGAAAAGACGTAGTCACAAGTTCTTGTTCCCATCCCCAAGGCCTCCGAGACATCTGGTCCTTCTTGTGCAGGATTCTTTCCTTTACCTTCCGTACTAGAATTCCTACGGAATGGGGAACAAAAGTAGAAGTTCCTTCTCTTCTTATTAGACTGGGGCAGATAATGGACCTGATCATAAGAAAAAAAGAACTTTCATGAGAATGTCCAATACAGATCCAACTCTCTTTATATTGGAGTGAACATCTGCCCCCTTACAACAAAGGACCAGTCTCCAAACCGTGGGGATCGGGCAGCCAAGTATACTGCTCAGCTATAGTAATATAGACATTTATTTTATTCATTAATTATTATTATTATTATTATTATTATTATTATTATTTTCTGAACAAGGTCTTTGTGCGTCTGAAGGAGCCATGACCTCGGACTCCATCCAGTTCAGCCTGTAGATTATCATTCAGATGTAAAATCTTAAGCAGTCATTGTCTCTGAGAAAAAGTTGCAATCTACAAATGAATTCCCTGCCACCTGAAAGTGGAATCTTGCAGGATCTGTACGCCTCCAGAAGTTCTGTTACCAGAATCCTGCTACATCCAAGGATGGAAGTTGTGCCAGACTGACCGGCCGACTAACAGACTAGTGCAGAGTGCCTGGAATCAGACACACAGGTGCACTGAATATGCAACCAGCAATCCTAAGGCGGTGTTCACACATAGCAGCTTCATAGCTTTACTGCATCCTTCAGTACACAGAAGCTCCATAGGGTCACTGCATCATCTGATATCAGTATTACAGAGTGTAACTAGACAGCAGGTGTACACAGTATTACAGAGTAATTAGACTGCAGGTATACACAGTACACATCCAGCATCTCTAAGCATGTAGCTTCATAGGTCACTGCATTATCTGATAACAGTACTAATCAGATAGTACACAGATGTACATGTCTACAATCCTAAGGCCATGTTCACACACAGTAGCTTTACTGCATTCTTAAATAGCAGCACTGGAGCAGCGCAAAAAAACTCCATAGAATCACTGCATCATCTGATGGCTGTATTATGGAAAGTAATCAGATAGCAGGTGTATCCAGTACACATCCAGCAGCTCTAAGCATCTGCTCACACACATAGCTCCATACGGTCACTATATAATCTGATAGCAGTATTAGGGAAGTAATTAGATAGATCAGTACACAATTAGCAACTCTAAGGCTGTGTTCACACACAGCAGCTTCACAGGGCACTGCATCATCTGATAGCAGTATAGTGAAAGAAATCAGACAGCAGGTGTTACACAATACACTACAATTCTAAGGCAATGTTCACACACAGTGGCTTTATAACTTCACTGCATTCTTAAATAGCAGCACACAGAAGGTCCACATGATAACCATCATCTGATAGCAGTATTAGCGAAGGTAATTAACCAGCAGGTGTACATAGTACACAACTAAATTCTAAGGCAGTGTTCACACACAGTAGCTTCACTGCATTCTTAAATGTTAGCACACAGAAGGTCCACATGATCACTGTATCATCTGATAGCAGTATAGTGAAAGTAAATAGACAGCAGGTGTATAGTATACAACTAACAATTCTAAGGTCGTGTTCACACACAGTAGCTTCACTTCATTCTTAAATGGCAGCACTGGAGTAGCACACAGACGCTCCATAGGGTGACTGCGTCATCTGTTAGCAGTATTAGTGAAAGTTATTAGACAGGAGGTGTATCTACCACTACACAATAACTCTAAGGCTGTGTTCATACACAGTTTTATAGCTTCATTGTATCATCTGATAGAAATACTGGAAAAGTAATCAGACCGCAGGTATACACATTACACAACTACAATTCTAAGGCTGTGTTCACACACACAATTTCACTGCATCATGTGGTAGCAGTACTATAGAAAGTAATTTAGGCAGCAGGTGTTCACAATGCACAAATAGCAGCTCTAGGGTTGTGTGCACACACAAACACACAGTTTTATAGCTTCACTGCATCATCCGATGGCAGTACTATGGAAAGTAATGAGGCAACAGGTGTACACAATTAGCAGCTCTAGGGCTGTGTTCACATACAGTTTCAGAGCTTTACTGCATCATCTGGTAGCAGTACTATAGAAAGTAATCAGGCTGCAGGTGTGCACACTGCACAACTAGCAGCTCTAGGGTTGTGTGCACACACACAGTTTTATAGCTTCACTGCATCATCTGATGGCAGTACTATAGAAAGTAATGAGGCAACAGGTGTACACAATTAGCAGCTCTAGGGCTGTGTTCACACACATACACAGTTTCATAGCTTCATTGTAGCAGTACTGGAGAAAATAATGAGACAGCAGGTGTACTAAATACCCAACTAGCAGCTTTAAAGCTGTGTTCATGTATACACACTATAGTTACATAGGTCACTCATATAGTGAAGCAGTCTAAGGTCACTCATATAGTGAAGCAGTCTAACAGGACTTGCACAACCAATGTTAAAAAAAAAATTAAAGACATTGAAACGAAACATTTGAGGCGTAAAAGTATCATACAACATATATATCAAATAATCCTCCTGACACACAGGCCAGGCTTCCAGCTCAAAAGAAAAAGCAGCATATCTTACCTTGCTGAAGTATCAAGAAAATTAGCAGCCACCCAGGTGAGGACACAGGTCTGGCAGCACCATGATACTTACTGCAGCAGCCGCCCAGGTGAGGACACAGATCTGGCAGCACCATGATACTTACTGCAGCAGCTTCCTGGCTTCCCTCACACAGCGGCTTCATACAGCAGAGAAGCTGAGCGATAACTCTACTAAAAAGTAAATAATCTCCTCTCTGATACAGCAGAGCAGGAAAAACAACATTTCTATAAAATTTTCCCCTCTCCACACGACCATGTGGAAAGGAAGAATCTTTGGAAAGGAAAGTCAGACACAAACATAGGCCTGAGCCTGCTTCCCTCTCCTACCACCTGTCCCACAGGAGGACAGAAAAAAACACAAGGAGGAGGGGTCTGTATGGCCTTCTTATAGGGCTCCTAATCAATCTTTTATTAGTACCATCTGTCCTACCATTGCAGGAAGATAGGATCTTCCCCATTTGTGCTGCTGCTGAGGACGTAAAGGGAACTAGTAATAGCTGTCAGTCACTGTGGTGGAACACCTGCTAGACTCTTAGGATCCATTTACACAGAAAGATTTGAAGCCAAAGCCAGAAACAGACAATAAACAGAGATCAGGTCATAAAAGACAGCCTGAGATTTCTCCTCTTTTCAAATCCATTCCTGGCTTTGGCTTCAAATCTTTGGCAGATAATCCTTCTGTGTAAATGGACCCTTAAAGTGACACTGTCACCTCCTTTTTGCATTCTAACATCTCTACACAGGTGTAAAGGGAAAATTTAGCGTTTTTCATACCTTATTTCATATCATACGTCATGGTGTTTGTTCAAGTAAAAAGTGTCCTTTTATTAACTGCAGATTGTATTAAGTGGGTGTGGTCTCACGGTATTAGCACCACTTAGCCCCGCCCATAACGGCACATTGATCCCGCCCCCTTGATGCCCACTGGCCGACGAGGGGGCGGGGCCAACAGTGCCGTTGTGGGCGGAGCTAAGTGGCGCTAATGCCGTGAGGCAACGCCCACTTAATACAATCTGCAGTTGATAAAAGGTCACTTTTTACTTTAACAAACAACATGACGTATGATATGAAATAAGATATGAAAACCACTAAATTTACCCTTTACACCTGTGTCGAGATGTCAGAATGCACAAAGGAGGTGACAGTGTCACTTTAAGCACAAAGTATGCAGGTGTTTAATTATTTGATATAATGATGATTGGATAATTGTAATGATAATTATAACTGGATAATCATACTTAAGTGTATTCGGAAAATCTATTGATTTTCAATGGACAGAAAGCTGGAAAAAATAGTCTCTCTGGATACTACTAAAAACATCACTCATCCTAACATTAAAGCTGTATACAGAAAGTGACAAGAGTTTTGTAGGGCCAGCACTATAATCTGCCTACAGCATTGGCAATCTAGCATCTCCACGTCTACACTGTGTAAGTCAATGTGAATGACAAGAGGCTTCTGTCAGCAGATCTTTGAGACAGACAAAGCAAATGTGAACTACCAGTTAAGAAAAGAAAAGGTGGCAATTTCTCCCAGAAAAAAAAAATATAAAATATAGATGGTGGAGTAATATATTTTATGAAAAAAATAGGGATTATAAGTAATTAATACCTGCATTTTCATGTGTAAAAGAAAAGCCTAAGGAAAAAAAATATATATATATATAAAGAAACAAAAACAAACAAACAAAATACTATTTGAAGCCTGTGCTGTGGTTTAAAACTAATGCCATAGAGTCAAAAAAGTACTAAAGGTGCACTTGTAGCAACTGAATTTTTTGCAAATAATAATGCTGGAAGAAGTGCCAGGAAAAAGAAAACCCATAACCCATTCTGAATGGGAAACCACCTTAAAGGGGACCTGTCACCATGATAATGCTATCTAAGCTCTCAGCATCATGTTTTAGAGCAGATGAGGTTGAGCACATACATATATATATTCAAATGGAAAACATTTTTAGGAGTCCAGTGGGCAGTGTCACTCAATGATAGGACCAGCCACTGGACTCTTAAAGGAAACCAATCAGCCGAATTGGGATTATTTGGTTCCTTGCAGCACTGTATAAAGCTCCTGTGTAGCTAGCAGCTAGTATTGGCGGTGTCTGCAGCAGCAGTAGTTTTATACCCAAGAAAATTACGTTTAATCCCCCCGTGCACGGCAGGAAGTCATCTGAGCGGTTCCCTGTAGGGATGGTCCAAACCTGCCGAGGTTCGCAATGATTCCCGCTGTCTTAAACCTACGTGCAGAGGGTGGATACAGCGGGAGGACCGCCTGGAAAACCGGGATACAGCCACAGCCATAGGCTGTATCCCAGTTTTCCAGGCGGTCTTCCCACTTTATCCACCCTCTCCACGGAGGTTTAAGACAGCGGGAATCATTGCCGAGAGTCTGGGTTCGTACGAACCCGAACCTCGGCAGGTTTGGAGCATCCCTAGTTCCCTGTCTATGTCTAGTTACTGGCACCTCTCCCTGTCAATCATCGGCCACGCGCGCTGATAGGCAGAGAGCGGTGACTAAACAAGGGCCCCAGTTATGATCGGCGTTTGAATCCTGCTGCCAGAAGAAGGTGGATGCAGCTGAGGACTGCTTAGAAAACACGGATACAGCCATAGGCAGTCCCCATGCAAACCCAAACTTTTGGCAGGTTTGCTCATCTCATCTACAAGGTTGTAATCAAAACACTTGGGGTTTGGAGGGTTGTGTTTGAAGCACACTGTAAATTAGGCCCCATCCCCAAATGCCCGGCCAGATGCACTAAGAGGCGCATTTCTCTTAGTGAATTTGGACCAGTCTGCACTTTTGGGTGGAGCGAAAATCGTACTCCTAAGCAGGTGTAGATTTCCACCATGATTTCAGGTGTAAATCATGGTAAATCAGGCACATAAAGAAGCCTTGCCTTGCTGCGCCCCTTTTGCCTGCCCATCGGGCAAGCGGGGGGATACGGTAGACATATTCCAGGGAGAAGGGGTGAGTCTGCGCCTTTTCCCTGGAGTATGCTCAAGCCGCAGCAATGATATATGCCCCCCATTTATGTCCAGCCCCCGAGGACATAGATAACAAATAATGTGTCTACTGGTTTCAGGTTACTGCACAGAGAAATCATGCATGAATCCCTAAAAGATGTCTTTACCTCAAATCTACACAATGCCAACATAATCCCAATTAAAAAAAAAGAAATAAAGAGCCAACATAGTCCCAATAAACACATATACTTAAAGTACACTATATATGCATAAACTGCCTATTCATGTAAACAGTAGAGTACCTTCCATCGTGTTGGTGAGATTGCTAGCTATACTCAAAGCTCGCTGTCTCAATATGGGATCTTCCAGTAAGTCCATGGAAACATGATAGGAACTTAATCTTCTTTTCCGTAAATCATTTTCTGTGTTTGTACCCTATGAGAAAAAACACAAAGTTACTAAAGAAGATTTTAGGGATGGTTAAATGGTGTCTGTCTATAGGTGCATCATGCATCAAGCAACTAAATGTAGCTAATCTGCCATCTCAAATTAAAGTTATTAAACTGGCTTCTATGTCCGTAGTTGCATTGCTTACTGCATGCACTAGCAAATTTTTTTTCCGGGTGCTTTTTTTTTCTATAGTGCCGCATTGGATAGCTAGTTATAACATAAAATATGGCATGCCGCACTTTTTTCTTTTTTTTTGCCAAAAAAATTGCAAAAATTACTGTAAAATTACAAATAAAAGTTTATTAGTGTTTTAATAGGAACCTACAACCTCCATACAGTGTAGACAGCCAGCTATCTGTACTAGTATGCCAGTCTTTAGTTACATCACAAGTAGCTGAGGGATGGTGAATCAAATGATGATCTTAGTGTCTAAAAAATCGGCTGTCACCAGTGTCCATTACTTCTAAAGATGTCAGGAAATTGTTTTATTTTATTTTATTGCTATAAAATTTAAATTGGTGACAGTGATGAGCGAGGAAATTAGGCAGTCAGAGTCCATTTTGTTTAATATAATACATGGTAAATGCTTTGCAGGTTCCTACAATATGGCTTGTTGCTAGGAATACAATGCCCTAACGCTATGGCCTGTTTTATAGCGTTGTCAGGCAGTGCAGTTGTCAGGTACCATGATCGATTCCAACTCAAGGCCCTGGTGAGGGGTTCTGTACCTTGGTACTGAAGGGCATAATAAACCACAATATGGGACAAAGTAGGTTCTACGACTAATAAAATGTTAGTAATATTTTAGGGGTAGAGAAAATTATTGTTTAAACCAGTCAAGCCCTTTTGCCTGCCCTTAATTTAGTGGCAATTTGTTCTAAGCTGAAGACCTGCCTGATCTGACTGGTTGCTAGGGAAGTGTTTGAAACTGGTTGTTAGGCAGTTTATCCCAACTACCAGTTTGTCAGACAAGACAAGGCTGATGTCAGAGATGGGTGGAGCAACTTGACTGAAGTAAAAACATGCAGTCCATCTCGGCTTCAGTACTAATCAAATGTTTCCTAAAATAAATTTCATTAGAAGATCCCTTTAAATAACTTACATTGTTATGAATTTTATGCTTTTCTTAAAGGGGGTGTCTGCTGAATCCATCTCCTTTTCTTTCCTTTATATACATTGTGATGTGCTGCTAGTAACAATGACCCGAACCATCAAGGAGTCAGCCTACAAGCTCCACCCTACAGACTCATTTATAGGTGGACAAACCCACTGGACTCATTTGCACTTAATTTAAATTAAATGAAAAATGGTGTAATGGGTGATATCATATATTACTCCTAAGAAAACATTTCAATAGAATGCTAAGGCTAACTAAAACAAAAATCTAGTCACACACTTCCTGATATGATTTAGATATGTATATATTCTTATAAGAGAATACCCATGAACCACAAACCCTGTATCCTGAGGCTCCGGAAATGTGCAGATGTCAGTTGTGATAGTAGATAAAACGTTCTTTCTGTGAGGTCAATCTCCCTTCAGAATGTGCATTGTTTTTTAGGCTTGAAATATGACATTTATGAATATTTTATGTCACCTATTTTATGTGTTCTGTGTTATGTGTGCATTAGATTAGGTTAGACTGTTAGGCTTAGGTAAATGGGGATCTCCAGGATTCGAAAAAAAACACAGCTACTTTCGTGCAAAAACAGCACCACACCTGTCTTCAGGTTGTGTGTGGGATTACAACTCAACTCCATTCACTTCAATGGAACTGAGCTGAAAACCCCACACCCAAACTGCGCACAAAGAGTAGCCCTGTTTCCGGAGTAAAGCAGTCATGTTTAGCTAAGCCTGGATTACCTCTTTTGCAGTCCGTTTAATAGATGCATTTTTAAGTGGTTGCTTTTAACAAACAAAAAAAAAAATGCATTTTTTGGCTAATAAACCCAATCACAAAGTTTCTTAAAATCGCCTGTACTATTGATTTCTGCAAAAAAAAATAAATAAATAAACGACAGTGACACTTTAAGGTAATCCAACAGACTCCATCATGTGAATGTTTGGCACAGCATAGTGTTTTGAACAATACAGATGTGAACAGAACATTAGGATGCATTCATACTGTAGTGTATGTCTGACAAGCAACAAAGGCTCCATTCACCCGATGGAGGAAGAAAGAGTGTCCATGCATGTGGAAAACCATCCTGACATTTGGAAATTGAACAATCAGTCTAGAATCAGTGATGTTCTCTGCATAATGTTTTTCTGTAAGGACCAGTTCACACTACGGAATCAGTACCAAGATTCCGGGTGGAACTCCTCCGCGCGGACTCCTGCCTTCTATCAATTACAATGGGAGACCGGGGCCTAATACCATAGAACATTATTGGTTTAATAATCTGTAGGTTTGTATTATATTTATATACATTATATTATATTTTAGTCGGCTATATCCTCTGCGAGTGGTGGGTTTGACCATCAGTATGGGGGCTCTCCCAACAGATGGTGTCAATAGAGATAGGAGTGGTGCATGATAGAAAATCACCACTCAATCACTAATTTACTAATACCACTAATTTACTCAAAAGTATACTCACTACCCTAGATGTACCCTAAATAGCAATAAAGTATGTGTTGAACCATACCTTGTTAGCTGAACATAGGATTAGTGTATAGTAAGGTCTAAAGGTTGATAAAATATGCAGTTAGTATATTATAGGCCTTGCAAAAAGCAGTCACATTCAAAGCTTGACCAACCAAATAATTTGTTCCTGGTGGAAGCACTCTACATAGGCTACCATGCCTTAACTATTTGAAACTTCCTTACATTGTCGTCAGAAGCTGGTCTATCTATTATCACCTCTGGCAGTAGTAGTCCAGCAGGCGATGTTGGAGCAGACGGACCACCGAACAGAGAGACCACTCCATTGCAGTCGACGGTGCTGTGCATCTTGCCGTTCGCTGGAAGCACTGGCATGGTTCTTGATGCTTTGCTGGTTTGACTAAAGTTGCTTCCCCGTCTTTGTCTGTGAGGTACAAACAAGGATCCTCGTCTACTCTCATTGTCTTCGAATGTGCTGTGTTCGTCATCCGCAAAGTCATTTTCCGATGCCACATCCTTCCCACGGCCTAGGAACATGCTGAACATGCTGGTCCTGCTGTTACGCCTCGGCGTGACATCATTGCGGACATCCAGCAGAGACTTTTATACAATGAAAAAAAAAAATATTAGAAATGTCAATTAATAAATTAAGTCTGCTAGAACCAAATAATCAAGTAACAAATACAAGTTGTAGACTAGAGATGAGCGAACCTGGAGCATGCTCGAGTCGATCCGAACCCGAACTTTCGGCATTTGATTAGCGGTGGCTGCTGAACTTGGATAAAGCCCTAAGGCTATGTGGAAAACATGGATACAACCAATGACTATATCCATGTTTTCCAGACAACCTTAGAGCTTTATCCAAGTTCAGCAGCCCCAGCTAATCAAATACAGAACGTTTGGGTTTGGATCGACTCGAACCCGGTTCGCTCATCTCTATTGTGGACATATAACCCGGGCATAAAGTTTCCCCAGTGGGATGAAACTCCCGCCCCTTCCACTGGGGGTGGTCCGCCCTGCCTCCAGTGCTTCAGCCTGGGGTGGTGCTCGGCAATAGACCAGCGGTGTGCACAGGAAACGGGCCGCAGTACAATAAAAAAGGAAAGCGGCACCGGCTTTCCTGATGGTACATACGCTTTAATGGGTTTATTACCAAATGATACTTCATGATAGCTAAAGAAAAGCAAGTGTTCACCAAAGACTTGCATTAGGTCCTACAAGGTGTCACGCCAAACCCTGTTTTAACAAGGTACTTGCCAACCAATGTAGTTGACTACTACTTTAGTGTGACAAGGAAATTTCAACAAAACGTAATCTGAAGCAGCACAGCAAGGAATGGGTTGCACAAAGCACTAAACGGCTACTGCTGAGATGAGAGAGAAGCCTTGATTTACCTTTCAGGTAAACATAGATGTTCCTGAGAATGGACATAGTTAGCAGGTACACAACCCAGACTCTCTCCTCCTCTCCTGCACACAGCAGAAGCTAAGCCCCACCCCACATTTTTGTGTTCTGTCTTGCGTCTGTTTCTAGAGACAGAAGTCCCCTGATAACAACAGTGAACAGGTAACTGCAGGTAAGGGGACACCTACTGGCCAAGACTTTAGAGCTAAATGAAACAATTTACAGAATCACATGGTGACCATTCAAAGAAAAAGTTTACAAAAATACAAGAGTCAAAATGTACCTCATGGGGTGACGAGGTCTTCGTCAATCTAATTCCATCATAGAGGAACTTTTTCAGGTTGCTTTCTGATGTGGATTTGTGAAACTTTTCATCATCGCCCTTTTCATCTCCATCTCCTTTCTCTCTTTGATGCCGTTTCTTTCTTCGGTTTCTTCTTTCTTTGGCACTTTTCGAGCTTAACTTGGTACTTTTTGAACTTAACTTTGAAGCTGCAGATGAACTCTCAGACAGTCCGCCATAACCAGTTCCACCACTAAACTCTCTAGAGCCAAGAGCTGCCTCTTGAGCTGCAAATGCCGCTGCCTAATGGAGGAAAAAGAGGAAATTCAGAGTGATATTGCTATTCATTTAGAAAGTACTGGTCGGGATACAGATTGATTGTTATGGGCAAGTCCTCTTCTTTCCCCATGAACTCATTTTGACAAATCTCCACACTATGCTCAGGATAACAATAAAGCAGGCTTTCCCTGAATACAGAAATCAATAAGTCATTACAGAAGCATTACAGTAACCAATACTTGCAATGGAATCAATGCTTTTACTCCACTTAGTCAATAAAGCAAGGCTGCCTAAGAGAAGGCAAGAGGAGGTTATATAAGTGAGATTAGTAAACAAGGCAGTATATAGTACTACTCCAAAAATGATGAAAAAAGGCCAGAAAGTGAGGACAAAAAACGTCCATTTTTGTTGTTCTTTAGGGGGGTGTTCACACATACAGCATCTGCAGCAGATCTGATGGCGCAGATTTGAATCTGCAGCAGATCCGCAGCAGATCTGCAGCAGATCCGCAGCAGATTTCATGGCCCAGAGTTACTTTGCATGGAATCTGCAACTTCAAATCTGCGCCATCAAATCTGCTGCAGATCCTGTATGTATGAACGCACCCTAAGGCCCGCATCATAGCTTCCCATAGCACAGAGTGAAGCGAGCTGCCAGAGCAGCTCGCTTCACTGTGTGAACTAACAGGTCCTTCTGCGGGCGGAATTCATTGAATTCCATACGCAAATAATGGACCTGTCAGTTGTTTGCGGCGCCGTATGGGAACGATGTGTGTACGCTCCAGCTGGGATCCCACAGCAAATAATGCTATGTTCCACCCCGCAAATCTACGGCTGTAGTTCTGCGACGAGAACTACGGCCGTAGATTTACGTAGTGTGAACATAGCCTAAGGGTGTGTTCACACGTACAGGATCTGCAGCAGATCTGCAGCAGATTTGATGGTGCAGATTTGATGACCCAGAATTGATTTGCTTTGAATCTGCAGCTTCAAATCTGCGCCCTCAAATCTGCTGCAGATCCTGTACGTGTGAACGCACCCTTAGGGTACGTTCACAGCTTATTTTCTGCTGCAGATCCGCAGTAGATTTCATTTAAATAACTGAACACAACATCAAATCTGCACCATCAAATCTGCTGCGGATCTGCTGCGGATCCTGTAGGTGTGATAAAACTCATTCCAGAAGGTTCTAATATGATTGCTTGTTGCAGAGTTACTGTTGTACCCCAGTTATGTTTCAAGGCTCTTTAAATGGTTGAGTATTGACTTACAAGGGCTTGCACCTCCAATAGGTGGCACCAGAGAGCAAGCTCCCTTCTTTCTGAAGGGAGGCAATTTTGCATGGGTCTCTACCTGTATGGGTGGAACAGCAGTAGAGTGTCATCACCTCCTTGACTGTTTACCCAGTTCCCAACTTATAAACTGTATTTTCTCATTCTGCATTGTAGGGAGGGTGACCGTGACTGTTTCATGCTGCCTGAGGTTCGAAAGGTTCTCTTTAAATATAAAACTTAAAGGGGTTCTCAACTTTGGACAATCTCTTTTTGGTAGAAGGGTCTCCTGACATTAGAGGGTTTCACTGCTGGAATCCCCATGCAATCTGCTGTTATCTGTTAAGGAGTTTGATAATAGGTGTTCTATTTCCCTACAGCACCACCACAGGGGATATTGAGTATTACATGGCATGAATGTGCTGGGTCCTCCAAAACAAGAAGAGCCACTCTTTTTAGCTACTCCCTTCTTTGGCATGGCAGGATTTATAAATTGGGAACTCCAACCCAGAAAATTGGCTTTTTAATCCAGGCAACCAGCGTTTAAAGGGGTAGTCTCTTTCAAATCAACTGGTACCAGCAAGTGCCAGAGATTTGTAATTTACTTCTATTAAAAAAATCTCAAGTCTTTCAGTATTTATCAGCTGCTGTATGTCCTGCAGGAAGTGGTGTATTCTTTCCAGCCTGAAATAGTGCTCTCTGCTGCCACCTCTGTCCATGTTAGGAACTGTCCAGAGCAGTAACAAATCCCCAAAACCTCTCCTGCTCTCCAGCCTGGAAAGAATACAAATCTCTGGCACTTTCTGGCACCAGCTGATTTAAAAGTTTTTTATTATTATTATTTTTTTTTGGGGGGGGGGGGGGGGTTGAACTTCCCCTTTAAGTCACTATAAAAAGGAGCATCCTCACATTGTATTGGGCTGACATTGCTGAAGTGCTGGTGGGTGGGATTTAAATACCCTGCAATGCAACAGGACAGAGAATGCTCCAGACATTTTGGCAAGGGCCAAAAGTGATCTCATCCTTATTACATCTGCATGAGAAGCACATTTAGTTTTGGTTTAGTACTGCAGCCCCTTTAAAGTTTGTTCCTGTACATGGTTGCTGGCCATGACTTTTTTCTGTACACAGTGTTATTGCTGGCTATTCTCTATGCAGGGAACCGAAGAATAACGCTATCCATTGGAATGGAGCTGTGCCGTAGTTTCCCGCTCAGCAGGTAACTGGGAGCACCACTGTGCAGGGAATGGCTGTAATAGAGCTTCAGCCCTTCATCCTCAGGTCCTTCAATCGGTGAGGTTGTAGAAGTCAAATCCTAACCACACAAAAACTGATGGAATATCCTAGTGGTATAACATTACTTTTTGAGATGTGAAAACCTATTTAGGAGTCTCACTCACTATGTATTATGCAGAAGTTGCTTTTTAAAAAAAAAAAAAATATTTACTACTAATCCTTGTATAAGCAGTGGCTGCTACCATGACAGCAATGCAGAAATCCATATGTTTCCTTAGTGGTATTAACAGGCCCTGCATGGGGAGATCCATAAAGAACCTGTATATTATGTGCGGTAAGCAGTCTATAAGCAATATTTTAAAGATAGGAATAATATGAACCCATTACATGGCCATGAACAGAAAGTAAAAAACAAAACAGCAGCAGGACAGCATGGAGGGGGTTACACTAAACACACTAAGCACTCATCTGCTACTGTTGCTTCTGATGAGCTAAAGGAATGGGAAAGGAGAGTCATATTGCAGCACTTTGGATATAAAGCAGTAAGTGCACTGGTATTTACACAAGAGGCAGCTGCTTTCAACTTCGGAACTTTTTGACCTGAGACATGAGAGGAAAGCCTTGATTGACCTATGGGGAACAGTGTGCATCATTTTCAGCAGATAGACTGGCTTTGTTTGCAGGTACACAGCCTAGAGTATCTCAGGCTCTCTCCCTCTCCCCTGCACATAGCTAATGCTAAGCTCCAACCCAACGTCCTGTAGTTTGACTTGCTCTGTCTGTTACTAGAGACAGACTTCCCCTGACAACAGGCAGTGGATAACTGATTACAGATAAGTGAGACACTGATTGGCCAAGATTTTAGAGCTGTTTTTCTGGGTTAAGTAGTCCTAGGTAAATACAGTAAACCCAATATACAAGTGGTGTAAAATTGATTTAAAGAGGATGTACCATCAGGTACATCCTCTTTAATCTGACCCAGGGATAGAACGGCGCCGTCACGGGAAAGCCGGCGCTGCGGTCTGTTTTTGAACCACAGCCCGGTTCCCGTGTACAGCGCCGTTCTATCCATGGGTACCGGGCTGGAGCTGAAGCACAGGAGGCGAGCCGGCCCGCCCCAAGTGGGAGGAAACCCCACCCCTCTATGACGCGGCTCCATTCATTCTAATGGATCCGCATCATAGAGAGGAGAGAATTCCCTCCCACTGAGGGCGGCCCAGCCAGCCTCCATTGCTTCAGCTCCGGCCCAGTACCCATGGATAGAACGGCGCCGTACACGGGACCGGGCTGCAGTTAAAAAAATGGACCACGGCACCGGCTTCCCCGTGATGACGGCGCCGTTCTATGCCTGGGTCAGATTAAAGAGGATGTACCTGATGGTACATCCTCTTTTAAATACAAAAATGTCATACTCAAGAATATAGATTTTTAGATATATTACCTGTATGTCTTCTTGATGTTTTCTTAGCTGCTCCATCATTTGCTGAAATTCAGCTTCCTTCTGCTCAGCTTCTTCTAGGGTTGCCTGGTTCTGCTCATCATAGGCCATGGCAACAACGGCCAGGATCAAGTTTATCAAATAGAAGGACCCCAAGAAGATCACCAATACAAAGAAGATCATGTAGGTTTTCCCAGCAGCTCTTAGGGTCTAAATGAAAAATGTCAAAGTCATACTGTCACTTAAAAACTTTTGAAAAGTCCCATGTCTAGAAGGCAGGCTTCATAGACTTACAATGGAGCCTGCCTCCTGAAATAAATCAGAATGAGCGGCTTAATTTAACTGAACGCATATATATATATATATATATATATATATATATATATATATATATATATATCAGCATGTAATTATTTTGCATGTCTTTGCTCACCAGTTGGTAAAGATTCTCCCAATAGTCCTGTGTCATCAGTCGAAACAGAGACAGAAAGGCCCAGCTGAAGGTATCAAAGCTTGTATAGCCATAGTTGGGGTTCCTTCCAGTTTTCATACATTCAAATCCCTTTGGACATTGGCTAAAACACAAAACGTTAGCATGTTTAAGCAACAGATATTGCATAATAAACAAAACATTTTGCAATCTATATTTCTGGGTTATAGCAAACAGGTGAAGAAACACATAAAAGTAGTTGATATGAATGTTACTTATAAAGAATATGTAAAAGAAAATGAAGGATAATTTCTCACCCGGCATCAGTACTGTTTCCACAAAGAAGGGCGTCCCTCTGCCCGGGCAAAAAGTAAAAATTTCCTGTTTGTAAAAAAAAAAAATTGTAACAAATGATAAATGATAAAATGATATAATTGATAAAAGTGATATATTTCAGAAATGTTCAGGCACATGTATCTGTTCTAACCTGATTTATTGATTCTGTTTTACTTTAAGACTTACAGACTATAAGTCAGAAGACGTTGGATTTGATAACCAGGATATTAGAAGATGCTATTTTCCAGTGGTCAATGATACTCAAAAGTACATGGTTTACATGGGATTTTACATGTTTAGGCTTTGTTCACACTGCGAACCGCGAATATACGCACGTAGTTTTGAGGTTGATGCGTTCGCTTGAAAGTATACGATATACGCCCGCACAGTGCACACTACGTATGAGCTTACGGCCGGATCGTATTCGGTGCCGTGAAAAATGAACAAGACCATTGTTTGTGGACGGAAATGTTGAAACTCACGGCCGTGGATTTCTATGCGGTCCCGTACGGAGTACTTATTCCAGCCAAATTTAACTTGATTTTTCGATCCAAAAGGTTCTGTGTTGTTTACAGGGCTGGGCGAAGATTTCCAAGTAAATGACCCGCCTCAGATCGCTTCGAAACAAGCTAGGGAAGCATAACTGTACTGCGGGCGTATGTTCGCGGTGCGTACGCATCCGGCCGCATGTCGATTTTTCGCACGCCCGTAGTTTCAGCCGCACATGTACGGCAGCGTAAGACCTGCGTACGGATTCGTACGCAGTGTGAACATAGCCTCAAAGGTTATGTTCACACAACATTTTTTCAGCTCCGTTTAAAATGACATCCGTTATTTTGGGGTCTAAAATAACGGATGTCATTTAGCTGCCTGACCTCCCCTTAGTGCAATGACTGGTGTTTGTACATTTTTCTAGTTTGGGGTTACTAATTGGCCTTTGGGTGTGTCTTAATTGAAAAGTCCATTGAATTTAATAGTAAAAATGGAGAAAGAACGGTGACAAAAGAAAAATCGCGTGTGAACAACTAATAAAAAACGTCCGCTGTTTTCAAAAGACGTCTGAAAATATTGATCATGTCCATTATTTTGATGTCCGCGGTAAAAACGTCCGTTATTCAATGGATTGTGTGCATTGGACGTCCATCTTCCCATTGACTTTGCACTGCATTGCCATTGCAGTCAATTAAATCGCGGCAAAAAAAGGACTTTTTTTAAATATCAAAATCGACCGCCTTTTCTCTATTTTTGACGTTGTGTGAACATAGCCTAACAATGCTTTACAATATTCTTCTCTAAGAAGCTTCTACTCTACCTAAGAAGCTGACATGTCACTTCTGTTATCAGAAATCTGGTAGATCTGCAGTAAAATGAGCAGGTGTTTCACCCTTAGGCTAGGTTCGCACATCGTTTTTCTTCGGCTGTTCGACGCCCGTCTTTTTGGACACCTGTCATTTTGAGGCCAAATAACGTCCGTTATTTTGCAATGACATCCGTGATCTTAAAATAACGGATGATATTTGGCTTCAAAATGACGGGCGTCCAAAAAAACATCCTTGAAACGGCCAAAAAAAGACATTGTGTGAGCCTAGCCTTATGTATAAAAGGAGTAAAATGTGTGCTGAAAATTCAGAACATTCCTGTAAGGTAATGAAAATGCTTAAACGCTTGAATTTTAAATGGGGTTATTCCACAATTAAAAGTGCTAAATAAAAAAGTAGATCCTTTAAAAACAAGCAATCTCACAACTTATTGTACTGTATTATTTTCCTTGTTGTTTTTTCAATCATGGTCTTTGTGTGTCCACCCAGCAATGCCTCAACTGATGGTCACACATGTGCAGGCTTTGGGAGTATTTGGTAGTAAAATGAGTTGCGGAACTACCCTTTAGGGAGTAGAATTGGGCTTTAGGGGGTTTCACACATATTTTTATTTAGTTTTTTGTTTGCTTGTTTGAACCAAAGCCAGAAGTGGAATAAGCCGAAAGGAGAAGAATAAGTTTATAGTTCTCGTTAAATTCAAAAATTATTTTGACTTTGGCTCAAACTGGTCAAAAAACTGTTACAAAATGTTGTGCTGGAAACCCGCCTTTCTCCCATTTCAAGAAGTATCACCTATTCGCAGAATAGGAAATAATTAGCTCACTGGTGGAGGTCCAACTATTGGGACCTCCACTGATTCCGAAAATGGAAACTAAAATGTCCCCGGAAAGAAGTGAATGCACCGCATAGGTCATTCTCTATGGGACCTTCCGAATAGTGCAAAGCTTCAGAAGATGGGAATACCCCTTAAAAGAGGCTTTCCACACAGATCACACATGTATGGTAACTTTGCATTTAAGTAGATTGAAGATTTAGAAACCTTAAGGACACCTTCATTCTTGGGATCTGTGGAGGCTTTAATGGTGGAAAATGCAGGATCATTTGGCCAGTCTGTTTACTACTGAATATGTTTATGGGATGTTGAGACGTGTTTAGGAGAATGTATGCGCATTTATCTTCCCAAGCATACAGGGAAAGATCTATAAATCGAGGGAGACAAAAGGGAGGAGCTGCTAGGGACCACCCAAATGACTCAGAGACCTGGACAGCATTTCATAGTGAGTCATCCATCATTGCACACGGTACATACTGTACTTCATATGGTAGGGCAGCATGAAACTGAATACAAGTTCCCTTATTTCATGTAGTCAAAGTTCAATTAAAATGCACATACTTACTTTCATCTAAGATGTATTCATCTTTGTCAAATGGATTTAGAGTTATGTTTATAAAGGAACCATTTATGCCAGCAGTTTCATTAAAGTAAGAGGTAATATTTGCTTCATAATCTGGGGGCCACCTAACACACTTATTTCTTAAGTGTCCCATAAAAAGTTGCAGTCCTATTAGTGCAAACACACTCAGACAAAACACTGTGAGGATCATCACATCCGAAAGCTTCTTAACCGACTGAATCAGGGCCCCCACGATGGTCTTTAGGCCTAAAAAAACAGGCAAGTGGTTACGATATGCTCGAAAGAAGCAGTACGATGAAAAATGAGGCCTAAATCCCATGCAACAGCCTAAATAAACTTTAATGTATGTGAAATTGTGGGATATGATGGAAACTTAGCGGGTGGAGGAAATAGCAATAGTCGTATTGACTATGTGAATGAAGTGAATGAAGGATGGATCATAAACTTTTTGTAAAAAGAAAAAGAAAACACTTGTTTTATAGGAAAACAAGTCATATTGCACTTCATGCTATAGGTGAAGTCTACCGTAGGCATATACTTTGAATAAGTGCTGCAATCTATACAATACATATGCTGACAATTTTATAACATACTGTACAGTTTTTAATGAGGTTTACGGTTTCTGGCAAGAAGATCTTCATAGATTTTTTTATAATCGTATATTATAAAACTGTTTTTAATTCATAAGAGATTTAAAAAATTTCTTTAAATAATTCAATAGCTCCCATGCAATGCCCATGCGTCCAGTAACTACCATGTTCACATTTTCAATTTTGTATTCTTTTTTTAAAAAACAAAATTTGATTCTTTCAAAAATATTCAAAATTTGAATTAACAGTCTCTTCAGAATCAACATGTCATCATAACACATAGCATTGTTTGGGATGAAGATAACGTTTTATGACATAAACAACCATAAAGACATTCACATATAGGGTTAGTTGGATGTGAAACATAAAAAAAAAAAAAAAAAAAAAAAAAAAAGAAACGAAACAAACATCACGCAGGCTGGGTATATTGCGATGCCCCATGCAAAAATTTGTTAAACTCTAAGGCTGATTAAAAAAAAATTAAAAAAAGAAATGTTTAACATGACACAAAAAAGCACAAGATCGTTTGGAAACCAAGCATTTGCCAAGAGATTTGTGCTTTTTGTACTTTTTTTTTTTTTTTTTTCTAAATTGCAATGCAAGCAACAAGGCTTTATGCACAAGATGTGGTTATAGATGAAGTAAAAAAATGTAATCAGCCTAGGTGTTTAACCTGTCTCTCACCTGGAATGACTGATATTGTTTTCAATGCTCGGAGAACTCTGAATGTTCTCAATGCTGAGACATTGCCCAGGTCCACAAACTCTGTCACATATCTGCAATAGGGGAGTTCACACACAAACACAATGACAGACACAAAGAAACAGTTGGATGTACAAGGGGCCTAACACCTCACACCACTTACTTCTTACCTGGGATTACAGAAATAGTTTTCAAAGCTCTTAATACTCTGAAAGTTCGAAGAGCTGAAACATTGCCTAGGTTTACAAATTCTGTTACATACCTGTAGGATTAAACCAGAGTTATTCACGATAATTACTTAGGTCTCTCTTTAAGACCTTTTTTTTTTCGGTGTTCAATTCAATACTAATGACTATATTTATTGAAAGTGAGAGGATTCCGGGCCTGTGGGCATCGGCGTTTACGCCATAAGTAGCTCACAAAATTGGAAAGCCAATTGAAAAGTTATCGGGTCCGAATTGGGGGGGGGGGGAGGGGGGGTTTGAGTCGTGACGGAGTATGCTCTTTTTAAAAAGATACTCCCACTCGATCCTTGTGTTATTCTCTTAACGTTGAGTGAACCCAGTTAAAAAGCAGTTGTATAACTATATTCTGTCATTTAACATTTTCACAATCTAATCTATATGGATTGAATTTTAAATTCAAAAATACATGGGTGTTGGGTTAGTTGGTTAAATTTTAGAGCCTTACACATCTGTAAAAGTACAATTTCTCCGTCATACTTCATATATTGTAAAATATATCATGCACAGTTTGCTATAGGAACATTTTATTGGTTACTAATGCAATTCTAGAATTTATTGGTCACTACTTTTCTGTTTTTAACATTTAGATTTGAATAACTTAAAGATTTCTATAATGTATATAATCCACATATACTGTTGAGAAATTCCACTTAAAACCTGCATCTCTTGTACTGATCTTGAGTTAGATCTCGTCATAAAAACTGGTACTCTTCCAGAACAGCATTAGAGTTCTGATGGTTTCTACTTGTAATCCATCAGTGCTGTCAGAGAAACCTCATACATCTCACCAGGCTCCGATAATGTAAAGTACTTTCCTCTTCTCCATACTCTACATTACTCTACTGCAGTGGTCCCCACCCAGTGCCTCAACGTCAACACTCCATGCAATGTAGTTTACAATAAGAGTCGTTAATATTGACCATATGCACTAGAAATTTACGTCATTGCATTAAACAGCACAAACTTAGTTAATACATTAATCTAGTGTCAAATGTTAATCGGCAAAGTAAGAACTTTTTGTTTCTCTACATTTAATATATATCCCAATATGTTGCTTCTATTATTTATATTGGAACATGGCTCATAAGGTACAAAGTTATGGGACCGCTGCTTAACCATATAGTACTAGGTGTGCAAAGCATTGGACTGGCTGGATTGGATTTCCTTGACCCACCAGAGGAAACAATTTTTAGAACCAACCAGAAATCAATACAGGAAATTTACATTTACATTATGACATATTATTCTGTACATTTTTTTTTCAATAAAACTGAAAATATTTGTCCCTATCTGTACTATAGGTGATGGGCTGCAAATAAACTTGGAGTGGCATTGTCTTTTTGATGGACCTTTGGGTCATAATTCTGGGTCCACCAAATGTACCCTCGTAGCCACTCCAACCTTGGCCACAAAAGGCAAATATACAAAAAAATGAGGCAGCAGAAACTGTGGGGAGATTTAATGGGGAACTATCAGCAAGTTAGATGGATCTAACCTGCTGATAGCCCTCTATAGCGCTCAGGAAGCTGAAAAGGGAGGTATGTGTCTTATCTTTCTCCTCAGCGCTGGTCCCACACTGTTACTCTGCGTAATCTTTGACCGGGAGCATTGCCCCGCCCCCACAGTGTCACCCAGATAATCAATGGAGCGGGCTGGCTGGATGGCACTGTGGGGGCGGGGCATTGCTCCTAACAGTGCTAACAGCGCGGGAACGGCACAGAGGAGGAAGATAAGACACATACCTTTCTCCTCAGTGTTCTGAGTGCTATAGGGGGCTATCTGTAGACTAGATTCATCTAACTTGCTGATAGGTTCCCTTTAAAGCCAAGCAGAAACTAGAAATTCTCTAAATGCAAGTGTGGATTAGACTGTGAAATACAATGCAAGATCGGTACAAGATAATTACAGAGAGCTTAATGGAAATTATATGTAGATTATATCTGATTATAAACTATGAAAATTCAACCCTGCATTTTAAGCATATAGTTATACTGACATATAGTAAACTATTTAATACTAATAACTGAGGATGGCAGATTGTCCTTAGCAAGACAACAATACAGGGACACCACAAACCTAAATGTAATTGATAATCTGATCATTCACTATATACTTTTTAGTACTGCTAGATGCAGTGCTTAGGTTCCTGGAGCTTGAAGGGGCCCAAAAGTTCTTTCTGCTTCATATGAGAAGACCAGTAACATAACTGATTGGAGATACAGTATTTGGGGGACCTGTTTTAGATGCTACATTGGTGTCCTGGAGCTTTAGGTTACACCTTTGAGGAAAAGTAAAATGTGTTCTAAAAAGTTTCAAGATATATTGACAGTAAATCTCTGGGCTAGACACTTTTGAACATAACTATAATTAACCACCCAGAAAAGCTAGAATCCCTCAGGTATGTCCCTTACCTGGCTCCCCAATTGTCAGAGGTAAATTAAATGCATAAATCAAGTTTTATGGGGTTCACTGGGCAAAACAAAAATGTGCTTCCAGACTGCGGATGTAAAAAAAAAAAATGCTATACTCACCTCCTCTAGTCCCTCACAGCTGCCACACTAATGCTCCTGGTCCACCACTGGTCTTCACTTCTTTTGGGTTGTGTGCTTTATCCTAGTTATTGATTGGCTGAGTAAGCAAGTCCTGTTGTGTTGGGACAGCACACAACCTGGAAAAAGTAAAGACTAGTGGAGGACTGGGGCATTGGTGTCACAGCATTGTGGGATTGTAGAAGGTGAGTATAGTATGTCTATTTTTATACAACCCCAGCCCAAGAGCTATTTTTTGCCTGGACCACCTCTTTTATTTCTGTTATTACACATTTTACATTCCTAGAGACAGCAGCGTGAGAATGTCCCCTTAATCTCCCCCCCCCCCATAAAAGAGGAACCTACATTCCCTAGACATTGCACACCATTCTACTGCTTATCCCATCCAGTTAAAATGATTTCATGATTTGCTTTCTGCAAAGCAATGAATGAGTTCTCAACCCAAGTGCATCGTAATAAATGTATATGTATAGAGCCTCCCCATCATCCGCCCCCTTTCCTGTATCCATCCCCTCCTTGGTTGAACTTGATGGACATTTTTTTCAACCATATTAACTATGTAATCTTTTACTAGAAATCTAGAATCAATGTTTTGGTAAGTAGAAAAAATACTGAGTAGATATGGGTAAGAGAAGTAGAAAACAGCTCTATGAATGGATGAAAATGCTGATTTTTACTATGAATTCTCTGGCATTTTTAGAGCCCTGAAAAGGGAAATGACTAGAGATGAGCGGATTCCCCGAAGTTCGGGTTCGTATGAACCTGAACTATCGGCATCTGACTCCCGCTGTCTGCCAGCTCCGTGCAGCGGGTGGATACAGCCTAAGGAACGCCTAGAAAACTGGGATACAGCCATTGGCATAGGCTGTATCCCAGTTTTCTAGGCGTTCCTTAGGCTGTATCCACCCGCTGCACAGAGCCGGCAGACAGCGGGAGTCAGATGCCGATAGTTCAGGTTCATACGAACCCGAACTTCGGGAAATCCGCTCATTTATAGAAATGACCAAACACTACTAACAGTTAGCTCTGGTTTTCTACATAGACTTCTTTTCTTGAAATCAGCAAGGTACAATCACTTTAAAATTTTCAATATCTCTTGTGGCTGACAACAAATTGGCATCCAAGGTTATCTAGGAAGAAGGCGAGATACAGGTGCAGGACATGTATGGTGTCTCGTAGTGAGATAAGATTGACTATCTCGTGTCAGATTTAAAAAACTAACAAAGATGTCTTCATTATCGAGGCCGATTTCCATCTTGAAAATTAAAATTTTTTTTATCTTATCTTTATGATCATTTTGTGAACCAGTACTCTCAACTATATTATGATATAAAAGTGACCAAATTATTTAGGTCGGTCAGTCCATCCATTAAACCTTGGCTGCTCAAGACTCTGGTTGTTGTTTCTATTGGCTCTTAAACCCAGTAAAGAATCGACCAAAAAAATAAACATAACTTTGGAAAATGAAAGGTGGAATCTGATTGGTTGCTGAGCCAATTTCACTTCACACCATGTTTGATGAATTTTCCCCTATGGTTTTGTTTAAGAGGTGCTATGCTAAAAAAGTTTCAACGTGGGTAATCAAAAAAGAGCAAAAAACCTAAAATTTTAAACGTTACTCCAATCAATTGAAGTTGCTTTCTGTTCCTGGTTGTTGAAAAAGAGCTGATTATTAGGGATGAGCGAACCGTCAGACTTTTGGTCCGACAGCATCTTCGCTCAATTAGTATGCCTGCGATCCCGGGTGCATAGTTGCGCTCCCGGGAATCTGCGGGCAGGATCTTTCAGGGAATTCAAGATACATTCCCTGGATTTCCAGGAAATGTATCTTGAATTCCCTGGAAGATCCCGGCCGAAGATTCCCGGGAGCGCAACTATGCACCCGGGATCGCAGGCATCGCACTAGAGTGAGCGGCTTTCGAACCAAAAGTCCGAAAGTTCCGCTCATCTCTACTGATGATCTAAAAATGCAGTGTAGTCAAATAATTTGGGATTCTGTTATTTCTGGTGATTTCTGTTGTTTTCTGATATATCTTTTAGCTTTGCTCATCAATTTGAATCGCTCCATTCCTACTAGAATAAATGTGCTTGTTGTCATGGAAACAGATTTACTCTGACAATTCAATGATTGCATTCACCAATGACTCTCATGGTATCTGAAATCTATAGATGAGTGTGCATGCACATCTTAATAAATACTTCAGCTTAGAAAACCCATTTTCATATACATTACTAGGGAATTCTGAGTAAACGAAGGGAGGAGGGGGGGATCTTTCTTTAGGATTCTTGCCTCTTGGCCAGAAGAAGAAAGCATCTCTCCCTAAGGAGAACACGTCTTCTTTGCTTTACACAGACATCCCATTATCTCAAATCGGCACTGTGTAATGCTTTATCTCCCCTGTGGTGGCGCTGCAGGCAAAATGAACATTTATGGGTAGTGGTGATTGAACTTGCTTAAAGTTCGGGTTCGGCAACGTTCAACCAAACCCAAATGCTTACCGTTGACTCCTGGTATCTGGAGAGATGGATGCAGCCCTAGGGCTGCCAGAAAAACTTGGATAAAGCCTATGGCTGTATCTATGTTTTCTAGGACTCACTAGGGCAGCATCCAACGTCTCCAGATGCCAGGAGTCAATGCTGAATGTTTGGATGGTTTAAAGGGTTTGGATGAACCTTGACGAACACGAATTTTAAGCAAGTTCCATCAACCAGATGCCAGGATTCAAATACAGAGTATTGAACTTTGCCTAACCCAAAATTTTGCCAAATTAACTCAACGCTATTTATGGGTTTTCCCACAGATTACAGGGAATCCCAGCAAGAGAAAACTTTGTAATCAGACTTCTTTTAAGTGACCCTTTAAGAAAAGTTGAGAACCCCTTTAAATATATACTAACTTAGGAGCCTACCACTATGTTTATAACATTTGTTCTACTTTAATTGATTGCTACTAAGCTAACTTCAAAATGATGGCACTTCTAAACAGGAATATAGAAAATTAATCAAATAAGATACTTACGCCATGACAATGACGCTGAAGTCGAGCCAGTTCCATGGGTCCCGCAGAAAAGTGAAACCTTCTAGGCAAAAACCTCTCGCCAGAATTTTTATTAGAGATTCAAAGGTATAAATCCCAGTGAAGGTGTATCTGTTGTTCACAATAAGAGGATCTCACATTGGGTTATGAGAATAGTGTACAGTACATCCGTAATTTAAGATTTTATGTTGTTTATCACTTACTCTACATTCTTGGTCCACTCCGGGGGATTACTCATGGTCATGAACACGCAGTTGGTCAAAATAGTGCACATTATGAGCATGCTGAATAATGTAAGAAAGAGTTGAGGAAAATAACAGCATGTAGTGTTCAGAATAAAGTTGGCAAACAAGAAATTTACATAGCCTTGACAGCACATTAAGGAGTAAAAATTTAGTAGTCCGTTAGTATTCTGCCTTGTTTGACCTATCAAGAAATGTGTGGACCATAAAAGTCACTTCATGTACCGTAAGTGTCTGATAACCACTAGCACAACATTACTAAGAAAAACATCAAAAACATACATTGATATTGCACTAAATTACATTGTGGAAACAATGGGTATACAGTATAAGGCTATGTTCACACTATGTAAATTCCGTAGTAATCATGGCCATTGTTGACGATTTGCAACAAGGGCCGTGATTACTACGGAACTTACGTAGTGCTGCAGGCGAAGGCAATGTTGAAATTGAGTGGATGGCCGCCATATAACAGTAAATAACTGCCATTATTTCAATATAACAGCCGTTGTTTTAAAATAACAGCAAATATTTGCCATTAAATGGCGGCTATCCACTCAATTTCAACATTGTGTGAACAGAGCCTTTCTGTGTTTTCAATCCACTCCTGGTTTTGGTTGCAATATGAGGACCACAATACTGACTGGAATATACGTAGTGTGAACCCAGCCTAAGGCTATGTTCACACTATGTAAGTTCCGTAGTAATCACGGCCGTTGTTGACGATTTGCAAAAACGGCCGTGATTACTATAGAACATACGTAGTGCTGCAAGCTAAGGGTACATGATCTAAGGCAACAATTTAACTTTAATTACCACTAAAATCAACTATTAACTATCCTTTACTGCTAGTTTGGTTCTGTAATGTAATGTTGCATATACACCTACTATAACAGTCTGCAACAACTGATAACAACAGTTATCTCTCCTGTCCTCCCCCTACACATGAATGTTCTCATGTCCTGCTCTCTTGGTAGCTTGTATTTCCGAGAACAAATGGATTAGGCAGTGAAATTCTATCATGCACGACCCATCATCTGTCGGTGGAGTTTTGGGAGAGCACTCATATACTTTATACTGATGACCACGAATTCGGGCCACCATCAGCATTTGAATCCCACTGACTTCCCGTTCCATGGGGAAGGTGGAGACAGCCCGAGCACCACCTGGAAAACAGGAATACAGCTTAGATCATAAGCTTTAGCACTGTTTTTCAGGCGGAACTCGGTTTGTCTCCACCTTCTCCATGGAACGGGAAGACAGCAGGATTTAAACGCAATTGTTCGGGTTCGTATGAACCCAAACCTTGGCCTGGCTCGCTCATCTCTAATTAGGCCACTTCAGTCTACTGCACTGGGCTTATTTACTAGTAACTTTAATTTCCATAGTGCACTGGGGCCCTCTGTTTATAAATTAGTTCTTGTAGATAGGCTGTGTCTTTGTTCCACTTTGGAGATAAGATGTTAGTTAATACATTGCATTCATATGTATTAAAAAAAAATATATATATATATCTCTGGAAATTTTTGGAACAAATACTAAAAAGGTTGTGAGATATTATGAATATAAGTTGTGACCTTTTCATGATTACTTCTTTTTCGAGTGACACAAGATCTTTCTACTTCATTAAGGTCTCCTAATTGTGTGCAAGGAGTCTGATGGTTCCTGATGAAGACAATAAATTATGTTTTCGCTATGGTTACTTCCACAGTGAGAGAGCAGGGGGGGAACAGGTGTTTAGCGCTGACATGCATAGTCTTTAGAAAGCATAAACAGTCAATGTGATGAATGATGGGCGTCCTCTACACAACCGACTGTATTGTTAAACTACCATAGACTGAGAGGCCTAGTTTTTTTCTAACGGTTAAGACTTTCATTAATGAATGTATTTGCATAGCACCTTATGGGTTTCTTGAATCAAATAATTCTGAGGTGTTCAGGAGCAGGGAACCTAAAAGAGAATTTTGAACCCAAAACATTAACTTATGAGAGATATTGGTGTTACAATTGAGTGAACCTAGAATATGCTCAAGTTTATCCAAACCCAAGTGTGCAGCATTTGAATACCAGTGGCTGATGAAGTTGGATGCAGCCCTAGGTAATCCTAAAAAACATAGATACAGCCTATGGAATATGGCTATATCCATGTTTTCCAGACAGCTTTAAGGCTGCATCCAACTTTTTCAGCCACCGGTAATCAAATGCTGCACACTTGCGTCTAGATGAATCCGAGCGTGCTCGAGGTTGACTCATCTGTAGTTAACTTTATCATTACAGGGGTTATCCCAAGATTGACCATCATCCTCTATCCTCTGGAAAGGACATAACTAGCTGATCATTGGAGCTCAGACTGCTGGGACCACCACTGGTAATGCGTATGGAGGCTCCGTGTCCTCTTAGTGAATTGAGCAGCAGTATACATGCTTGACCACCACTCTATTCACTCCCTAGGGCTCTTTCCAAGGTCATTGATCGGCAACATTTGGAAAGTCCATACAGAATTAAAGGGGTTATCCAGCGCTACATAAACATGGCCACTTTTCCCCCTCTCTTGTCTCCAGATTGGGTGGGGTTTCAAACTCAGTTCCATTGAAGTAAATGGAGCTTAATTGCAAACCGCACCTGAACTGGAGACAAGAGTGGGGGGAAAAGTGGCCATGTTTTTGTAGCGCTGGATATCCCCTTTAATGGCGCAGCAATTGAGCATGCCCAGAAGGGCCCTCCGATCTCATGATTAGTAGGGGGTTCCATCAGCTAGTTTTCTTCTATTCTGTGAGTAGGAGATAATAACCCCTTTAACAAAAAAAAAAATAAAAAAAAAATTTATCACCAGATCTAATTCCACCTGGTCCATTTAGTGCACCTTATATTATATTCCTACTTCAAACTACATCTGCGGGAAGTTTGTTCCACGTATCTACTACCCTTTCGACAAAGTAATATTTTCTCATGTTGCTTCTGATCTTCCCCCAATAACCTCAGATCATGTCCCTTTATTCTTGTGTCCACTTTTACTCCTTATGTCTTTCTTGTAAGTTTCATTCATGTATGTGAAAAAGAAAGACATGAAAATATATTCAGCAGCCATCTGATCTTTACGTGATTTACATCATAATGGCTTTCCTCAATTGACTTTTGTATATGAATTCTATGACCCTTGACCAAGAGCAAAAAAAGGGATACATTTGCATGGCAACATTTGTTGACCTTGAAAGAAAATCTTTTCTATGCAAATACCCAGATATATTTTAACTTGCAGTATGCAGATGTACTTAACTTGCAGTATGCAGATGTACTCACACATCGGCGTTCTAGTCAATAGGAAGATTACCTGCTTAAAATGGAATATTAATGTAAGGTGCCCGATTCATAGAGCTGGTTAGTTAAAAAGACAATTATGACATGGACAGTATGTGGTCTAGGTCTGCCCAATAAAAACCATCCAGTCTTGTCCTGGACAAAAAAACAATTAAAAAAAGTGTATATGCAATATGAGAAGAGTGGACTTAAAGGGGTAGTTCACCAAAGAAAAATTCTTTCAAATCAACTGGTGGCAGAAAGTGAGAGAGATTTCCAGTCTGGAAAGCAAGAGAAGATTTGCTACTGCTCTGAACAGTTCCAGACATGGACAGAGGTGGCAGCAGAGAGCACTGTGTCAGACTGGAGAGAATACACCACTTCCTGCAGGACATACAGCAGCTGATAAGTACTGGAAGACTGGATATTTTTAATAGAAGTAAGTTACAAATCTCTGGCACTTTCTGACACCAGTTTATTTGAAAGATTTTGTGTGTGTGTGTGTGTGTGTGTGTGTGAACAACCCCTTTAAAGACGTTCTCCAGGATTTGAATACTGATGGAGAGGCCATCAACATCAGATCGATAGGAATTAAACTCCTGGCACTCAAACTGATGAGATGGTTGAGGGCTTGGTAATGAGGTCAAAAGTCACCAGCTACAAGTCTTAGTCTGAAGTATTTCTGGCCTTACGGTCCAAAATGTGCAGAGCTGCAACTGGTAATGATGATGCCAAAGTACATGCCTGAAGGCCAGAGATCCTTTAATGTGGTGATCCATTAGGGCACCAGGAGCTGGACCCTACAATCTGGTATTGATGGCCCCTATCCTAAGTATCCGGGTTTTTTTTTTGTTTGTTTTTTTGCAAAAATTGATGGGAAAAAAAAGATTGCAAAACCGAAGTGTGAACCCAGCCTAAGTAAAAAAAAACAACAAAAAAAACAAACAAATAGGCAATAACATAACACTTGTCAAAGTGTAGAAATGTATAGTGACACGCCCCTTTGACGAGAGGGAACAGCATGACGCTCAACTATCAAATTCATTCAAATATTTCCAGAAAGAATACAGGAGGAACTGCACAGTTTGGAATTCTAAGGAAAAGGGAATATAAGCATTTACTAAAACAAATATTGAATAATATTGTTCCCACAGATCTGTTATAGACTTGGTTTATCGGGACTAAGGCTTGGTTCAGGTATAGAGTTTTTGGTGTAGTTTACCGCAAAGGGTATTGTAGCCAAACACAGGAGTGAAATACAGTATATGTCCTTAAGGCTTACACACCAATGAAAGCCGTTTTTATTTGCCGTTAAATCCAATAAAAATGGCTGTCATTTCAACTGTTTGAGTATAGCCTTATTTTGTTTTCTTTAACTGGAAAAAACAAACAAACCTAAAAACTGCATGTGTAAATAAACCCCTATACCAATAAGTATACAGTAAAATAGTTACATTTGCATGGCTGTAATCATGGATGAATTGTATTCAGAAAAGGATATGAATGTACCAAAATCTTTATTGAATATCTTCTAATGGGGTTGAAGGGAGTTAAAATGTACAAGGCAGACGTGGCACTGAAGCGGAAGATTGTCTTCCCTTTATTCAATACTATAAAGGTCTAGTCAGAAAGAAAACAGAGACATGTCAGTTACAGAGGTTGACGAACAGTAACAAAAAAAAGATAAAGAAAAAGAGAAGACAAAGGAAGCTGCAAATATCCTTAAAAATAGTAATAATAATAATAATAAATAAATAAAAAATAAATAAATATATATATTTATATGTATATATATATATGTATATATATATATATATGTATACATATATATATATATATATATATATATATATATAAATATATATATTCTCAACCCTTCAATCCCCCAGTGCCCCAATGGCTTCCTGCTAGTGATACCGCACATATCCAGTGCAGCCAATCACTGCTTCCAGGTGCTATGTGCCACACCTCCTGGCATTGATGCCAATATAATTAAAACATGTGACCTTTGAGGCTAGTGATTGGGTGCAGAGGACATGTGGAGATATGGCGATTCATTGTTGGTAAACAAAGATTGGCAGACAGCCATCAAGGCATTGGTCATATATTGCATTGAGTGATATTTTACCTGTTTTTATCTTATTTTTTTACACTTTAGGGCTATGTTCACACTGCGTATGATTCCGTACGTAGTGCGAACCGCGAATATACAGTAAAATACAGTAGTTTTGAGGTTGATGCGTTCGCTTGAAAGTATACGATATACGCCCGCACAATGCACACTACGTATGAGCTTACGGCCGGATCGTATACGGTGCCGTGAAAAATTAACAAGACCATTGTTTGAGGGCGGAAATGTTCCAACTCACGGCCGTGGATTTCCATGCGGTACGAAGTACTTATTTCAGCCAAATTGAACTTGATTTTTCGATCCAAAAGGTTCTGTGTGGTTTACGGGGCTGGGAGAAGATTTCCAAGTAAATGACCTGCCTCAGATTGCTTCGAAACAAGCTAGGGAAGCATAACTGTAGTGCGGGCGTATGTTCGCGGTTCGTACGCATCCGACCGCATGTCTATTTTTCCCACGTCCGTAGTTTCAGCCGCACATGTACGGCGGCGTACGATCTACGGACGGAATCATACGCAGTCTGAACATAGCCTTAGGGCTTTTTTGCTTATTTGAAACCCTTAGGTAACTTCTCTAAGAAACTAACAATTCCTTCATATAGATATTACATATAGATAGACATAACAAGGCAATAAAATCATAAAATCTAATATTTTACTTAAACGAAAAGTCCTGTGAAATTCAAAAAAAGAAGGAAAGTGGGGGTGGGGAGAAATAATAAACAAAGTATACTTACCTGTCCTTGTGCACTGTAATGCCACTACCAAGCCCCGCTGACAGCCGCCGGTGACCTGACAGTGGCATACCCGGCTGAGTAACTGCTCTTCACCCAATCAGTGACTGGGGCAGGACACCAAACAAGTCACTGACTGGCGGAGTGGGCAATAGCTCAGCCAGGCCGTGATGTAACAGCTGAGTATGTGACATACCCGTATTCCAGCCAAAAATGGCATCTTGCGGCTGTCAGCAGGAGGCGGGAGCGGCGCTACTTAGGCACGGGGACGGGTAAATTTACCTTGTTCATTGTTTTTCCCCCTGCCTCCTTTTTTTAATTTCATGGGCCTTCTCCTTTAAGAAATTATAAAGTATACTAAGAAGTAAATAATAAAACAGAACCTCCTGGCGTCCACTACTTGATCTCCTACTAAATGTTAAGACGCTCACTTTCAATGGTAGGACCCCATGAATGAACAATATGTGCAAAGTTGCTTTTGTAATGCATTGGAGCAATAAAAAAAAAAAACAATTGCATGTTTCTTTTCTACAGGTTTACCAGCTACCTACAAGTATAACATCTCATTATCCACAGTGCACTATGAAACAAGCAAAAACAAATATATAAAATTCCACTTTTCTGTTGTCCTAACAATGCTGACCTTGGAATAAACCTCACCGGTCTTTATGGTTAATACAGGCTTATAGGACAAATCACTGTTCTAAGGCTGGCACCATGTAAGCGAAATCACAAAGAGCTGCATAGGGTACGGTACTATTTTCGGAACCTATTTAAGCAATTAGTACATGTTGGCCGCACATTTACGTAGTTGTGGGTTAAAGAAGCCATGTATTAAAGGGGTTATCCAGAATTAAAAGAAACACATAGAGGGAGATTTATCAAACATGGTGTAAAGTGAAACTGGCTCAGTTGCCCCTAGCAACCAATCAGATTCCACCTTTCATTCCTCACAGACTCTTTGGAAAATGAAAGGTGGAATCTGATTGGTTGCTAGGGGCAACTGAGCCAGTTTCACTTTACACCATGTTTGATAAATCTCCCCCATAATATATGCTCCGGGCCGGGATCTCTAGCAGTGCCGCAAACAACTGACATGGCCGTAGAAAACCCTGTCAGTGCACACAGTGAAAGGAGCGGCTCCGGCCGCCTTCTCCATTGTGTGCAGTGGAGAGTTCTGATGCAGCGCACAGCAGTACCGGCCAAGATGATCTTTAATAAGACCTGCCGTTCTGGGACCCAGCCGGTCTCATACAGCGTGTGAACATAGCCTAAGAATAAGCAACAGCATTGAGGATATTATACAGCTGTATTGAACAGTATTGCTATGAACACTAGGGTGAAATGGTAGAAACTTACTAGAATTAGCAGTACTCTCTGTATGTTTGTGTTTCTCTCTCTCTCTCTGCAGCTGCGTCCTCCTCCCCTCCCCATAAACCTGTATGGGTAGCTGCTGTAACCTGAACCTGACACTTCCTCCACCCCTCCTAAAATACTTCTATAGGCCGCAGTTGTAACCTCATATAATTGTCTGTCTTCATCTCTGTCTTTTTAAATATAGATTCTCTCTCTAGCTGTGTCTACTTCCTCCGCCCCCTCTCCTCGCCATAGACTTCTATGGGCAGAAGCAGTATCCTGATCTGATCATCCGTCTTCATATCTGCCAGGTTTTCACTGTCTCGTTCTATCTCTCTATTTCCTATAGTAAGATAAGCTGCAATCACTGTGAGGAAACGGCACTTCCCATCTCCAGCACAGCAGGTATAATAGAAAATACTTGATTGGACTTAAGAAATGTTGAATATGTTACCGACTGGAAAGCACCGTAGAGCAGTCGTCTTTATTTTTATGTGAAGTATTATAAAATTAGGTCTGGATGACGCAGCAAGTGACAGCAACTGAAAATTGATGAGAGGTTTGACACCTACGGTATGACACAACAATCACTGAGTTTAAGGAGATCAGCAAATAATAAAGTACTCAATCAAGAGCCTCCATTGATACATTGCCCCCAGAAAAATTTTAATATGCAAAAACAGGGTCCATGGAGCCTCAGTTATGAATCTCAAAACATGGGAATAGCCGGATAGCCCTTCTGGGAAGGAAAACCCATTGCTAAGGGGTGCTTACCAGTGGGGAGATCACCAAAGCACCCGGATACGTAGCCCCTTAAGTCCCACTCGGTATTAGGACACAAATAGGAAACTAGCAGGGGGGCACATTTAGTGTTAAAGTCTGGTGCAGTTTTGTTGCTATGTTTTTAGCTTTAGAAAACCCACTGCATGTGGATGTATCCTAAGGCTATGTTCACACGCTGTAAGAGACCGGCCATTCCGGGACCCGGCCGGGTCACGGAACGGGTGGTCTCTGAAAAGATCATCTGCAGTACCGGCCGGATCATCTTAAGCGCTGCTTAGTTCTTATGCGGGCGCATCCATGCATGCCCGCATCAGAACTCCCCACTGCACACTATGGAGCGTGCCAGAGCCGCTCGCTCCATAGTGTGCACTGAATAGAGGCCGCAGAAAACTGACATGTCAGTTTTCTACGGCGCCGCTAGAGATCCCTCAGAATGCAGCACTACGTAGGTTCCGTGGGAATCATGCCCGTTGTAACAACAGCCGTGATTCCCACGGAACTTACGTTGTGTGAACATAACCTAAAAGAGTATTCATAACCCTGTATAGATTTTTCTTCCTCGCCTTGGTACTGTCAGAAACTCACCTGATCATGTGCTCATGACATTCTCTCTGTCTCTCCCCATCTCTGTGTCGCTCCTAGCTGTTCCTCTGAGCCTGGGATAGCTCTCCTAGGTTATAAGGGGAATGGACCATTCGGCAACATCAGGACTCACTAATGCTTAGTGTTCAGTATTAGGCTTTCCTGATTGCCTGTGTTTAACACTGCCTTTGCCTGATAATTTAGAACTGATTTGGCCTCCTTGTATTGACCTTGCCTGTCTGACCTGCTTTCACAGTCTTTCTGGTTTGGACCTTTTGTGGAGTTTATCTGTTTTTGTTTTATCCTGATCTGTGTATTTCCTCATCTGTGCCCTTTTGGTATTGACCTGGTCTGTCTGACCTTTGCCCAATTCTGTGCACCTATCCCAGTATGGGGACTGTCGCTAACCACTATTTAGGGCAGATCACAGGGACGATTGCTTACCAAACCTATTACATGGCTCGATGATCATGCAGCAAGGGCTGCACAGACATTGTTAGCAATCCCAGCTCACCACAGCCGTCACAGCCCTGTGTCTGAAGTGGATCCATTTTAAACAGTTGTTTTTATAATGAAAGCCAATGGAGAAATGGATCAAAACAGATGCACACAAATGCATTAGTTTTTTTTATAAAAAAAAACCTGATGAAAACGGGGTGTGAACCCAGCCTTACTGTACAATTATGGTACAAAGTGTTAAGGGGTTAAGCATAAGTTACAGACATATAAAACCACAACTCTAAACAGTTTCCTTCGTTAATTTGGCGCTGTTGCATTTCACCTTGTGATTCGTGCCCACGCTAATTAAGAAAGCGAAATACATTTTTTTTTCTGCCTTTGTTGAAATAATTGGATAATTTATCCAAATCAGTAAGTAGTAGGTTTTATTTTCCATTAAAATGAAAAAAAAAATGACAACTAATTATCTTTACAAAGCCTCGTTTTCCAAAGATGTTACCCGCTACTCATTAACCATTACTTTTGGCCGATATTCAGTAATACCCATATAAATGTGATTGTGTAAAAGAAGGCAAGTAAACAGAATAATTGTTTTGTTACAATGCAAGAATCTACAAAAACCGATTAACCGTAGAGTCTATTAAATATGAATACAACACGAGAAGATTACAATAAATTGCTTCTAGATGTCATTTTCATGATCGTGAGGAAAGAAACCACATTCACTGTCTGTAAAAAAAAAGCTAAAAAAAACTTTTAACATGTAGCAGAGACATCTCAAAAGTTTTGATCAGTCGAGGTCTAAGTGTTGAGACCCCATTGATCTCTAGATGAAGCTCAGAGAGATGGTCTTTCACTAACAAGTCGCAAAACACAGGACTAGCCAGATTTTCCTCTGGAAGGGCCCAGCCAAGGGGACACTGTAGGGAAACCACCAAAACCACCATATTAAGTGGCCCTATAAGTCAATGTAATGACAAGGGAAAAACCAAGGCCAGGTATCTATCCACAGACAGCTGTTTCCGGGTGTTGCCCCTCATCAGTGTGGAGCAACATTCTGGCTAAGTGGAAGCAATGTCTAGTAGAGCCATAAGAGAAACAAATCGCTGATCTTAGGGAAACCAGCCAAAGATAACACTGTCAGCTGCTGGCTAAAGTGCTCAACACAGTGGAATCCTAGGTGCATAATTTAAGAGTCTCAAAACACAAGACTAGCCACACATCCCCCTGGGAAGGACCCAGCCAGAATCCTGCACACCAAAACACCCCAAAACAGCTGTCTATGGATGGATACCTGGCCTTGGTTTTTCCCTTGTCATTACATTGACTTATAGGACCACTTAATATGGTGGTTTTGGTGGTTTCCTTACAGGTGCCACCCCTTGGCAGGGCCCTTCTCGGAAGGATAACTGGTTAGTCCTGTGTTTTGAGACTCTTAAATTGGTCTCCACAGGTTCCTTTTTGCATATTCATACTTCCCATGAAGCAATGCACCTAGGATTTCACTGTATTAAGTGTTTAATCAGCAGTCAACAGTGTTATCTTTGGCTGGTCTCCCTGAGATCAGTGATCTGTTTCTCTTCACTAACAATGGCCTCTCTTGGACTCAAATTAAGCCTACAAACTGAGCATAAAGGATCCAACTAAAGTCTCTTAAAATCCCCCCCCCCCGACACACACACATATAACACAAAAAGCAAAAAATGGCCAACATTCCAATGCCTCTGTTCACACTGTGCAGGTTGCCCGCTTCTGTGGCTAAAATACAAACATGTACCATGAAAAGAGACATGTTAAGCTGACTATAAACAAGATGCCATCTATTCTACTCCCAGATTACATTTGGAAGACAGACAAATCTATAAAATTCTAGCTAATGTACAAATAAGACAATGCAAAGAGGAATGTAAACACTAATATAAAATACAAAGCCATCTTGTAACGCTATTGTTTTACCATAACACAATCAAAAACAACAGCAACAAAGCCAGTTTCCACAAGTCTGACAAGACTATAGAGATGTTGTAGCATAGTCCTTTTTGTGCACTATTTTCTCCAAAGTCACTTATTGAAGCAAACCTAAATCTAAATCAGAAACAGACCCCCTCCCCATTGATGTTATATCCTAAAAAAAACACATAAACCCTTTAAACCTTTAGATACAGAGCTGGAGCCAAGAACTCATGATCATGAGGCTGGTAACAATGATCACCAGGTTTCCCAACCAGTAGGAGGATGTCCCGGAGATCAGTGATCATTTTTACCCCTGCCCCCAGCATATAACATTTCTGTTCACAACAGAGGCTGCTGAGTTCTTACAACACAGTGAACCCACCCTCCACTTTTTGAATTGTTGTATACTGGTATTATATGTAGCTGTATAAGGGAGTTATATTCATTAGCTATATTATTCATTAGCTTAATGGTGATAATATTCAGTAGTTGTATAGTGGTATTATTTGGTAGCTATATGGCAGTATTATTCATTTGCTGTATGACAGTATTATTTACTAGCTGTACAGTGGTATTATTCAGGAGCTGTATTGCTGTATTATTTAGTAGCTATACGGTAGTATGATAGAAATGTATGGTGGTATTATTTAGTATCTGTATGGCAGTATTATTTACTAGCTGTATTATTTAGTAGCTACATGTGGTATTATAATAGAGATGTATGGTGGTAGTATTTAGTAGCTGTATGGCAGTATTATTAGTTAGCTGTAGGACAGTATTATTTACTAGCTGTACATCAGTATTATTCAGGAGCTGTATTGCTGTATTATTTAGTAGCTATATGGTGGTATTATGATAGAGACGTATGGTGGTATTATTTAGTAGCTGTAAGGCAGTATTATTCATTAGCTGTATGACAGTATTATTTACTAGCTGTATTATTTTGTAACTATATGCGGTATTATGATAGAGATGTATGGTGGTATTATTTAGTAGCTGTATGACAGTATTATTCATTAGCTGTATGAGAGTATTATTTACTAGCTGTATTATTTTGTAGCTACCGGTATATGTGGTATTATGATAGAGATGTATGGTGGTATTATTTAGTTTAGCTGTATGGCAGTATTATTCATTAGCTTTATGATAGAATTATTGTAACTACCTAAATACATAACTTATAGAAGTCCAGTGATTTATAAAATCCGTCAGCCAGCAGGGGCAGGATTCAGTCACTGATTGGCTGTTCATCAGTCCAGACTAGCCTTTTCAACTCAGGGGAAATGCCTTCTGGGAGGGGTTCCGAAAGGGCCTATTCCACCGAGTGATAATTGGCTGAATTGGCCCAATTCAGCCGATTATCGCTCTTTGGAATAGAGAGAACGATCAGCCGATGATTGTGTCATCGGCTGATTGTTCATTTAGGTTCAAACCTAAAATCATTGGTCGCCACCTGCGCATCGCTACATGGAATAGCCGTGCGCAGCGGGCAACCGAAGATTTGAAAATATCATACTTTAGCTTACGAGGCTGCAGGTCTTCTCCTTCTCCCGGTCCCACGCGGCAGCATCGGAGCGGCCTGTCAGAGCCACGGCCAGTGATTGGCTGAGCAGTCTGTCAGTTCAGACAGGCCGCTCCGAAGTTGATGCTGCCGCGCGGGACCAAGAGAAGGAGAAGACCTGCAGCCTGGTAAAGTAAAGTATAAAACAAGGGCTGCAAGGACATCGGTATCGATGTCCCTGCAGCCCTCGCTAAACGTTTGTGGGGCCGTGGAATAGGCCCAGTAAACGAGCGCTGATCTAGTAGATCGGCCCTCATTTACATCATTGATCGGGCCCTGGTTGGCCTGTGGAATACCACCCCAAGTCAATCCTGCCACTCACCACTGGCACAGGGAGAGATAAGTTTGTACTTGTAATTTCCCCCTGCCTCCGCCGGATTTTTTTAAATCGTCGGACTTCTACTTTAGTAGGGATCTATACAGCCTCAGTGTCTCGGGCAGCATGAGTTGTAAATACAACCCTGGCATCTAGCTTTATATATTACAGGTCTTGGCTCCTTATAATACACAGGCAATAGATATATACATAGTGCACCAGTGCACCATATATACATAATAGAAGTATACAGCATACATTCACAGGTTCTGCTTTCCCATCCACCAAAGGCATAAATGAGGATAAGAACTGAGCTCTTCAAAAGAGGTATCCAGGATTAGAAAAACATAGCTGCTCAGGTTGTCCTCAGATTGTATGCGGTACTGCAACTAGACTCGACATGAACTAGACACGAAAAATGGCACTGTTTCTGTAAAAAAAACAAAAAAAAAAAAAAAAAAAAACATTTTCCCATATGTCTACCTTATAATGTGTATGGACAGGGGTTGCCATTATGAGACAACTAATTTTTTTAAAAAATTGGAAAAGTAATGGTAAAGTAACACTGACTTTCTGGCACTTTTTATAAGCACAGAAGACAATAACAAGGCAAAACAATACACATACAATACAAAACAAATAAAAAAAAAACAAAATAAACTTTCAAAGCAAAATACTCCTAGCTTGATCTTGTTACCATAATGGGTATAATAAAGTTATAAAAGAAGTAAAATATATCCACAAAACCAGTTGTTAAAATGTCTACAGCTAAATTATTAGGTAAAGCTTTGTTTCCTAAGGTGAAATTAGAAAGCGCTTCAGTAATCAGTATGTATAGCGGGTCTAGAAGAACACACTGAATTCTTCTTATATTATTATGTCATATTCACCAACTATCCTGGGACTGTCCTGAAATCTCCTGAAATAGTGAAGATATTATGGAAAAGGGCAGGCAAGCTTCCTGGAAAAAAAAATTCTGGCAGCTGCATCTGGGTGGAATTGCTGCACATGTGTTATAATATTGCTCCCATTTATTTTAGTTAAGCTGTACAAAAACGTATGCAATGGTCTACCCCTACAGAATCTAATCACTTAAGTCTGTGGTTGCATGAAAGGAAGCACTATCCTCGCACTGTTTTTGAGTGGGACAATTTGGTGGCAGCACTTGGTACTAAGTGGACATAGGATTCACGGGGCCCCATACAGTTTTTTGCTATGGGCCCCCATGAATCCTAGCTAGGCCCCTGTCTGAAGGTATTATAAACAGACATACTTAAAATTTCTAATTTTGAGTGCAAAAACAAACATGGACTTCCCGTCAAATAAAAAAAAAAAAAAAAATCAACTGTTTTGAAAACCAGCCAGTGAGTTACATACTGTCTTGTCTACTGGATGCAGTCAGTCATGTGTGGCTGACTTCCAGTTGAACTCCAGGATTATATAATGACCTATCTGACATGGGGTGTAGCTAGGATTCACGGGACCCCATAGCAAAAAATTATAAGGGCCCCCTCCCCTACCCACAATACAAAACACTGCATATATATATATATTTATATATTATATTATATTTATTGTATTATATACTCTGTAATGTGGCCAAAAAATAAAATCTCTTGTGGCCAGAGGCAGAATCCTTCCTGCAGCCACAAGAGTGACTGGCAGAACAGGAGCCCTTATGGTTAAATACATAGGTGCTGAAGCAGAGGTCTTTGCTTAACCCCATATTTACTGCAGTGTGTAAGGGTACTATTACACATAACGATAATCACCTGAATCAGCCCGATTCCGGTGATTATCGCTCTGTGTAATAAATACAACGATCAGCCGATGACAACGATCATCGGCTGATCGTTGATATCGCTACATGCAATAGCGGTGCGCAGCCGGCGACTGTCGATTTACATTACCTATCCAGGCTGCAGGGCTCCTCTTTCGGTCTTCTTCTCCCCAGGTCCCGCGCGCTCCAACTTCAAAGCTGCCTGCCAAAACTGACAGGCCACTCTGAAGCTGGAGAGTGCGGGAACCGGGGAGAAGAAGACCACAAGAGGAGCCCTGCAGCCTGGACAGGTAATGTATAAAGTAAAAGCAAGGGCTGCAAGGACATCGGTAACAATATCCCTGCAGCCCTTGTTAAACGATAATCAGGCCGTGTAATAGGCCCAGTAAAAGAGCACCGATCTAGCAGACCGGTGCTCGTTTACAGTTATTATCGGGCCTTTATCGGCCCATGTAATAGGACCCTAAGTGACCCAAAGTTCAGAAGACAAGGAGATATCTGCTTTACTGCTGGTGCGCTGATAACCCCTGAACTCTGCACGGAGCTCTGCACATTTTCCAACTTGGCAGGCAGCTAGAACAGAGGTCAGGGGTTATCAGTGCAGTAAAGCAGAGATTTCTTTCTGCTTGTTAACCTTTTTTTGTGTTGCAGAATGTAAGTAAACATTGACTCACATAATAAAGTACATAAGAGGTTAAGCAGAAGGACACAGGATGGCTTTTACCTTCTCTCCCAGGCCCCCCTGCTGCACGGGCCCCATAGCAGCTGGCTACCCTGCCTCTATGGTAGCTACACCACTGTATCTGACCCCTCCTGACAGTTTTTAGTCTCTTTCTCTTCCCACCAAGCTTTATCATCCTTGTTTCCTTGTACTGAGTGCCGATAAAGATATAATTTCTCCCTTATCTAGGAGACCTGGAGAGCATTAATGTAGTAAGCAGCTACATACAGCACCCTGACCTATCTGTAGGTTTTATAGTGAAGGAGTTAATCAAGATATTAAGCCACTTGGTCAAACATGGAGGGAACCTGGTCAGCAACACAACCATTCTAAAGCAAGAGCAATGGAGCTAATCATTGACCCATATTGCCCTGTTCTTAGGTAAGGAACTAAAGGAAGGTAAGGCCTGACTCCAAATTTCACTTCAAGTCTCAATCATATTTCTTGTTACATTAGGAACACAATCACAGATAGTTTGGCCATATTTGACACTAATATCTCAATCTTTTTTTTTGTCATCTGATATAGGTACTTTTAAGAGCATACACCATAGCACTCGTGGCTAGTAAGGGCATCTTCAAAATGTCCATGTAGGTTTTACATGAATGGGCAATGGACATTAAAAATACCCATTAGTACATACATTCTGTACTGTGCACACAAAGACTACAGTTCAGCAACTGTTGTTGCAGTTTAAAGCCCTGTTTTTATAATGTATATATGATGTATGTTATATTTGGCTGTCAGATGCTGCTTACAGTTTCCCAAATCAAACAATCTACAGGATTAAATGGTATCTATCCATTTGCATTATTTTTTTTATTGCTCCAATGTATAAAGAATACAAAAAAAAAATTAAACAACTTTGCAAAAATCTAAACCTTCAAAGCCCCTGAATCTATTTGTCTCCATAGTTACAGACTACAAACAAATTTAGTGTAGTCTGATCCTTTAGTCTCCTCTCTTTCAGGCTAGGTTCACACAATGTTTGATTTGGGCCGTATTTTTGGACGGACGTTAGTTATAGCCGTGATAATCAAAATATTTTCCCCTTAAAATAACAGTCGTCCAAAAAAACGGCCAAAAACAAATATTGTGTGAACATAACTTCAATCTGTCATCCACTTATTCTAATCTGCTGAACGGATGAGAGCAAAAAGACTACAGGATCTGACTACACAGGATATGTTTGTAGTCTGAAAAAGTGGAGGCACATTCATATGTATATTGGCAGTAGACACAAAACAGTAATTTTAAGTTTGTTTTTTTTTCCAAGACTGCTTTTATAGATCAAATGCAGTATAGTAAGACATTGTAGGTACAGCACATATAGTAAATCTCATATGCGTGCTTTGCATACACATACATCTAAAGCAGGTCCTTAGAGGGTAATTACAGTGGATGCTAAGTGCTTCTACTACTGTGCCCCAACCCCAGACAGATAAATTATATAGCTCCATATAGAAGCATGCATTACATAATATTTATATGCATGACATAACATATGATTCCAATCTAAGAAAAATAAAACAAAAAATTGACACTACTAGACATACCCTTTTGTTACTGTAAAATGGGTCGAGGTCCTCCATTGGTTCTGTGAGCATTTCTGAAGGTACGTCTCCATATATAAAAGGTAAGCTTTTGCCTGCTTCCAAGTCTGAATTCGGCTTGGGGCCATTTTCATCATCATCATCTCTACGATCCTTTGATGCTGCTTTCTTAGCTTTTTCTTCTGCAAAACGCTTTTCGACAGCTGCAAGAGACTCTCTAGTGAACAGACGAAGGCTGTCAGGTCCTGGTGGGGGTACAAGTGGCTGTTCCATCTTCTCATCCTGCACTAATTCCCAATCAGCCTCTCACACATGAAGGTGCTAGAGAAAAAAAAAGAAAGAATAATCAATATTAGTGATAGAAATAATTCACATGCAAAACACTGCAGATACAAATTTATATTGAATATGCATACTTAGTTGTTCATTAAACACTATCTTGGATGGGCCAATTTTTGTTTTTACAACCAACCAGCTTTATCAGAAAAAGAGGTCAGTCGGCTCTCCGTCTGGTTCTTGCCGAACTTAAAGTGAATGTACTGCTTTAAGTTTTTTACATCAATAGACTAGTGCCAGATGTGGGGTTGCCGGTCCTTTTTTTTAACTGTGGCCCAGTTCCCGTGCATGGCGCCGGTCTATTCCCGAGCACTGGCTCGGCCTGAAGCACTGGAGGCAGGAGGGCCGAAATCCCTGATTCTAATGGAGCCGCGTCACAGAGGGGAGGGCAGAACGTCACACTGGGGCTGGGCAGGCCCGCCTCCAGTGCTTCAGGCCAGGCCGCTGCCTGGGAACAGACCGGCATCCGGGGCCAGTGTTAAAATCTTAAAAAGATCTACCTGATGGTACATTTGCATTAAGTGACTATATAATGCAACAATGTAGTCTAACCCAACCTGTCCATAGAGACCAAAAAGAGCTATAAACCTATAAACACCAATGTCTTTTGGTTTACACAGCAGCCCTGGAATCTGTCTCTATGATATGTATGACAATGGTTCAAGTTCAACATGGTTTTCAAAGCCCCCTCAGCACCCAGTAGACATTGTAGCACTCCTTAAATCTTCTAATAATGGTACAATGGACTCAAAACAAGCATTAAGCTGCGTCCAAATTCTTCAGCCACCAATATTGAAATGCCAAACTATCGTACTCGAGTTGCGCTCATCTCTAATGAACAAGGAACTCAAAACAAACAATGGGCGATAGCCTTATGTTGATTGTAGACTATTAATGCATGTCTACACACTCAGAGGGACATTTCTGAAGGCTGTGCCACTGGTGTACGCAAGGGAGAAGGTGCAGATTTGCCCCCTCTCTCTGGCGTATGCCATCTTTATGCCTGAAGGGCGAGTTGGGGGGGGGGGCGCAGCAAGGTGGGGAGGAGGCGCGTGATTTAAAATGATTTACGCTAAGGAGCAGGTGTAGATTTCTGTGTCCACCTGCTGGCAGTAGAGATGAGCGAATTTGCCAAAGTTCAGGTTCGTATGAACCTGAACTATCAGCTTCTGATTACAGCTGTCTGCAGCCTCCGTAAACAGGGTGGATACAGCGTAAGGACCGCCTGGAAAACTGGGATACAGCCTATGCCAATATCTGTATCCCAGTTTTCCGGGCGGTCCGCAAGGCTGTATCCATCCTGTTCACGGAGGCTGCAGACAGCAGGAATCAGAAGCCGATAGTTCAGGTTCATACGAACCTGAACTTTAGCAAATTCTCTACCTGGCAGGTGCAGGTCAGTCCAGATTTACAATTTAGTGAATCTGATGGGGCAATTGGGGGAAAGGGCCTAATTTAAGACCGGCGTATAAATATATTATAGAACCCTCACCACCTCCCCCCAAGCATCTTTTCATAAGGAAATAACTACATAATAAGGATGTTTAGTCTGTTTATTACTATAAATACAGATGTGTCCTTCCAATGTTGGACTGGCCCACAGGAGGACTAGAGGATCCTCTGGTGGGCTCCCCGCCCAGCACCTGCAGACACATGCAAACTGATTCTCAAATTGACACATGCAAACTTACTCTCCACTCCCCCAATGCAATTTTTGTCCATGGCGGCTGGATACCAAGGCCGTGATGCCACTTTAAAAGCCCCGGTATTGGCAGCAAGAATGCCTGCACGCATCACGTTTGCTACCAATACCAGGGCTTTTAAATCATGTCCCTGACTGATGAGGAGAGGAGTGAGGAACAAATGCAGGCGCCACCACCGCACTGGAGCCGAGGACTTCTGGTGAAGACAGTTGTGTATTAGCCTGTCAACAAGGGAAGAGACACTGCTAGGGGCTGCTGCATGGGAAGGGGGGGTGGTTGCTATACTATATTGGGGTACTGCACAGGAAAGGAGAGCTATACTACATGGCACTGCTGCAAAGGAAGGGGAGTTATACTACATGGGGCTGCTGCACAGGAAGGGAGCTATGCTATATGGGGTTGCTGCACAGGAAGTGGGCTATACTACATGGGGCTGCTGCACAGGAAGGGGGGCTATACTACAGGGGCTATTGCACAGGAAGGGGGCTATACTACATGGGTTTGCTGCACAGGAAGGGAGCTATACTACAGGGACTGTTGCACAGGAAGGGAGGCAATACTACATGGGTCCGCTGCACTTGAAGGGGGCTTATACAATAGGGGCTATTGCACAGGAAGCAGGACTATACTACATGGGGCTGCTGCACAGAAATGGGGGCTTTACTACATTGGACTGCTGCACAGGTAGAGGGGAGCTATACTACATAGGGCTGCTACACAAGAGGGGGTGCAATACTACATGTGGCTGCTGCACAGGAAGGGGGGGCTATACTACATGGGGACACCTACACACAGAACTATGTATTCTGATCTTCTACTAAGCATCCAGTGTACAATGCACATAGGACCCTACAACTACAACAGCTGCAAACACTACAACTCCCAGCATTTACTGGATTTACTGCAGCCCTCAGGATATGCTGGGAGTTGTAGTATAGATGAACAGACAATCTTCTGATTACAGCTGGAGCTGTAGAGAGATTTATTACTGGATCTTCACAGCTGATAGTTGTGACCTACAAATTGCAGCCACTGGGTGCCTCTACACATGCATTATTTATTAAACAACTGTTCCCCCAGAAACTACAACTCCCATCAAACCCTGAGAGCTATATAAGTGTAGGGTATTCTGAGAGTTGTAGTTTAAAAACAGGTTATTCACAAGGGATTTGTTACAGATACAGATGAATCCAGGATAGAACCGAGTCAGCATGTTGCTTCTCACTGCTTCTGTATTGGTGGACCCCCAGGTGTGTCCACCCTTGCCTTTCTCTTAGATAAAGTGGTATGTGGGTATAAGAAGTGTTATCACTAATGGTAATGGCTTCAACCTAGTTTTGTATTAATCAAGACTGACAAGAAACGGAAAACAGCAGCTACAGAATGAGTACTGTCTACAGCACCAGGCTTTGCTTTTTCTCAGCTGTTCATAGCAGTTCTTCCACCCACCCTACTCCCCTCCCCCAGCACTCCTGCCAGTTATTCACCCAAAGCTCTTGCAGGACATCTCATTTCCTTGCTTGTGGTACCGTGCAACTACTCAACCAGAAACTCTTGTAGTACCGAGCAACTGCTCAACCAGAAAGTTCAACCAGGAATACAGAACTAAGACCCCCCCAAACAGATGGATTTTTTTGTAGATTCAGTCAATGATATATGCTTCTACAGCATCTTTATTATTTCACCTGACATCAGAGTACCCCTTTAAGAAAATACTTTTTCATCACAGCCTTGTACTCCATAGTGTTTACATTGAGTGAGACAAGTTTATGACCTTACTGTGACAGGCAGGCAATCTCACTACATTAATCACTATAAATATTTAGTGTAAAGATAAGATAAGAATGGACACATCTACACAACAATAACACCTGAAATTTTTATAGAGCAATTCATTCCATGGATGTTTTTGGTAATCTTTGGAAATTCCAGATTGAGATGATGTAACTTATCATTTATTATAATTCTCAATCATTCACTATATCTCAACTAGATAACAAAACTAGATGAGGGAAGTAAATTATTTAAAGGGAAATGTCAGAAAAAAAAAATCAGGACTGCCACCCTCAGTGCACCAGTCTTTCCTGGCCAACCGGCCCCCTCCTAAGAAATACTGGGGCTGTGCTCTGCAGTGACATCACTTAGAAGGGGTGGGCCAGCCGGGGCAGATAGGTGCAATGAGGGCGGCAGTCCGGACAATGGGGTCGAGGATCAAAGTAAGAAAATTACTTTCATCCTCAGTTTCATGTGCGCTACACAATTATAATGATACAATTTATTTCTCTTTAGTTTATCACTGGTTAGATACATTTGCAAAAAAAAAAGTCAACCACCTTTGTCTCATCTGTCCATAGCAAAATTTTCCATATGTACTGTGAAACATTCAGTTCTCAGTAGACTACCAACAGTCTTGAACCTTCACATTTGCAGACAATGTTTGTAACCATGGACAGATATAGTTCCAGGCCTTCACCAATGTTTTTAGAGCTTTTTTCTTTTAGCTTTATGCATCTGTATGACAAAGGCTTGGATGACACAAATCAATCTTTCTTGAGAACAGATTTTTCATTGACAAGACCTTGTGTGCCTTTAAAGGTTTCCAGTGATTTTTCCCCCCAGTAGTTAAAACACATTACAAAGTTATATAGCCTTGTAATGTGCTTTAATTACCATTCTGAACCAACACCCCCGGAAATATTAAAACGCATATGTACATGATCCCTGTCGACGACGGCGGGTGCCATCTTGTGTCGATGACGTCTTCACAGCGGGCCAGCCCCACTGTAAGACATCAGCAGATGACTGCCGGCTTGCTTAGATTTGATTGACTGAGAAAGCTGTCAGTCATCTGATGCTCTCCAGCCCCCTGTGAGACGTCAGGAGATGACTCACAGCTTGCTCAGCTCCGATTGGTGCCAGCCAAAGAAGAAGGAAGTGCCGGAGAGAAGATGACCGGCGATCGGCAGGAAATTCAAACGGAGACCGACCAAAGAGTGAAGGTCAGGATAGAAATGTTGTTTGCGGTTGTTGTTTTTTTTTTTTACCTTCCACTGGAGTTGTGCTTTAAGGAACAAAGCACCTGTGAAGGCCACACTTCCCTAACTTAAATGGTATTTTGTCACTTTTGTATATTTTTTAGGCACCACTTTTTCCAGTAATTGGGTGAGATGACAGTTAATGCTCCAATCGCTCGTCTTGGAAGAAGACAGAACATTGAAGGACCAGATAGATAAATTAGGGCTGCAGGAGGACCAGTGGTGGGCTCAAGCATAGAGAGTATAGGTTTTATTTCTATTTTTGTATAACCCCATCAGTATATGAATTACCTTCATCCTCAGTGGCCCGTGCACTACAGCATTATAATGATACAATTTTTTTCCTCTTTAGTTTATCATTGGTTAGATACAGTTGCAAGAATTTTGTCACTTTTGTATATTTTTTAGGCACCACTTTTTCCAGTAATTGGTAATTGGGTGAGATGGCAGTTACTGCTCCAATCGCTCATTTTGGAACAAAACAGAACATTGGAGGACCAGAGAGATAAATTAGGGCTGCAGGAGGACCAGTGGTGGGCTCAAGCCGAGAAAGTATAAGTTTTATTTCTATTTTTGTATAACCCCATCAGTATATGAATTTCTTTTAAAGCGCTTGAATACCTTTTGCCAATTACCTGTTATGTCTACCTGTACTAATGTTTAATCAATGTGCCTAAAGAAGAAGTCCAGGCGAATCAATTTGTTCAACAAATGCTGGGGAGGATAAAAGAAATAACACATTCTTACCTTCCCAGCTCCAACACTGGTGGCCGAATACCGCCGTTCCAGTCCCCGACCTTGGGGTCCTGCCTCGACCACTGACGGGCTAAGCGTACTGCAAATGTCATGACCAGAGCGGAGGTAAGACATTATTTCTTTTATCTTTGCCCTCCACAGCACTTGTTATAAAATCGATTTGCCTGGACTTCTCCTTTAATAAAAGTCATGAACAGTATAATTGTTTTTCTATGATTTTATTAGTACTCAGTTCTTTGCAGTGGACAGTATCACCTAGCTTAACAGAAATTAGGCCCCTCTCCCCCACAGACAAGTTTTTTACAGGTATATATTGGACGTGCAGCATCTAAGCTTGTGCACAGTGCTGAGAACTGCACATGGGGGGGGGGGACAATATCACTTTAAATCCCTATGTCATGCTCAATGCCATTAGACCTAGCAATAGGTATATAATGGCACATTCACTTGTTTCCAATTTTACTTTAAACCCCAGTACCTTACAAACATGATTATGCAGTTTTTAATATAGTCCTCGGATGTTCCAATCAATGCCCTAATCTGCCAAGGGTGCTTGTGTCGTATTCTGTTTAGGGCTATAAAGTCGAGGAGGTGGAGACACAGCTGCCTACAGTCATGATGACTATTTCTAAGCTTAGGGGTAGAAGTAGCCAGGACTAGACCATAGTGTTAGAGTGGAAATTTTATCCACCTTTGGATGATGTTCCCTGCAAAGATGATTGGCACTGTGATTGGCCAATAGCCATCATCTCCATCTCACTGACTAATCTGCATGTGATGCGAGTGCTGATTAACTGATTGCAACATCACATTGGGCACTTGAGGACAACAACATATAGAATCGGGTAAGGTTTGGGGGATCAGAATGAAGAGACAAGTCCCTTTTAAACAGATTCTACTGCACCCCCCCTCCTATATCATGGTAATGTTTAGAATACATACTGTGAAGATTGTAACACTCTCTCTCAGTTTACAATGGAAACTGTAATCTTCTAACTAGCAGCACAAAAGAGCATGGGAAATATAACACATCACCAAGCAAGTTCAAAGAATGATCTTCAGATTCAGAGACGGGTCGCAAAACACCCTCTGTTCACTTCTTTGACTCTAGAACAGCAGGAGTCGTCTTTTTTCCCTTCTATCTGTCTTTTTATAAAATATACTGTAGGCCATGAGAACCGCATGCAATACATTTTTTCCCAGCTTAATGAATATATCTTGCCAGTCTGCATAGGTAAAATGTTAAGAGGAACCCTAAAAAGATGGGGCCACTGCTCAATTTGTCATCCAAAATGATACTGTAAAAAACATATACCTTATTCATCATAATGGGTTTTTTTGGTCTGAAAAAAAGGGTGTTTAAATTTATTGAACTAAAAGGGCATACCTGGGAAGAGACTATTATTCAGGACCTCCATGTACAAGTATGTCTCTCTGGAGGACCCAGCCTGTATATACACCAGACACGGTGTAATTCTTCATTTGGCCTGTGGAGTTGCTGTAGGGGAATTCAATACTTAGGGCTATGTTCTCCTGGAGATTACAGGTGAGGGCTGAGGTATCCATAAGAAGTACATCCTGTGATCAGCTTATCTTTGGGGGAGACTTTTAAGAAAAAAACATTGTCACAAGCCCTCTAATTAGTAGGCATGCTGTCTTTCCATACATTGTTTTTTTTTAAATCAAAAAGAACATTTAAAAAAAAAGTTTTTTTTATCAATCTCTAATTTTTCTCACCATACAATTTAGAATATCTAATAGAAACCTTAGCCCCAGTTTGATTAACAGGTGTCTCTGTACATATATATATATATATATATATATATATATATATATATATATATAGACATATAATGGAGCTGGGTTTACACTCACCACAGCTGATCGGTGTCCCTTGGCGTGGCTTCATTCCGGTCCCACGGCGCTGTTCAAATCTGACACGCACTCACTTCCGCCTCTGCTGTGACTCCTCTTCTGTCTCCTGTGATTGTACGCTGGAAGTCACGTGTTTCAATGCATTCTCTATGGAAGAGCATGACTTCCGGCATTCAATTACAGGACACAGAAGAGGAGTCACAGCAGAGGCTGACAGGAGCGCGCACCGGATTTCAACAAGGCCAATTTTATTTTTTTCTGAACTGCTTCTTTAATGCATATACAATTGTTCATAATAAAAAGGAATAAAAAAGAAATCAGTCACTCGCTGTGTTCTCTACTGCAGTCTTATGAAAAATGTGGTGTCTAAACAATAAATGAATCAGCTCTGCTCAACCTACAAAAAGATAAAAATCCCAGCACAATCTGATATATCAATCAGCAACTGAGCTTTATTCAACCAGCCAGAGGGCCCCATTGACTTTAATAGGGTCTGCCAGGTTTCCATCATGGTGTCTTCGCTGCACTGCATGGTGCGCTATTTTGTCCAGTGTTTTCTAGTCAATTTGCCACAGAGGCTCCTGACGGACACATGTGGTTAGCCAATTGTAGCTGCGCTTACGGTTGCCATTTTTGCAAAAATGGCTGCCACAAGTGAATAGAGAATGGCTGCCACAAGTGAATAGAGAATGGCGGCCACAAGTGAATAGAATCCCTTTTAGAAACATAATTAAGAAACTTTGGCTGTCGCAATAACTTACTTACTATTCAAGGTCCATTTTAAAGGGCTTATCGAGGATTGCAAAAAACATAGCTGCTCTCTCCCAAAACCGATCCTCAGGTTGTGTTTAGTATTACAACCCAGCAATATGCATTCCAATGAAACTATGGAACTTGTAATGCACCAACTTTTGTAACTACATACTCTAAGCAATATCAGTCAGTACGTAAAATCATCTCTAAATACCTGCCAGTCCTGTATCAGGACAAAAAACTTAAAAAGGTACTAGAAACAGGCTGTAGATATTCTACTAAAAGACCTCCAACTTTAGGATCTTTATTGTCCCCTTTTCACTTAACCGCACCGAAACCGCAACAAACTTGGCTAAGATACAAGGGTAACTATAGGTGCGGTGGTAACAGATGTAATTGCTGCAAATTTATTACACTAAAACAAACAATTGAAAAGCCCATAGACAGTAAGGTTCATACTATAAAATCATAAATTAACTGTAATACTACATGGGTAGTGTATTATATAAATTGTACCATCTGTAAATTAGGTTATGTCGGGTGCACTAGCCGCTTCTTCCAGCTCTAAAGAAAAGAAACCCTGACAAATCAAAACTTTTTACATGTCTCTAGTACAATTTTGGTTATCAGAGGAAATTAGCATTTTTTTTCGGCCCATAACCAAAATTAGTGTTAAAATTATAACCAAAATTATCGGTCGCACATTACCCTGTGTAACCAGTGATCGGCATGCACGATTGACCCAGCAAAAAAGGTCAATCTTGAGCATCAGCTAATTGACTTAGGGTAGCTTCACACGTACCGCATCGCAGTGGATTTTCTGCTGCGGATCAGATTTGACTAAATGAATGAACACAGCATCAAATTTGCAGATGCGCAGCAGAAAATCCACTGCGATACGGTACGTGTTAAGCAACCCTTAAGCGTTTTTTGCACTCAAATATATATTTTTCCTGTTAATGCCCATGGTGAGACTAACAGTTCCTTCCATACTTGTTATTATCTATTCAGCCTCCTTCCCCCAGTTTTGAGCTGCTGCTTTCTGCTGAAGACACAAAAAAACTGTGTATGAGCTTTTCATAAAAAACTGTGTGAGCATTTCTCTCCGCTTCCCCTCCTCCCTACCTTGGGAGACGTCTGAAGTAAACAAGTCCCTATCTGCAATTTTGTAGCAACTTTGTAATGCTGGGAGGGATAATCACAGTGAGTTCATTAGCAACTTGATTTCAGATTACCTTCCCAGCATTACAAAGAACTTGTTTACAACCAAAGGGAAGGGGGGAAGGGACAGAGTGACAGAGAAACAAGCTCACACACAGATTTTTGTGTCTTTGTGGCAATAAAGCGGCAGCTCAGAACTGGGAGAAGGAGACTAAATATATAATAAGCATGGGATGTTTGAGTGGAACACCCATTTAAGTGTATAGGGGCCTCCCGACTTTTCTGGGAAACAAGAGGATTGAGCATGTCAAATTTTTATGGATCATACTTCTGTTCTCCCTGGAGATATGCCCTGATGAACCTTCACTCCTCTGACTATAGGGACCAGCCTTTTGTTAGATAGCACCCTGTTCTCAATTAAGGAAGTGATGTGGAAAAACAGGAGGCATTGATGCTTTGTTTTGTCCTTTGCATAAAAAAAATCTGGACCCAGAGCCGGCACCAGGTATTTGTAGGCCCTCGGGTGACAGAGCCTTATTGGGCCCCTCATCCATCCACTAGGCACCCATCACCCACACTCACTATGCACAATCACTTGAGACACCACTAACATACACAAACACACATTGATACAGACACTGACTGACTGACACATACACTGACTGACTGACTCTGACACTGACTGACTTACAGCACATACAGCTCAGTCTTCTCCCTCTTCCTCTTTGTTTCACTGCTCCACACACTGTAAGGTTGAGGACCTTCGGGTCATGTGATCAGGCCCTTCACCCTTTTCTCTCTCTCTGTGCAGGTCCTGCTCCCTCTCCTGTGCCTTCTGCTGTTCAGCCTGCTCATCCTGCACTAAAGTAAGTGGCCTGAATATTAGAACCTCTCCCTCTATAGACCCCTAGAGGCACTGTGGGCCCCAGCACTTGCCCAGGTAAGCCCTGTGCTGACGCCGTCCCTGACTGGACCTATAACATATAGAGGAGTGACAGCCATGGCATCAGGCTACTCTATGTGGTGGAAAACTATTGTGAACAATAGTAAAAAGATGAGAATGCCCAAATATGTATCCTATCTGCATTGTATTGCAGATCAGAAATCATCATAACCATGCCAACCAGAAGCAGCACAACCCCATTGTGTCTGTCGCATGACTTATATCTGTAACTACTGCATTGCAAAAAGATGCGTAATCTAGCCTGTCCTCCGCAGCAGCCATTATCAGCCCATCAATGACAGATATCTACGTGATCCCACATACAGTCTTTTATATGACTGGGTTTATAAGGTGCATAGTGACTAACAGAGAGCACTCGGGAGATGGTCAGTTTCCATAGAAGAAAAATCCCTGGAAATCAAGGACGAGTTTATCTGTCACATAGATGATGTCTAGCTGACAACATGACCTTGGTCCCGAATTATACTACACAAATTATGTAAATGGTTATAATGAGAGAGGATTGAGAATTTGATTTGATTGAATTTCCATTCAGGTAAAAAGATTGTTATCGTCTTACTTCCATTTATATATAAGGTGAACGGGTGTTTTTGTTCAGAGCATTTTTACTGCATTCCCTGAAAACCATGAAGGGAAAGTATTGTGTACAGAGAATGCTGCGGCTGATACCAAGCAAGCAGTTACAGAGGGAAAGACGGACTGGCTGAGGAAGGACCTGGAAGAAGAGTTCATGCAGGAAGGGAGCATGGGAGACACATGTCCAGGATAGAGAGAAGCTGTGTGTCCAATGCAGAGTGCTACTCTGGAGGATACAGGCAAGATATACAAAGAAAGGCCTTAAAGCCCACCAGCTTACTGTAGGTTGAGAAGAGGTGATCCTGGAGCAGCATTACCTCTGCAGATAATCCAGAGTCCCAGGAGCAGTGGCATAGCTACCATGGAGGCAGACCATGCAACTGCTATGGGGCCCGTGGGGCAGGGGAGCTCGGCAAAACCTGGTCTCTATTCCAGTCTCTCTTGTGGCCAGAGGCAGCATTGTACCTCCGTTGTAACTTCTGTTCCCCTAGCATCACGGTGCATCAGTGACGTCACTCTGGGAAAATGGATTGTGACTGGTCATGTGAGTATGGGGCTATACAGGATTCATGGGGCCCCGTACAGGTTCCTGCTATGGGGCCACATGAATTCTAGCTGCACCCCTGCCCAGGAGTCCCCCACAGAACGCATGCATCTAAGGAAAAGACTGTCTCCCACTCCATTTGTGACTACATTGTAATGTGGTCCCAAGCTGTACCCCAGAGTTATACCAGATTTGCTTCAATAAGTAATTACAAAACTTGCTAGTCCTGTTGATAGTACATTACTGAAAGAACTGATACCACGATGTTGCCATTTATATAATGTTAAAGTGCGTCAATGGTACCTGGAAACATGCCTATAACCGCAAAGTCCAAAAAATTGGATGGTGTCAATTTAGCAGGTGTAACAGATGTAACATGTCACTTTTGTATTGTTCCATTTTGAACTGTCATTGAAATCATAGAAAGTTTAAACAAAAGTTATACTGGAAAACCACATCAAAATTAGCACCAATTTTAAGCATGGATTTAGTCTGTGTGAACTAATACTGAAATGCTTTTACTAACCTGAGAGCTACAGCTGACTTTGGGCTTGCTATGACCAGGCTATTACCTAAATGATCAGTGCATCACTGGCAATTTATCGTATCGGTTTTATATACAAAAATTACATTTTATTAAGTTGCAACATCAGTTCCCTAAAGGGGGTTATACTGTCTTTCTTCTAGAAACAGCATCCATTTTATCCTCAGTTTGGGTGTGGGTTTGGCAGCTTAGTTCCATGGAAGTGTATGGAGCTGAACTGTAATACCACACACAACCTGGGGACATGGATGGTGCTGTTTTTGCAAGGAAGTAGCTGTGTTTTTTATAGTCCTAGATAACCCTTTCACTACAAACCAAGTTAAATTGCATGACCAGTATACATCTACAGTATGTCATCATAAAAATGTGGCACACTGTGTCATATAGAATATATCTATAATATAAAGGCTTCATAACTTTTTGACGGGAATAGCATGTGGCTTTTTGATGTCTAGAATTACTATGCCTTGTTGGTTCTGTGTACTAGCTGCAGAGCAGTAAAATGTCCCAGCTAATCGCTATGTTATCAGGGTTGTATACAGAATATTTATATACAGTGGTACCTTGGTTTAAGAGTAACTTGGATTGAGAGCGTTTTGCAAGAAGAACTTAGTTTTTCAATATTGTAACTTGGATTAAGAGCATTGCTTTGGTTTAAGAGCTCCCTGTACTGGGTGTGATGGGGAGTTGGGGGGGGGGGGGGCCTCATCTCCATAGCAGGGTCTTCAGCAATGTACTCTGACCCAGAAAGATCCTCTTTAGGCTGGGGCTTGCATCAGGGGACAGAACTGTGGAGGTAATCCCCTTATAGATGTAACCCCTCTCTCCCTGTTCAGAGACCCCTGCAATTATGTGCCCACATCTGCCCCGCTTATTCCTTCACACTCTCTGCAGTCTCTGTCAGCCCTTGTGTTTCCCATCCTCTCCATTCCTGCTATAATGTGCCTGCACTTACACTCAGTTATACACACTGCTGCTATAATGTGCCTGTACTCACACTCAGCTATACACACTGCTGCTATAATGTGCCTGCACTCACACTCAGCCATTCACACTGTTGTATAGAAAGGTTTCTGGCACTGTCCTCCTGCACAGCTCTGATTGGTCCATGCTAAACACACCCCTTCCCCACTGCTGTCATGTGACCACATAGACCTCTGACAGCAGTCCTGCTTCTCTATTCTTGCATGTTGTACTACGCTTCTGCATTATGGGGATCTGCAGTTCTATCCTGTATCTATAATATATTCAGATGCTTCTCATTGTTTGTTTGTCTTACATGTTATTCAGAATTAAAATCATTATTTTTGGGGTGTGGAACCAATTGTCTGCATTTCAGTGATTTCTTAGGAAAAATTTTTGCTTTGGTCTAAGAGTGGATTTGGATTACAAGCACGATCCCAGAACAAATTATCCTCTGTATCCACTGTATATATATATATATATATATATATATATATATATATATATATATATATGTAAACACACAAAGATGGCTACACAATGCATTTTGGAGGAATTTATCAAGAACGGCATACTCGTACGGCGTCTTAAACTAGGCCCCGTCCCCTTCTCCCCGGTGTAACGCCTGGAGTAGTGGATCCACTGGACAGTGACCAGCGATGGCACTGACCTCACCAGGGAGCGGAGTCTAAGGGGCCGCTGGTTTTCACCAGAGCCCGCCGCAAGGCGGGATGGACTTGCTGCGGCAGGCGACCCCCAGGTCGCTACCCCTGGCTTGGTTGCTAGTGACGGCAGGCGAGGCGTGACAGGAGCAGTAGGCAGGAGATAGTATATGCGCTAGCAGGTGGCGGACAGGACTCAAGAACAATGGGAAGGCAGCGGGCAAAGACTAGGGACTAGGACTGAGGACAGGAACAAGGGACAAGGATTAAGGTCAGGAACAACAGGGAGCTGGGCCAAACGCTATGGGAAGCATATAGAGGCTCCAACACCTGTAGTGGGGCAGGGCTGGAATTTATAGGGAGTGATTGTGTGCATACACCAATTAGGGGCGGACTGGCCCTTTAAATCTGAGACAGCCGGCGCGTGCGCGCCCTAGGAGGCGGGGACGCGCGCGCCGGCCGGCACAGTAAGAGACAGGAGCGGAGGAGAGGTGAGGCGCCCCCAGGGGCCGAACTAGCAGCAGCGCCGGGTCCCTGCACAAGGAGCCCGGCGGCTGCATGGGGTAGGAGGAGATTGCGGCGGCGGCCTGGAACACGGGACGCCGCCGCGGCCGTGACAGTACCCCCCCCCCCTTGGCCTCCCCCTCTTTCTTGCCTGCAGATGGAGGCAAATCAGTGATGAAGTCCATCCCTATGTGGTGCCAGGGAAGGTCTGGAACTGGCAAAGGTTGTAATAGGCCGGCAGGCCTTAGTCGGGAGGACTTGTTTTTGGCACAGATGGTACAGGAAGCCACAAAGTCCTTGACATCTTGGAATAGACTGGACCACCAGTAGTGGCGGGAGATCCGTTGCCCGGTCTTTTGGACTCCAGGGTGCCCGGCCTCCAATGAGGAATGTCCCCACTTCAAAATCCTTCTTCGAAGCGCAGGGTGAACATGGGTCTTTCCGGGGGGTATTCTCTGAAGAGTAGAGGTGGCGACTGGCACTAGGCGATCGGGAGGTATAATGTGGCGAGGGGATGTGGATTTGTGGATGAAATCCTTCTGTAAGTTCTCCCGGATATAGGGGGACATGGCCTCAGTCTCGAGTACGGAGAGAGGGTACACCCGACCTCGTGGAGAAGAAGTACCAGGAAGGAGGTCTATGGGACAATCGTACGCCCGGTGAGATGGTAGAGAGTCCGCCTCCTCGGCAGAGAAGGCATCCGCCAAGTCTTGGTCTTCCGCCGGTAGGCCGGATAGAGGCTTGGCGGGGTCAGGTGACGACATAGAATACTTGGTCTGAGGTGACTTGAGACACTGGTTGGAACAGTCCTGACCCCAACTGAGAATCTCCCCGGTTCTCCAGTCCAGCTTAGGGGCATGTAATTGCAGCCAAGGGAGTCCCAGGAGGATGGCGGGAGAAGAATGGGGCAGGACGTAGAAGGATATCTCTTCCTGATGTAAAGGATCCACCTGGAGGACTAGAGGTGTGGTCTGGTAGTACACATGGTCGGTAAGAATCTCGCCTGTGACCGAGGAGATAGTCAGGGGCCTGGCTAGTTGGGTCACGGGTAGCCGCCATCTTTGGACCAATGTTGCCGCAATAAAACTGCCTGCTGACCCAGAATCGAGAAAGGCAGAAGTCTGGTGAGTTTGTCCTGAGGGTGTCTGGATGGAGACTGGCACAGACAACTTTGGAGAGGTGGCATTCACACTTAGGGAGACCTCTCCCACCGGACCTAGGTGCTGGCGTTTCCCGGACGCTTGAGGACGTTGGGGACATCTCAGCCGAAAGTGATCCGAACCACCGCAGTAGAGGCAGAGATTCAGCTCCAGACGACAAATTCTTTCATCAGGCGTCAGGTGAGCCCGTTCCACCTGCATAGGAATCTCAGGAGTCGACTGGGGCACCGGAACGTCTGGATTCTGGAAGACCGGCGCCAGCTGGTGATGGCGACGGGACAGGCTTAGTCGCCGTTCATGCCGGACCTCCTCCTCTCTCTCAGAAAAACGAGTATCGACCCTGGTGGCCAGTAGGATGAGTTCGTTCAGGGAGGTAGGTAGGTCTCGGGCGGAAAGCACGTCTCTCACCCGACTGGACAGGCCCTTCTTGAAGGTGGCTATTAGAGCGGCCTCATTCCAGTCTAATTCTGCCGCCAGGGTGCGGAACTGGATGGCGTAGTCACCAACAGAGGAGCTCCCTTGAGAGAGGTTGAGGAGAGCGGTTTCAGCTGAAGAGGCACAGGCAGGTTCCTCAAAGACGGAGCGAAACTCGACTAGGAAGGTTCGGAGATTGGCAGCAACAGGATCATCTCGGTCCCACAGCGGCGTGGCCCAGGCCAGAGCTCTACCCTCCAATAGGCTGATGGTGAAAGCCACTTTAGAGCGCTCGGTGGGAAACTGACTACTTAAAAGTTCAATATGCATGGTGCACTGAGTCAGGAATCCTCTGCACAACTTGGAGTCACCAGAGTATTTGCTTGGGAGAGCCAGTCGAAGTGTAGAAAAAGCAGCAGGAGGTGGTGTGCGCTGGGCTGTAGTATGCTGCTGTAAGGTGGCAGTGAGTTGCTGGATCTGCTGCGCCTGTTGGGCGACCACTCGGGCTACGTCACGGATATCAGGCACCTCGCCGGGATCCATGGTTGGAGCCTACTGTAACGCCTGGAGTAGTGGATCCACTGGACCGTCACCAGCGATGGCACTGACCTCACCAGGGAGCGGAGTCTAAGGGGCCGCTGGTTTTCACCAGAGCCCGCCGCAAGGCGGGATGGACTTGCTGCGGCAGGCGACCCCCAGGTCGCTACCCCTGGCTTGGTTGCTAGTGACGGCAGGCGAGGCGTGACAGGAGCAGTAGGCAGGAGATAGTATATGCGCTAGCAGGTGGCGGACAGGACTCAAGAACAATGGGAAGGCAGCGGGCAAGGACTAGGGACTAGGACTGAGGACAGGAACAAGGGACAAGGATTAAGGTCAGGAACAACAGGGAGCTGGGCCAAACGCTATGGGAAGCATATAGAGGCTCCAACACCTGTAGTGGGGCAGGGCTGGAATTTATAGGGAGTGATTGTGTGCATACACCAATTAGGGGCGGACTGGCCCTTTAAATCTGAGACAGCCGGCGCGCGCGCGCCCTAGGAGGCGGGGACGCGCGCGCCGGCCGGCACAGTGAGAGACAGGAGCGGAGGAGAGGTGAGGCGCCCCCAGGGGCCGAACTAGCAGCAGCGCCGGGTCCCTGCACAAGGAGCCCGGCGGCTGCATGGGGTAGGAGGAGGTTGCGGCGGCGGCCCGGAACACGGGACGCCGCCGCGGCCGTGACACCCGGCCATCTCACTAAGAAGCGCATGCCTCTTAGTAAATCTGGCTGGCCAGGCACCCGAACCTGCGCCCCATGTACCAAATCTACACCTGTTTCCAGCAATCTCCTCCCTGTCGTGCCACGGAAGGGGAGAATCTGCGGATACCTCAGGCGGAACCTTTGTAAATGCCCCCCTTTGTGTTAACAGTTCATAGAGTATTTCTAAACAGTCACTGGCCAGGGATCATGTAAGACATTTATCAAACTTGCAGCAGGCGCGTATGTCAGGGAGAAGGCACAGATTTGCCCCTTCTCCCTGGCATACGCCTGCTGTATGCTCCGCTCACTCGATGGGCAGGCAGGGCGGGTCGCAGGTGTAAATCATAATCCAAATCTACACCTGCTGGAAGATCTGGTACGCCAGGCACATGTGACTCTTAGTGAATCAGGCTGGGTAAAAGGGGGTAGGGTCGAATTTAATAAATCTCCCCCCATCTGTTACACCGACCACCCCAGTCAGGTAACACTCATAGTGATAGTTGCTTTGGCCTGTCCTATGGTGTTGCTGTGGGTCCCTGGAAGGCCACATCCTTCCTGCTTAGGTGTTTCATACTAGGCCCCAACCTTTTACACCTACAGGAGTGAGCATGCACCTTACACTACAACCAACACAACAAAATTACGGTCCACGACAACATGGTAGTCAACATACTGTAGTTCCTTTATAGAAAGAGGTGCTGTCTCTTTAACGACCACGTAACCATAACTTGTAATTGCAGCACAATTACAATGTTATCTTTTCACAGGTTATATTAATCTATATTGTACAATACCTAATCCCTATGAATGAGTTCACACTATGTTTTTGCTGTCCATTTAACTAATCCATTTTATAAGGAAAATAACAAATGTAAAATGGCTGCAATTGTGTGCCATTAGCTAGGATCCGTTTTACCACTGACTTCCATTAAAAAAAAAAAAAAAAGATCGAAGTGGACTCATTTTTTTTTGGTGTACACAAAAACGTGGTTGACCATATCTTTCTGTATGTTTAAAGTAACCATTTAAAAACAGATCCGTTCAATGGACAGCAAAAATGCAGTGTGGACCCAGCCAAACTAACTTTTTGCTTGGCTAACCATCTAAAAGCCCAGTAGACTCTAGTCTATTCTAGTCCCTCTCGTTTCCAGCAGGCCATTCTCTCTGCTGTACCGAGAACTGTAGGCCTCAGGGCAGCCAGATCCCTAGACAGCCCATCCTTTACTCTGTGCTTTCTCTTAATCCCTGGGTGAGTGTCTCTTCAGCCCAGCTATCCCAGCAATGACTACCAGTTACATACAGCAGCTGTTAAGTATGGGAAGACTTGAGATTTTTAAATAGAAGTAAATTACAAGTCTATAAAACTTTCTAAAGTCAGTTGATTTCAATAATTTTTTTTTTAAAGAGTACCCCTTTAAGCACTCCTACCTGCCAGCTCCCACCACCAAACAGAGCTCTGCGAGACAATGCAGGCCAGTACATCTGTACTGGACTCTACATAGGACCATACTGATTCTGACACCTACTACCAGCTGCATCTTGGAAGCACACACAGCAGCCACGAGCACTAAATTGCAATCATCAAAAATGTGAACAACAAATATGGGAGTATAACCAATTATAGAATATATTGCTAGGCACTCACCACCTCTTTTGCAGTAAAATCTTCTTTATTAGTACAGTATTTCATATCAGGTATTACAGTAACTGGAACATAGTCTTTCTCACTTTAAAGTGTCACTGTCGTGAATTTTTTTTTTGCAGAAATCAATAGTCCAGGCGATTTTAAGAAACCTTTTAATTGGGTTTATTATCCGAAAAATGCATTTTTACCATGAAAAAGCAGTTTGAAGCTCTCCCCCCTGTCTTCATTGTTCTCCTATGGAGAGAGCTAAAGAAAAGACCAAAACAGGACAACAAAGAGTTAATCTACAAATCCCTCACGGGATATCTCCTGTGACAGTCACCAGTGACCTGTCTGAGCTCAGATTACAGCTGTCACCCAGCTCTGTGCCTGTAATCCTCTGTTATCTGCTTTCTGCTGCCGGCTAACTCCCTCCTTCCTCCTCCCCCCTCCCCTCTCCCTAGAGCAGACAGGGTACGTCTCCTGCAACAAGTCACAATTTTCAGATTTTTCAGAGTGGATGAAAAAGAGGAAGGAGGGGGGGACCTGGGAAAAGGCTTTTTACATGCAGATAATGGCAGATTTGGCTAATAAACCCAATTACAAAGTTTCTTAAAATCGCCTGGACTATTGATTTCTGCAAAAAAAAAAAAAATACGACAGTGACTCTTTAAGGCTATGTTCACACTACATAAAAGTACGGCCGTTGTTGCCGTTATTGCCACACGCCCGTGTGGAACATTGCCTACATTCTATGGGATCCCGGCCTGAGCGTATACACATCTTATACGCTCCGGTTTTCTGCGGTTTTCTCAATGAATTGCGGCCGTAGGAAACCCTGTCAGTTCACACAATGAAGCAAGCGGCTCCAGCTGATACGCCCGCATCAGAACACTGCAGCCAGAAAGATCACCCGGCTGGTACTTAAGTACTGGCCAGGATGATCCGGGCAGAGACCGGCCGTTCCGTCACAGAACAGCTGGTCTCTTACCACGTGTGAACATAGCCTAATAGTCAGAATTTGGCGAGTTGGTGACTACATTCAGTCCATTTCCTGCACATACAGGACTATGCTAGTATACAGGCTATCCCAGGATGTACAGTTCTGTCTTCCTCTGTGACCTGTGCATCACATGACCTGTTCAAATGAAGTCGCGGGGCCCTTAAACTATGTGTTACAGTGCTTTTATCCCATATATAGTGTCATATAGTGCTATTTGCCCTAGAAGCACTGTCTCCCTGGGAGAGCATAGTGCTTCATGGTGGCACCACATGGCGGCACACACTGGTTCATTATACAGATACACAGTTCACCTCCAGACACCCTAAATTATATGACTGTAACTGACGATTCCTCCACCCCAGTAAGAAAGTAGAAAACATTGGAACAAAAGCTTTCCAACAACAGCCCACAATAGAGCAAGGTCACCCAGATACATTATAACCCTAAAAGAATTAATTGCATTTACTCATGTAATATTACCAAGTGTAAAAGCTATTCAGCCTAATAGATACAATTGCAGTTGATCATAAACAGAGGGATTGGAGTGAACAAATTCATTATCTGCAATTACAGACATTTCCTGTATTTAACCATTGAAGTGTGTGGCGTCCATAGGGAGAGAATGCTTTCAATCTGAATAGGGTTTCTGGTAAACTCCATCCATTATTAAATCATTACCGGCTCCATGCGATATTCCAAGGGACATTCTTTATTTATCAAAATATCACATATTACACTACCAAGAATACTGAAAAGTAATGAAAAATTAGGAAAAATTAGGAAAGACCCAACTAGCTGTATTATAATAATAATGTACTGTAAACAAAAAGTGTTCAACAGTGGCCCTATAGGTCACAGGTGTCAAACTCAGGGCCCTCCAGCTGTTGCAAAACTACAATTCCCATCATGCCTAGACAGCCAAAGCTAAAACTTTGGCTGTCCAGGCATGATGGGAATTGTAGTTTGCAACAGCTGGAGTGCCAACGTTTGACACCCCTGCTATAGAGGATGAATGGTCGTGCACTAGAATAATTCTGTCCCCATTCTCGGCAATGGTGGGGGTCCCAGCAGTTAGAATCCCAATGATCAGCTTGTTGTCCCCTATTCTGAGATGAGAATACACCTTTAACATCCTAGTTTTAGTGACAGTGGCGTAGCTACCATGGAGGCAGACCACACAACTGCTACGGGGCCTGTGCGGCCTCCTCTGGGGGGTGGGGGTGCTGCGCTGTGAGAGCCACTCAGAGTGCTGTCTCGATAGGGAGGAGTGGTCTGTAAGAGCTGCGATGAGAGCCGTTCAGGGATGGGGCTGGGGCTTACATACACTACCCCCTACACACTAAGGTTCATGGGGCCCATACAGTATTTTGCTATGGGGCCCCATGAATCCTAGTTATGCCCCTGCCTAGTGAGTATGTCGACTTTCAACCACCATAACTTTTTCACCACTGACTTACTAACTGATGGGAAAATATTCTTGTGACCAATGTCAGTATTATTAAAATAAGAAACCCTAAACACACCATCTTTTTATTCCCTGAGGTATCAAAAACACACACACACACACACACTTTATTATTGCCCATATTATTGGGACATATTGGAATAAGGCTTGTTACTTTCAGGGAGGTCATTACACGGCACATTGCAATAGGCATATATTGCTATAAAACATGCAACAGCTTCTATATCTGATCCACATTCAGCAAAATCTAGTAGATGAAAACAAGATCGGAAAACACACATCCCTTTTTTATGTTTTGCTACCAAATATGGAGGCTAGAACCTGATTTGTTACACTAATGCTTCATTTTTATGTTTCCCATAAATTCTAATTTAATTGGAATAATTTGTAGGTAGCTTTACTAGACTGCATGTTCAGAGTCCTAACTCTGTACAAGGAGGCCTGACACGGTACAAGGAGGCCTCACCCTGTACAAGGAGGCCTGACATGGTACAAGGAGGCCTGACACGGTACAAGGAGGCCTCACCCTGTATAAGGAGGCCTGACACGGTACAAGGAGGCCTCACCCTGTACAAGGAGGCCTGATACGGTACAAGGAGGCCTCACCCTGTATAAGGAGGCCTGACACGGTACAAGGAGGCCTCACCCTGTACAAGGAGGCCTGACATGGTACAAGGAGGCCTGACACGGTACAAGGAGGCCTCACCCTGTATAAGGAGGCCTGACACGGTACAAGGAGGCCTCACCCTGTACAAGGAGGCCTGACACGGTACAAGGAGGCCTCACCCTGTATAAGGAGGCCTGACACGGTACAAGGAGGCCTGACACTGAACAAGAAGGCCTCACACTGTACAAGGAGGCCCCACACTGTACAAGGAGGCCCCACACTGTACAAGGAGGCCTCACACTGTACAAGGAGGCCTCACTCTGTACAAGGAGGCCTTACCCTGTACAAGGAGGCCTGACATGGTACAAGGAGGCCTCACTCTGTACAAGGAGGCCTCACACTGTACAAGGAGGCCTCATACTGTACAAGGAGGCCCCACACTGTACAAGAAGGCCTTACTCTGTACAAGGAGGCCTGACACGGTACAAGGAGGCCTCACACGGAACAAGGAGGCCCCACACTGTACAAGGAGGCCTCAAACTGTACAAGGAGGCCTCACACTGTACAAGGAGGCCCCACACTGTACAAGGAGGCCTTACTCTGTACAAGGAGGCCTTACTCTGTACAAGGAGGCCTGACACGGTACAAGGAGGCCCCACACTGTACAAGGAGGCCCCACACTGTACAAGGAGGCCTGACACTGTACAAGGAGGCCTCACACTGTACGAGGAGGCCTCACACTGTACAAGGAGGGCTCACACTGTACAAGGAGGCCTTACCCTGTACAAGGAGGCCCTACACTGTACAAGGAGGCCTTACACTGTACAAGGAGGCCTCACACTGTCCGAGGAGGCCTCACACTGTACGAGGAGGCCTCACACTGCACAAGGAGGCCTGACACTGTACAAGGAGGCCTGACACTGTACAAGGAGGCCTGACACTGTACAATGAGGCCTGACTCTGTACGAGGAGGCCTCACACTGAACAATGAGGCCTGACACGGTATAAGGAGGCCTCACCCTGTACAAGGAGACCTCCCCCTGTACAAGGAGGCCTCACACTGTACAAGGAGGCTTCACACTGCAGACTACAAAATGGAGGCCCCGCTTACCAGGGGTGCCAACAGAAAGCAGAGCTGAACTTTATTGAATGCATACATGTCTACTCTATAAGAAGTGAGAGACACTAAGGGGCACATTATGAAGAGGCGCAGTTTCTGCTTTTTTCGTGGCGCATGCCAGGCAGAAGCAGTTGGGCTGGGGGGCACGGCAAGGCGGGGAGGAGGCCACGCCTAATTTATTATGTTTACATATGGAAACAGGCATAAACCATGGCATAAATCTATACCTGCTCCGGAGCAGGTGTACATTTCCACACAGGCCCTGCAACAGGCACAGGTCCTGCACGATTTCCTAAGAAGTAGGCACAGGGTCATGGGAGCGGGGCTTTATTTAGTCTTCATAAATGCCCCCTAAGTTTTACATTTATAGTAGCACAGAGCAGAAGGGCATGTGCAGCAGACTAATAGGATGTAGCTAGATATCAGACATACAGTAGCTGTGTGATTGGGTACAGAATATAAGGGTGTAGCTGTATACAAAAAATCTAACTGTAAAATAGTGTCTAGCTGTATAATAAGGTGTAGCTGTATAATAGGGTACAACAGAATTATAGGATATAATATAATGTTTATAATGTATAGCTGTATATGGATTGTATTTGTTTTTAATTTATAGCTGTAAACAAAGTGTAGCTGTATTTTATGTATAGCTTTATATACTATAGGGTGCAGTTGTATATAATCTATAGTTGTATATGGGGTGTATATAGTACCTGTATCTGTACATAGAGTATAGCGTGTACCTGTATATAATGTATTGTTATGTATATGGTACAGCTGCTTTTATTGTGTAGCTGTATATAGTATGTAGCTGTATATAATTTATAGATGTATTTAGGTTGCGCAACTGTACATAGAGCTGTATATACTGTGTGGCTGTATATAGGATGTAGCTGTATATCATGCTTGGATGTACATAGGGTGTAGCTGTATATACTGTATGGCTGTATATAGGGTATAGCTGTATATACTGTATGGCTGTATATAGGGTATAGCTGTATATACTGTATGGTTGCATATAGAGTGTAGCTGTATATAGTGTATGGCTCTATATAAGAGGTAGCTGTATATACTCTACTGTATGGCTGCATATAGGATGTAGCTGTATATTGGGTGTAGTTGTAAATAATCTATAGCTATACTTAGGATGCAATTGTATATACTGTGTGATTGAATAAAGGGTGTAGCTGTATACACTGTATGGCTGTATATAGGGTGTAGCTGTATATACTGTATGGCTGTATAAAGGGTGTAGCTGTATATACTATGTGGCTGTATATAGGGTGTAGCTGTATATACTATGTGGCTGTATATAGGGTGTAGCTTAATATAAGGTGTAGCTGTATATACTATATGGCTGTATATAGGGTGTAGCTGTATATACTGTGTGGCTGGATATAGGGTGTGGCTGTATATACTGTTTGGCTGTATATAGGGTGTAGCTAGATATACTGTGAGGCTGTATATAAGGTGTAGCTTTATATACTGTATGGCTGCATATAAGGTGTAGCTGTGTATACTGTATGGCTGTATATAGGATGTAGCTGTATATACTGTATGGATGAATATAGGGTGTAGCTGTATACATGGTGTAGCTTTAAATAATTTGTATAATCTATATACACAAGATATAACTCTATAGTGTACGGCTGTATATAGGCTGTAGCTGTATATGGGGTGTAGCTGTAAATAAGTTCTATAATCTATATACATAGGATGTAGCTCTCTATAGTGTACAGCTGTATATCCGGTGTTCTGTAGTGCAGTCTGTACCTCCTGTTTCACCTCTATGTACCCCATGTTTCCCCTCCATTATGATACACATCTGTGTTGTTCCCCATGTACAGTAACCCTGCCCTGACATCACTATCTTGTCTTGGAAATTGATGCCCTCCTGGTTGCCCTTGTCCTCGGTGCTGTGCGCCTGTCACAATGTGTCTGGGAAGAATAATTTCACTTTGGCTCGGCTTTTTCCGCTGACTCTCACTAGAATCTATTATATCCCATGACGCAGCTGGCGGTGACTCAACCCTGCTTTGGTGACAGCTTGTCCCATTGTTACCACTGCTCTGAAACTGAAACCCCTTTCATCTATGGAATGGAAATCGTGGACTTAAAGGGAAGATCTGAGAGTGAATCTTAACCAAAGCTAAACTTCCTATCACATCCGGTTCTAAAAGAGATCGTCCCTATTTTATCTGTTGTTATAGGCCTCCAACTGGTCCCAATGATAAATCATTTTTTTCTACTTTAACTATCTGAGGCCTGACTTTTGGGTTGGTTGGGATGCATTCGGCAGCCATATTTACACAGTACTTTAAACTGATGGGCAAAAATTATTCAGATTCATCTATATAGAACATATGCATCTTTACTTTTATTTTTATCTACGTCATTGTTTACATAGGACATCAACATATGAGATTGTGAGGGACTGACGTGGGTAATAATCTCTGTACAGCCCTATGGAATATGTTAGTGCTATATATATTATCTTTCATAAGGTCTTAGAAGTTATTTGTGACTAGACCCTAGAAGCAATGTGAATAGCCTTCCTTGACCTCAGGGGCCTTGTATAATCCAGGACCTATTCTTGCGTTAGATCCTATGCCAACCTAAAGAACTCCAGGTACTGTGGTGGACCAGTACAATCCACAACCAGACACCTTGCTTATAGTAAGGGGGGAGGGATACTATGTGCATTATACAGACTGTAACCAATAAAACCAATACCAATAAAAAAATAAAAAAAAAAACAATAAAAAAAAAACATGATCAGCTGATCCTAGTCTACGCATTGTGATCCGGCATCAATTTTTAACATATCAGATCAGATTGTCTAATGTAAGTTTAGCATTGAACCAACAAATGGCTGAACAATCGGGAAAACAGAATTGGCCAGTTCAGCAGATCTTTTGTCTTGATGGTCTTATCTCCTTACAACAGTTATATGGGTTTTAACCAGTTGCTATGGGCAACTTCACTGTTTTCTGCGGAATATTTGTTTTCAAATAATCAATTTTAAATTGAAAATTCACAGAATGTTGCGGCCATTAAGGATATAGATGAATTAGCAACACAAATAATGCAGAATTGGTGTGAGGATGCCTTAGTATGGCACAAATATGAGGCCTAATGTGGTTCCCAACCTTCAGCAGAAATATTCACACGACAAAAAAGGTAAGTGTAATATAAGATGTTATAGCTAATAAATGGTCATTAACATACTCCAGTATAAAAACAAATCCAGTATAATATTAGGAAATAATTCACAGCAATGTATCAACAAGGACCATGCACATTTCACAATGAATTCTCAAAAAATAGGCCAAAATGGATTCAGATTTTAGTGGCCCTTTAAGACCAACACCTAATAAGATGGAGGTAAACAGGTCTGGGATAGAATTCCAGCCTGTATGGACATTCGTAATATAATTTAGCGTACAGATCATTTGATTCTACAATACATATACGATAGATACCTGGTAGATTAGAAATGGCCCTTCCCATATAGAACCATATACAAGACCTTGTGTGCTGCTAAGGGATGCTGACAGGAACTACTCTATAATTTATGACCATTTTGGAGGAAGTGACCATTTCTGATGAGTCAGGTGAATTCAGTAATGTAGACGACTGCAGCGAAAGGGAGGTGAAAAAAAAAAAAATGGAGGACGTACAAAGAAGCTCAGGTTCTTCTTCTGAGGACGTTCTGTCTGATAAATGATCCTTTTTGTGTTCTATATGATAATGAAGAGATCCTGCATGGCCGCTCATCTGTATCATTGTGCCCTTTGATGTAGCAAAACAATGGGGCCCTGTGGGAGATGATCCAGCACCAGGCCCGCCCGGGACATAGAGGAACCGATCAATGATAAAGGGATGTGCCGCCTGACAATAACTTCATCGTCAAATAAACCCAGTGCCCTGTATTTCTGGAAAACCCTCCCAAGGCCCAGGTGGTGATCAGACCCAATACAACACCCTCTAGTTCCCTGCCTATACCTATGCATCCATTTTTCAAGTCAAATCAATGCCTTGCAAAGAATTGCTATCTCAGATATAAGATTTTACTTCATGTTTTGTAACCCCTCAACATCAAAAACCAATTCCGCCAGGGATTGACTTATGTACTGCCATAAGAAATGCAGATGTACACCAGCACTGTACATTTTGGGAAATGCGCAAAAGAAATCAATGGTGTCACATTAGTTACAATCTGCAGCAATTCCTTGAGCTTCTGAAACCAAACAGTGCCATCTAATGGAGGGAAAGCATGATGACACCAGAGGCAGTAGCAGGCTTGGTGATGGTCTGCATCCTGATGTGCTGCTGGTGCCTCAGTCCTCGATGAACTGATGAAATCCTTCTTCCTTCCAATCCCTAAATCGTCAATAGCAATACATTTTTTTCTACGCTGTCATCTTTCCATTGGGCTCTCAGCAATCTTTATCATAAGGCAATAAGAAAATCCCCGTTTAGTTGTCAGACTATGAAATCTGTAGGTGACTCTCACAAACCGAGGCCCTAATTTTGACAAATTTTACAATTCTATATTCACTTGAATAGAAAAAAAAAAAACGTTCTTGTAAGCTGGACAAAGTTAGTCCCATGACCTAAGAATTATACTAATGTATCATTGGGGTCTATTGGTATTCTCCTGCAGACAGTACCCAAATTCCACAGCACCTACACCACAACCTGAGTCATGTAAGGAGGAGACGGTAGAAGAAGACCAGCTGTTATCTCTGCATTGTGTCTACATCAATGTCCTGGGGTATCAGGAAACACTACCCTGCTGTTTGCGCAGAACCAATATGACCTCCATTGGAGACACCGTATGCAAAACTTCCAAGATAAAAAGCAAGATGGGATTTTTTTCTTTAACCCCTTAGGCAACTGTTTTGCATCATTTATCCAAACCGTTGAAAAGACCACTACAGGCCACTAAATCAAGGTGGCACCAAATGCAGCAGTGCAGCAGGTCCATGGCATCACAACTGCCCTTATACAATGTAGCAAAACTGCTCCACTGCACCCCATGCAGAGACTGCTACAGACATAGTAATACATCAACCAAAGACCTGGCATGTAACAGCAATGCTAAAAAAAAAAAAAAGCTGCAGGCTTACCTGATGTAGGAGAAACTCTGCAAATCATATCAGAAGAGGGACCTGCACCAAGAAATAATAGAGGTGGAATGCTGCTCCTGCACAAGAGGCTGAAATCCCTAGCCACAAAAGCTGACAAAGCATTTACCCTTAATCCATTATGCCTGAAAAAGACCGTGAAGCTCCTTCACAACCCTCTTCTTTTCTCCCTCTGCTTCCTGCTCTGAGCATCACTCTACAGTGGCTAATATATACCAAGAAAAGGCTTACAGAAGCATACAAGGCTGCAAAGGAACACTGGGTACCAGCGCCACCTGCTGCACCAACCTCTAACTGCAGCATGCAGCTAGCACAGGGTTTTAACAACAATTTTCTGCAAAGGATTTGCCGCATGACTGGCAACACAGGGGGGACGAATGTTTTAAGGGAGGGGGCAGTGTAGAAGCTAAAAGGACAAATGCATAAAATAGTTATGCACCCCTGGAAGAAGATGCATCAAGATTCTCTATGGCTTCTACTGATGGCATCATCTTTTTTTTTACCAGCTGCAGTCAAGCATGGCACAAACTTCGATTTGCATTCAGAATGATGTATTATTAAGCTGAATGTATAGTGCTTAGCAGTAGTGAAGCTATTGAGCGGTCACTGACACCATCCTGGATAGTTATATAGAAAGCGCTGCGTTATAGTAGATAGTACTCTGATATTGGATTTTTAGGAGGCTGATTCTCAATGATGTCACATAAGGTGTGGACTCTTGGGGAGTACAGAGGGATCAGATGTACGGGATTCTTCAATAACTTGTCCTTACTTAAAAAGTGTAGTAGTAGTAGTAGTAGTTGTAGTTGTTCTTGTTGTTGTAGTATTCCCTGGCTCATACAGCTGGACTCATGGTTTTTATCCCTGTTCCTTTTTAGCTGATATAAAGTCATCAGTCATATATTTTCACATCCAACATGGCATTGGGAATCAGGTAAGGGTGTCTGGAGTGGTTACACTGGTTACACTGGCCCACTTCTGCTCCATTGATTCTCTAGGAGAGCTGCTGGAGATAGCCAAGCAGTGTTAAGCGGACTTGTTAGGGTTCTGCAACATTCTCTGAACCCAAACACTCTGCATTTACTTCCTAGTTAGATGCGGCCTTAGGGAGTCCTGGAAAACATGGATACAGCCATGGGCATAGGCTGAATCCATGCTATCATGGCAGTCCTAGAGCGGCATCCAATTTCTCAAGATGCTGGAAGTCAAATGCTGAGCATTCTGGTTCGCAGAATGATGTAGAACCCAAACAGTTGCACAGTGTTGGTTCTATTCCAACAGGAGACTTGGGCACCTGTTCTTGAGATCATGAGGGGTCTAAGTAGTCAGATCTCCCCTTCCCCAGAGATATATTTATCCACAATCCTGTGCCTAGGGGATAAGTGTTTAAGGGGTGTTCCATCCTCTAACACTTAACCCCTATACATAGGATTGGGGATGTGTCTGATTGTGGAGGGTTCGACCACTGGGGTCCTCTGCGATTTTAAAGGCAGGCCCAAAGCTTTCCTCGGAATAGACCAGCAATTTGCGCTTCTGCCGTGGCCCAAGACGCTGGTTGACGGTGTTGTGTGCAGCTGGTGGGCTCTCGTGTTTTGGGGCAGCTTGTCACGGTGGCCAGGAGTGTTAATACCCACCCCCGGACACACGGACACCGTCCTTGAGTCCAGCACTTAAACAGTGCAATTCACAATATAGAAAGACAACTGCTCATAGGTGCTAGTGCAAAAAATACAGACTTTTGTGGTAGACTGTCTGAAGTTAAAAGAAGAAAAGACTTGTGTGCAAGGGTAGTATAGGAGCCGGATAGGAGCCCTTGCCTAATTTGTAACAGTACTCTGCCGGGATGTGTGTTGAAGAAGAATCCTCATACTCACTTATAGATGTAGTTACATATCTGACCGCCTTCTGCCTACACAAGTTCGGAGACCGCCATGTGAGGTAGTACGAGTCCTAGGTCTCTGTCTCTAGGTTGAGCTCCCACTGAAGATTCCCCCAAGTGGACGAGCATACTTCAGTAAGGTACTTCGACCCATAGCAACTTTGCCTTACTGGGGATCAGTCCCTCTGCCTTTCCTTAAGGAGTGACTGTCCTGACTGTCCTGAAAAATCCTCTGCATAGGTAAGGGTTGGTCCTTATCTCCCGGTTACCCCACTTCTGAAGTTTAGCACTGCATAGTGGCATTTAGGCTAGGTTCACATACCATAAAATAAAAGGTAAATGCAACAGTAATTTTGAGTGAAAATAAAACAATAAAAAATTGAACAGATGAAGAAAAAGGATGTGCTGCCTTACCAGAGACATAACATTAGGCTCCTGGGCCCATATATAAAAACTGCATCCGAGCCACCATGTACCATGTTGCATATTGATGTCTTTTTACATGGAAGACACTGAGCAGGCTCCAGGATCGGAGGAAAAGTTCTATATTTGTATCCAATATACCCTTGTCCTTGAAATCAGTGTTGTTGTTGTTAGGCATAATTTCCCTAGCAACCAGTTTGTCAGACATAATATGAATTGAGAGTTTGCTGACAGTGAAGGAGAAAGAAGCATTATAGTGACAGTGTAATAAGGCTTTTTTTAAAAAAAATATATATATTATATTGGTTACTTAGGGATTTTTTTGATATGCAATAGGCAATGGATAGGACTAAAAAAGAAATGTGTACTCCCCTGCGGCTGTCATTCCAACAGAGACTGTTCCTGCTGATCCTTTTCCTTTTTACACAAGGTGTGGTTGCTCAGCCAATCAGAAGCTGAGGCATGGGCACTTCCTTGTGTTGAGACCGAAATCAGGAAGTGCAATGAAGCTGGGCAGTGGTGGTGAGGAGGGCAGAGCAGGTGAGTATAACTTTCCTTATTGTTTTTTATTCCTGCCTAAGAAAATTGCATATACTGTACAAGTAAGTCCCAAGTAGCGCCATGAGGTACATTCGCTTTAAGTTTTGCCCATGGATAGAACGGCGCCAGGGCGGAGAAGCCGGTGCTGGGGTCCTTTTTTTGAACCGCGTCCCAGTTCCCGCATACGGCGCCATTCTTTTCCCGGGCACCACCAGGGGTGAAGCACTGGAGGCAGGCCCGTCCCCATTGGGTGGGGAAAAAAAGGACCGCGGCACCGGTTTCCCCGTGCCAGCGCCGTTCTATCCATGGGTAACACTTACAGCAAATGTACTGTACCTGATGGTACATTCGCTTTAAAGTAGAGCCTCTCTCTAGATAATTGCAACTAGTTACCTAAAAAAAAAGTTTTATCATCTTGATCCTCCACTCTGTGCTTGGCCATGTTCAGACATGATGGATGTGTTGTGGATTTTCAATCTGGATCTGTGGTATGCCATGGATTCCAACCAAATCTGCAGCAGATGTAAAATTGTACCTATTGTCTTGTTTCTTTCAATAAGGAATAGGGAACTATCGGCACTTCAGCTTTTGCAAAGCTACAATTCCCATCATTCTTGGAAAGACAAAGCTTTAGTTTTGGTTGTCCAGGCATGATAAGAATTGTAGTTTTGCAAGGTTCCCCATCCCTAGTTTAGATGCAAACATCAGAGGTCTGCCTTATTCATAGAGATAGGATCACAGAATCTCCATCCCATCTTTATGAGATACTGTACAAGGCCAAATTCACAAATGGATGCCTTTACAATGAATAGGGCACATCTGTCCATTATAGGGATAGGGCTGCATTGTAGCTGGATCAGGAAAATGCACAGCAGGGTGTCATTGATCTCCTTCTGTGCAGCCTATAGACAAGCTCATTGCTTCTTCCAGGAAGTCATGCCCCCAGCTATTACATAATGTGATAGTATTACCTCAACTCATCATGAATGACAGTCCTGAGCTGTGGTAGGGGACAGTGAGAAGGTGGGAAGAAACAGAGTACAAATGACCCTGACCTAAAGAGAGGGTTATTAGAGCAGACATACTATCCCTGTCCTAGCCCAAATATCTCTGTTCATTTATATTGTGTCCATAGACAAAAATTGCTCTCAGTGGGATACATGTTCAATATCTGAACTTTCCTTTCAACCATATACTGTACATGCACATTCAATCTAGACATAGAGCAATATAGTTCTGATCAAGATGAGAGTAAATAGGGATTATCCTTGATTGTTACTAAAGGGGCACTCCGGAGAAAAAAAAGATTTACACAGAAAGTCACAATCATCTGTATATTACCTCTATTGACACACTGCTCCCTACTGCCACCACTGTCCATGTTGGGAACTGACCAGAGTAGAAGCAAACCACTCCTTCCTTGGGGGCATACTGCAGCCGATAATTACTGTAAGACTTAAAGGGGTTATCCAGGATTAGAAAAATCGAACAGCATTCTTCTGAAAACAGCTCCACACATGACCCCAGTTTGTTTGTGGTATTACAAATCAGGTCCAATGAAGTGAAAGGAAGTGAATTGTAATACTGCGCACAACCTGAAGACAGGTGTGGCACTGTTTTCAGGAGAATGCTGCTAGGGTTTTCTAACGCTGGATAACCCCCTTTAAATGTTATAAATGCACGTTACATATTTGTATAACTTATGGCACCAGTTTATTTGAAAATATTTTTTTAAATTAAATTTCAAATTAAATGAGAAGTCCCACCAAATTGCAAAAAGTCAGGAAGCCAGGGGGTGCTGGAAAATAATAAAGTAAACTTACTTATCCTCGTGTCCCATAGTGCCGTTCCCGGTCTTCCCGCTCTTCCAGCTGCAACGTCACTTACCCGCTCAGCCAATCAATGACTTGGTCAGGACACTGGCAGGCTCAGCCGGGCCATTTTGTTGCAGCAGAAAAGTACTGGAGTGGCCGTCAGAAGAGTGGCCGTCAGTGGGGTGGTGCAACGGTGGCACAGTGACGGGTGAGTTTAGGTTGTATTTTTATTTTCCTGCAATCCCCCCCCCCCTTCCTCCTTTTTTAAAATTTGATGGGACTTCTTTAATTTCTAACCAAGGAGGATGAGAGAATAGATAACAAGACATCCCTTGTCCAGGAACCATATACTGTTAGCTCTCTATCACGAATAAAATAGACAGCTACATCACAATTTACTTAATAGAGGTGTCTTATGCTGGGTTTACACGAAACGATAATTGGCCCGATCGTGCGATTAACGATTTCATAACTATCAGCATTTAGACGGTACGATATATCATACGGAAAAATCTTTTTGCGATCGTTTTAAGATCGCACGCCCGCAGCCCGGCCCCCCGATCATCCGCAGCCCGTCCCCACGGTCAACTGTAGCCCCCTGCGCCGACTCGATCGCCACCGCCGCCCCGATCGCCACCCCGCTGCTGCTGCTCCGATCGCCACCCCCGCCGCTCCGGTCGCCCCCTCCCCGCCGCCGCTCCGATTGCCGCCGCTGCTCTGATCACCCCCGCCGCAAGCATACCTTACCTGCTCGGTGTAGCGGGTGTTCGAAATTCCCGGCTCCCCTCTTCAGCCAATCAATGCACGGCAGCAATGATTGGCTGAAGAGGAGCCGTTTGAAATTCCTGGCTCCCCTCTTTAGCCAATCAATGCACTGAAGAGGGGAGCCGGGAATTTCGAACACCCGCTATGCCAAGCAGGTAAGGTATGCTCGTGGCCGGGGCGGCAGGGGCGATCGGAGCGGCGGCGGCAGGGGGGGAAGGGGGGGTTGGTGTGATCGGAGCGGCGGGGGGGGCGATCGGAGCGGTGGCGGCGGGGGTGGCAATTGGAGCGGCGGGGGTGGCGATCGGGCCGGCGCAGGGGGCCGCGGATGAGCGGGGGGCCGGGCTGTGGATGAGCGGGGGAACGATCGGCGAATTTTTTGCGAACGACGAACGACAATTTAAGAAGAAGTTAAAAGATCAAAATGAACGATTTCTCGCTTGTCGTTCGATCGTTCGCTGCGTTTACATGTACGATTATCGTTCGAATTCGATCGTTATCGCGCAAATTTGCACGATAATCGTTCCGTGTAAACCCAGCATTATGGTGCGTTTACACAGACAGATTTATCTGACAGATTTTTGAAGCCAAAGCCAGGAACAGACCATAAACAGGGAACGGGTCATAAAGGAAAGACTGAGCTTTCTCCTTTTTTCAAATCCATTCCTGGCTTTGGTTTCCATAATCTGTCAGATAAATCTGTCTGTGTAAACGCACCATAAGGGTCCATTTACACAGAAAGATTATCTGACAGATTATCTGCCAAAGATTTAAAGCCAAAGCCAGAAATGGATTTGAAAAGGGGAGAAATCTTAGGCTTTCCTTTATGACCTGATCTCTGTATATAGTCCGTTTCTGGCGTTGGCTTCAAACCTTTGGTAGATAATCTGTCAGATAATCTTTCTGTGTAAATGGGTCCTAAGGAGTTGTCTGGGCAAGGAGGGCTGGGGCTGAAGGAAAAATAACAAAGAGGAATACTCACCCAACCTGCTCCCCTGCCACTGCCGCTTTCTCAAGCATCTTATCTCCATGATCCTTTACTTTCCCTTTCCTGTGAGACAGGAACTGCCCTCTCACCTAATCACTGCATAGCAGTTTCTGCCCACATAAACTACAAACACAGGGGCTGTGACTGGACGCTCGGAGAACCAGCAGCAGCAGAGGAGCAGACAAGGTGAGTATACCTCTTTTTTTCCAGCAGCCACAGCAACATATGCAAAAACCTTCCCTGCCCAGACAGCCCCTTCAATCCTCATAATTTCTTCTCCACATGCAATAAATCCGTCACAATAAATGTACATGTTCTCGCTGCTAGTGAAAAGATTCTCATATAATCGGACAGGAAGTACTGCAATGAGTATTGGATGGAGCTGTAAGCCCCAATTTACTTATTATCCACTCGCTGACAGCACCAGATTGTTTGCATTAAGGACCGGACACCAAGGAATCCTTCTAGTGTTGGGAAGATGGAAAGGCAGACAATACATTTGATAAGTAATGCACCTACTTTAGCAATGGCACTTGGGCTGAGATCTCCCAGGTGAATGCAAGCACTCGTCTTGCTAATGATGTATAATGCACACATTATCTGTGGTTGTTAATACAATACCATTTCAGGCCATGCTTTTTGCTCTCTTAATTTCCTCCTAAGTGTGTCGGTTCAACTTGGCCCCCATTCTTTAGGTCCATTCAGCATATATCATCCCATCTGGCCTTCTTAAATGTTTAAATCAACAGTTTTACAATGTAGGCGTTATCAGTACTGAAGTAAAATCCCTTTTATGACGGGTTTCAGCCTAGCTTGCTAAGATCTAACTTATAGGTTTGAAGATCCTGCTCGTACATTGGAAAATCTCATGTAGATATAGCTACTTTACTTTTATTGCTTCCTTTATGAGTAGGACAAGGATGGAGATATCACATAGCTTATCATTGCCCTGCAAATCGCCTCTGTTGGGATGGGCTACAGGGTGTGTGGCCTGTCTGCCTATGGGGGAGCACTTGGCTATCTAGAGGGCAGAACCTACCTGCTGGGCGATAATACCTACTGGGGGAACTTATCTACCATGGGGAACACCTGGCAACCTACAACTGAGCAGCCACCTACTGGGGGCATATACCTACCAGGGCACCAGCTACCTATTGGGGGCACCGATCTAACTATGGGGGCACCTGGCCACCTAAAGGGGTCAACTACCTCCTGTGGACAGCTACTAGTGGACACGTGGTTAACTACAGAGGAGTAACTACATACTAGGGGAGGCATTTATTAGAGATGAGCAAACCGGGTTCGGGTTCGAGTCCATCTGAACCCGAACGTTCGGCATTTGATTAGCTGGGGCTGCTGAAGTTGGATAAAGCTCTAAGGTTGTCTGGAAAACATGGATACAACCAATGACTATATCCATGTTTTCCACATAGCCTTAGGGCTTTATCCAACTTCAGCAGCCACCGCTAATCAAATGCCGAAAGTTCAGGTTCGGATGGACTCAAGCATGCTCGAGGTTCGCTCATATCTAGCATTTATCTATCTACTGGGGGATATATATCTACTTGAGGCACATATCTAACTATTGGAGGGCAAGTACCTACTAGGTAAGGCACCTGTCTACCTACATATCTACTCAAAAGCGAACAGCTATCTAAAAGAGGCACCTACCTTCCAAGAGGGGCATTCTTTTCATTTGGGTCACTTTAGGTTTGGATAAGGTGAAGATGAGGGGAAAGATGCATAACCTAAGACGTTTGTCTGACAGCTTCTGCGGATACGAGTCATGGACGGAAGAAGTTGTTGTGGTGGTCTGGGTCAAATGCAGAAAAGAAAAAGAAATGGAGAAATAAAAAGGTTGTTGTGCTGGTCTGGGTCAAATGGAGAAAAGAAATTGTGTGCCCCCTGTGAGACACTGAATGTAACTGCATGTAATCCCTTGTAATTTGCTGAGGTTATGCATTTACTATATGGTCATGGTATGGGTGATATTGGTCTGTGTATAGGGTGTTTTGTTCAGTATGGAGGTAATATTCAGACATTTTATTGTTAGGCTGTGTCGCCATGTTCTGGAAGTGCTATTTGTTCCTTGCATGCTGGTGGTTTTGTGGTGATGTATAAGGTGATATGTATGGTGATATATGTGGTGGTATATATATGGTTATATAAGTGGTGATATGTATTGTGATATTTATGGTGATGTATGTGGTGATATAAGTGGTGATATATATGGTGATATAGGTGGTGATATATATGTTGTGATATGTATGGTGATATATGTTGTGATATGTATGGTCATATGTATGGTCATATGTGTGGTGATATTTATGGTGATATATGTGGTGATATGTATGGTGATTTGTATGGTGACATATGTGGTGATATCTATGGTGATATATGTAAGTATATATGCGGAGATACATGTGGTGATATGTATGGTGATATATGTGGGGATATATGTGGAGATATTTGTGGTGATATGTATGGTGATATATGCGGTGATATGTATGGTGATATATGTGGTGATATGTATAGTGATATATGTAGTGATATATATGCTGATATATGTGGTGATATAAATGGATCTGATATGTATAGTGATATATAAGGTTATGTATGTTGTGATATGTATACTGATACATGTGGTGTTTTGGTGATATATGTGGTCATGTATAAGGTGATATGTATGGTGATATATTTGGTGATATGTATGGTGATTTGTATGGTGATATATATGGTGATATTTATGGTGATATGTATAGTAATATATAAGGGGATATATGTGGTGGTATGTATACTGATACATGTGGTGTTATGAATGGTGATATATGTGCTGATGTATAAGGTGATATGTATGGTGATATATGTGGTGGTATATATATGGTTATATATGTGGTGATATATGTGGGGATATATGTGGAGATATTTGTGGTGATATGTATGGTGATATATGCGGTGATATGTATGGTGATATAAATGGTGATATGTATAGTGATATATGTTGTGATATGCATGGTGATATATGTTGTGATATGGATGGTCATATGTATGGTCATATATGTGGTGATATTTATAGTGATATATGTGGTGATATGTATGGTGATTTGTATGGTGATATATGTGGTTATATCTATGGTGATATATGTGGTGATATGTATGGTGATATATGTGGTGATATTTATGGTGATTTGTATAGTGATATACAGTGATATGTATGGTGATATTTATGGTGATATGTATAGTGATATATAAGGTGATATATGTGGAGATATGTATACTGATACATGTGGTGTTAAGAATGGTGATATATGTGGTGATGTATAAGGTGATATGTATGGTGATATATGTGGTGATATGTATGGTGAGATATGTGGTTATATGTGTGGTGATATATAATGTGATATATGTGGTGATATATATAGTGATATGTATGGTGATTTCTGTGGTGATATATGTGGTGATATTTATGGTGCTATATGTAGTGATATGTATGTTGATATATAATGTGATATGTGGTGATTAGAGATGAGCGAACCTCGAGCATGCTCGAGTCGATCTGTACCCGAACTTTCGGCATTTAATCAACGGTGGCTGCTGAACTTGGATAAAGCCCTAAGGCTATGTGGAAAACATAGATATAGTCATTGGCTGCATCCACGTTTTCCAAATGTATCAAAGTTCAGCAGCCACAACTAATCAAATGCCGAACGTTCGGGTTCGGATCGAGTCGAACCCGAACCAAGTTCGCTCACCTCTAGTGATGATATATATTTGATGATATATGTGGTTATATGGATGGTGATATATGTGGTGATATGGATTGTGAAATGTATGGTGATATATGTGGCGACATAAGTGGTGATATATATTGTGATATATATGGTGATGTATGTGGTGATATAAGTGGTGATATATATGGTGATATAGGTGGTGATATATTTGTTGTGATATGTATGGTGATATATTTTGTGATATGTATGGTGATATGTATGGTCATATGTGTGGTGATATTTATGGTGATATATGTGGTGATATGTATAATGATTTGTATATTGATATACTGTATATGGTGGTATGAATGGTGATATATATGTTGATATTTATGGTGATATGTATAGTGATATATAAGGTGATATATGTGGTGATATGTATACTGATACATGTGGTGTTATGAATGGTGATATATGTGGTCATGTATAAGGTGATATGTATGGTGATATATGTGGTGATATGTATGGTGATTTATATGGTGATTTATATGGTGATATTTATGGTGATATGTATAGTGATATATAAGAAGATATATGTGGTGGTATGTATACTGATACATGTAGTGTTATGAATGGTGATATATGTGGTGATGTATAAGGTGATATGTATGGTGATATATGTGGTGGTATATATATGGTTATATATGCGGTGATATGTATGGTGATATATGTGGTGATATGTATAGTGATATATGTAGTGATATATATGCTGATATATGTGGTGATATAAATGGTGATATGTATGGTGATATATGTTGTGATATGTATGGTCATATGTATGGTCATATATGTGGTGATATTTATGGTGATATATGTGGTGATATGTATGGTGATTTGTATGGTGATATATGTAGTAATATCTATGGTGATATATGTGGTGATATGTATGGTGATATGTATGGACACATATGTGGTGATATTTATGGTGATATATATGGTGATATTTATGGTGATATGTATAGTGATATATAAGGTGATATATGTGGTGATATGTATACTGATACATGTCGTGTTATAAATGGTGATATATGTGGTCATGTATAAGGTGATATGTATGGTGATATATATGGTGATATGTATGGTGATATATATGGTGATATTTATGGAGATATGTATAGTGATATATAAGGTGATATATGTGGTGATATGTATACTGATACATGTGGTGTTATGAATGGTGATATATGTGGTGATGTACTGTATAAGGTGATATGTATGGTGAGATATGTGGTGATATGTATGGTGAGATATGTGGTTATATGTATGGTGATATATAATGTGAAATATGTGATGATATATAGTGATATATGTAATGATATGTATGGTGATTTCTGTGGTGATATATGTGGTGAAATTTATGGTGATATATGTAGTGATATGTATGGTGATATATATTGTGATATGTGGTGATTAGAGATGAGCGAACCTCGAGCATGCTCGAGTCGATCTAAACCCGAACTTTCGGCATTTAATCAGCACTGGCTACTGAACTTGGATAAAGCCCTAAGGCTATGTGGAAAACATGGATATAGTCATTGGCTGCATCCACGTTTTCCAAATTTATCCAAGTTCAGCAGCCACAACTAATCAAATGCCGAACGTTCGGGTTCGGATCGACTCGAACCCGAACCCGGTTCGCTCATCTCTAGTCGTGATATATATTTGTTGATATATGTGGTGATATGGATGGTGATATATGTGGTGAAATGGATAGTGAAATGTATGGTGATATATGTGGCGACATAAGTGGTCATATGTATTGTGATATATATATGGTGATGTATGTGGTGATATAAGTGGTGATATATATGGTGATATAGGTGGTGATATATATGTTGTGATATGTATGGTGATATATGTTGTGATATGTATGGTGATATGTATGGTCATATGTGTGGTGATATTTATGATGATTTGTATGGTGAAATATGTGGTGATATCTATGGTGATATATGTGGGTATATATGTGGAGATACATGTGGTGATATGTATGGTGATATATGTGGTGGTATATATATGGTGATATATGTGGTAATATGAATGGTGATATATGTGGGGATATATGTGGAGATATTTGTGGTGATATGTATGGTGATATATGCGGTGATATGTATGGTGATATATGTGGTGATATGTAAAGTGATATATGTAGTGATATATATGCTGATATATGTGGTGATATAAATGGTGATATGTATGGTGATATATGTTGTGATATGCATGGTGATATATGTTGTGATATGTATTGTGATATGTATGGTCATATATGTGGTGATATTTATGGTGATATATATGGTGATATGTATGGTGATTTGTATGGTGATATATGTAGTAATATCTATGGTGATATATGTGGTGATATGTATGGTGATATATGTGGTAATATCTATGGTGATATATGTGGTGATATGTATGGTGATATAGGTGGTGACATGTATGGTGATTTGTATATTGATATATATGGTGATATGTATGGTGATATATATGGTAATATTTATGGTGATATATGTGGTGATATGTATGGTGATATATGTGGTGATATGTATGGTGATTTGTATAGTGATATATATGGTGATATATATGATGATATGTATAGTGATATATAAGGTGATATATGTGGTGATATGTATACTGATACATGTGGTGTTATGAATGGTGATATATGTGGTAATGTATAAAGTGATGTGTATGGTGATATATGTGGTGATATGTATGGTAATTTGTATGGTGATATATATGGTGATATGTATGGTGATACATGTGGTGTTATGAATGGTGATGTATGTGGTCATGTATAAGGTGATTTGTATGATGAAATGTGTGGTGATATCTATGGTGATATATGTGGGTATATATGTGAAGATACATGTGGTGATATATGTGGTGATATGTATTGTGATATATGTTGTGATTTGTATATTGATATATATGGTGATATGTATGGTGATATGTATGGTCATATATGTGGTGATATTTATGGTGATATATGTGGTGATATGTATGGTGATTTGTATATTGATATATATGGTGATATGTATGGTGATATATATGGTGATATTTATGGTGATATTTATGGTGATATGTATAGTGATATATAAGGTGATATATGTGGTGATATGTATACTGATACATGTGGTGTTATGAATGGTGATATGTATAGTGATATATAAGGTGATATATGTGTTGATTTGTATACTGATACATGTGGTGTTATGAATGGTGATATATGTGGTCATGTATAAGGTGAGGTGTATGGTAATGTATGTGGTGATATGTATGGTGATATGTATGGTGATATATATGGTGATATGTATGGTGATATATATGGTGATATTTATGGTGATATGTATAGTGATATATAAGGTGATATATGTGGTGGTATGTATACTGATACATGTGGTGTTATGAATGGTGATATATGTGGTGATGTATAAGGTGATATGTATGGTTATATATGTGGTGGTATACATATGGTGATAAATGTGGTGATATATGTGGAGATATTTGTGGTGTTATGTATGGTGATATATGTGGTGATATGTAAAGTGATATATGTAGTGATATATGTGGTGATATATGTTGTGATATGCATGGTGATATATGTTGTGATATGTATGGTCATATGTATGGTCATATATGTAATGATATTTATGGTTATATATGTGGTGATATGTATGGTGATTTGTATGGTGATATATGTGGTTATATCTATGGTGATATATGTGGTGATATGTATGGTGATATGTATGGGCACATATGTGGTGATATTTATGGTGATATATGTGGTGATATGTATGGTGATTTGTATAGTGATATATATGGTGATATGTATGGTGATATGTATGGTGATATATATGGTAATATTTATGGTGATATGTATAGTGATATCTAAGGTGATATATATGGTGATATGTATACTGATACATGTGGTGTTATGAATGGTGATATATGTGGTGATGTATAAGTTGATATGTATTGTGATATATGTGGTGATATGTATGGTGAGATATGTGGTTATATGTATGGTGATATATAATGTGATATATGTGGTGATATATATAGTGATATATGTAGTGATATGTATGGTTATTTCTGTGGTGATATATGTGGTGAAATTTATGGTGATATATGTAGTGATATGTATGGTGATATATAATGTGATATGTGGTAATTAGAGATGATCGAACCTCGAGCATGCTCGAGTCGATCTGAACCCGAACTTTCGGCATTTAATCAGCGGTGGCTGCTGAACTTGAATAAAGCCCTAAGGCTATGGGGAATACATGCATATAGTCATTGGCTGCATCCAAGTTCAGCAGCCACAACTAATCAAATGCCGACTGTTCGGGTTCGGATCGACTCGAACCCGAACCCGGTTCGCTCATCTCCAGTGGTGATATATATTTGTTGATATATGTGGTGATATGGATGGTGAAACGTATGGTGATATATGTGGCGACATCAGTGGTGATATGTATTGTGATATATATGGTGATGTATGTGGTGATATAAGTGGTGATATATATGGTGATATAGGTGGTGATATATATGTTGTGATATATATGGTGATATGTATGGTCATATGTGTGGTGATATTTATGGTAATATATGTGGTGATATGTATGGTGATTTGTATGGTGAAATATGTGGTGATATCTATGGTGATATATGTGGGTATATATGCGGAGATGCATGTGGTGATATGTATGGTGATATATGTGGTGGTATATATTTGGTGATATATGAGGTGATATGTATGGTGATATATGTGGGGATATATGTGGAGATATTTGTGGTGATATGTATGGTGATATATGCGGTGATATGTATGGTGATATATGTGGTGATATGTATAGTGATATATGTAGTGATATATATGCTTTTATATGTGGTGATATAAATGGATCTGATATGTATAGTGATATATAAGGTGATATATGTGGTGATATGTATACTGATACATGTGGTGTTATGAATGGTGATATATGTGGTCATGTATAAGGTGATATGTATGGTGATTTATTTGTTGATATGTATGGTGATTTGTATGGTGATATATATGGTGATATATATGGTGATATTTATGGTGATATGTATAGTGATATATAAGGGGATATATGTGGTGGTATGTATACTGATACATGTGGTTTTATGAATGGTGATATATGTGGTGATGTATAAGGTGATATGTATGGTGATATATGTGGTGGTATATATATGGTTATATATGTGGTGATATATGTGGGGATATATGTGGAGATATTTGTGGTGATATGTATGGTGATATATGCGGTGATATGTATGGTGATATAAATGGTGATATGTATGGTGATATATGTTGTGATATGCATGGTGATATATGTTGTGATATGTATGGTCATATATATGGTCATATATGTGGTGATATTTATAGTGATATATGTGGTGATATGTATGGTGATTTGTATGGTGATATATGTGGTTATATCTATGGTGATATATGTGGTGATATGAAAAATAGTGAAATAGATGAACAACGGTCAAGTGGCCTAAATAGAGAAGCTGTGGGGTCAGGAGCACTGGTGACCGTAGTGCCTGCACTTTATCCTTTTGTTATGGGTATGTGGTGATATGTATGGTGATATGTATGGCCACATATGTGGTGATATTTATGGTGATATATGTGGTGATATTTATGGTGATTTGTATAGTGATATATATAGTGATATGTATGGTGATATTTATGGTGATATGTATAGTGATATATAAGGTGATATATGTGGTGATATGTATACTGATACATGTGGTGTTAAGAATGGTGATATATGTGGTGATGTATAAGGTGATATGTATGGTGATATATGTGGTGATATGTATGGTGAGATATGTGGTTATATGTGTGGTGATATATAATGTGATATATGTGGTGATATATATAGTCATATGTATGGTGATTTCTGTGGTGATATATGTGGTGATATTTATGGTGCTATATGTAGTGATATGTATGTTGATATATAATGTGATATGTGGTGATTAGAGATGAGCAAACCTCGAGCATGCTCGAGTCGATCTGTACCCGAACTTTCGGCATTTAATCAGCTGTGGCTGCTGAACTTGGATAAAGCCCTAAGGCTATGTGGAAAACATGGATATAGTCATTGGCTGCATCTACGTTTTCCAAATGTATTAAAGTTCAGCAGCCACAACTAATCAAATGCCGAACGTTCGGGTTCGGATCGACCCGAACCCGAACCAAGTTTGCTCATCTCTAGTGATGATATATATTTGATGATATATGTGGTTATATGGATGGTGATATATGTGGTGATATGGATGGTGAAATGTATTTTGATATATGTGGCGACATAAGTGGTGATATGTATTGTGATATATATGGTGATGTATGTGGTGATATAATTGCTGATATATATGGTGATATAGGTGGTGATATATATGTTGTGATATGTATGGTGATATATTTTGTGATATGTATGGTAATATGTATGGTCATATGTGTGGTGATATATGTGGTGATATGTATAATGATTTGTACATTGATATACTGTATATGGTGGTATGAATGGTGATATATATGTTGATATTTATGGTGATTTCTATAGTGATATATAAGGTGATATATGTGGTGATATGTATACTGATACATGTGGTGTTATGAATGGTGATATATGTGCTGATGTATAAGGTGATATGTATGGTGATATATGTGGTGGTATATATATGGTTATATATGTGGTGATATATGTGGGGATATATGTGGAGATATTTGTGGTGATATGTATGGTGATATATGCGGTGATATGTATGGTGATATAAATGGTGATATGTATAGTGATATATGTTGTGATATGCATGGTGATATATGTTGTGATATGGATGGTCATATGTATGGTCATATATGTGGTGATATTTATAGTGATATATGTGGTGATATGTATGGTGATTTGTATGGTGATATATGTGGTTATATCTATGGTGATATATGTGGTGATATGTATGGTGATATATGTGGTGATATTTATGGTGATTTGTATAGTGATATACAGTGATATGTATGGTGATATTTATGGTGATATGTATAGTGATATATAAGGTGATATATGTGGAGATATGTATACTGATACATGTGGTGTTAAGAATGGTGATATATGTGGTGATGTATAAGGTGATATGTATGGTGATATATGTGGTGATATGTATGGTGAGATATGTGGTTATATGTGTGGTGATATATAATGTGATATATGTGGTGATATATATAGTGATATGTATGGTGATTTCTGTGGTGATATATGTGGTGATATTTATGGTGCTATATGTAGTGATATGTATGTTGATATATAATGTGATATGTGGTGATTAGAGATGAGCGAACCTCGAGCATGCTCGAGTCGATCTGTACCCGAACTTTCGGCATTTAATCAGCGGTGGCTGCTGAAGTTGGATAAAGCCCTAAGGCTATGTGGAAAACATAGATATAGTCATTGGCTGCATCCACGTTTTCCAAATGTATCAAAGTTCAGCAGCCACAACTAATCAAATGCCGAACGTTCGGGTTCGGATCAAGTCGAACCCGAACCAAGTTCGCTCAACTCTAGTGATGATATATATTTGATGATATATGTGGTTATATGGATGGTGATATATGTGGTGATATGGATTGTGAAATGTATGGTGATATATGTGGCGACATAAGTGGTGATATATATTGTGATATATATGGTGATGTATGTGGTGATATAAGTGGTGATATATATGGTGATATAGGTGGTGATATATTTGTTGTGATATGTATGGTGATATATTTTGTGATATGTATGGTGATATGTATGGTCATATGTGTGGTGATATTTATGGTGATATATGTGGTGATATGTATAATGATTTGTATATTGATATACTGTATATGGTGGTATGAATGGTGATATATATGTTGATATTTATGGTGATATGTATAGTGATATATAAGGTGATATATGTGGTGATATGTATACTGATACATGTGGTGTTATGAATGGTGATATATGTGGTCATGTATAAGGTGATATGTATGGTGATATATGTGGTGATATGTATGGTGATTTATATGGTGATTTATATGGTGATATTTATGGTGATATGTATAGTGATATATAAGAAGATATATGTGGTGGTATGTATACTGATACATGTAGTGTTATGAATGGTGATATATGTGGTGATGTATAAGGTGATATGTATGGTGATATAAGTGGTGGTATATATATGGTTATATATGCGGTGATATGTATGGTGATATATGTGGTGATATGTATAGTGATATATGTAGTGATATATATGCTGATATATGTGGTGATATAAATGGTGATATGTATGGTGATATATGTTGTGATATGTATGGTCATATGTATGGTCATATATGTGGTGATATTTATGGTGATATATGTGGTGATATGTATGGTGATTTGTATGGTGATATATGTAGTAATATCTATGGTGATATATGTGGTGATATGTATGGTGATATGTATGGACACATATGTGGTGATATTTATGGTGATATATATGGTGATATTTATGGTGATATGTATAGTGATATATAAGGTGATATATGTGGTGATATGTATACTGATACATGTCGTGTTATAAATGGTGATATATGTGGTCATGTATAAGGTGATATGTATGGTGATATATATGGTGATATGTATGGTGATATATATGGTGATATTTATGGAGATATGTATAGTGATATATAAGGTGATATATGTGGTGATATGTATACTGATACATGTGGTGTTATGAATGGTGATATATGTGGTGATGTACTGTATAAGGTGATATGTATGGTGAGATATGTGGTGATATGTATGGTGAGATATGTGGTTATATGTATGGTGATATATAATGTGAAATATGTGATGATATATAGTGATATATGTAATGATATGTATGGTGATTTCTGTGGTGATATATGTGGTGAAATTTATGGTGATATATGTAGTGATATGTATGGTGATATATATTGTGATATGTGGTGATTAGAGATGAGCGAACCTCGAGCATGCTCGAGTCGATCTAAACCCGAACTTTCGGCATTTAATCAGCACTGGCTACTGAACTTGGATAAAGCCCTAAGGCTATGTGGAAAACATGGATATAGTCATTGGCTGCATCCACGTTTTCCAAATTTATCCAAGTTCAGCAGCCACAACTAATCAAATGCCGAACGTTCGGGTTCGGATCGACTCGAACCCGAACCCGGTTCGCTCATCTCTAGTCGTGATATATATTTGTTGATATATGTGGTGATATGGATGGTGATATATGTGGTGAAATGGATAGTGAAATGTATGGTGATATATGTGGCGACATAAGTGGTCATATGTATTGTGATATATATATGGTGATGTATGTGGTGATATAAGTGGTGATATATATGGTGATATAGGTGGTGATATATATGTTGTGATATGTATGGTGATATATGTTGTGATATGTATGGTGATATGTATGGTCATATGTGTGGTGATATTTATGATGATTTGTATGGTGAAATATGTGGTGATATCTATGGTGATATATGTGGGTATATATGTGGAGATACATGTGGTGATATGTATGGTGATATATGTGGTGGTATATATATGGTGATATATGTGGTAATATGAATGGTGATATATGTGGGGATATATGTGGAGATATTTGTGGTGATATGTATGGTGATATATGCGGTGATATGTATGGTGATATATGTGGTGATATGTAAAGTGATATATGTAGTGATATATATGCTGATATATGTGGTGATATAAATGGTGATATGTATGGTGATATATGTTGTGATATGCATGGTGATATATGTTGTGATATGTATGGTGATATGTATGGTCATATATGTGGTGATATGTATGGTGATATATATGGTGATATGTATGGTGATTTGTATGGTGATATATGTAGTAATATCTATGGTGATATATGTGGTGATATGTATGGTGATATATGTGGTAATATCTATGGTGATATATGTGGTGATATGTATGGTGATATAGGTGGTGACATGTATGGTGCTTTGTATATTGATATATATGGTGATATGTATGGTGATATATATGGTAATATTTATGGTGATATATGTGGTGATATGTATGGTGATATATGTGGTGATATGTATGGTGATTTGTATAGTGATATATATGGTGATATATATGATGATATGTATAGTGATATATAAGGTGATATATGTGGTGATATGTATACTGATACATGTGGTGTTATGAATGGTGATATATGTGGTCATGTATAAAGTGATGTGTATGGTGATATATGTGGTGATATGTATGGTAATTTGTATGGTGATATATATGGTGATATGTATGGTGATACATGTGGTGTTATGAATGGTGATGTATGTGGTCATGTATAAGGTGATTTGTATGATGAAATGTGTGGTGATATCTATGGTGATATATGTGGGTATATATGTGAAGATACATGTGGTGATATATGTGGTGATATGTATTGTGATATATGTTGTGATTTGTATATTGATATATATGGTGATATGTATGGTGATATGTATGGTCATATATGTGGTGATATTTATGGTGATATATGTGGTGATATGTATGGTGATTTGTATATTGATATATATGGTGATATGTATGGTGATATATATGGTGATATTTATGGTGATATTTATGGTGATATGTATAGTGATATATAAGGTGATATATGTGGTGATATGTATACTGATACATGTGGTGTTATGAATGGTGATATGTATAGTGATATATAAGGTGATATATGTGTTGATTTGTATACTGATACATGTGGTGTTATGAATGGTGATATATGTGGTCATGTATAAGGTGAGGTGTATGGTAATGTATGTGGTGATATGTATGGTGATATGTATGGTGATATATATGGTGATATGTATGGTGATATATATGGTGATATTTATGGTGATATGTATAGTGATATATAAGGTGATATATGTGGTGGTATGTATACTGATACATGTGGTGTTATGAATGGTGATATATGTGGTGATGTATAAGGTGATATGTATGGTTATATATGTGGTGGTATACATATGGTGATAAATGTGGTGATATATGTGGAGATATTTGTGGTGTTATGTATGGTGATATATGTGGTGATATGTAAAGTGATATATGTAGTGATATATGTGGTGATATATGTTGTGATATGCATGGTGATATATGTTGTGATATGTATGGTCATATGTATGGTCATATATGTAATGATATTTATGGTTATATATGTGGTGATATGTATGGTGATTTGTATGGTGATATATGTGGTTATATCTATGGTGATATATGTGGTGATATGTATGGTGATATGTATGGGCACATATGTGGTGATATTTATGGTGATATATGTGGTGATATGTATGGTGATTTGTATAGTGATATATATGGTGATATGTATGGTGATATGTATGGTGATATATATGGTAATATTTATGGTGATATGTATAGTGATATCTAAGGTGATATATATGGTGATATGTATACTGATACATGTGGTGTTATGAATGGTGATATATGTGGTGATGTATAAGTTGATATGTATTGTGATATATGTGGTGATATGTATGGTGAGATATGTGGTTATATGTATGGTGATATATAATGTGATATATGTGGTGATATATATAGTGATATATGTAGTGATATGTATGGTTATTTCTGTGGTGATATATGTGGTGAAATTTATGGTGATATATGTAGTGATATGTATGGTGATATATAATGTGATATGTGGTAATTAGAGATGATCGAACCTCGAGCATGCTCGAGTCGATCTGAACCCGAACTTTCGGCATTTAATTAGCGGTGGCTGCTGAACTTGAATAAAGCCCTAAGGCTATGGGGAATACATGCATATAGTCATTGGCTGCATCCAAGTTCAGCAGCCACAACTAATCAAATGTCGACTGTTCGGGTTCGGATCGACTCGAACCCGAACCCGGTTCGCTCATCTCCAGTGGTGATATATATTTGTTGATATATGTGGTGATATGGATGGTGATATATGTGGTGATATGAATGGTGAAACGTATGGTGATATATGTGGCGACATAAGTGGTGATATGTATTGTGATATATATGGTGATGTATGTGGTGATATAAGTGGTGATATATATGGTGATATAGGTGGTGATATATATGGTGATTTGTATGGTGAAATATGTGGTGATATCTATGGTGATATATGTGGGTATATATGCGGAGATGCATGTGGTGATATGTATGGTGATATATGTGGTGGTATATATTTGGTGATATATGAGGTGATATGTATGGTGATATATGTGGGGATATATGTGGAGATATTTGTGGTGATATGTATGGTGATATATGCGGTGATATGTATGGTGATATATGTGGTGATATGTATAGTGATATATGTAGTGATATATATGCTTTTATATGTGGTGATATAAATGGATCTGATATGTATAGTGATATATAAGGTGATATATGTGGTGATATGTATACTGATACATGTGGTGTTATGAATGGTGATATATGTGGTCATGTATAAGGTGATATGTATGGTGATATATTTGTTGATATGTATGGTGATTTGTATGGTGATATATATGGTGATATATATGGTGATATTTATGGTGATATGTATAGTGATATATAAGGGGATATATGTGGTGGTATGTATACTGATACATGTGGTTTTATGAATGGTGATATATGTGGTGATGTATAAGGTGATATGTATGGTGATATATGTGGTGGTATATATATGGTTATATATGTGGTGATATATGTGGGGATATATGTGGAGATATTTGTGGTGATATGTATGGTGATATATGCGGTGATATGTATGGTGATATAAATGGTGATATGTATGGTGATATATGTTGTGATATGCATGGTGATATATGTTGTGATATGTATGGTCATATATATGGTCATATATGTGGTGATATTTATAGTGATATATGTGGTGATATGTATGGTGATTTGTATGGTGATATATGTGGTTATATCTATGGTGATATATGTGGTGATATGAAAAATAGTGAAATAGATGAACAACGGTCAAGTGGCCTAAATAGAGAAGCTGTGGGGTCAGGAGCACTGGTGACCGTAGTGCCTGCACTTTATCCTTTTGTTATGGGTATGTGGTGATATGTATGGTGATATGTATGGCCACATATGTGGTGATATTTATGGTGATATATGTGGTGATATTTATGGTGATTTGTATAGTGATATATATAGTGATATGTATGGTGATATTTATGGTGATATGTATAGTGATATATAAGGTGATATATGTGGTGATATGTATACTGATACATGTGGTGTTAAGAATGGTGATATATGTGGTGATGTATAAGGTGATATGTATGGTGATATATGTGGTGATATGTATGGTGAGATATGTGGTTATATGTGTGGTGATATATAATGTGATATATGTGGTGATATATATAGTGATATGTATGGTGATTTCTGTGGTGATATATGTGGTGATATTTATGGTGCTATATGTAGTGATATGTATGTTGATATATAATGTGATATGTGGTGATTAGAGATGAGCAAACCTCGAGCATTCTCGAGTCGATCTGTACCCGAACTTTCGGCATTTAATCAGCTGTGGCTGCTGAACTTGGATAAAGCCCTAAGGCTATGTGGAAAACATGGATATAGTCATTGGCTGCATCTACGTTTTCCAAATGTATCAAAGTTCAGCAGCCACAACTAATCAAATGCCGAACGTTCGGGTTCGGATCGACCCGAACCCGAACCAAGTTTGCTCATCTCTAGTGATGATATATATTTGATGATATATGTGGTTATATGGATGGTGATATATGTGGTGATATGGATGGTGAAATGTATTGTGATATATGTGGCGACATAAGTGGTGATATGTATTGTGATATATATGGTGATGTATGTGGTGATATAAGTGCTGATATATATGGTGATATAGGTGGTGATATATATGTTGTGATATGTATGGTGATATATTTTGTGATATGTATGGTAATATGTATGGTCATATGTGTGGTGATATATGTGGTGATATGTATAATGATTTGTACATTGATATACTGTATATGGTGGTATGAATGGTGATATATATGTTGATATTTATGGTGATTTGTATAGTGATATATAAGGTGATATATGTGGTGATATGTATACTGATACATGTGGTGTTATGAATGGTGATATATGTGGTCATGTATAAGGTGATATGTATGGTGATATATGTGGTGGTATATATATAGTTATATATGTGGTGATATGTATGGTGATATATGTGGGGATATATGTGGAGATATTTGTGGTGATATGTATGGTGATATATGCGGTGATATGTATGGTGATATATGTGGTGATATGTATAGTGATATATGTGGTGATATATATGCTGATATATGTGGTGATATAAATGGTGATATTTATGGTGATATATGTGGTGATATGTATGGTGATTTGTAAGGTGATATATGTAGTAATATCTATGGTGATATGTGTGGGGATATGTATGGTGATTTGTATGGTGATATATGTGGTGATATGTATGGTGATTTGAATAGTGATATATGTGGTTATATCTATGGTGATATATGTGGTGATATGTATGGTGATATGTATGGACACATATGTGGTGATATTTATGGTGATATATATGGTGATATTTATGGTGATATGTATAGTGATATATAAGGTGATATATGTGGTGATATGTATACTGATACATGTCGTGTTATAAATGGTGATATATGTGGTCATGTATAAGGTGATATATATGGTGATATGTATGGTGATATATATGGTGATATTTATGGAGATATGTATAGTGATATATAAGGTGATATATGTGGTGATATGTATACTGATACATGTGGTGTTATGAATGGTGATATATGTGGTGATGTACTGTATAAGGTGATATGTATGGTGATATGTATGGTGAGATATGTGGTTATATGTGTGGTGATATATAATGTAATATGTGGTGATATATATAGTGATATATGTAATGATATGTATGGTGATTTCTGTGGTGATATATGTGGTGACATTTATGGTGATATATGTAGTGATATGTATGGTGATATATATTGTGATATGTGGTGATTAGAGATGAGCGAACCTCGAGCATGCTCGAGTCGATCTGAACCCGATTTTTCGGCATTTAATCAGCACTGGCTGCTGAACTTGGATAAAGCCCTAAGGCTATGTGGAAAACATGGATATAGTCATTGGCTGCATCCACGTTTTTTTAGATTTATCCAAGTTCAGCAGCCACAACTAATCAAATGCCGAACGTTCGGGTTCGGATCGACTCGAATCCGAACCCGGTTCACTCATCTCCATTGGTGATATATATTTGTTGATATATGTGGTTATATGGATGGTGATATATGTGGTGATATGGATGGTGAAATGTATGGTGATGTATGTGGCGACATAAGTGGTGATATGTATTGTGATATATATGGTGATGTATGTGGTGATATATATGTTGTGATATATATGGTGATATGTATGGTCATATGTGTGGTGAAATTTTTGGTGATATATGTGGTGATATGTATGGTGATTTGTATGGTGAAATATGTGGTGATATCTATGGTGATATATGTGGGTATATATGCGGAGATGCATGTGGTGATATGTATGGTGATATATGTGGTGGTATATATTTGGTGATATATGAGGTGATATGTATGGTGATATATGTGGGGATATATGTGGAGATATTTGTGGTGATATGTATGGTGATATATGCGGTGATATATGCGGTGATATGTATGGTGATATATGTGGTGATATGTATAGTTATATATGCTGATATATGTAGTGATATAAATGGATCTGATATGTATAGTGATATATAAGGTGGTATATGTGGTGATATGTATACTGATACATGTGGTGTTATGAATGGTGATATATGTGGTCATGTATAAGGTGATATGTATGGTGATATATTTGGTGATATGTATGGTGATTTGTATGTTGATATATATGGTGATATTTATGGTGATATGTATAGTGATATATAAGGGGATATATGTGGTGGTATGTATACTGATACATGTGGTGTTATGAATGGTGATATATGTGGTGATGTATAAGGTGATATGTATGGTGATATATGTGGTGGTATATATATGGTTATATATGTGGTGATATATGTGGGGATATATGTGGAGATATTTGTGGTTATATGTATGGTTATATATGCGGTGATATGTATGGTGATATAAATGGTGATATGTATGGTGATATATGTTGTGATATGCATGGTGATATATGTTGTGATATGTATGGTCATATGTATGGTCATATATGTGGTGATATTTATAGTGATATATGTGGTGATATGTATGGTGATTTGTATGGTGATATATGTGGTTATATCTATGGTGATATATGTGGTGATATGTATGGTGATATATGTGGTGACATTTATGGTGATTTGTATAGTGATATATATAGTGATATGTATGGTGATATTTATGGTGATATGTATAGTGATATATAAGGTGATATATGTGGTGATATGTATACTGATACATGTGGTGTTAAGAATGGTGATATATGTGGTGATGTATAAGGTGATATGTATGGTGATATATGTGGTGATATGCATGGTTATATATGTTGTGATATGTATGGTGATATGTATGGTCATATATGTGGTGATATTTATGGTGATATATATGGTGATATGTATGGTGATTTGTATGGTGATATATGTAGTAATATCTATGGTGATATATGTGGTGATATGTATGGTGATATAGGTGGTGACATGTATGGTGATTTTTATATTGATATATATGGTGATATGTATGGTGATATATATGGTGATATGTATGGTGATATATCTGGTGATATGTATAGTTATATATAAGGTGATATATGTGGTGATATGTATACTGATACATGTGGTGTTATGAATGGTGATATATGTGGTCCTGTATAAAGTGATGTGTATGGTGATATATGTGGTGATATGTATGGTGATTTGTATGGTGATATATATGGTGATATGTATGGTGATATTTATGGTGATATGTATAGTGATATATAAGGTGATATATGTGGTGGTATGTATACTGATACATGTGGTGTTATGAATGGTGATATATGTGGTCATGCATAAGGTGATTTGTATGATGAAATATGTGGTGATATATGTGGGTATATATGTGAAGATACATGTGGTGATATATGTGGTGATATAAATGGTGATATGTATTGTGATATATGTTGTGATTTGTATATTGATATATATGGTGATATGTATGGTGATATGTATGGTTATATATGTGGTGATATTTATGGTGATATATGTGGTGATATGTATGGTGATTTGTATGGTAATATATGTAGTAATATCTATGGTGATATATGTGGTGATATGTATGGCCATATATGTGGTGATATTTATGGTAAAATATGTGGTGATATTTATGGTGATATGTGTGGTAATATGTATGGTGATTTGTATATTGATATATATGTTGATATGTATGGTGATATATATGGTGATATTTATGGTGATATGTATAGTGATATATAAGGTGATATATGTGGTGATATGTATACTGATACATGTGGTGTTATGAATGGTGATATGTATAGTGATATATAAGGTGATATATGTGGTGATTTGTATACTGATACATGTGGTGTTATGAATGGTGATATATGTGGTCATGTATAAGGTGAGGTGTATGGTAATGTATGTGGTGATATGTATGGTGATATGTATGGTGATATATATGGTGATATGTATGGTGATATATATGGTGATATGTATGGTGATATATATGGTGATATTTATGGTGATATGTATAGTGATATATAAGGTGATATATGTGGTGGTATGTATACTGATACATGTGGTGTTATGAATGGTGATATATGTGGTGATGTATAAGGTGATATGTATGTTTATATATGTGGTGGTATACATATGGTGATAAATGTGGTGATATATGTGGAGATATTTGTGGTGTTATGTATGGTGATATATGTGGTGATATGTAAAGTGATATACGTAGTGATATATGTGTTGATATAAATGGTGATATGTATGGTGATATATGTTGTGATATGCATGGTGATATATGTTGTGATATGTATGGTCATATGTATGGTCATATATGTAATGATATTTATGGTTATATATGTGGTGATATGTATGGTGATTTGTATGGTGATATATGTGGTTATATCTATGGTGATATATGTGGTGATATGTATGGTGATATGTATGGGCACATATGTGGTGATATTTATGGTGATATATGTGGTGATATGTATGGTGATTTGTATAGTGATATATATGGTAATATTTATGGTGATTTGTATAGTGATATCTAAGGTGATAAATGTGGTGATATGTATACTGATACATGTGGTGTTATGAATGGTGATATATGTGATGATGTATAAGTTGATATGTATTGTGATATATGTGGTGATATGTATGGTGAGATATGTGGTTATATGTATGGTGATATATAATGTGATATATGTGGTGATATATATAGTGATATATGTAGTGATATGTATGGCGATTTCAGTGGTGATATATGTGGTGAAATTTATAGTGATATATGTAGTGATATGTATGGTGATATATAATGTGATATGTGGTAATTAGAGATGATCGAACCTCGAGCATGCTCGAGTCGATCTGAACCTGAACTTTCGGCATTTAATCAGCGGTGGCTGCTAAACTTGGATAAAGCCCTAAGGCTATGGGGAATACATGCATATAGTCATTGGCTGCATCCAAGTTCAGCAGCCACAACTAATCAAATGCCTAACGTTCGAGATCAGGATCGACTCGAACCCGAACCCGGTTCGCTCATCTCCAGTGGTGATATATATTTGTTGATATATGTGGTGATATGGATGGTGATATATGTGGTGATATGAATGGTGAAATGTATGGTGATATATGTGGCGACATAAGTGGTGATATGTATTGTGATATATATGGTGATGTATGTGGTGATATAAGTGGTGATTATATATGGTGATATATGTGGTGATATATATGTTGTGATATATATGGTGATATGTATGGTCATATGTGTGGTGATATTTATGGTGATATATGTGGTGATATGTATGGTGATTTGTATGGTGAAATATGTGGTGATATCTATGGTGATATATGTGGGTATATATGCGGAGATGCATGTGGTGATATGTATGGTGATATATGTGGTGGTATATATTTGGTGATATATGAGGTGATATGTATGGTGATATATGTGGGGATATATGTGGAGATATTTGTGGTGATATGTATGGTGATATATGCGGTGATATGCATGGTGATATATGTGGTGATATGTATAGTGATATATGTGGTGATATGTATAGTGATATATGTAGTGATATATATGCTGATATATGTGGTGATATAAATGGATCTGATATGTATAGTGATATATAAGGTGATATATGTGGTGATATGTATACTGATACATGTGGTGTTATGAATGGTGATATATGTGGTCATGTATAAGGTGATATGTATGGTAATATATGCGGTGATATGTATGGTGATATATGTGGTGATATGTATAGTGATATATGTGGTGATATATATGCTGATATATGTGGTGATATAAATGGTGATATTTATGGTGATATATGTGGTGATATGTATGGTGATTTGTAAGGTGATATATGTAGTAATATCTATGGTGATATGTGTGGGGATATGTATGGTGATTTGTATGGTGATATATGTGGTGATATGTATGGTGATTTGAATAGTGATATATGTGGTTATATCTATGGTGATATATGTGGTGATATGTATGGTGATATGTATGGACACATATGTGGTAATATTTATGGTGATATATATGGTGATATTTATGGTGATATGTATAGTGATATATAAGGTGATATATGTGGTGATATGTATACTGATACATGTCGTGTTATAAATGGTGATATATGTGGTCATGTATAAGGTGATATATATGGTGATATGTATGGTGATATATATGGTGATATTTATGGAGATATGTATAGTGATATATAAGGTGATATATGTGGTGATATGTATACTGATACATGTGGTGTTATGAATGGTGATATATGTGGTGATGTACTGTATAAGGTGATATGTATGGTGATATGTATGGTGAGATATGTGGTTATATGTGTGGTGATATATAATGTAATATGTGGTGATATATATAGTGATATATGTAATGATATGTATGGTGATTTCTGTGGTGATATATGTGGTGACATTTATGGTGATATATGTAGTGATATGTATGGTGATATATATTGTGATATGTGGTGATTAGAGATGAGCGAACCTCGAGCATGCTCGAGTCGATCTGAACCCGATTTTTCGGCATTTAATCAGCACTGGCTGCTGAACTTGGATAAAGCCCTAAGGCTATGTGGAAAACGTGGATATAGTCATTGGCTGCATCCACGTTTTTTTAGATTTATCCAAGTTCAGCAGCCACAACTAATCAAATGCCGAACGTTCGGGTTCGGATCGACTCGAATCCGAACCCGGTTCACTCATCTCCATTGGTGATATATATTTGTTGATATATGTGGTTATATGGATGGTGATATATGTGGTGATATGGATGGTGAAATGTATGGTGATGTATGTGGCGACATAAGTGGTGATATGTATTGTGATATATATGGTGATGTATGTGGTGATATATATGTTGTGATATATATGGTGATATGTATGGTCATATGTGTGGTGAAATTTTTGGTGATATATGTGGTGATATGTATGGTGATTTGTATGGTGAAATATGTGGTGATATCTATGGTGATATATGTGGGTATATATGCGGAGATGCATGTGGTGATATGTATGGTGATATATGTGGTGGTATATATTTGGTGATATATGAGGTGATATGTATGGTGATATATGTGGGGATATATGTGGAGATATTTGTGGTGATATGTATGGTGATATATGCGGTGATATATGCGGTGATATGTATGGTGATATATGTGGTGATATGTATAGTTATATATGCTGATATATGTAGTGATATAAATGGATCTGATATGTATAGTGATATATAAGGTGATATATGTGGTGATATGTATACTGATACATGTGGTGTTATGAATGGTGATATATGTGGTCATGTATAAGGTGATATGTATGGTGATATATTTGGTGATATGTATGGTGATTTGTATGTTGATATATATGGTGATATTTATGGTGATATGTATAGTGATATATAAGGGGATATATGTGGTGGTATGTATACTGATACATGTGGTGTTATGAATGGTGATATATGTGGTGATGTATAAGGTGATATGTATGGTGATATATGTGGTGGTATATATATGGTTATATATGTGGTGATATATGTGGGGATATATGTGGAGATATTTGTGGTTATATGTATGGTTATATATGCGGTGATATGTATGGTGATATAAATGGTGATATGTATGGTGATATATGTTGTGATATGCATGGTGATATATGTTGTGATATGTATGGTCATATGTATGGTCATATATGTGGTGATATTTATAGTGATATATGTGGTGATATGTATGGTGATTTGTATGGTGATATATGTGGTTATATCTATGGTGATATATGTGGTGATATGTATGGTGATATATGTGGTGACATTTATGGTGATTTGTATAGTGATATATATAGTGATATGTATGGTGATATTTATGGTGATATGTATAGTGATATATAAGGTGATATATGTGGTGATATGTATACTGATACATGTGGTGTTAAGAATGGTGATATATGTGGTGATGTATAAGGTGATATGTATGGTGATATATGTGGTGATATGCATGGTTATATATGTTGTGATATGTATGGTGATATGTATGGTCATATATGTGGTGATATTTATGGTGATATATATGGTGATATGTATGGTGATTTGTATGGTGATATATGTAGTAATATCTATGGTGATATATGTGGTGATATGTATGGTGATATAGGTGGTGACATGTATGGTGATTTTTATATTGATATATATGGTGATATGTATGGTGATATATATGGTGATATGTATGGTGATATATCTGGTGATATGTATAGTTATATATAAGGTGATATATGTGGTGATATGTATACTGATACATGTGGTGTTATGAATGGTGATATATGTGGTCATGTATAAGGTGAGGTGTATGGTAATGTATGTGGTGATATGTATGGTGATATGTATGGTGATATATATGGTGATATGTATGGTGATATATATGGTGATATTTATAGTGATATGTATAGTGATATATAAGGTGAAATATGTGGTGGTATGTATACTGATACATGTGGTGTTATGAATGGTGATATATGTGGTGATGTATAAGGTGATATGTATGGTTATATATGTGGTGGTATACATATGGTGATAAATGTGGTGATATATGTGGAGATATTTGTGGTGTTATGTATGGTGATATATGTGGTGATATGTAAAGTGATATATGTAGTGATATATGTGGTGATATCAATGGTGATATGTATTGTGATATATGTTGTGATTTGTATATTGATATATATGGTGATATGTATGGTGATATGTATGGTCATATATGTGGTGATATTTATGGTGATATATGTGGTGATATGTATGGTGATTTGTATGGTAATATATGTAGTAATATCTAAGGTGATATATGTGGTGATATGTATGGCCATATATGTGGTGATTTTTATGGTGATATATGTGGTGATATTTATGGTGATATATGTGGTAATATGTATGGTGATTTGTATATTGATATGTATGGTGATATATATGGTGATATTTATGGTGATATGTATAGTGATATATAAGGTGATATATGTGGTGATATGTATACTGATACATGTGGTGTTATGAATGGTGATATGTATAGTGATATATAAGGTGATATATGTGGTGATTTGTATACTGATACATGTGGTGTTATGAATGGTGATATATGTGGTCATGTATAAGGTGAGGTGTATGGTAATGTATGTGGTGATATGTATGGTGATATGTATGGTGATATATATGGTGATATGTATGGTGATATATATGGTGATATGTATGGTGATATATATGGTGATATTTATGGTGATATGTATAGTGATATATAAGGTGATATATGTGGTGGTATGTATACTGATACATGTGGTGTTATGAATGGTGATATATGTGGTGATGTATAAGGTGATATGTATGGTTATATATGTGGTGGTATACATATGGTGATAAATGTGGTGATATATGTGGAGATATTTGTGGTGTTATGTATGGTGATATATGTGGTGATATGTAAAGTGATATACGTAGTGATATATGTGTTGATATAAATGGTGATATGTATGGTGATATATGTTGTGATATGCATGGTGATATATGTTGTGATATGTATGGTCATATGTATGGTCATATATGTAATGATATTTATGGTTATATATGTGGTGATATGTATGGTGATTTGTATGGTGATATATGTGGTTATATCTATGGTGATATATGTGGTGATATGTATGGTGATTTGTATAGTGATATATATGGTGATATGTATGGTGATATATATGGTAATATTTATGGTGATTTGGATAGTGATATCTAAGGTGATAAATGTGGTGATATGTATACTGATACATGTGGTGTTATGAATGGTGATATATGTGATGATGTATAAGTTGATATGTATTGTGATATATGTGGTGATATGTATGGTGAGATATGTGGTTATATGTATGGTGATATATAATGTGATATATGTGGTGATATATATAGTGATATATGTAGTGATATGTATGGCGATTTCAGTGGTGATATATGTGGTGAAATTTATAGTGATATATGTAGTGATATGTATGGTGATATATAATGTGATATGTGGTAATTAGAGATGATCGAACCTCGAGCATGCTCGAGTCGATCTGAACCTGAACTTTCGGCATTTAATCAGCGGTGGCTGCTAAACTTGGATAAAGCCCTAAGGCTATGGGGAATACATGCATATAGTCATTGGCTGCATCCAAGTTCAGCAGCCACAACTAATCAAATGCCTAACGTTCGAGATCAGGATCGACTCGAACCCGAACCCGGTTCGCTCATCTCCAGTGGTGATATATATTTGTTGATATATGTGGTGATATGGATGGTGATATATGTGGTGATATGAATGGTGAAATGTATGGTGATATATGTGGCGACATAAGTGGTGATATGTATTGTGATATATATGGTGATGTATGTGGTGATATAAGTGGTGATTATATATGGTGATATATGTGGTGATATATATGTTGTGATATATATGGTGATATGTATGGTCATATGTGTGGTGATATTTATGGTGATATATGTGGTGATATGTATGGTGATTTGTATGGTGAAATATGTGGTGATATCTATGGTGATATATGTGGGTATATATGCGGAGATGCATGTGGTGATATGTATGGTGATATATGTGGTGGTATATATTTGGTGATATATGAGGTGATATGTATGGTGATATATGTGGGGATATATGTGGAGATATTTGTGGTGATATGTATGGTGATATATGCGGTGATATGCATGGTGATATATGTGGTGATATGTATAGTGATATATGTGGTGATATGTATAGTGATATATGTAGTGATATATATGCTGATATATGTGGTGATATAAATGGATCTGATATGTATAGTGATATATAAGGTGATATATGTGGTGATATGTATACTGATACATGTGGTGTTATGAATGGTGATATATGTGGTCATGTATAAGGTGATATGTATGGTGATATATTTGGTGATATGTATGGTGATTTGTATGGTGACATATATGGTGATATATATGGTGATATTTATGGTGATATGTATAGTGATATATAAGGGGATATATGTGGTGGTATGTATACTGATACATGTGGTGTTATGAATGGTGATATATGTGGTGATGTATAAGGTGATATGTATGGTGATATATGTGGTGGTATATATATGGTTATATATGTGGTGATATATGTGGGGATATATGTGGAGATATTTGTGGTGATATGTATGGTGATATAAATGGTGATATGTATGGTGATATATGTTGTGATATGCATGGTGATATATGTTGTGATATGTATGGTCATATGTATGGTCATATATGTGGTGATATTTATAGTGATATATGTGGTGATATGTATGGTGATTTATATGGTGATATATGTGGTTATATCTATGGTGATATATGTGGTGATATGTATGGTGATATGTATGGCCACATATGTGGTGATATTTATGGTGATATATGTGGTGATATTTATGGTGATTTGTATAGTTATATATATAGTGATATGTATGGTGATATTTATGGTGATATGTATAGTGATATATAAGGTGATATATGTGGTGATATGTATACTGATACATGTGGTGTTAAGAATGGTGATATATGTGGTGATATATAAGGTGATATGTATGGTGATATATGTGGTGATATGTATGGTGAGATATGTGGTTATATGTGTGGTGTAATATAATGTGATATATGTGGTGATATATATAGTGATATGTATGGTGATTTCTGTGGTGATATATGTGGTGATATGTATGGTGCTATATGTAGTGATATGTATGTTGATATATAATGTGATATGTGGTGATTAGAGATGAGCGAACCTCGAGCATGCTCGAGTCGATCTGAACCCGAACTTTCGACATTTAATCAGCTGTGGCTGCTGAACTTGGATAAAGCCCTAAGTCTATGTGGAAAACATGGATATAGTCATTGGCTGCATCCACGTTTTCCAAATTTATCCAAGTTCAGCAGCCACAACTAATCAAATGCCGAACGTTCGGGTTCGGATCGACTCGAACCCGAACCCGGTTCGCTCATCTCTAGTCGTGGTATATATTTGTTGATATATGTGGTGATATGGATGGTGATATATGTGGTGAAATGGATGGTGAAATGTATGGTGATATATGTGGCGACATAAGTGGTCATATGTATTATGATATATATGGTGATGTATGTGGTGATATAAGTGGTGATATATATGGTGATATAGGTGGTGATATATATGTTGTGAAATGTATGTTGATATATGTTGTGATATGTATGGTCATATGTGTGGTGATATTTATGGTGATTTGTATGGTGAAATATGTGGTGATATCTATGGTGATATATGTGGGTATATATGTGGAGATACATGTGGTGATATGTATGGTGATATATGTGGTGGTAAATATATGGTGACATATGTGGTGATATGTATGGTGATATATGTGGGAATATATGTGGAGATATTTGTGGTGAAATGTATGGTGATATATGCGGTGATATGTATGGTGATATATGTGGTGATATGTAAAGTGATATATGTAGTGATATATATGCTGATATATGTGGTGATATAAATGGTGATATGTATGGTGATATATGTTGTGATATGCATGGTGATATATGTTGTGATATGTATGGTCATATGTGTGGTGATATTTATGGTGATATATGTGGTGATATGTATGGTGATTTGTATGGTGAAATATGTGGTGATATCTATGGTGATATATGTGGGTATATATGTGGAGATGCATGTGGTGATATGTATGGTGATATATGTGGTGGTATATATTTGGTGATATATGAGGTGATATGTATGGTGATATATGTGGGGATATATGTGGAGATATTTGTGGTGATATGTATGGTGATATATGCGGTGATATGTATGGTGATATATGTGGTGATATGTATAGTGATATATGTGGTGATATGTATAGTGATATATGTAGTGATATATATGCTGATATATGTGGTGATATAAATGGATCTGATATGTATAGTGATATATAAGGTGATATATGTGGTGATATGTATACTGATACATGTGGTGTTATGAATGGTGATATATGTGGTCATGTATAAGGTGATATGTATGGTGATATATTTGGTGATATGTATGGTGATTTGTATGGTGACATATATGGTGATATTTATGGTGATATGTATAGTGATATATAAGGGGATATATGTGGTGGTATGTATACTGATACATGTGGTGTTATGAATGGTGATATATGTGGTGATGTATAAGGTGATATGTATGGTGATATATGTGGTGGTATATATATGGTTATATATGTGGTGATATATGTGGGGATATATGTGGAGATATTTGTGGTGATATGTATGGTGATATATGCGGTGATATGTATGGTGATATAAATGGTGATATGTATGGTGATATATGTTGTGATATGCATGGTGATATATGTTGTGATATGTATGGTCATATGTATGGTCATATATGTGGTGATATTTATAGTGATATATGTGGTGATATGTATGGTGATTTGTATGGTGATATATGTGGTTATATCTATGGTGATATATGTGGTGATATGTATGGTGATATGTATGGCCACATATGTGGTGATATTTATGGTGATATATGTGGTGATATTTATGGTGATTTGTATAGTTATATATATAGTGATATGTATGGTGATATTTATGGTGATATGTATAGTGATATATAAGGTGATATATGTGGTGATATGTATACTGATACATGTGGTGTTAAGAATGGTGATATATGTGGTGATGTATAAGGTGATATGTATGGTGATATATGTGGTGATATGTATGGTGAGATATGTGGTTATATGTGTGGTGATATATAATGTGATATATGTGGTGATATATATAGTGATATGTATGGTGATTTCTGTGGTGATATATGTGGTGATATGTATGGTGCTATATGTAGTGATATGTATGTTGATATATAATGTGATATGTGGTGATTAGAGATGAGCGAACCTCGAGCATGCTCGAGTCGATCTGAACCCGAACTTTCGACATTTAATCAGCACTGGCTGCTGAACTTGGATAAAGCCCTAAGGTTATGTGGAAAACATGGATATAGTCATTGGCTGCATCCACGTTTTCCAAATTTATCCAAGTTTAGCAGCCACAACGAATCAAATGCCGAACGTTCGGGTTCGGATCGACTCGAACCCGAACCCGGTTCGCTCATCTCTAGTCGTGGTATATATTTGTTGATATATGTGGTGATATGGATGGTGATATATGTGGTGAAATGGATGGTGAAATGTATGGTGATATATGTGGCGATATAAGTGGTCATATGTATTGTGATATATATGGTGATGTATGTGGTGATATAAGTGGTGATATATATGGTGATATAGGTGGTGATATATATGGTGATTTGTATGGTGAAATATGTGGTGATATCTATGGTGATATATGTGGGTATATATGTGGAGATACATGTGGTGATATGTATGGTGATATATGTGGTGGTATATATATGGTGATATATGTGGTGATATGTATGGTGATATATGTGGGAATATATGTGGAGATATTTGTGGTGAAATGTATGGTGATATATACGGTGATATGTATGGTGATATATGTGGTGATATGTAAAGTGATATATGTAGTGATATATATGCTGATATATGTGGTGATATAAATGGTGATATGTATGGTGACATATGTTGTGATATGCATGGTGATATATGTTGTGATATGTATGGTCATATATGTGGTGATATTTATGGTGATATATATGGTGATATGTATGGTGATTTGTATGGTGATATATGTAGTAATATCTATGGTGATATATGTGGTGATATGTATGTTGATATATGTGGTAATATCTATGGTGATATATGTGGTGATATGTATGGTGATATATGTGCTGACATGTATGGTGATTTGTATATTGATATATATGGTGATATGTATGGTGATATATATGGTAATATTTATGGTGATATATGTGGTGATATGTATGGTGATATATGTGGTGATATGTATGGTGATTTGTATATTGATATATATGGTGATATATATGGTGATATGTATAGTGATATATAAGGTGATATATGTGGTGATATGTACACTGATACATGTGGTGTTATGAATGGTGATATATGTGGTCATGTATAAAGTGATGTGTATGGTGATATATGTGGTGATATGTATGGTGATTTTTATGGTGATATATATGGTGATATGTATGGTGATACATGTGGTGTTATGAATGGAGATATATGTGGTCATGTATAAGGTGATTTGTATGGTGAAATATGTGGTGATATCTATGGTGATATATGTGGGTATATATGTGAAGATACATGTGGTGATATATGTGGTGATATAAATGGTAATATGTATTGTGATATATGTTGTGATTTGTATATTGATATATATGGTGATATGTATGGTCATATGTATGGTCATATATGTGGTGATATTTATGGTGATATATGTGGTGATATGTATAGTGATTTGTAAGGTGATATATGTAGTAATATCTACGGTGATATATGTGGTGATATGTATGGTGATTTGTATGGTGATATATGTAGTAATATCTATGTTGATATATGTGGTGATATGTATGGTGATTTGTATAGTGATATATGTGGTTATGTCTATGGTGATATATGTGGTGATATGTATGGTGATATGTATGGTGATATATGTGGTGATATTTATGGTGATATATATGGTGATATTTATGGTGATATGTATAGTGATATATAAGGTGATATATGTGGTGATATGTATACTGATACATGTCGTGTTATAAATGGTGATATATGTGGTCATGTATAAGGTGATTTGTATGGTGATATATATGGTGATATGTATGGTGATATATATGGTGATATTTATGGAGATATGTATAGTGATATATAAGGTGATATATGTGGTGATATGTATACTGATACATGTGGTGTTATGAATGGTGATATATGTGGTGATGTACTGTATAAGGTGATATGTATGGTGATATATGTGGTGATATGTATGGTGAGATATGTGTTTATATGTATGGTGATATATAATGTGATATATGTGGTGATATATATAGTGATATATGTAATGATATGTATGGTGATTTCTGTGGTGATATATGTGATAAAATTTATGGTGATATATGTAGTGATATGTATGGTGATATAAATGGTGATATGTATGGTGATATATGTTGTGATATGCATGGTGATATATGTTGTGATATGTATGGTCATATGGATGGTCATATATGTGGTGATATTTATAGTGATATATGTGGTGGTATGTATGGTGATATATGTGGTGATATGTATGGTGATATGTATGGCCACATATGTGGTGATATTTATGGTGATATATGTGGTGATATTTATGGTGATTTGTATAGTGATATATATAGTGATATGTATGGTGATATATATGGTGATATGTATAGTGATATATAAGGTGATATATGTGGTGATATGTATACTGATACATGTTGTGTTAAGAATGGTGATATATGTGGTGATGTATAAGGTGATATGTATGGTGATATGTATGGTGAGATATGTGGTTATATGTATGGTGATATATAATGTGATATATGTGGTGATATATATAGTGATATATGTAATGATATGTATGGTGATTTCTGTGGTGATATATGTGGTGAAATTTATGGTGATATATGTAGTGATATGTATGGTGATATGTATGGTGATATGTATGTTGATATATGTTGTGATATGCATGGTGATATATGTTGTGATATGTATGGTCATATGTATGGTCATATATGTGGTGATATTTATAGTGATATATGTGGTGTTATGTATAGTGATATATAAGGTGATATATGTGGTGATATGTATACTGATACATGTGGTGTTAAGAATGGTGATATATGTGGTGATGTATAAGTTGATATGTATGGTGAGATATGTGGTTATATGTGTGGTGATATATAATGTGATATATGTGGTGATATATATAGTAATATGTATGGTGATTTCTGTGGTGATATATGTGGTGATATTTATGGTGATATATGTAGTGATATGTATGGTGATATATAATGTGATATGTGGTGATTAGAGATGAGCGAACCTCGAGCATGCTCGAGTCGATCTGTACCCAAACGTTCGGCATTTAATCAGCGGTGGCTGCTGAACTTGGATAAAGCCCTAAGGCTATGTGGAAAACATGGATATAGTTATTGGCTGCATCCATGTTTTCCAAATGTATCAAAGTTCAGCAGCCACAACTAATCAAATGCCGAACGTTCGGGTTCGGATCGAGTCGAACCCGAACCAAGTTCGCTCATCTCTAGTGATGATATATATTTGATGATATATGTGGTTATATGGATGGTGATATATGTAGTGATATGGATGGTGAAATGTATGGTGATATATGTGGCGACATAAGTGGTGATATGTATTGTCATTTATATGGTGATGTTTGTGGTGATATAAGTGGTGATATATATGGTGATATAGGTGGTGATATATATGATGTGATATGTATGGTGATATATTTTGTGATATGTATGGTGATATGTATGGTCATATGTGTGGTGATATTTTTGGTGATATATGTGGTGATATGTATAATGATTTGTATATTGATATACTGTATATGGTGGTATGAATGGTGATATACATGTTCATATTTATGGTGATATGTATAGTGATATATAAGGTGATATATGTGGTGATATGTATACTGATACATGTGGTGTTATGAATGGTGATATATGTGCTCATGGATAAGGCGATATGTATGGTGATATATGTGGTGATATGTATGGTGATTTGTATGGTTATATATATGGTAATTTATATGGTGATATTTATGGTGATATATGTAGTGATATATAAGAAGATATATGTGGTGGTATGTATACTGATACATGTGGTGTTATGAATGGTGATATATGTGGTGATGTATAAGGTGATATGTATGGTGATATATGTTGTGGTATATATATGGTTATATATGTAGTGATATGTATGGTGATATATGTGGGGATATATGTGGAGATATTTGTGGTGATATGTATGGTGATATATGCGGTGATATGTATGGTGATATATGTGGTGATATGTATAGTGATATATGTAGTGATATATATGCTGATATATGTGGTGATATAAATGGTGATATTTATGGTGATATATGTGGTGATATGTATGGTGATTTGTAAGGTGATATATGTAGTAATATCTATGGTGATATATGTGGTGATATGTATGGTGATTTGTATAGTGATATATGTGGTTATTTCTATGGTGTGGTGATATATATAGTTATATATGTAATGATATGTATGGTGATTTCTGTGGTGATATATGTGGTGAAATTTATGGTGATATATGTAGTGATATGTATGGTGATATATATTGTGATATGTGGTGATTAGAGATGAGCGAACCTCGAGCATGCTCGAGTCGATCTGAACCCGAACTTTCGGCATTTAATCAGCACTGGCTGCTGAACTTGGATAAAGCCCTAAGGCTATGTGGAAAACATAGATATAGTCATTGGCTGCATCCACGTTTTCCAGATTTATCCAAGTTCATCATCCACAACTAATCAAATGCCGAACGTTCGGGTTCAGATCGACTCGAACCGGAACCCGGTTCACTCATCTCCATTGGTGATATATATTTGTTGATATATGTGGTTATATGGATGGTGATATATGTGGTGATATGGATGGTGAAATGTATGATGATGTATGTGGAGACATAAGTGGTGATATGTATTGTGATATATATGGTGATGTATGTGGTGATATAAGTGGTGATATATATGGTGATATAGGTGGTGATATATATGTTGTGATATATATGGTGATATGTATGGTCATATGTGTGGTGATATTTATGGTGATATATGTGGTGATATGTATGGTGATTTGTATGGTGAAATATGTGGTGATATCTATGGTGATATATGTGGGTATATATGCGGAGATGCATGTGGTGATATGTATGGTGATATATGTGGTGGTATATATTTGGTGAGATATGAGGTGATATGTATGGTGATATATGTGGGGATATATGTGGAGATATTTGTGGTGATATGTATGGTGATATATGCGGTGATATGTATGGTGATATATGTGGTGATATGTATAGTGATATATGTAGTGATATATATGCTGATATATGTGGTGATATAAATGGATCTGATATGTATAGGGATATATAAGGTGATATATGTAGTGATATGTATACTGATACATGTGGTGTTATGAATGGTGATATATGAGGGTCATGTATAAGGTGATATGTATGGTGATATATTTGGTGATATGTATGGTGATATTTATGGTGATATGTATAGTGATATATAAGGGGATATATGTGGTGGTATGTATAGTGATTCATGTGGTGTTATGAATGGTGATATATGTGGTGATGTATAAGGTGATATGTATGGTAATATATGTGGTGGTATATATATGGTTATATATGTGGTGATATATGTGGGGATATATGTGGAGATATTTGTGGTGATATGTATGGTGATATAAATGGTGATATGTATGGTGATATATGTTGTGATATGCATGGTGATATATGTTGTGATATGTATGGTCATATATGTGGTGATATTTATAGTGATATATGTGGTGATATGTATGGTGATATGTATGGCCACATATGTGGTGATATTTATGGTGATATATGTGGTGATATTTATGGTGATTTGTATAGTGATATATATAGTGATATGTATGGTGATATTTATGGTGATATGTATAGTGATATATAAGGTGATATATGTGGTGATATGTATACTGATACATGTGGTGTTATGAATGGTGATATATGTGGTGATGTATAAGGTGATATGTATGGTGATATATGTGGTGATATGTATGGTGAGATATGTGGTTATTTGTGTGGTGATATATAATGTGATATATGTGGTGATATATATAGTGATATGTATGGTGATTTCTGTGGTGATATATGTGGTGATATTTATGGTGCTATATGTAGTGATATGTATGTTGATATATAATGTGATATGTGGTGATTAGAGATGAGCGAACCTCGAGCATGCTCGAGTCGATCTGTACCCGAACTTTCGGCATTTAATCAGCGGTGGCTGCTGAACTTGGATAAAGCCCTAAGGCTATGTGGAAAACATGGATATAGTCATTGGCTGCATCTACTTTTTCCAAATGTTTCAAAGTTCAGCAGCCACAACTAATCAAATGCCGAACGTTCGGGATCGGATCGACCCGAACCCGAACCAAGTTTGCTCATATCTAGTGATGATATACATTTGATGATATATGTGGTTATATGGATGGTGATATATGTGGTGATATGGATGGTGAAATGTATTGTGATATATGTGGCGACATAAGTGGTGATATGTATTGTGATATATATGGTGATGTATGTGGTGATATAAGTGGTGATATAGGTGGTGATATATATGTTGTGATATGTATGGTGATATATTTTGTGATATGTATGGTAATATGTATGGTCATATGTGTGGTGATATATGTGGTGATATGTATAATGATTTGTATATTGATATACTGTATATGGTGGTATGAATGGTGATATATATGTTGATATTTATGGTGATTTGTATAGTGATATATAAGGTGATATATGTGGTGATATATATACTGATACATGTGGTGTTATGAATGGTGATATATGTGGTCATGTATAAGGTGATATGTATGGTGATATATGTGGTGATATGTATGGTGATTTGTATGGTGATTTATATGGTGATATTTATGGTGATATGTATAGTGATATATAAGAAGTTATATGTGGTGGTATGTATACTGATACATGTGGTGTTATGAATGGTGATATATGTGGTGATGTATAAGGTGATATGTATGGTGATATATTTGGTGGTATATATATGGTTATATATGTGGTGATATGTATGGTGAAACATGTGGGGATATATGTGGAGATATTTGTGGTGATATGTATGGTGATATATGCGGTGATATGTATGGTGATATATGTGTTGATATGTATAGTAATATATATAGAGTGATATATATACTGATATATGTGGTGATATAAATGGTGATATGTACGGTGATATATGTTGTGATATGTATGGTCATATGTATGGTGATATATGTGGTGATATTTGTGGTGATATATGTGGTGATATGTATGGTGATTTGTAAGGTGATATATGTAGTAATATCTATGGTGATATATGTGGTGATATGTATGGGGATTTGTATGGTGATATATGTAGTAATATCTATGGTGATATATGTGGTGATATGTATGGTGATTTGTATAGTGATATATGTGGTTATATCTATGGTGATATATGTGGTGATATGTATGGTGATATGTATGGACACATATGTGGTGATATTTATGGTGATATATATGGTGATATTTATGGTGATATGTATAGTGATATATAAGGTGATATATGTGGTGATATGTATACTGATACATGTCGTGTTATAAATGGTGATATATGTGGTCATGTATAAGGTGATTTGTATGGTGATATATATGGTGATATGTATGGTGATATATATGGTGATATTTATGGAGATATGTATAGTGATATATAAGGTGATATATGTGGTGATATGTATACTGATACATGTGGTGTTATGAATGGTGATATATGTGGTGATGTACTGTATAAGGTGATATGTATGGTGATATATGTGGTGATATGTATGGTGAGATATGTGGTGATATGTATGGTGATATATAATGTGATATATGTGGTGATATATATAGTGATATATGTAATGATATGTATGGTGATTTCTGTGGTGATATATGTGGTGAAATTTATGGTGATATATGTAGTGATATGTATGGTGATATATATTGTGATATGTGGTGATTAGAGATGAGCGAACCTCGAGCATGCTCGAGTCGATCTGAACCCGAACTTTCGGCATTTAATCAGCACTGGCTGCTGAACTTGGATAAAGACCTAAGGCTATGTGGAAAACATGGATATAGTCATTGGCTGCATCCACGTTTTACAAATTTATCCAAGTTCAGCAGCCACAAATAATCAAATGCCGAACGTTCGGGTTCGGATCGACTCGAACCCGAACCCGGTTCGCTCATCTCTAGTCGTTATATATATTTGTTGATATATGTGGTGATATGGATGGTGATATATGTGGTGAAATGGATGGTGAAATGTATGGTGATATATGTGGCGACATAAGTGGTCATATGTATTGTGATATATATGGTGATGTATGTGGTGATATAAGTGCTGATATATATGGCGATATAGGTGGTGATATATATGTTGTGATATGTATGGTGATATATGTCGTGATATGTATGGTGATATGTATGGTCATATGTGTGGTGATATTTATGGTGATTTGTATGGTGAAATATGTGGTGATATCTATGGTGATATATGTGGGTATATATGTGGAGATACATGTGGTGATATGTATGGTGATATATGTGGTGGTATATATATGGTGATATATGTGGTGATATGTATGGTGATATATGTGGTGATATGTAAAGTGATATATGTAGTGATATATATGCTGATATATGTGGTGATATAAATGGTGATATGTATGGTGATATATGTTGTGATATGCATGGTGATATATGTTGTGATATGTATGGTCATATATGTGGTGATATTTATGGTGATATATATGGTGATATGTATGGTGATTTGTGTGGTGATATATGTAGTAATATCTATGGTGATATATGTGGTGATATGTATGGTGATATATGTGGTAATATCTATGGTGATATATGTGGTGATATGTATGGTGATATATGTGGTGACATGTATGGTGATTTGTATATTGATATATATGGTGATATGTATGGTGATATATATGGTTATATATATGGTAATATATGTGGTGATATGTATGGTGATATATGTGGTGATATGTATGGTGATTTGTATTTTGATATATATGGTGATATATATGGTGATATGTATAGTGATATATAAGGTGATATATGTGGTGATATGTATACTGATACATGTGGTGTTATGAATGGTGATATATGTGGTCATGTATAAAGTGATGTGTATGGTGATATATGTGGTGATATGTATGGTGATTTGTATGGTGATATATATGGTGATATGTATGGTGATACATGTGGTGTTATGAATGGTGATATATGTGGTCATGTATAAGGTGATTTGTATGGTGAAATATGTGGTGATATCTATGGTGATATATATGGGTATATATGTGAAGATACATGTGGTGATATATGTGGTGATATAAATGGTGATATGTATTGTGATATATGTTGTGATTTGTATATTGATATATATGGTGATATGTATGGTGAGATGTATGGTCATATATGTGGTGATATTTATGGTGATATAAGTGGTGATATGTATGGTGATTTGTATGGTAATATATGTAGTAATATCTATGGTGATATATGTGGTGATATGTATGGTCATATATGTGGTGATATTTATGGTGATATATGTGGTGATATTTATGGTGATATATGTGGTAATATGTATGGTGATTTGTATATTGATATATGGTGATATATGTGGTGATATTTACGGTGATATGTATAGTGATATATAAGGTGATATATGTGGGGATATGTATACTGATACATGTGGTGTTATGAATGGTGATATGTATAGTGATATATAAGGTGATATATGTGGTGATTTGTATACTGATACATGTGGTGTTATGAATGGTGATATATGTGGTGATGTATAAGGTGATATGTATGGTTATATATGTGGTGGTATACATATGGTGATAAATGTGGTGATATATGTGGAGATATTTGTGGTGTCATGAATGGTGATATATGTGGTGATATGTATGGTGAGATATGTGGTTATATGTATGGTGTTATATAATGTGATATATGTGGTGATATATATAGTGATATATGTAATGATATGTATGGTGATTTCTGTGGTGATATATGTGGTGAAATGTATGGTGATATATGTAGTGATAGGTATGGTGATATATAATGTGATATGTGGTGATTAGAGATGAGCGAACCTCGAGCATGCTCGAGTCGATCTGAACCCGAACTTTCGGCATTTAATCAGCACTGGCTGCTGAACTTGGATAAAGCCCTAAGGCTATGGGGAATACATGCATATAGTCATTGGCTGCATCCACGTTTTCCAGATTTATCCAAGTTCAGCAGCCACAACTAATCAAATGCCGAACGTTCGGGTTCGGATCGACTCGAACCCGAACCCAGTTTGCTCATCTCTAGACGTGATATATATTTGTTGATATATGTGGTGAAATGGATGGTGAAATGTATGGTGATATATGTGGTGATATAAGTGGTGATATATATGGTGATATAGGTTGTGATATATATGTTGTGATATGTATGGTGATATATGTTGTGATATGTATGGTGATATGTATGGTCAAAAGTGTGGTGATATTTATGGCGATTTGTATGGTGAAATATGTGGTGATATCTATGGTGATATATGTGGGTATATATGTGGAGATACATGTGGTGATATGTATGATGATATATGTGGTGGTATATATATGGTGATATATGTGATATATGTGGGGATATATGTGGAGATATTTGTGGTGATATGTATGGTGATATATGCGGTGATATGTATGGTGATATATGTGGTGATATGTAAAGTGATATATGTGGTGATATATATGCTGATATATGTGGTGATATAAATGGTGATATGTATGGTGATATATGTTGTGATATGTATGGTGATATATGTTGTGATATGTATGGTGATATGTATGGTCATATATGTGGTGATATTTATGGTGATATATATGGTGATATGTATGGTGATTTGTATGGTGATATATCTAGTAATATCTATTTTGATATATGTGGTGATATGTATGGTGATATATGTGGTAATATCTATGGTGATATATGTGGTGATATGTATGGTGATATATGTGGGGATATATGTGGAGATATTTATGGTGATATGTATGGTGATATACAGTATGCAGTGATATGTATGGTGATATATGTGGTGATCTGTATAGTGATATATGTAGTGATATATATGCTGATATATGTGGTGATATAAATGGTGATATGTATTGTGATATATGTTGTGATATGCATGGTGATATATGTTGTGATATGTATTGTGATATATATGGTCATATATGTGGTGATATTTATGGTGATATATGTGGTGATATGTTTGGTGATTTGTATGGTGATATGTTTGGTGATTTGTATGGTGATATATGTAGTAATATCTATGGTGATATATGTGGTGATATGTATGGTAATTTGTATGGTGATATATGTGGTAACATCTATGGTGATATATGTGGTGATATGTATGGTGATATGTATGGCCATATATGTGGTGATATTTATGGTGATATATGTGTTGATATGTATGGTGATTTGTATATTGATATATATGGTGATATGTATGGTGATATGTATGGTGATATGTATAGTGATATATAAGGTGATATAAGTGGTAATATGTATACTGATACATGTGGTGTTATGAATGGTGATATATGTGGTGATGTATAAGGTGATATGTATGGTGATATATGTGGTGATATGTATGGTGATATATATGGTGATATTTATGGTGATATCTATAGTTATATATAACGTGATATATGTGGTGGTATGTATACTGATACATGTGGTGTTATGAATGGTGATATATGTGGTGATGTATAAAGTGATATGTATGGTTATATATGTGGTGGTATACATATGGTGATATATGTGGTGATATGTATGGTGATATATGTGGGGATATATGTGGAGATATTTGTGGTGATATGTATGGTGATATATGCGGTGATATGTATGATGATATATGTGGTGATATGTATAGTGATATATGTAGTGATTTATATGCTGATATATGTTGTGATATTAATGGTGATATGTATGGTGATATATGTTATATCGGATCAGTGCTGCACACCTCTGCCTTAAATGTGGAAGCCGGTGCTCAGTGGTAAATGGGTTCTTCACCCATAAATCTTGTATCGTGATATATGTGGGTATATATGTGGAGATACATGTGGTGATATGTATGGTGATATATGTGGTGGTATATATATGGTGATATATGTGGAGATATGTATGGTTATATATGTGGAGATATTTGTGGTGATATGTATGGTGATATATGTGGTGATATGTATGGTGATATATGTGGTGATATATGTAGTGATATATATGCTGATATATGTGGTGATATAAATGGTGATATGTATGGTGATATATGTTGTGATATGCATGGTGATATATGTTGTGATATTTATGGTGATATGTATGGTCATATACGTGGTGATATTTATGGTGATATATGTGGTGATATGTATGGTGATTTGTATGGTGATATACACTCACCGGCCACTTTATTAGGTACACCATGCTAGTAACGGTTTGGACCCCCTTTTGCCTTCAGAACTGCCTCAATTCTTCATGGCATAGATTCAACAAGGTGCTGGAAGCATTCCTCAGAGATTTTGGTCCATATTGACATGATGGCATCACATTTGCCGCAGATTTGTCGGCTGCACATCCATGATGCGAATCTCCCGTTCCACCACATCCCAAAGATGCTCTATTGGATTGAGATCTGGTGACTGTGGAGGCCATTTGAGTACAGTGAACTCATTGTCATGTTCAAGCAGAAATCGAGACTCATCAGACCAGGCAACGTTTTTCCAATCTTCTACTGTCCAATTTCGATGAGCTTGTGCAAATTGTAGCCTCAGTTTCCTGTTCTTAGCTGAAAGGAGTGGCACCCAGTGGGGTCTTCTGCTGCTGTAGCCCATCTGCCTCAAAGTTCAACGTACTGTGCGTTCAGAGATGCTCTTCTGCTTACCTTGGTTTAATGGTTGGCTATTTGAGTCACTGTTGCCTTTCTATCAGCTCGAACCAGTCTGCCCATTCTCCTCTGACCTCTGGCATCAACAAAACATTTCCGACCACAGAACTGCCGCTCACTGGATGTTTTTTCTTTTTCGGACCATTCTCTGTAAACCCTAGAGATGGTTGTGCGTGAAAATCCCAGTAGATCAGCAGTTTCGGAAATACTCAGACCAGCCCTTCTGGCACTAACAACCATGCCACGTTCAAAGGCACTCAAATCACCTTTCTTCCCCATACTGATGCTCGGTTTGAACTGCAGGAGATTGTATTGACCTTGTCTACATGCCTAAATGCACTGAGTTGCCGCCATGTGATTGGCTCATTAGAAATTAAGTGGTAACGTGCAGTTGGACAGGTGTACCTAATAAGGTGGATGGTGAGTGTATGTGGTAATATCTATGGTGATATATGTGGTGATATGTATGGCCATATATGTGGTGATATTTATGGTGATATATGTGGTGATTTGTATAGTGATATATATGGTGATATGTATGGTGATATATAAGGTGATATATGTGGTGATATGTATACTGATACATGTGGTGTTATGAATGGTGATATATGTTGTCATAGATAAGTAGATATGTATGGTGATATATGTGGTGATATGTATGGTGATTTGTATGGTGATATATATGGTGATATGTATGGTGATATATATGGTGATATTTATGGTAATATGTATAGTGATATATAAGGTGATATATGTGGTGGTATGTATGCTGATACATGTGGTGTTATGAATGGTGATATGTGGTGATTTATAAGGTGATATGTATAGTGATATATGTGGTGATATGTATGGTGAGATATGGGGTTATATGTATGGTGATATATAATGTGATATATGTGGTGATATTTATAGTGATATATGTGATGATATGTATGGTGATTTATGTGGTGATATATGTGGTAATATTTATGGTGATATATGTAGTGATATGTATGGTGATATATAATGTGATATATGGTGATTAGAGATGAGCGAACCTCTAGCATGCTCAATTCGATCCGAACCCGAACTTTCAGCGTTTGATCAGCGGTGGCTGCTGAACTTCGATAAAGCCCTAAGGCTATGTGGAAAACATGGATATAGTCATTGGCTGCATCCACATTTTCCAGATTTATCCAAGTTCAGCAGCCACAGCTATTTAAAAGCCGAACGTTCGGGTTCGGATCGACTCGAACCCAAACCTGGTTTACTCATCTCTAGTGGTGATATATATTTGTTAATATATGTGGTGATATGGATGGTGATATATGTGGTGATATGGATGGTGAAATGTATGGTGATATATGTGGCGACATAAGAGGTGATATGTATTGTGATATATATATGGTGATGTATGTGGTGATATATATGGTGATATATATGGTGATATAGGTGGTGATATATATGTTGTGATATATATGGTGATATGTATGGTCATATGTGGTGATATTTATGGTGATATAACTGGTGATATGTTTGGTGATTTGTATGGTGATATATGTGGTAATATCTATGGTGATATATGTGGTTATATGTATGGTGATATGTATGGCCAAATATGTGGTGATATTTATGGTGATTTGTATATTGATATATATGGTGATATGTATGGTGATATATATGGTGATATTTATGGTGATATGTAAGGTGATATATGTGGTAATATGTATACTGATACATGTGGTTTTATGAATGGTGATATATATGGTGATGTATAAGGTGATATGTATGGTAATATATGTGGTGATATGTATGGTGATATATATGGTGATATTTATGGTGATATGTATAGTGATATATAAGGTTATATATGTGGTGGTATGTATACTGATACATGTGGTGTTATGAATGGTGATATATGTGGTGATGTATAAAGTGATATGTATGGTGATATATGTGGTGGTATACATATGGTGATATTTGTGGTGATATGTATGGTGTTATTTGCGGTGATAAGTATGGTGATATATGTGGTGATATGTATAGTTATATACTGTATGTAGTGATATATATGCTGATATATGTGGTGATATAAATGGTGATATGTATGGGCATATATGTTGTGATATGCATGGTGATATATGTTGTGATATGTATGGTCAAATATGTGGTGATATTTATGGTGATATAACTGGTGATATGTTTGGTCATTTGTATGGTGATATATGTGGTAATATCTATGGTGATATATGTGGTTATATGTATGGTGATATGTATGGCCAAATATGTGGTGATATGTATGGTGATATATGTGGTGATATGTATGGTGATTTGTATAGGGATATATATGGTGATATGTATGGTGATATAAGGTGATATCTGTGGTGATATGTATACTGATACATGTAGTGCTATAAATGGTGATATATGAAGTCATAGATAAGGTGATATGTATGGTGATATATGTGGGGATATATGTGGAGATATTTGTGGTGATATGTATGGTGATATTTGCGGTGATAAGTATGGTGATATATGTGGTGATATGTATAGTGATATATGTAGTGATATATATGCTGATATACGTGGTAATAAAAATGGTGATATGTATGGTGATATATGTTGTGATATGCATGGTGATATATGTTGTGATATGTATGGTGATATGTATGGTCAAATATGTGGTGATATAACTGGTGATATGTATGGTGATTTGTATGGTCATATATGTGGTAATATCTATGGTGATATATGTGGTGATATGTATGGTGATATGTATGGCCAAATATGTGGTGATATTTATGGTGATATATGTGGTGATATGTATGGTGATTTGTATAGGGATATATATGGTGATATGTATGGTGATATATATGGTGATATTTATGGTGATATGTATAGTGATATATAAGGTGATATCTGTGGTGATATGTATACTGATACATGTAGTGTTATAAATGGTGATATATGAGGTCATAGATAAGGTGATATGTATGGTGATATATGTGGTGATATGTATGATGATTTGTATGGTGATATTTATAGTGATATTTATGTTGATATGTATAGTGATATATAAGGTGATACATGTGGTGGTATGTATACTGATACATGTGGTGTTATGAATGGTGATATATGTGGGGATGTATAAGGTGATATGTATGGTGATATATGTGGTGATATGTATGGTGAGATATGTGGTTATATGTATGGTGATATATAATGTGATATATATAGTGATATATGTGGTGATATGTATGGTGATTTATGTGGTGATATGTGTGGTGATATTTATGGTGATATATGTAGTGATATGTATGGTTATATATTATGTGATATGTGGTGATTAGAGATGAGCGAACCTGGAGCATGTTCAAGTCGATCCGAACCTAAACTTTCGGCATTTGATCAGCGGTGGCTGCTGAACTTAGATAAAGCCCTAAGGCTATGTGGAAAACATGGATATAGTCATTGGCTGCATCCATGTTTTCCATATTTATCCAAGTTCAGCAGCCACAACTAATCAAATGCCGCACGTTCAGGTTCGGATCGACTCGAGCCCGGTTCGCTCAACTCTAGTGGTGATATATATTTGTTGATATATGTGGTGATATGGATGGTGATCTATGTGGTGATATGGATGGTGAAATGTATGGTGATATATGTGGCGACATAAGTGGTGATATGTATTGTGATATTTATGGTGATGTATTTAGTGATATAAGTGGTGATATATATGGTGATATAGGTGGTGATATATATGTTGTGATATGTATGGTGATATATGTTGTGATATGTATGGTCATATGTATGGTCATATGTGTGGTAATATTTATGTTGATATATGTGGTGATATGTATGGTGATTTGTATGGTGAAATATTTGGTGATATCTATGGTGATATATGTGGGTATATATGTGGAGATACATGTGGTGATATGTATGGTGATATATGTGGTGGTATATATATATGGTGATATATGTGGAGATATGTATGGTTATATATGTGGAGATATTTGTGGTGATATGTATGGTGATATATGTGGTGATATGTATGGTGATATATGTGGTGATATGTATAGTGATATATGTAGTGATATATATGCTGATATATGTGGTGATATAAATGGTGATATGTATGGTGATATATGTTGTGATATGCATGGTGATATATGTTGTGATATGTATGGTCATATATGTGGTGATATTTATGGTGATATATGTGGTGATATGTATGGTGATTTGTATGGTGATATATGTAGTAATATCTATGGTGATATATGTGGTTATATGTATGGTGATTTGTATGGTGATATATGTGGTAATATCTATGGTGATATATGTGGTGATATGTATGGCCATATATGTGGTGATATTTATGGTGATATATGTGGTAATATGTATACTGATACATGTGGTGTTATGAATGCTGATATATGTGGTGATATGTATGGTGATTTGTATGGTGATATATGTAGTAATATCTATGGTGATATATGTGGTTATATGTATGGTGATTTGTATGGTGATATATGTGGTAATATCTATAGTGATATATGTGGTGATATGTATGGCCATATATGTGGTGATATTTATGGTGATATATGTGGTATTATGTATACTGATACATGTGGTGTTATGAATGGTGATATATGTGGTGATATGTATGGTGATTTGTATGGTGATATATATGGTGATATGTATGGTGATATATATGGTGATATGTGTAGTGATATATAAGGTGATATATGTGGTGGTATGTATACTGATACATGTGGTGTTATGAATGGTGTTATATGTGGTGATATAAATGGTGATATGTATGGTGATATATGTTGTGATATGCATGGTGATCTATGTTGTGGTATGTATGGTGATATGTATGGTCAAATATGTGGTGATATTTATGGTGATATAAGTGGTTATATGTATGGTGATTTGTATGGTGATATATGTTGTAATATCTATGGTGATATATGTGGTGATATGTATGGCCATATATGTGGTGATATGTATGGTGATTTGTATAGTTATATATATTGTGATATGTATGGTGATATATATGGTGATATGTATAGTGATATATGTGGTGATATGTATACTGATACATGTGGTGTTATGAATGGTGATATATGTGGTCATAGATAAGGTGATATGTATGATATGTATACTGATACATGTGGTGTTATGAATGGTGATATATGTGTTGATTTAAAGGTGATATGTATGGTGATATATGTGGTGATATGTATGTTGAGATATGTGATTATATGTATGGTGATATATTTAAAGTGATATCTGTGGTGATATATATATAGTGATATATGTGGTGATATGTATGGTGATTTACGTGGTGATATATGTGGTGATATTTATGGTGATATATGTAGTGATATGTATGGTGATATATAATGTGATATGCAGTGATTAAAAATGAGCGAACCTCGAGCATGCTCAAGTCGATCCGAACCCGAACTTTCGGCATTTGATCAGCGGTGGCTGCTGAACTTGGATAAAGCCCTAAGGCTATGTGGAAAACATGGATATAGTCAATGGCTTCATCCACGTTTTCCAGATTTATCCAAGTTCAGCAGCCACAACTAATCAAATGTCGAACGTTCGGGTTCGGATTGATCCGAACCCGGTTTGCTCATCTCTAGTGGTGACATATATTTGTTGATATATGTGGTGATATGGATGGTGATATGTGTGGTGATATGGATGGTGAAATGTATGGTGATATATGTGGCGACATAAGTGGTGATATGTAATGTGATATATATGGTGATGTATGTGGTGATATAAGTGGTGAAATATATGGTGATATAGGTGGTGATACATATGTTGTGATATGTATGGTCATATGTGTGGTGATATTAATGGTGATATATGTGGTGATATGTATGGTGATTTGTATGGTGAAATATATGGTGATATATGTGGGTATATATGTGGAGATTTATGTGGTGGAATATATATGGTGATATATGTGGTGATATGTATGGTGATATATGTGGGGATAAATGTGGAGATATTGTGGTGATATGTATGGTGATATATCCAGTGATATGTATGGTGATATATGTGGTGATATGTATAGTGATTTATGTAGTGATATATATGATGATTTATGTGGTGATATAAATGGTGATATGTATGGTGATATATGTTGTGATAGTTATGGTGATATATGTGGTGATATGTATGGTGATATGTATGGGCTTATATGTGGTGATATTTATGGTGATATATGTGGTAATATGTATGGTGATTTGTATATTGATATGTATGGTAATATATATGGTGATATTTATGGTGATATGTATAGTGATATATAAGGTGATATATGTGGTGATATGTATACTGATACATGTGGTGCTATGAATGGTGATATATGTGGTCATGTATAAAGTGATGTGTATGGTGATATATGTGGTGATATGTATGGTGCTATATGGAAATATATACGTGGTGATATGAATGGTGATATATGTGGTTATATATGTGATGATATAAGTCAGTGCTTCTCAAACTGTCAGGCGGGCCTCACCAGTGAGGCGCCCCCTATTTGTTGGTGTGGCCCAGCTGGGGAGCCAGTTTTCACAAAAGTGACTATGATCTGCACAGTCCTTTTTCTGTTTGCAAAAATCTCCATTTTAGAAACATTATTAACTTATTTTGTACTTGATTTATTAGCTTGGGAGATGAGTGAAAGGTAGCCCTAGCATTATTTCCAGCTTTTAAATGGACTTTCACCACAGATAGTGAGGCCCAGGCATCCTCTTGGCCAGTCTGTTGAGACGCAAGCATTGCCTTGGTCTGTTGGGTAAGGCTCCAGTAGAAAAAGTTTTAGAAGCGCTGATTTAAGTGGTGATATGTATGGTGATATATGTGGTGATATATGGTTATATATGTGATGATATGTATGACGATATATGTGGTGTTGTATAGTTATATGTTTGGTGATATGTTTGGTGATATATATGGTGATATTTGTGGTGATATGTATGGTGACATATGCGGTGATATTTGATGATATGTATGGTGATATATGTGGTGATATGTATAGTGATATATGTAGTGATATATATGCTTATATATGTGGTAATATATATTGGGGACATGTATGGTGATATATGTGGTCATATGTATGGTGATTTGTATGGTGATATATGTGGTAATATATATATATATATATATATATATGGTGATATATGTGGTGACATGTATGGCCATATATGTGGTGATATTTATGGTGACATATGTGGTGATATGTATGGTGATTTGTATGGTGATATATATATGATATGTATGGTGATATCTAAGGTGATATTTATGTTGATATGTATAGTGATATATAAGGTGATATATGTGGAGATATGTATATTGATACATGTGGTGTTATGAATGGTGATATATGTGGTGATATGTATGGTGATATATGTGGTGATATGTATGGTGATATAAATGGTGATATGTATGATGATTTGTATGGTGATATATATAGTGATATTTATGGTGATATGTATAGTGATATATAAGGTGATATATGTGGTGGTATGTATACTGATACATGTGGTGTCATGAATGGTGATATATGTGGTGATGTATAAGGTGATATGTATGGTGATATATGTGGTAATATGTATGGTGAGATATGTGGTTATATGTATGGTTATATATAATGTGATATATGTGGTGATATATATAGTGATATATGTGGTGATATGTATGGTGATTTATGTGGTGATATGTGTGGTGATATTTATGGTGATATATGTAGTGATATGTATGGTTATGTATTATGTGATATGTGGTGATTAGAGATGAGCGAACCTCGAGCATGCTCAAGTCGATCCGAACCTAAACTTTCGGCATTTGATTAGCGGTGGCTGCTGAACTCGGATAAAGCCATAAGGCTATGTGGAAAACATGGATATAGTCATTGGCTGCATCCACGTTTTCCATATTTATCTAAGTTCAGCAGCCACAACTAATCAAATGCCGCACGTTCAGGTTCGGATCGACTCGAACCCGGTTCGCTCAACTCTAGTGGTGATATATGTTTGTTGATATATGTGGTGATATGGATGGTGATCTATGTGGTGATATGGATGGTGAAATGTATGGTGATATATGTGGTGACATAATTGGTGATATGTATTGTGATATTTATGGTGATGTATGTGGTGATATAAGTGGTGATATATATGGTGATATAGGTGGTGATATATATGTTGTGATATGTATGGTGATATATGTTGTGGTATGTATGGTGATGTGTAGGGTAATATGTGTGGTGATATTTATGGTGATATCTGTGGTGATATGTATGGTGATTTGTATGGTGAAATATTTGGTGATATCTATGGTGATATATGTGGGTATATATGTGGAGATACATGGTCAAAATTTGTACCTGTAATTTTCCTTTCTTCGAGACGACAGGCAGCACAGAAGGGATATACCATCCCCCACTCTCCTTTCCAGGACCGCCCACCTAGATCAATTAGCTAATTAAACAAATGAGATTAGCTACAGTATAAGTATCCACCACCAGCAATGCCACATGTGTAATAACATAGATAACAAAAATTTTTTGATGCAAATTATAACATTTATTGGGTGGGTATTCGTGTGCTGCCTGTCGTCTCAAAGAAAGAAAAATTACAGGTACAAATTTTGACCTTCTTCTTCGTCGACAGGCAGCACAGAAGGGAGATGCATAGAATAAACACGAATAACTGGGAGGGGTTAATTTTGCATAGCAGCAGACAGCACCCCTTCACCGAAGGCTGGATTCTGGTTTTGCGCATTCAATCTGTAATGCTTAGAGAATGTAGATGCCGAGGCCCATGATGCCGCATTACATATTTCCTGTAGTGGAACCTGAGCTCTTTCCGCCCAAGATGTTGAAGTGGCGCGAGTGGAATGCGCTTTAAGAGGAAATGGAGGCTCTTTATCTTCCAGCTTGTAAACTTCATGGATGCACATCTTTATCCACCTTGCCAGGGTATCTTTAGAGGCTCTTTTGCCCTTATTAGGCCCCGAGAATTGTAAGAAAAGATTCTCTTCCTGCCGAAATTGAGCAACTCTGGAAGTATATATTGACAGCGCTCTTTTTACATCTAAGGTATGTAGACGTTCTTCTTCTTCATCCTTGGGATTCTGAAAGAACACCGGCAGAAATGCTTCTCTATTTACGTTGTCCACTGACCCTACTTTGGGTAAGAAAGATGGAACCGTTCTGATGCTGTCCCCTTCTGGTAAGAATTTTAGGTAGGGACTGCGGGATGACAATGCCTGAAGCTCTCCTAGCCTCTTTGCGGAAGTTATTGCTTCCAGGAACAATGTCTTGTAAGATAGCCACTTAAGATCTACATCTTGTAAGGGTTCAAAGGGTTCCGATCTGATACAATTCAGAACAAAGATCAAGTCCCATGATGCTACAGGATGTCTCAGTGTTGGTCTGAGGTTCTTCAAGGCTTTGAAAAATCTCGTAAAAAGAGGCTGGTTAGAGAATTTCCCATCTGTGAAGGCATTAATTGCAGTAAGATGAGCACGTAAAGTGTTAACTTTGAGACCTTTATCGAAACCGCCTTGTAAAAATTGCAGAACAACTGAAACCGTGAGGTCTTGGCCATTATTACGTTGCAACCAACCTGAGAACACCCTCCACATTCTATTGTAGGTCACATTGGTTGAAGGTCTTCTAGCTGCCAGTAAAGTTTTTCTAACTTCGTTCGAAAGACCGAGGCTCTTCAACCTGTCAGTTTAAAGAACCATGCCGTTAGATGTAACTTGTGCACCTGAGGATGTAGAAGTCCCTTCTGAAGAAGTAGGTCCTTGTGAGGTGGCAGCGTCCAGTAGTTCCCTTTCGAGAGGTTCAGGAGTACAGGTAGCCATGCTCTGCGAGGCCAGAATGGAGTGATCATAATCACCCGAGGCTTGTCTTTCCTGATCTTGTTCAGGGTCTTTGGGATTAGGGGTACTGGTGGATAAACATACACAAACTTTCCCTTCCATGACATGGCAAAGGCATCTAGGACACAAGGTCTGTCCTGTCTGTTCAGGGAGCAGAATTTTTGAACTTGACGATTGGCCTTGGTGGCCATGAGGTCCCATTCCGGAAGTCCCCATCTCTGAACAATCTGTTGGAAGTATACTGGATTCAGTGACCACTCTGTAGGTAGTATCTGTGTCCGACTGAGAAGGTCTGCCGTGCTGTTGTCTGTTCCTCTGATATGTAGCGCAGTCAGGGACATAAGATTCTTCTCTGCCCATGTCATGATCTGATGACAGACAGCTTGAAGTTGACGGCACCGAGTTCCTCCCTGCTTGTTCACATAGCAAACGGACACGGAGTTGTCGGAGTGTACGAGGACTGGCTTGTTCTTCAGAATGCCCTCGAAGCTGCGTAACCCCAAGCGAATGGCCATTAATATTCTGAAATTCGACGACCTCTCTCTCAGATCCTGGGACCAGGTACCTTGAACCCAACTGTCCGCAATATGCGCCCCCCAACCCGCTTGGGAGGCATCCGTCACCAAGATGACCGGATCTTGTGGCAAGTACGTCTTCCCTTGAGAAATATTCAGGTCCTTTAACCACCAGAGTAGATCTATGCGAGTAGATGACGACACTCTCAGGCGTGAAGAAAGATTTTTGTAGTCTCTGCTCCAGGCCACAAGAATCTCTTGCTGCAGAGCTCTGATGTGGGCTTTGGCCCAGGGAACAGCTTCTATTGAAGACATCAGAAAGCCCAACACTCTCATGGCCGTCCGAATAGATACTCTCTGAGTCTGTATGAGAGTCCGTACTTCCTTTTTGATTTTTAGAATCTTGTTGTTAGGAATGTGACTTTGCGCTCCTCGGTCTGTGCCAGGCGGCCGAGGAAGCGCTGAATTTTTGTCTGTGTTTGCATATGAATTGTGTCTGAACTGTGTTTTACTTCAGCCACACCTGCCTTGCCTGTGAGACTTCGGGCAGTGCAGGGGTTACTGCACTGCTAGGTCTGTTCAGCTGAGCTTGGTGCTGGAATCAGGGCTGCTCCAATCAGCTGCTGGACCTAAGCTCTTACCCTGGATAAAAAGCAGTCAGATCCTCAGTTCCCCGCTGGCTATTAGTTGTCACTAGTCCCAGCTCCCCTACTCCTTTCCCAGCGTTCCCTGTCCTAATCCCCTTGCTATTGCTCTGCCCGTGTTCTGACCTCTTGCTTGACATTTGACTATCCGCTCTCCTTCTGATTTTGTACTGCGTTGTCTGTTTGGTTTTGACCCTGCTAGTTGACTATCCTCCATTGTGTTTTGTTTGTCTGTCTACGTTTTGTGTATTCACTTACGCAGTGTAGGGACCGACTCCGTGGTTGTCCACGACCGTTTAGGGTCGACCGAGGCAAGTAGGCAGGTGACAGTGGGTGGGTTCAGATGTAGGGTCACTGTCTCTTGTCTTGTCTACGCCTGCCAGTCCTGACAGAATAGCCAGCCTTAAAAAAAAAAAAAAAAAAATATTTTTTTTTTTTTGCAGTCACCTTGCATCATGGACGCCATGGAGGCTCTGGTTAACCAGATGCAAGGTCTGAACACGCTGGTTCAGAACCTTGCTGATCGCGTCCAGGAGCAAGAGACTGCACCACGACAGGTGACCATGACCACCCCTCTACCTCTGGAACCTCCTGTGCAGCTCCCTGAAAAGTTTAAGGGAGACAGGAGGAGTTTCCGAACATTTAGAGAGGGATGCAAGTTGTTTTTTCGTTTGCGCCCCTGCTCCTCTGGGGGCGAGGACCAAAGGGTGGGCATTATTATGTCCCTCTTGCAGGGTCCTCCTCAGGAGTGGGCTTTTTCATTGTCCCCTGGATCCATGGAGTTGACCTCCGTGAATCAATTTTTTGCTGCCCTAGGGCTATTATATGATGACCCAGACCAGGCGGCAGTAGCAGAGCATCAGCTTACTTATCTGAGACAGGGTAAGAGACCTGTAGAAGAATATTGTGCTGACTTCCGGCAGTGGTGTGTACCATCCGGCTGGAACGATCCAGCTCTGCGTTGCCAGTTCCGGATGGGGTTGTCGGATCAGCTTAAAGATCTATTGGTAGTGTACCCTACCCCTGATACTTTAGAGGGGACCATGACATTAGCCATACGGGTGGACAGACGACTCAGAGACAGACGCAGTTTCTACTCCTAAGTTAAGTCCTTCTGTTCCCCGATTGCAAGATGAACCCATGCAACTCGGGGTTGCGGATGCCAAGATTAGACGGGCTTACCGCCTACAACATAATCTCTGCTTGTACTGTGGACAGGCCGGACACCGGGTGAGGGAATGTACCTCCAAACCAGAACCACCTCCGGAAAAACTCCAGCGCCTGAGTGACGATCGAGGGGGTCACTCAGGTGCCCAGGTACCTCTTGAAAAGAAAAACAAATTAATGTTGCCTATTTCTTTGTTTTTGGGAGACAAATCTGTTTCCGGTTATGCTCATGTGGATTCGGGGGCCTCGGCCAACTTCATTAACTCTGCATTCTGGTCAGCTCTGGGAATATGCCTGCTTCAGCTTAGATGTCCGTTGACTATTACTGGTGCTGATTTTACACCCCTGGCCCAGGGTAAAGTCAGGTACATTACTCCTTCTATGGAGGTGCAGGTTGGGTCAGTACACAAGGAGATTCTTGATTTTCTGGTCATAGATAACTTGTCTTCTGACATAATTTTGGGTTTGCCCTGGTTGGAACAACATAATCCTGTATTTGATTGGTCCACTAAGGAGTTGATTAAATGGGGTTCTAAGTGTTCTTCTCACTGTATTGCATTAAATGTCACAGACTGCTCTACTATGGAGGGAGAGATTCCTGAGTTTGTAGCTGACTTTGCCGATGTGTTTGATGAAAAATCTGTGGAAGTTCTGCCACCGCACCGTCCGTACGATTGTGCTATTGATTTGATTCCAGGGTCCAAATATCCTAAGGGGAGAATTTTTAATTTGTCCAGACCCGAGAGGGAGGCCATGCGAGAATACATCCAGGATAGTCTTCGCAAAGGTCATATTCGTCCCTCTTGCTCTCCATTAGGTGCTGGTTTCTTTTTTGTGGGGAAGAAAGATGGTGGACTTAGACCCTGCATAGATTACCGTGAACTTAATAAGATCACCATTAAGAATCAGCACCCCCTTCCTCTTATTCCGGATCTGTTTAATCAGATTGTGGGTGCTCAGTGGTTCTCCAAGATTGATCTTCGTGGGGCCTACAATCTGATTCGAATAAGAGAAGGGGATGAATGGAAAACTGCCTTCAATACCCCTGAAGGGCATTTTGAATACCTAGTCATGCCCTTTGGGTTAAGTAACGGGCCGGCAGTTTTTCAGCACTTTGTAAATGATGTCTTTCGTAAATATCTTGGTCAGTTTCTGGTAGTATACCTGGACGACATCTTAATTTTTTCACCAGATTGGTCCTCTCATGTTTGTCATGTCCGTAAGGTATTGGAGTTACTCCGACAGAATCACCTCTACGCTAAATTGTCCAAGTGCCAGTTCGGGATCCAGAAAGTCTCTTTTCTTGGTTATATTATCACCCCTAACTCTTTTTGTATGGACCCCCTTAAAGTGACCGCTATTGAGAAATGGGAACGCCCAACTAACCTCAAGGCCCTGCAACGGTTTCTGGGGTTTGCCAATTACTATAGAAAATTTATTAAGGGGTTCTCTGTCATTGCTAAACCATTAACTGATTTGACCAGAAAAGGGGCAGATCTGGTGAACTGGAGCCCCGAAGCTGTACAGGCATTTGGACAGTTGAAGAGGTGTTTCTCTGAAGCTCCAATCCTTATTCAGCCTGATCCTGAGCAACCATTTATCATTGAGGTGGATGCTTCGGAGGTAGGGGTTGGAGCAGTTCTCTCACAGGGTCCTGTGACACTGACTAACTTAAGCCCTGTAGCCTACTTTTCAAGAAAATTCTCTAAAACAGAGTGTAATTATGATATCGGCAACAGAGAACTACTGGCCATTAAGTGGGCCTTTGATGAATGGAGACATTTTCTTGAAGGGGCTAAGCATAAGATTAAGGTTTTAACTGACCATAAGAACCTATTATACCTGGACAAGGCTAAACGCCTTACCCCCCGGCAAGCCAGGTGGGCATTATTCTTTACCCGGTTTAATTTTGAGATTACCTTTCGTCCTGGTTCTAAAAATGTCCGAGCTGATGCCCTGTCTCGCAGCTTTGATGTCAGCAGTGCCCCCAGGGAAGAACCTGAGACTATTTTAACACCAGGAGTGGTCATTGCCACTCTCCAACCTGAACTTGCAGCTCAGGTGGTAAACTCACAGTCCCTAGCACCCAGGAATACTCCAGATGGGAAACTTTGTACCTCCTAATCTTAGACTCAGGGTTCTTGAAGAGACCCATTGTTCTGTATTAGCAGGTCACCCGGGCATTGCTGGCACAAAGTATTTGCTCTCACGTTGTTATTGGTGGCCTACTTGGGCCAGAGATGTTAAACTGTTTGTTGAGGCCTGTGAGGTCTGTGCCAGGTCCAAGGTCCCTCGCAGATTACCCGAAGGTCTTTTACATCCTCTACCTTTACCTGAGAGACCTTGGACTCACCTTTCAATGGACTTCATCACTGACTTGCCGCCATCAAAAGGAAAGACTGTCATCTGGGTTGTTGTTGATAGATTTTCCAAAATGTGCCATCTCATTCCCCTTAAGAAACTCCCTAATTCACGTACTTTAGCATCTTTGTTTATCAATCATATTCTACGGCTACATGGGGTGCCAGAGAACATTGTATCTGATAGAGGGGTGCAGTTTGTGTCTAAGTTCTGGAGGGAGTTCTGTGGTCGATTGGGCACTTTACTATCATTTTCATCTGCCTTTCACCCTCAGAGCAATGGGCAAACTGAAAGAGTGAACCAGTCATTGGAACAATTTCTCAGATGCTTTGTTTCTGGTGCCCAGGACAAATGGAAGGAGTATTTGTCCTTGGCAGAATTTGCCCTCAATAATAGGGAAAATCAATCTATCAAAATGTCGCCGTTTTTCTGTAATTATGGTTTTCATCCAAGGTATTCATCTGCGCATGCTTCTGAATCTGTTAACCCGTCCGCTGAAAAGACCTATAGTAGACTGTGCACAGTCTGGGCTCGAGCTCTTGAGAGCTTGGTTAAAGCCCAAGAATCTTCTAAAAGACAAGCCAACAAAAGACGTATATCTGGCCCAGAGTACTGTGTGGGTGGCAAAGTGTGGCTTTCCACCAAAAACTTGAAGCTTAGGGTTCCGTCTGGAAAGCTAGCACCTAAATATATTGGTCCATATGCCATTACTGAAATCATTAACCCTGTTTCTTTCAGGTTACAACTGCCAAGAACCATGCGCATTCATAATGTGTTTCACAAATCTTTATTAAAGATGTATGTTACTCCGGTGTTGCCATCTACTCCCCCTGCCCCTCTGATCGTTCAGGGGGATCTTGAGTTTGAAGTGGAAAAGATTCTGGACTCTCGTCGGGTGCAGAACTCTGTCCAATACCTCATCCATTGGAAGGGGTTCGGCCCAGAAGAGCGAACTTGGGTGGCGAGCAAAGATATTCATGCTCCTCGTCTCATACGCCAGTTCCATGCTCGCAATCCCTCTAAGCCGAGTCCTTTGAAAGAGGGTCCGGAGGCCCCTCATAAGAGGGGGGGTACTGTTAGGAATGTGACTTTGCGCTCTTCGGTCTGTGCCAGGCGGCCGAGGAAGCGCTGAATTTTTGTCTGTGTTTGCATATGAATTGTGTCTGAACTGTGTTTTACTTCAGCCACACCTGCCTTGCCTGTGAGACTTCGGGCAGTGCAGGGGTTACTGCACTGCTAGGTCTGTTCAGCTGAGCTTGGTGCTGGGATCAGGGCTGCTCCAATCAGCTGCTGGACCTAAGCTCTTACCCTGGATAAAAAGCAGTCAGATCCTCAGTTCCCCGCTGGCTATTAGTTGTCACTAGTCCCAGCTCCCCTACTCCTTTCCCAGCGTTCCCTGTCCTAATCCCCTTGCTATTGCTCTACCCGTGTTCTGACCTCTTGCTTGACATTTGACTATCCGCTCTCCTTCTGATTTTGTACTGCGTTGTCTGTTTGGTTTTGACCCTGCTAGTTGACTATCCTCCATTGTGTTTTGTTTGTCTGTCTACGTTTTGTGTATTCACTTACGCAGTGTAGGGACCGACTCCGTGGTTGTCCGCGACCGTTTAGGGTCGACCGAGGCAAGTAGGCAGGTGACAGTGGGTGGGTTCAGATCTAGGGTCACTGTCTCTTGTCTTGTCTACGCCTGCCAGTCCTGACACTTGTCCTGGGGAAAAAACAGCTTCATAGTAACGGTATCGATGATGAACCCCAGGAATTGGATGCGAGAGGTGGGAACAAGCTCTGATTTTGACAGGTTTATAATGAATCCTACTCTTTGGAGTAGCTCCATGGCGATCTTCACATGTTCTTTTAATCTTTGCTCTGATTCTGCCATGATAAGCCATGATAAGCCAATCGTCTAGGTATGCCACTAGACGGATGCCCCGCAGTCTCAATGTTGCTAGAATCACTACTGCTACTTTCGTGAATATGCGTGGCGCGGGTGAGAGACCAAACGGTAGGGCTTTGAATTGTAGATGCTGCACCTTCCCTTGTACCTTGATGGCGACTCGGAGGTACCTTCTGGAATGAGTATGTATAGGAATGTGGAGATATGCGTCTTTCAAGTCGAGAGATGCCATGAAGTCCCCGGGCTGGACTAATCCAAGAACAGTCTTTATTGTGTCCATCTTGAATTTGCTTCTTAGCAAGGACTGGTTTAAGTATCGTAGATCTATTATTAGGCGCCACTTTAAATCCGGTTTTGGCACCGGAAAAAGCCTTGAGTAGACACCTAAGCCTTCTTCCCCTTGGGGGACCACTTCTAGAGCTTCTTTGTGAAGAAATTCGGACACCAGATTGTTGACGCGATAATCCTCTGTTCTGCTTATTATGAACCTGTCCCGAGGATATCTTGCAAACTCCAGAGAGTATCCTTTGGCCACGATGGACTTGACCCATTTGTCGTTCGTAATCTGATCCCACTCCGGGAAGAAGGCAGTGAGTCTTGCCCCGACAGAAAGGCTGCTCCTGGCGTCAGAACTCTGATTTTTGATTGCCAGACTCACTTTGTTTCTTTTGGGACTTTCCCTGGAATCTGTTCTTATAGTTCTTCCCTGTTTTGTCTTGACCTGTACATCTGCGAAAATCACTTCTTCCTCTCTGTGAACGAAACCCTTTGGTACTTCTGCGTTTGAAGGACTGTGGTAAAGACATGGAGCTCACCTCTTTATTCTCTTCAAGGACTTTATCCAGAGAGGAGCCAATCAGTCTTCCTGGCTCAAAGGGTACTGATACAAAGTTGTTCTTGGAGGAAATATCGCCAGTCCATGGTTTCAACCATATAGCTCTCCTGGTTGAATTGGCAATAGCCATATTCTTGGAGGCTATCTTCACGACATCCAGAGGGAAGTCACACAGGAAGTCCGCTGCTGATTTCAAAGAAGCCATCTGTTCTAGTAATTCATCACGATGGATGCCATCTTTAATGTCATTAGTGAGATGGCTTAACCAGAGTCTTAATGCCCTAGCAATAGGCACAGAAGACAGCGCGGCCTTATTCAGAGAGGCCAAATTGCAATGTACCTTCTTAAGGAGTGTATCCGCCTTTCTGTCCATAGGGTCCTTTAACAGTGTCGAGTCGTCAGCTGGAAAGTAAGTTTTTCTGGATAGTCTGGAGACTGCACGATCTACTACAGCAGGAGCTTCCCATTTTTCAGAGACAGAAGGATCTAATTTATACACTGATTTAAATCTAGACCCAAGGTCCAGTCTCTTATCTGGCCTTCTCCATTCTTTTTCCATGATATGGCTGAGGACCTGATGACCTGGCAGGACACAGGATCTTTTCTTGGGAAAATAAAAGAGACTCTCTTTGTCTTGCGGAGTGGACTCATCCTTCTTAGACTCTAAGCTCTTTTTTACTAGATTAATGAGCTTATCCGCTGTCTCTTTCTTGAATAAATAGAAATCTTCAGATATTTCTGGCTCAGATACAGACCCGGATGACTCTTCCTCAGATGCGGAAGAAGAAGCTGTATGTTTTTTATGATGATGCTTTGGTCGTTTAGATGGAGGAACCATCTCATCTCTATGAGTCTGAAACCAGGTGAGCATTTCTTTCAATTCACCCATGAGACCTTGGTTCTGCTCCTGAGGAGCGTCTTAAAAGGACTATCTAGTCCTGCGACCAGACCGAGATCCAGAGTCCCGTCTCCTATCTGTACAAGGATCACAGACATCTCCAGAGAGTTCATCAGGCAATGGTTGTTCGCAATCAGTACAGCATCTATGCCGGGACTTGCCCTTGCTCTTGCCAGAACTTGGACTAGACATCTGTAATAACAGAAATGGCAGTAAAACTATTGTAATCATAGCAGAAAACATGACCCCCAGACAGAAGATGTACCTTACAAATACCAGAATCCGGCTGCCCAGGCAGTAGAGTGGATGCCGGCGCCAGATTCAGGGGGTTTAAATGGCCGCGGGCTGCGCATGCGCAGTAGAACCCGGAAGACGCCGACGCGTCAGAAGCCGGCGACGCACGCCCCTGTCGCACACCTACGTCAGCAGGATGCGCCGGATGCCAGCACAACCATCCGACGACGGCGCGCAACGTGATGACGCGCCGCCGCACGTCACGGACGTCAGACGCCGGACGTACGCTGATGACGCGCCGCAGCTCGTCCCGGTCAGCAGCCATGATGGTACACCTGCAAGTAAGACAGTCAAGTAACGCCATTAGCGGTGACTTACCCGGGAATGCCTATTAAAAAGACAAGTACCTATCTCCAGAATCACTCTGGCCCTATAAGGTACTCTCCGGGCGCAGTCTGGCCAGGGACACCCCCGCTGGCTCTTTCAACTGCCTGCCGCTTAGGCCACGATGCAGCCAAGACCCCGCAAGGCTGTACTTCTTCCTCACGTCCAGGTGGGCTTCTAGCAGGTAAGCCATACCTGCTGGAGATATGGAGGACAGAAAAAAACACATGTGGCATTGCTGGTGGTGGATACTTATACTGTAGCTAATATCATTTGTTTAATTAGCTAATTGATCTAGGTGGGCGGTCCTGGAGAGGAGAGTGGGGGATGGTATATCCCTTCTGTGCTGCCTGTCAACGAAGAAGAAGTGGTGATATGTATGGTGATATATGTGGTGGTATATATATGGTGATATATGTGGTGATATGTATGGTGATATATGCGGGAATATATGTGGAGATACAGTATTTGTGGTGATATGTATGGTGATATATGCGGTGATATGTATGGTGATATATATGGTGATATGTATAGTGATATATGTAGTGATATATATGCTGATATATGTGGTGATTATAAATGGTGATATGTATGGTGATACATGTTGTGATATGCATGGTGATATATGTTGTGATATGTATGGTGATATGTATGGTCATATATGTGGTGATATTCATGGTGATATATAGGTGATATGTATGGTGATTTGTATGGTGATATATGTAGTAATATCTATGGTGATATATGTGGTGATATGTATGGTGATTTGTATGGTGATATATATAGGGATATGTATGGTGATATATACAGTATGGTGATATGTATACTGATACTTGTGGTGTTATGAATGGTGATATATGTGGTGATGTATAAAGTGATATGTATGGAGATATTTGTGGTGATATGTATGGTGATATATGCGGTGATATGTATGGTGATATATGTGGTGATATGTATAGTGATATATGTAGTGACATATATGCTTATATATGTGGTGATATAAATGGTGATATGTATGGTGATATATGTTGTGATATGCATGGTGATATATGTTGTGATATGTATGGTGATATGTATGGTCAAATATGTGGTGATATTTATGGTGATATAAGTGGTGATATGTATGTTGATTTGTATGGTGATATATGTGGTAATATCTATGGTGATATATGTGGTGATATTTATGGTGATATGTATGGCAAAATATGTGGTGATATTTATGGTGATATATGTGGTGATATGTATGGTGATTTGTATAGTGATATATATGGTGATATGTATGGTGATATATGGTGATATGTATAGTGATATATAAGGTGATATATGTGGTGATATGTATACTGATACATGTGGTGTTATGAATGGTGATATATGTGGTCATAGATAAGGTGATATGTATGGTGATATATGTGGTGATATGTATGATGATTTGTATGGTGTCATATATGGTGATATGTATGGTGATATTTATGGTGATATGTATAGTGATATATAAGGTGATATATTTTGTGGTATGTACACTGATACATGTGGTGTTATAAATGGTGATATATGTGTTGATGTATAAGGTGATATGTATGGTGATATATGTGGTGATATGTATGGTGAGATATGTGGTTATATGTATGGTGATATATAATGTGATATATGTGGTGATATATATAGTGATATATATGGTGGTATGTATGGTGAATTATGTGGTGATATGTGTGGTGATATTTATGGTGATATATGTAGTGATATGTATGGTGATGTATAATGTGATATGTGGTGATTAGAGATGAGCGAACCTCGAGCATGATCAAGTCGATCCGAACCCGAACTTTCGGCATTTGATCAGCGGTGGCTGCTGAACTTGGATAAAGCCTTAAGGCTATGTGGAAAACATGGATATAGTCATTGGCTGCATCCACGTTTTCCAGATTTATCTAAGTTCAGCAGCCACAACTAATCAAATGCCGCACGTTCGATTTCGGATCGACTCGAACCCGGTTCGCTCATCTTTAGTGGTGATATATATTTGTTGATATATGTGGTGATATGGATGGTGATCTATGTGGTGATATGGATGGTGAAATGTATGGTGATATATGTGGCGACATAAGTGGTGATATGTATTGTGATATATATGGTGATGTATGTGGTGATATAAGTGGTGATATATATGGTGATATAGGTGGTGATATATATGTTGAGATATGTATGGTGATATATGTTGTGATATGTATGTTTATGTGTAGGGTCATATGTGTGGTGATATTTATGGTGATATATGTGGTGATATGTATGGTGATTTGTATGGTGAAATATTTGGTGATATCTATGGTGATATATGTGGGTATATATGTAGAGATACATGTGGTGATATGTATGGTGATATATGTGGTGGAATATATATGGTGATATATGTGGAGATATGTATGGTCATATATGTGGGGATATATTTGGAGATATTTGTGGTGATATGTATGGTGATATATGTGGTTATATGTATGATAATATATGTGGTGATATATGTAGTGATATATATGCTGATATATGTGGTGATATAAATGGTGATATGTATGGTGATATATGTTGTGATATGCATGGTGATATATGTTGTGATATGTATGGTGATATATGTGATGATATTTATGGTGATATATGTGGTGATATGTATGGTGATTTGTATGGTGATATATGTAGTAATATCTATGGTGATATATGTGGTTATATGTATGGTGATTTGTATGGTGATATATGTGGTAATATCTATGGTGATATATGTGGTGATATGTATGGTGATATGTATTGCCATATATGTGGTGATATTTATGGTGATATATGTAGTAATATGTATGGTGATTTGTATATTGATATATGTGGTGATATGTATGGTGATATATATGGTGATATTTATGGTGATATGTATAGTGATATATAAGGTAATATATGTGGCGGTATGTATACTGATACATTTGGTGTTATGAATGGTGATATATGTGGTCATGTATAAGGTGATATGTATGGTAATATATGTGGTGATATGTATGGTGATTTTTATGGTGATATATATGGTTATATGTATGGTGATATACATGGTGATATGTATAGTGATATATAAGGTGATATATGTGGTGGTATGTATACTGATACATGTGGTGTTATAAATGGTGTTATATGGGGTGATGTAAAAGGTGATATGTATGGTGATATATGTGGTGGTATACATATGGTGATATATGTGGTGATATGTATGGTAATATATATGGGGTGATATAAGTGGAGATATATGTGTTGATATGTATGGTGATATATGTGGTGATATGTATGGTGATATTTGTGGTGATATGTATAGTGATATATGTAGTGATATATATGCTGATACAGGTGGTGATATAAATGGTGATATGAATGGTGATATATGTTGTGATATGCATGGTGGTCTATGTTTTGATATGTATGGTGATATGTATAGTCAAATATGTGGTGATATTTATGGTGATATAAATGGTTATATGTATAGTGATTTGTATGGTGATATATGTTGTGATATGTATGGTAATATATAGGGTAAAATCTATGGTGATATATGTGGTGGTATGTATGGCCATATATGTGGTGATATTTATGGTGTTATGTATGGTGTTTTGTATAGTGATATATATGGTGATATGTATGGTGATATATATGGTGATATTTATGGTGATATGTATAGTGATATATAAGGTGATATATGTGGTAATATGTATACTGAAACATGTGGTGTTCTGAATGGTGATGTATGTGTTGATGTATAAGGTGATATGTATGGTGATATATGTGGTCATATGTATGGTGATATATATGGTGATATATGTGGTGATATGTATGGTGATATATGTGGAGGATATATGTGGAGATATTTGTGGTGATATGTATGGTGATATATGCGGTGATATGTATGGTGATATATGTGGTGATATGTATAGTGATATATGTGGTGATATGTATGGTGATATGTATGGTGATATATATGGTGATATGTATGGTGATATAAATAGTGATATTTATGGTTATATGTTTAGGGATATATAAGGTGATATATGTGGTGGTATGTATACTGATACATGTGGTGTTATGAATGGTGATATATGTGGTGATTTATAAGGTGATATGTATGGTGATATATGTGGTGATATGTATTGTGAGATATTTGGTTATATGTCTGGTGATATATAATGTGATATATGTGGTGATATATATAGTGATATATGTAGTGATATGTATGGTGATATATAATGTGATATGTGGTGATTAGAGGTGAGTGAACCTCGAGCATGCTCAAGTCGATCCGAACCCGAACTTTCGACATTTGATCAGCGGTGGCTGCTGAACTTGAATAAAGCCCTAAGGCTATGTGGAAAACATGGATATAGTCATTGGCTGCATCCACGTTTTCCAGATTGGTGATATATGTGGTGATATGGATGGAGAAATGTATGGTGATATATGTGGCGACATAAGTGGTGATATGTATAGTGATATATATAGTGCTGTATGTGGTGATATAAGTGGTGATATATATGGTGATATAAGTGGTGATATGGTGATATATGTGGTGATATGTTTGGTGATATATGAGGAGATATATGTGGTGATATGTACGGTGATATATGCAGTGATATGTATGGTGATATATGTGGTGATATGTATAGTGATATATGTAGTGATATATATGCTGATATATGTGGTGATATAAATGGTGATATGTATGGTGATATATGTTGTGATATGCATGGTGATATATGTTGTGATATGTATTGTCATATGTATGGCCATATATGTGGTGATATTTATTGTGATATATGTGGTGATATGTATGGTGATTTGTATGGTGATATATATGGGGATATTTATGGTGATTTGTATAGTGATATATAAGGTGAAATATGTGGTGGTATGTATACTGATATATGTGGTGTTATGAATGGTGATATATATGGTAATGTATAAAGTGATATGTATGGTGATATATGTGGTGGTATACATATGGTGATATATGTGGTGATATGTCTGGAGATATATGTGGGGATATATGTGGAGATATTTGTGGGGATATGTATGGTGATATATGCGGAGTTCAGAAGCCACAACTAATCATATGCTGAACGTTCGGGTTCGGATCGACTCGAACCCGAACCCGATGCGCTCATCTCAAGTGATGATATATATTTGTTGATATATGTGGTGATATGGATGGTGATATATGTGGTGTAATGGATGGTGAAATGTATGGTGATATATGTGGCGACATAAGTGCTGATATGTAATATGGTAATGTATGTGGTGATATAAGTGGTGATATATATGGTGATATAGGTGGTGATATATATGTTGTGAAATGTATAGTGATATGTATGGTCATATGTGTGGTGATATTTATGGTGATATATGTGGTGATGTGTATGGTCATATATGTGGGGATATATGTGGAGATGTTTGTGGTGATATGTATGGTGATATATGTGGTAATATATGTAGTCATATATATGCTGATATATGTGGTGATATAAATGGTGATATGTATGGTGATATATGTTGTGATATGCATGGTGATATGTATGGTCATATATGTGGTGATATTTATGGTCATATATGCGGTGATATGTATGGTGATTTGTATGGTTAATATGTGGTGATATCTATGGTGATATATGTGGGTATATATGTGCAGATACATGTGGTGATATGTATGGTGATATATGTGGTGGTATATATATGGTGATATATGCGGTGATATGTATGGTGATATATGTGGTAATATGTATAGTGATATATGTAGTGATATATAAGCTGATATATGTGGTGATATAAATGGTGATATGTATGGTGATACATGTGGTGATATGTATACTGATACATGTGGTGTTATGAATGGTGATATATGTGGTCATGTATAAGGTGATATGTATGGTGATATATGTGGTGATATGTATGGTGATTTGTATAGTGATATATATGGTGATATATATGGTGATATTTATGGTGATATGTGTGGTGATATTTATGGTGATATAAGTGGTGATATGTATGGTGATATATGTGGGGATATATGTGGAGATATTTGTGGTGATATGTATGGTGATATATGTTGTGATATGCATGGTAATATATGTGGTGATATGTATGGTGATATTTATGGCCATATATGTGGTGATATGCATGGTGATATATGTGGTGATTTGTATGGTGATATATATGGTAATATGTATAGCGATATATAAGGTGAAATATGTGGTGATATGCATACTGATACATGTGGTGTTTTGAATGGTGATATGTGTGGTCATGTATAGGGTGATATGTATGGTGATATATGTGGTGATATGTATGGTGATTTGTATGGTGATATATATGTTGATATGTATGGTGATCTATATGGTGATATTTATGGTATTATGTATAATGATATATAAGGTGATATATGTGGTGGTATGTATACTGATACATGTGGTGTTATATATGGTGATATATGTGATATATGTGGTGATGTATAAGGTGATATGTATGGTGATATATGTGGTATATGTATGGTTATATATAATGTGGTATATGTGGTTATATATATAGTGATATATGTGGTGATATGTATGGTGATTTATGTGGCTATATATGTGGTGATATTTATGGTGATATATGTAGTGATATGTATGGTGATATATAATGTGATATGTGGTAATTAGAGATGAGCGAACCTCGAGCATGCTCAAGTCGATCCGAACTCGAACTTTCGGCGTTTGATCAGCGGTGGCTGCTGAACTTAGATAAAGCCCTAAGGCTATGTGGAAACATAGATATAGTCATTGGCTGTATCCAAGTTTTCCAGATTTATCCAAGTTCAGAAGCCACAACTAATCAAATGCCGAACGTTTGGGTTCGGATCGACTCGATCCCGAACCCGGTTCGCTCATCTCTAGTGGTGATATATATTTGTTGATATATGTGGTGATATGAATGGTGATATATGTGGTGATATGGATGGTGAAATGTATGGTGATATATGTGGCGACATAAGTGGTGATATGTATTGTGATATATATAGTGATGTATGTGGTGATATATATGGTGATATAGGTGGTGATATATATGTTGTGATATGTATGGTGATATATGTTGTGATATGTATGGTGATATGTATGGTCATATGTGTGGTCATATTTATGGTGATATATGTGGTGATATGTATGGTGATATATGTTGGGATATATGCGGAGATATTTGTGGTGATATGTATGGTGATATATGCGGTGATATGTATGGTGATATATGTGCTGATATGGATAGTGATATATGTAGTGATATATATGCTGATATAAATGGTGATATGTATGGTGATAGATGTTGTGATATGCATGTTGATATATGTTGTGAAATGTATGGTGATATGTATGGTTATATACAGGGCCGGCGTCAGCACCTGGCATACTCGGGCAAGTGCCGGGGCCCACGGCCGCCCAAGGGGCCCCCGACACTTGCCCAAGCAGTGAGACAGACGCCCGCGGCATGACCGACCCCCGGGGGAGCGGGTGCTGCCGACAACAAGTACGGGGGAGGGCTGGAGGGGCTGGGGAAGGACCTGCCGTGTTTGCTGCACTGGGAAAGGACCTGTGGTGACGTCATAAGGGGGCGGGACTGAAAACGGGAGAGGCTACATATGGATGAAGGACCTGTGGTGACGTCATAAGGGGGCGGGGCTGAGAACGGGAGAGGCTGTATATGGATGAAGGACCTGTGATCATTGTCATGTGACATGAGGAGGCGGGGCTCACTAATACCTTCCCTCTCTATGCTGTGAGTTTTAGTCCTTCTCTTATATCTCCTTCTGTAATGGCCTCTGATCTCCCATAATAACAGGCTGTCTATGCTGGGAGTTGTAGTCCTCTTATATCTCCTCCTGTGATGTCCTCTGATCTCCCATAATAACAGGCTGTCCATGCTGGGAGTTGTAGTACTCCTCTTAAATCTCCTCCTGTAATGTCCTTTGATCTCCCATAATAACAGGCTGGACACGCTTGGAGTTTTAGTCCTATTATATCTCCTCCTGTAATGTCCTCTGATCTCCCATAATAACAGGCTGGACACGCTGGGAGTTGTAGTCCTATTATATCTCCTCCTGTAATGTCCTCTGATCTCCCATAATAACAGGCTGGACACGCTGATAGTTGTACTCCTATTATATCTCCTCCTGTAATGTCCTCTGATCTCCCATAATAACAGGCTGGACACGCTGGGAGTTGTAGTCCTATTATATCTCCTCCTGTAATGTCCTCTGACATCCCATAATAACAGTCTGGACATGCTGGGAGTTGTAGTTCCCCCTGGTATATTTCATGTAATGTCTCTTATTGTAACTCCATTCTAGCCTGCTCTATGGTGAAGAAGCTAGAATCCAGAATCCAGGGGGAGGAACTCCTTCTAGCACCTCCATTCTAGTCCATTCTAGCATGGATGCGCTCTCACCAGCAGGCGCAGAGCGATGACGTCATCACGCCTGCTGGTGGATCCACAAGGCGCACACAAGGGAGAAGAGGACCCGTCCCCCGCCCGGATTAGTGAGTATGATTTTATTTTTTTATTTTCTTGTGCTGAGGGAGATCAGGGGGCATTTCTTTGGGGCAGAGCAGGGGACATTACTATGGGGCAGAGCAGGGGGCATTACTATGGGGACAAAGCAGGGGGCATTACTATGGGGACAGAGCAGGGGGCATTACTATGGGGACAGAGGGCATTATTACTATATGGGGGGCACAGCATCAGGGGAAATCATCATGGAGGTCTGGGCCAGATGGAGAGGAAACGGAGAGCGATCGCCTCAGATCAAAGAAGACGTCACCTGTGAGTTACTGAATTACGTTTTTTTTCGATATTTTGTCAAACTTTATTTGGTAGGTGTGCCCCAAGGTGTGCTATACAAAGGGGCCTGCTGAGGCTCTCTCGCCCAAGGGCCCACAAAAACCTGGAGCCGGCCCTAGTTATATATTTGGTGATATGTATGGTGATATATGTGGTGATATGTTTGGTGATTTGTATGGCGAAATATGTGGTGATATCTATGGTGATATATGTGGGTATATATGTGGAGAAACATGTGGTGATATGTATGGTGATATATGTGGTGGTATAAATATGGTGATATGTATAGTGATATATGTAGTGATATATATGCTGATATATGTGGTGATATGTATGGTGATTTGTATGGTAATATAAATGGTTATATCTATGGTGATATATGTGGTGATATGTATGGTGATATGTATGTCCATATATGTGGTGATATTTATGGTGATATATGTGGTGATATGTTTGGTGATATATGTGGGGATATATGTGGAGATATTTGTGGTGATATGTATGGTGATATATGCGGTGATATGTATGGTGATATATGTGTTGATATGGATAGTGATATATGTAGTGATATATATGCTGATATATGTGGTGATATATATGGTGATATAGGTGGTGATATATATGTTGTGATATGTATGGTGATATATGTTGTGATATGTATGGTGATATGTATGGTCATATGTGTGGTGATATTTATGGTGATATATGTAGTGATATGTATGGTGATATATGTGGGGATATATGTGGAGATATTTGTGGTGATATATGCGGTGATTTTTATGGTGATATATGTGTTGATATGGATAGTGATATATGTAGTGATATATATGCTGATATATGTGGTGATATAAATGGTGATATGTATGGTGATATATGTTGTGATATGCATGGTAATATATGTTGTGAAATGTATGGTGATCTGTATGGTCATATATGTGGTAATATGTATGGTGATATGTATGGTCATATATGTGGTGATATTTATGGTGATATATGTGGTGATATGTATGGTGAAATTTGTGGTGATATCTATGGTGATATATGTGTGTATATATGTGGAGAAACATGTGGTGATATGTATGGTGATATATGTAGTGGTATAAATATGGTGATATATGCAGTGATATGTATGGTGATATATGTGGTGATATGTATGGTGATATATGTAGTGATATATATGCTGATATATGTGGTGATATGTATGGTGATTTGTATGGTGATATAAGTGGTTATATCTATGGTGATATGTATGGTGATATGTATGGCCTTATATGTGGTGATATTTATGGTGAACTGTATAGTGATATATATGGTGATATGTATGGTGATATATATGGTGATATATAAGGTAATATATGTGGTGATATGTATACTGATACATGTGGTGTAATGAATGTTGATATATGTGGTCATGTATAAGGTGATATGTATGGTGATATATGTGGTGATCTGTATGGTGATTTGTATGGTGATATATATGGTGATATGTATGGTGATATTTATGGTGATATGTATAGTAATATATAAGGTGATGTATGTGGTGGTATGTATACTGATACATGTGGTGTTATGAATGGTGATATATGTGGTCATGTATAAGGTGATATGTATGGTAATATATGCGGTGATATCTATGGTGATTTGTATGGTGATATATATGGTGATATGTATGGTGATATATATGGTGATATTTATGGTGATATGTATAGTGATATATAAGGTGATATACTGTATGTGGTGGTATGTATACTGATACATGTGGTGTTATGAATGTTGATATATGTGGTGATTTATAAGGTGATATGTATGGTGATATATGTGGTGATATGTATGGTGAGATATGTGGTTAAATGTATGGTGATATATAATGTGATATATGTGGTGATATATATTGTGATATATGTGGATATATGTATGGTGATTTATGTGGTTATATATGTGGTGATATTTACGGTGATATGTAGTGATATGTATGGTGATATATAATGTGATATGTGGTGATTAGAGATGAGCGAACCTCGAGCATGCTCAAGTCGATCCGAAACCGATTTGATCAGTGGTGGCTGCTGAACTTGGATAAAACCCTAAGGCTATGTGGAAAACATTGATATAGTCATTGGCTGCATCCACGTTTTCCAGATTTATCCAAGTTCAGCAGTCACAACTAATCAAATGCCGAACATTCGGGTTCGGATCGATTTGATCCTGAACCCGGTTCGCTTATCTCTAGTGGTGATATATATTTGTTGATATATGTGGTGATATGGATGGTGATATATGTGGTGATATGGATGGTGAAATGTATGGTGATATATGTGGCGACATAAGTGGTAATATGTATTGTGATATATATGGTTATGCATGTGGTGATATAAGTGGTGATATATAATGTGATATGTGGGGATATATATGTTGACATATGTGGTGATATGGATGGTGATATATGTGGTAATATGTAAGGTGATATATGTGGTGGTGGTATATATATGGTGATATATGTGGTGATGTGTATGGTGATATATATAGTGATATGTAAGGTGATATATGCGATGATATTTATGTGATATGTATGATGATAAATGTGGTGATATGTGGTGATATATGTGGGGATATGTATGGTGATATATAGTGATATGCATGGTGATAAAAGTGATGATATGTATGGTCATATATAAGGGGATATGTATGTTGATATATGTGGTGATATATGTGATGATATGTATGGTGATTTTTATGGTGAAATATATGGTGATATCTCTGGTGATATATGTGGGTATATATATGGAGATACATGTGGTGATATGTATGGTGATATATGTGGTGGTGGTATATATATGGTGATATGTATGGTGATATTTATGGTGATATGTATAGTAATATATAAGGTGCTATATGTGGTGATATGTATACTGATACATGTGGTGTTATGAATGGTGATATATGTGGTCATGTATAAGGTGATATGTATGGTAATATATGCGGTGATATCTATGGTGATTTGTATGGTGATATATATGGTGATATGTATGGTGATATATATGGTGATATGTATAGTGATATATAAGGTGATATACTGTATGTGGTGGTATGTATACTGATACATGTGGTGTTATGAATGTTGATATATGTGGTGATTTATAAGGTGATATGTATGGTGATATATGTGGTGATATGTATGGTGAGATATGTGGTTAAATGTATGGTGATATATAATGTGATATATATATAGTGATATATGTGGATATATGTATGGTGATTTATGTGGTTATATATGTGGTGATATTTACGGTGATATATGTAGTGATATGTATGGTGATATATAATGTGATATGTGGTGATTAGAGATGAGCGAACCTCGAGCATGCTCAAGTCGATCCGAAACCGAACTTTCGGCATTTGATCAGCGGTGGCTGCTGAACTTGGATAAAACCCTAAGGCTATGTGGAAAACATGGATATAGTCATTGGCTGCATCCACGTTTTCCAGATTTATCCAAGTTCAGCAGTCACAAATAATCAAATGCCGAACGTTCGGGTTCGGATCGATTTGAACCCGAACCCGGTTCGTTTATCTCTAGTGGTGATATATATTTGTTGATATAAGTGGTGATATGGATGGTGATATATGTGGTAATATGGATGGTGAAATGTATGGTGATATATGTGGTGACATAAGTGGTGATATGTATTGTGATATATATGGTTATGCATGTGGTGATATAAGTGGTGATATATATGGTGGTATAGGTGGTGATATATATGTTGTGATATGTATGGTGATATATGTTGTGATATGTATGGTGATATGTATGGTCATATGTGTGGTGATATTTATGGAGATATGTGTTGTGATATGTATGGGGATATATGTAGAGATATTTGTGGTGATATGTATGGTGATATATGTGGTGATATGTATGGTGATTTGTATAGTGATATATATGGTGATATGTATGGTGATATATATGGTGATATTTATGGTGATATGTATAGTGATATATAAGGTGATATGTATACTGATACATGTGGTGTTATGAATGTAATATATGTGGTCATGTATAAGGTGATATGTATGGTGATATATGTGGTGATATGTATGGAGAAATATGTGGTTATATGTATGGTGATATATAATGTGATATATGTGTTGATATATATAGTGATATATGTGGCGATATTTATTGTTATTTATGTGGTGATATATGTAGTGATATGTATGGTGATATATAATGTGATATGTGGGGATATATATGTTGACATATGTGGGGATATGGATGGTGATATATGTGGTGATATGGATGGTGAAATGTATGGTGATATAAGTGGCGACCTAAGTGGTGATATGTATGGTGATATATATGGTGATGTATGTGGTGATATATATGGTGATATATAATGTGATATGTGGGGATATATATGTTGACATATGTGGTGATATGGATGGTAATATATGTGGTAATATGTGAGGTGATATATGTGGTGGTGGTATATATATGGTGATATATGTGGTGATGTGTATGGTGATTTATGTAGTGATATGTAAGGTGATATATGCGGTGATATTTATGTGATATGTATGATGATAAATGTGGTGATATGTGGTGATATATGTGGGGATATGTATGGTGATATATAGTGATATGCATGGTGATAAAAGTGATGATATGTATGGTCATATATAAGGGGATATGTATGTTGATATATGTGGTGATATATGTGATGATATGTATGGTGATTTTTATGGTGAAATATATGGTGATATCTCTGGTGATATATGTGGGTATATATATGGAGATACATGTGGTGATATGTATGGTGATATATGTGGTGGTGGTATATATATGGTGATATGTATGGTGATATTTATGGTGATATGTATAGTAATATATAAGGTGATATATGTGGTGATATGTATACTGATACATGTGGTGTTATGAATGGTGATATATGTGGTCATGTATAAGGTGATATGTATGGTAATATATGCGGTGATATCTATGGTGATTTGTATGGTGATATATATGGTGATATGTATGGTGATATATATGGTGATATTTATGGTGATATGTATAGTGATATATAAGGTGATATATGTGGTGGTATGTATACTGATACATGTGATGTTATGAATGTTGATATATGTGGTGATTTATAAGGTGATATGTATGGTGATATATGTGGTGATATGTATGGTGAGATATGTGGTTAAATGTATGGTGATATATAATGTGATATATGTGGTGATATATATCTGTGGTATGTTTGGTGATATATGTGGTGGTATATATATGGTGATATATGTGGTGATATGTATAGTGATATATATGATGATATATGTGGTGATATAAATGGTGATATGTATGGTTATATAAGTGGTGATATTTATGGTGATATATGTGGTGATATGTATGGTGATATATGTGGTAATATCTATGGTTATATATGTGGTGATATTTATACTGATACATGTAGTGTTATGTATGGTGATATATGTGAAGATACATGTGGTGATATGTATGGTGATATATGTAGTGATATATATGCTGATATATGTGGTGATATAAATGGTGATATGTATGGTGATAAATGTTGTGATATGCATTGTGATATATATTGTGAGATGTATGGTGATATGTATGGTCATATATATGGTGATATATGTGGTGATATGTATGGTAATTTGTATGGTGATATATGTGGTAATATATATGGTGATATATGTGGTGATATGTATGGCCATATATATGGTGATATGTACGATGATTTGTATGGTGATATATATGGTGATATCTAAAGTGATATTTATGGTGATATGTATAGTGATATATAAGGTGATATATGTGGAGATATGTATACTGATACATGTGGTGTTATGAATGGTGATATATGTGGTGATATGTATGGTGATATGTGGTTATATGTATCTGATATATAATGTGATATATGTGGTGATATATATAGTGATATATGTGGTGATATGTATGGTGATTTATGGTGATATATGTGGTGATATATGTGGTGATATTTATGGTGATATATGTATTGATATGTATCGTGATATATAATGTGATATGTGGTGATATATATGTTGATATATTTGGTGATATATTTGTCGACATAAGTGGTGATATATATTGTGATATATATGGTGATGTATGTGTTAATATAAGTGGTGATATATATGATGATATAAGTGGTGATATATATGGTGATATGAATGGTGATATATGTTGTGATATGTATGTGATATATGTTGTGGTATGTATGGTGATATGTATCGTTATATATGTGGTGATATTTATGGTGATATATGTGGTGATATCTATGGTGATATATGTGGGTATATATGTGTAGATATATGTGGTGATATATATGGTGATATATGTGGGGATATTTATGGTGATATATGTGGAGATACATGTGGTGATATCTATGGTGATATATGTGGTTGTGTATATATATTGTGATATATGTGGTGATGTGTATGGTGATATATGTAGTGATATGTAAGGTGATATAAGTGGTGATATATGTGTTTATTTATGTGGTGATATGCATGGTGATGTATGTGGTGATATGTATGGTCATATATAAGGTGATATGTATGGTGATATATGTGGTGATATATGGAAATATATATGTGTTGATATTAAGGGTGATATATGTGGTTATATATGCGGTGATATCTATGGTGATTTGTATGGTGATATATATGGTGATATGTATGGTGATATATATGGTGATATGTATAGTGATATATAAGGTGATATATGTGGTGGTATGTATACTGATACATGTGATGTTATGAATGTTGATATATGTGGTGATTTATAAGGTGATATGTATGGTGATATATGTGGTGATATGTATGGTGAGATATGTGGTTAAATGTATGGTGATATATAATGTGATATATGTGGTGATATATATGTGGTGATATGTTTGGTGATATATGTGGTGGTATATATATGGTGATATATGTGGTGATATGTATAGTGATATATATGATGATATATGTGGTGATATAAATGGTGATATGTATGGTGATATATGTGGTGATATTTATGGTGATATATGTGGTGATATGTATGGTGATATATGTGGTAATACCTATGGTTATATATGTGGTGATATTTATACTGATACATGTAGTGTTATGTATGGTGATATATGTAGAGATACATGTGGTGATATGTATGTTGAAATATGTAGTGATATATATGCTGATATATGTGGTGATATAAATGGTGATATGTATGGTGATAAATGTTGTGATATGCATAGTGATATATATTGTGAGATGTATGGTGATATGTATGGTTATATATGTGGTGATATTTATGGTGATATATGTGGTGATATGTATGGTAATTTGTATGGTGATATATGTGGTAATATATATGGTGATATATGTGGTGATATGTATGGCAATATATGTGGTGATATATGTGGTGATATGTACGATGATTTGTATGGTGATATATATGGTGATATCTAAAGTGATATTTATGGTGATATGTATAGTGATATATAAGGTGATATATGTGGAGATATGTATACTGATACATGTGGTGTTATGAATGGTGATATATGTGGTGATATGTATGGTGATATGTGGTTATATGTATCTGATATATAATGTGATATATGTGGTGATATATATAGTGATATATGTGGTGATATGTATGGTGATTTATGTGGTGATATATGTGGTGATATTTATGGTGATATATGTATTGATATGTATGGTGATATATAATGTGATATGTGGTGATATATATGTTGATATATGTGGTGATATATTTGGCGACATAAGTGGTGATATATATTGTGATATATATGGTGATGTATGTGTTAATATAAGTGGTGATATATATGATGATATAAGTGGTGATATATATGGTGATATGTATGGTGATATATGTTGTGATATGTATGTGATATATGTTGTGGTATGTATGGTGATATGTATCGTTATATATGTGGTGATATTTATGGTGATATATGTGGTGATATCTATGGTGATATATGTGGGTATATATGTGGAGATATATGTGGTGATATATATGGTGATATATGTGGGGATATATGTGGAGATATATGTGGTGATATATGTGGTGGTGTATATATGGTGATATATGTGGTGATTTTTATGGTGATATATGTGGAGATACATGTGGTGATATGTATGGTGATATATGTGGTTGTATATATATAGTGATATATGTGATGATGTGTATGGTGATATATGTAGTGATATGTAAGGTGATATAAGTGGTGATATATGTGTTTATTTATGTGGTGATATGCATGGTGATGTATGTGGTGATATGTATGGTCATATATAAGGTGATATGTATGGTGATATATGTGGTGATATATGGAAATATATATGTGTTGATATTAAGGGTGATATATGTGGTTATATATGTGGTGATATGTATGGTGATTTGTATGGTGATATATATATGGTGATATGTATGGTGATATTTATGGTGATATGTATAGTAATATATAAGGTCATATATGTGGTGATATGTATACTGATACATGTGGTGTAATGAATGGTGATATATGTGGTGATGTATAAGGTGATATGTATGGTAATATATGCGGTGATATCTATGGTGATATGTATGGTGATATATATGGTGATATTTATGGTGATATGTATAGTGATATATTAGGTGATATATGTGGTGGTATGTATACTGATACATGTGGTGTTATGAATGTTGATATATGTTGTGATTTATAAGGTGATATATGTGGTGATATGTATGGTGAGATATGTGGTTAAATGTATGGTGATATATAATGTGATATATGTGGTGATATATATAGTGATATATGTGGATATATGTATGGTGATTTATGTGGTTATATATGTGGTGATATTTACGGTGATATATGTAGTGATATGTATGGTGATATATAATGTGATATGTGGTGATTAGAGATGTGCGAACCTCGAGCATGCTCAAGTCAATCCGAACCCGAACTTTCGGCATTTGATCAGCGGTGGCTGCTGAACTTGGATAAAACCCTAAGGCTATGTGGAAAACATGGATATAGTCATTGGCTGCATCAACGTTTTCCAGATTTATCCAAGTTCAGCAGCCACAACTAATCAAATGCCGAACTTTCGGGTTCGGATCGATTTGAACCCGAACCCGGTTCGCTTATCTCTAGTGGTGATATATATTTGTTGATATATGTGGTGATATGGATGGTGATATATGTGGTGAAATGGATGGTGAAATGTATGGTGATATACGTGGCGACATAAGTGGTGATATATATGGTGATGCATGTGGTGATATAAGTGGTGATATATATGGTGGTATAGGTGGTGATATATATGTTGTGATATGTATGGTGATATATGTTGTGATATGTATGGTGATATGTATGGTCATATGTGTGGTGATATTTATGGTGATATGTGTTGTGATATGTATGGGGATATATGTAGAGTTATTTGTGGTGATATGTATGGTGATATATGTGGTGATATGTATGGTGATTTGTATAGTGATATATAAGGTGATATGTATACTGATACATGTGGTGTTATGAATGGTAATATATGTGGTCATGTATAAGGTGATATGTATGGTGATATATGTGGTGATATGTATGGAGAAATATGTGGTTATATGTATGGTGATATATAATGTGATATATGTGGTGATATATATAGTGATACATGTGGCGATATTTATTGTTATTTATGTGGTGATATATGTAGTGATATGTATGGTGATATATAATGTGATATGTTGTGATTAGAGATGAGCGAACCTCGAGCATGCTCAAGTCGATCCGAACCCGAACTTTCGGCATTTGATCAGCGGTGGCTGCTGAACTTAGATAAAGCCTTAAGGCTATGTGGAAAACATGGATATAGTCATTGGCTGCATCCACGTTTTCCAGATTTATCTAAGTTCAGCAGCCACAACTAATCAAATGCCGCACGTTCGATTTCGGATCGACTCGAACCCGGTTCGCTCATCTCTAGTGGTGATATATATTTGTTGATATATGTGGTGATATGGATGGTGATCTATGTGGTGATATGGATGGTGAAATGTATGGTGATATATGTGGCGACATAAGTGGTGATATGTATTGTGATATTTATGGTGATGTATGTGGTGATATAAGTGGTGATATATATGGTGATATAGGTGGTGATATATATGTTGAGATATGTATGGTGATATATGTTGTGATATGTATGTTGATGTGTAGGGTCATATGTGTGGTGATATTTATGGTGATATATGTGGTGATATGTATGGTGATTTGTATGGTGAAATATTTGGTGATATCTATGGTGATATATGTGGGTATATATGTAGAGATACATGTGGTGATATGTATAGTGATATATGTGGTGGAATATATATGGTGATATATGTGGAGATATGTATGGTGATATATGTGGAGATATTTGTGGTGATATATGTGGTGATATGTATAGTGATATATGTAGTGATATATATGCTGATATATGTGGTGATATGTATGGTGATATATGTTGTGATATGCATGGTGATATATGTTGTGATATGTATGGTCATTTATGTGATGATATTTACGGTGATATATGTGGTTATATGTATTGTGATTTGTATGGTGATATATGTGGTAATATCTATGGTGATATATGTGGTGATATGTATGGTGATATGTATGGCCATATATGTGGTGATATTTATGGTGATATATGTGGTAATATGTATGGTGATTTGTATATGGATATATGTGGTGATATGTATGGTGATATATATGGTGATATTTATGGTGATATGTATAGTGATATATAAGGTGATATATGTGGTGGTATGTATACTGATACATGTGGTGTTATGAATGGTGATATATGTGGTCATGTATAAGGTGATATGTATGGTAATATATGTGGTGATATGTATGGTGATTTTTATGGTGATATATATGGTTATATGTATGGTGATATACATGGTGATATGTATAGTGATATATAAGGTGATGTATGTGGTGGTATGTATACTGATACATGTGGTGTTATAAATGGTGTTATATGGGGTGATGTAAAAGGTGATATGTATGGTGATATATGTGGTGGTATACATATGGTGATATATGTGGTGATATGTATGGTAATATATATGGGGGGATATAAGTGGAGATATATGTGTTGATATGTATGGTGATATATGCGGTGATATGTATGGTGATATTTATGGTGATATGTATAGTGATATATGTAGTGATATATATGCTGATACAGGTGGTGATATAAATGGTGATATGTATGGTGATATATGTTGTGATATGCATGGTGATCTATGTTGTGATATGTATGGTGATATGTATAGTCAAATATGTGGTGATATTTATGGTGATATAAGTGGTTATATGTATAGTGATTTGTATGGTGATATATGTTGTGATATGTATGGTGATATATGTGGTGATATGGATAGTGATATATGTAGTGATATATATGCTGATATAAATGGTGATATGTATGGTGATATATGTGGTGATATGTATGGTGATATATGTGGTGATATGTATGATGATTTGTATGGCGAAATATGTGGCGATATCTATGGTGATATATGTGGTAGCAAGGAATTGCAGCACTTCCAAAGTAGTGAAAACAACTGGTGGTTTATTTGGTGAAGCAAATAACAAAAATCAGCAACGTTTCTGTCTCATCACGAGACCTTTCTCAAGCACAAAAATCAGTGACTCATATTCTTTTATATACTTAGTGAAATACAAAACAGGTGAGTAATCACAGTGAAATCATGTGACTCAAAATACACAAGTGTTGTGAAAAAATTTTTTGTTTACAAAATAGGGTTCCAATCAGGAACAATGTGCAGTTACAAATTGCGTATACAATACATTTCATACAGTGATGTATATACAGCGTGTTACCAATGTTAAGATATATTAAATCGGCGGGGTTAGCTTCCACTCACCACTGCTCAGAGAAGAAAAAGGTAAAATGTAGTTGTCTCCATGCTTGTTCGCCCTCGTTGTGAATGGTTTGTAAACAACATCATCCCACATGCGCGGGTCCGTGGGTGTGTGTCAACTGGCTTACGTCATTGTAAGGAAGACATAACAACAAACACCATGTCACTACAGTCAAGTATGTACTTAATGTCCAGCCATAGGAACTTCTGCAGCCTCTGATGTAACTCCACACTGGTCATAGTGTTGGAAATGCTCAGTAAAACTGTGGCCCCCTCGATCCATGAAAAACGCAGGTGTTAACAAAATCTCGTGTGAACACTGACTATGTTGGGGCACACAGGGAAGGAGCTAAGAATGGGTCTAAAGACGTAAAGGGATAGAAACTCATTCCAGTGTATCAGGGTTATCCGGTGGAGAGGAGAGCATTCCCACATAGCGGAATCGCTCTCCAGTCAGAAACCTGGGGGTCAAACCGGGACCCACGATGTGGACCACGGGACTCCCAGACGGTCACCCAAACCCCTATGTAAACTTTTCCCTCATCTAACCCAAAGCCCCAGCACATACTAGTATGTCACATTCCACACTACAGTGTGACTATGTCCATTGAAGACTGTGCAGTCATCAAAATCCGGGCAGTGTATGGAGAACAAAAAAACAGCAATCAATCAGAGCAGTGATTGGTGGGCAGCTTTCCTCGCCGTTCCAAAAAGAAATCTACAAAAAAGAAAGGAGAAAGGATATAAGTAACAACAAAATACAGAGTAGAACAAGACAAAAAAATCTAGATGAGCTTTCGGACAAACCACTTCCCTGCAAAATTCATCTGTACATTTTAGTTGTAATTACAAATTCCGCATTTAACCCTTTAGGTTGCAATGTGTCAAGTCTGTGGATCCACATAAGTTCACGTTTTTTAAGCAATGTGGTTCGGTCACCTCCCCTTTTGAGGGGTGGTATATGATCCAAAATTTTAGGTGTAATCTGATTTTTATTGACAACCACACAGCATACAGTAAATACAAAGCCATCAAGTATTGGTACAGAGCGACCTGCAAGTCGCATGGTGTCACTCATTTTCATATATATAAAAAGAACAGAAAAAAAGCAGCATAATGCTAACATATCTAAACATAAGCACCACCAACACAGTAGCGCCGCTTAAACCCAATGCTAATCACACTAATAGTGATGTAAGATTCAGGAAAGAAAAGGAGAGGAAAGAAACGAGAAAAAGAGAAAAGACCAGGAGAAAGGTGAGGAGACAGACGGGGGACAGTCACCAAAGCCATACATAGCCACTAGTACGGGTCTGCAGAATCCAGAACTTCCCACCACTAACAAGCGAGAGCAAGGAAGTCCTCTGAGTCCATGAACAGACGCCATGGATACCACACGTTATCAAATTTGTCAGACTGCTCATGCGCCTCTGCTATCAACTCTTCCATTCTGCCCAATTCCCGAAGTTCACCAAGCCATTCCGCTATTGAAGGTACGACGGGTGTTTTCCAATGTCGGGGAATAACCATCCTCGCCGCAGTGAGAAAATGTCGCAAAATCCCTTTTTTAACTGTAGCGAGAGAACCCGGGATCTGAGAGAGGAGGGTCAGTTGTGGGGAGTTGACGACAGTCTTTCCAGAATACGCATTATAAATGACAACGATCTTGTCCCAAAATTCTCGGATGCCCCGACAGGCCCACCAGATATGCATCATGTCACCAGCCTCAGTAAGGCATCGCCAACACCTGTCAGAAACCTCAGGGAACATTGTATGTAAGGAGACTGGGCAGTAGTACCACCGCGAAAGGATTTTGTAGTTCTTCTCCTTAGCCTTAGCGGCCATGGAGATGCCATGAGAAAGTTCACAGGTTTTCTGGAGAGACTGACCGTCCCAAGGAACACCCAAGTCGCGTTCCCATTTGTCAAAAAAAGAGCTCTGTCAGGGTTAGCCCTACTCACCAAGAGCTGATAGAGCACCGATATGCAATCCATAATAGCAGATGCGGAAACAGCCAAGTTGTCAAAATCTGTGAGTATCGGGGTGTACGAGCTCCTAGGAAAAAGAGCCCGTATGAACGAGGCTAACTGCCCATATTCCAGCCAAGACAGCCGACGATCCGGGGACTGAGCCTGAAGGGTCACCAGAGAAGAGATGACAGCACCAGTCATACAGTCCCGGACTCTTGGGCATGCGGACCTCTCCCATAGAAGGAATCCATGCGTCTGCAAGCCTTGCTGGAATGATGGGTTTTGGAGTATCAGGGAGAGCGGTCCTGGCACTGCTGACAATCCGTGTTTAGTAACCCATTTATCCCAAACACACAACACATGTGGGACAAAAAATGAAAGGCGTGACAGGGACTGACGGTCTCCCGAAGAAATCCATGGCAGAAGAGAGGGTGCAATCGGACAAAGCAAGAAGTCCAGGTCCACCCACCTCTTAGAGCCCCTGCAGTGTACCCAATCCAGGACTCCGCGCAGGACAGCCGCCTCATGATAGAGGCGTAGGTCAGGCAATCCCATACCACCCATACACTTAGATTGAGTGAGAGTGGAATATGCAATCCTGGGTTTGTTGTTCCCCCAGATAAATTTGGAGATAGCCCTGCGCAGAGTCCTAAAGAAAGCAACCGGAACCACAATGGGGACAGTTTGGAAAACATACAGTAGTTTAGGAAGAATATCCATCTTTACAATGGCCATCCTTCCAAACCACGAAGTCGGTTTCAGGAAGTAAGACGTCATATCTGAGAGGACCCTGTTCAGCACGGGTGTATAGTTCAGGTCAAAAAGAGAGCTAAGAGCCAGCGGGAGCCTAATTCCCAAGTAAACAATGGAATCTGTGTGCCACTGGAAAGGGAAGGAAGCTCTAACCGCATCAAACACAGCCCGAGGAATTGAGATATTAAGCCCCTCAGTTTTAGCCAAATTGACCTTAAAGTTACTGAGGTCGCAAAATCTCTGGAACTCCTGTAGAATAGAAGGGAGTGACGTAGAGGGGGATGAAATATAGAGCAGGAGGTCATCTGCATATAATGCAAGCTTGTGGTGGTCCTGACCAATCGCAACTCCCCGGATCGTAGGATTATGCCTGAGGGCCACCGCCAAGTGTTCCATTGATAGAATGTATAGCATGGGAGACAAGGGACAGCCTTGACGCGTACCATTGTGGATCTCAAATGAGCTAGATAATAAACCATTAGCCCGCACTCGAGCCGAGGGATTGGAGTACAACGCCATTATTCTGTCCACAAGAAGCGGTCCAAATCCCACTCCTCGTAGGACCAACCGCAGGAACCCCCAATGCACCCTATCAAAAGCCTTCTCTGCATCGATGGAAAGAAGGCACAAAGGGGATTCCGTACGGGCGGCCCAAGACATCAAAGTGAGAGTCCTCAGCGTATTGTCCCTTGCCTCCCTGCCCGGAACAAATCCCACCTGGTCGGCATGAATGAGTTGGGGAATGTGAAGACTCAAGCGATTGGCTAACATCTTAGAGTAAAGTTTGAGGTCACAGTTAATGAGTGAAATGGGGCGGTAATTTTTACAGTATTTAGGATCCCGGCCTGGTTTGGGCAGAACCACCACATGCACCTCCAACGACTGGCGGGGAAAGGGGCATGTTGCTGAGATACTATTAAAGCACCTAGTCATAAATGGTAGTAACAGATCCCGAAATGTTTTGAAAAAGCAAACGGTGAAACCATCCGGTCCCGGACTTTTTCCACCCTTTGTGTCAGGAACAGCGGGTGAAGACAAGACACCAGACAGTGGGCCCTGAATCTGATCCCACCCACTGTCACCTGCCTACTTGCCTCGGCCGACCCTAGGCGGTCGCGGACAACCACGAAGACAATCCCTATACTATATACAAGCACAACATAAAACGCAGACAGACAGACAAACACAATGCGGGTAGTCGACAAACCGAGTCAGAAACCAAACGAGCAGCGCAGTACCAAATCAGAGACAAACGGAGAGTCAGGGGACAGGCAAAAAGGTCAGAATCCAGACAGGGCAAAAGAGCAAGGAAAGGGCAGAATGCAGGGAACCGGGGCAGCTGGATCAGGACAACTAATAGCCAGCGACTTGCAACTGGCATTTACAACACTTTATACTGGATCAGGAGCCCGGACCAGAGACTGATTGGTCCGGCCTCCTGAATCCAGCCACATAGCAGCTGGTGCACTGCAGGCTGAGTGGCAGAGAGATCCGTCACTCAGCCTGAGTACAACAGCACTCAGCTGCTCGGCCGGGTGACGCTTACTAACGCGAGACCCGCGGCTCCCCTGGTTACTAGGGACGCCGTCGGGTCTCTGTGACGTCACCCGGCTCGGCCGAGGAGGGCGGTGCTGCGCTCCAGCCGGGCCAGACGACGCTGGAGCGCGGTCAGGTAAGTTGCTGACATTTTGCATCGGCAATGGCACCTCTGAGCTCACTTTCAGTGAAAGAAGTCTCCAAGTCCTCAACCGCCTCCGCAGGAACACTAGGCAGCTTCGTGTCTGACAGGTACGCAGATATCCTAGACTCCAAGTCCTTTGCCGGCATCTCTGAATAGCGCCCCTTAATGTTATACAGAGATGAGAAATAGGAACAAAAGAGATCAGATATCTCTCTGGGATTGTGTATGGCAGTACCAGTTTGGTCAAGGAGGCTCGGAATGTGCGTAACCTGTGTCCTCGGATGGATCAGTCTAGCCAGTGTTCTGCCACACTTGTTGGCATGCTCGTAAAGAAAGCTGCGATAGCGCTCCCGCTGGGAGGTAGACGACTTGTTAAGGAGGTCCTTCAATTGTTCCCTAGCCAGTGTTAATGCTGTCAAAGCTTCGTCGGTGGCATTTTGTTTATGTGCTTTGGAAAGAACTTCCACTTTACCTGCTAGGCTGACAATTTTAGCACCCCTGTCCTTTTTGATCCTAGCCCCCTGCTGAATCAGAGTCCCCCTGACAACACACTTCAGGGCCTCCCATTGCATAGGTAGGGCAGTATCATCGTCATTATGGTCAAGTAGGAAGTCAGATATTGTCTGAGTAACAGCCGCTTTGCACGCTACATCTTTAAGGAGTGACTCATTCAATCTCCACGACCATTCCCTAGACACCAACCCCGGCAAAGTCAATGACAGAAAAATAGGGGAGTGATCTGACCACAAGGCAGTGCCTATTGAGGCCTTGGGACTAAACGTTAAGGCAAACTGAGCAATAAAAAACATATCTAGTCTGCCATAAGTGCGATGTGCATCTGAATAATGTGTAAAGTCCTTATCCTTAGGATGAAGGATGCGCCAGACATCCACCAAACTATGGAGACAAGGACCGACCGTGCAAGCGCATAATCAGAGCATGGCACCGCAGTTTTGCCGGAGGAGGTATCCAAGGATGGATCCATAACCAGATTGAAATCCCCCCCCAAAATCAGCACGCCCTCTATAAATGTAGAGGCCGCTCGGAGTATAGCCCGCAGGGCACTGCCCTGATGGGAGTTAGGGAGGTAAATGTTTCCAATAGTATAAATCCGCGCTTGGATTTCTATCTTAATGAAAACATATCTCCCCTTAGGACAAATCAAGGAATCCAGCAGTTTATGCGACAAGGTCTTATGCAATGCTATGGAGACCCCTTTAGACTTGGCGTCGGGGTTGGTACTATGTGTCCACACATTGTAATAATTAAGTCGCATATGAGGGGCACGAGCAGTCTGAAAGTGTGTCTCCTGTAGTAGTAGGACATGCACCTTCTGTCTGTGCATGGAGTAGAGGATCTGAGACCATTTGTGTGGGACATTCAATCCCCTAACATTAATAGAAGCAAATTTGACGTCCGCTCCCGCCATGTCCCCACCGCCACCCGCCACAGAGGGAGAAGGAGAGAAGAAAAGCAGAAAAGAAATAAGAGGAAGTAGAGAAAAAGAAAAAAGAAAAAGACGACTGAGAGAGAATATGGCCAGTAAGAAAGACCAAGACTGAACCTGCAGCCAGAAAAAGAGGGTTATCAAGGTAGACAACCTCCGCATCCAGATAGTTTTACACTACCGGGAAGGACCCAAGTGGGTACAAGAACGCGTCAAGCGTCTATTCTAGAGAGGGACGGACTAACAGATGAAGGTCTGTAAGCCCGCAACAGAACACCAGAATGCAATCTAAACATATAACATGAATGCACCCCACAAATATATGTAATATGCTAAATTAAGTAGCACCCCTTAAGAAAATAACTAAACAAGCTCACCAAGAACCCCACACCCCACCCCCCGACCCGCACACATGTAAACCAGTGCAGCGAGCCGGGGTAATGGGAAGAGAGTGAGGGGAATGAGGAGAGGATGATGGTGTTGGTAGTCTCTCCTGGTAGCGTGGCGCTGAGCTCCTCTGTGAGGGGACGCACTGAGGGCTGCAGGGGGAGAGTGTGCTATACCTGCAGGATGGCTGGAACTTGTCACGGTCACAGGTGGGCCCGAGGGCTTCTGCAGGTACAGGGGGACTCTCTGGCGCTTCCCGGGTATCTCTCTCTCTTCTGTGGCTGCTGCAGCGGTTTCTGTAGGGGGGCTGCACCCGTGTGTAAGGTGGTCGGTGGTGTGGACTTGTAGTTCCCCCGGGGCCAACCCCAAAATACTGCTGCCTGGTAATATGGCCCTTGATGGTGGTGTGGTGCAGGTGGACCAGACAACAGGGAGACAAGGAGGGAGGCAGTGTAACAACAACTCCTTTACTGTAAGACTTGCAGGTGTTATACAGTCCTTTAGCATACAGTGATGAATACTGGCGGCTTTGACTGGGTTACTGTACTGATGGAGAGTCTGGTGGTGTGTGGAATGCTGATGGGCGCTGTGACCCTGTGGATCTCTTCCCCCAATGGCGCTTGAGTCTGTTATCCCTCTCAGTCTGCTAGGGAGCTTCCTGCTTCCGTTACTGGGCCGGGCCTTAGGCCACAACTTTCGGGTCCCAGAGGTATCCAGGGGTCCTAGTCAATCTTACCCCCCCGAATTTCAGGAAGATGGGTACAGAGGCCTCAGTTATCTCTGCTACCCAGTATGCTCAAGTCCTTTTGCTTAGGGGTTCTGCCCTTAGGATTCCCACTAGAGAAATACCGTGTATCTCTGTAAATACTTCTGAAGAACTCTCCTCTGGTTCAGTCTCTTCTCCTTTATCTCCTTCCCCTTCTTTAGTAACAAGCAGGCTTGACTGGCCTGCTTGCAGAACAACCACTAGCTGCACTGTATAGTGGCTGTACACACTGACTTGCCAGTGACTGCACACTGACTGGACTGAACTGGACTGAACACCACTTCCTGTCACAGCTAGGTCTTGTGAGGAGACTGCTCCTCCCCCTTCTAGCAACTTCCTATGGGATTAATACACTATCTCTACACTACCTAGAGCAGTTCCCACTAGGGACAGTAGATGGCGCTGTTGTGTTGTGTGCAGTGTAAGCATGTAACCAATCTCTGCCTGCCAGTTACTGGTACAGAGAAATACACAGAATAGTTGCACATAAAGCATGTTAAATATATAATAACACTTGTTGACAGGTGCCATCCTCAGCCCAGCCACAGGAACCATGCTCTGGTATACTACATAATTCCCCCTCTAAAAATAAGCCGGCCTCGGCGACGGGCTGGGGCGAGGATGAAAGCTGGAAACACAAATAAAAGGCACCATACCTGTATAAAAGTGTAAAAGTTTGGTTAGGCACATAGGCAAATATAGTGCAAACAATTTTGTAAACATAGTGGGCTCCTGCCCAACAGGGAACTCTTAAAGTCTCTCTATTGGCACTTAGCACAGCGTCCATATTAGAGGGGTCCTTTTGAATAAGCAATACACATGGCTGCAATAACAGTGTAGTAGTATAGGGCTTCTGGCACAGCTCAATATATATAGAGTCCTGGTAGTGTCCATGAACATGAAGTCCCTTTTTGGCAGAACAAACAAAGCTCTGTGGCACATGACAAAGATAGTGTTCATGAGAGTCTCTGGGTAAGTAAGGTCACTGAATAGGCAGTCCATGGCAGATTATAACTAACATAAACAGTTCTGGGAATCTTGGCTATATAACCAGGCACATCTCTTAAACGTTACTCTTGACTTTAAGTCAGGCACTAAAGCTTGAACAATACATTGCTATAACATTTTCTCATAAAGAACATTATAATGCAATCAACAATATGGCCAACAAGGCCGAAACTTATACTCTGTATCTGAGTGGAGGCATTCCTCTGGTGGTTCTCTCAGATCTCCTCAATGGAGGTGGCTGCTCCACTACTACTGATAGTAGTTCGGATTCTGGTTCAACTCTTGAGGTAGCCAGTTCTCTGGTAGGAACTCTTGAGGTAGGCACAGTTAGAATAGGTCCCAGAAACATGTACAGTGGGTCAAAGAATGCACTTGGTACATGAACAGGTAGCTCTGAGCTTTCTTCTGTCTGTGAACTAGGTTCTGTATCCTTGAACTCTGCTGGATGATCTTCCTTTAGGCAAAGTTTCAATCGGTTACGATGTACGGTTTGAGGTTCTCTTCCTTCTTTCTCAATCTTGTAGACCTCTCCGTCTGGATAGGGTACAGCCACAATTGTGAAGGGTTCGGCTTCCCACTTTGGATCAAGTTTACTTGTTCGATGATGGTTTTTTAGCCAAACTCTATCTCCCATTTGTAATGGTTCCAATCGAGCATGTAGATTAAAATCTGCTTCTTGCTTACGTCTGGCTTCTTCCATCTTAGTGGCAACAATCTCCTTAGCTTCTTCCAGACGTCTTTGGTGGTCTTTCACCCAGGTGATTTCTGGTAAAGGGTTCACTGAATCTGGTACTTGTACTCCAAGGGCCAAGTCGGATGGTAACTGTCCTTGACGACCAAACATTAGGAAGTATGGAGTATATCCAGTGGAACAGTGGACTGTGTTGTTGTAGGTGTACACCAACTCAGGTAGTGATTTTGGCCAATCAGCCCTTTGAGAGGTTGAGGCTGTTCTCAACATACTGATGAGGATCTGATTGATCTTCTCACAAAGACCGTTACCCTGAGGATGGTAAGCGGTGGTTCTCAACTTCTTACAGTTGTGCTGCTGGCAGAGTTGGTGGATTAACTGCGACTCAAATGCAGCTCCTCTGTCTGTTAGAATGTGATCAGGACAGCCGTATGGTAGAATGAAATTCTTCCAAAGCTTTTCAGCAGTTGTCTGAGCAGTCAAATCCTTCACTGGTACTGCTACAGCGAACTTTGTGAAGTGGTCGACTATGGTCAAGGCATAGGTATACCCAGACCTACTTGACTCCAGTTTTACATGGTCCATAGCAACAATTTGAAGAGGACGTTGAGTCTTGATAGGATGCAAAGGAGCTCTTTGGTCATGTCTTTCTCCTTTGGTCCTTGTACAGGAAGGACATTCTCTACACCACTTCTCAATGTCCTGGCGCATGCCAATCCAGTAAAACCTTCTCCGAATGGTTGATTCGGTCTTCTGTACACCAAAGTGTCCAGATTTGTCGTGGTACGCCTCAAGTACAATGTGAGCATCCCTACGTGGGATCAGCAACTGATGAAGTCGCTCACCTGAGGTTGGGTCAAGAGTACTCCTCTGTAGTAGACCTTGGTAGAAAAACAGGCGTTTTCTCTGTCTCCAGAGACGTAGCAGCTCAGGGTCAGGATAGTCTTGACGCAGTCTGCGTGGTATCCTACCACTTTGCAGGTAGTCCTGGATCTCTCCCAACACTCTACTTTCTTCTTGGAGGGTCTTCCAGGAAACATTTTCAAGGTGCTGGTTAGATTGGGTAGGCCTGGCATTTTGACTCTGTGCAACCACAGTTGTTTTCTGATGAGCAAAACGGGTGTAGAATGCGGGCATTTCGACTTCTTCCCACTCATCTTCCAGTGTACTGGGTGGTTCCTCATCTGTTGGTAGGCGGGATAAGGCATCGGCATTGATGTTGACCTTGCCGGAGCGGTACTTCACAGTAAATTGATAGTTTGCCAACCTTGATGCCCAGCGTTGCTCCAACGCTCCAAGTCTTGCCGTGTTGAGATGTGCCAATGGATTATTGTCAGTGAAGACAGTGAAGGGTGTCACTGCTAAGTAATCCTTAAACTTCTCGGTCACTGCCCATACGAGTGCTAAGAACTCCAGTTTGAAAGAACTGTAATTCTGGTCGTTCTTCTCTGCACCTCGCAGACCTCTACTTGCATAGGCAATGACTCTTTCTTTCCCATCTTGCACTTGGGACAAGACTGCTCCGAGGCCTAGGTAACTGGCATCGGTGTACAAGCGGAATGGAAGCTGGTAGTCAGGGTAAGCTAAGATAGGAGGCTGGGTCAGAAGCCTCTTGAGAGTCTGGAAGGCAGTCTCCTGCCGGTCAGTCCAGATGATGGGCAACCTCTTTTTACGAACTTCAGGCGGATGCCCTCTCAGTAGTTCTTGCAACGGTTCGGAAATGTGGGCAAACTGTGGTATGAATCTTCTGTAGTACCCTGCGAATCCGAGGAAACTCCTCACTTCCTTAACAGTGGTTGGTGTAGGCCAGTCTTGAACTGCTGAGATCTTTTCCGAATCAGGTTTCACTCCTTCTGCGCTCACTATGTGGCCCAAGTACTTCACCTGTGGTTTGAGGAGGTGGCATTTTGATGGCTTAATCTTCAGCCCATGCTGGATTAGAACTTGGAAAACTTCTGTGAGATGTTCGAGATGTTCCTTATAAGTCTTGGAATAGACTATCACGTCATCCAAATAAAGTAGAACGCTCTCAAAGTTCTTATGTCCAAGGCATCGCTCCATCAGCCTCTGGAACGTAGCTGGGGCATTACACAGCCCAAAAGGCATGCTGGTAAACTCGTAGAGACCCATTGGGGTGGTAAAAGCGGTCTTCTCCTGATCCTCTGGTGCCACTGGTACCTGCCAGTATCCACTGGTAAGGTCCAGGGTAGAAAAGTAAACAGCTTTCCCTAGAGCTGTGAGGGACTCCTCGATGCGCGGAAGTGGGTAGGCATCCTTGTGGGTCACACTGTTAAGTTTGCGGTAATCCACACAAAAACGGATGGTTCCATCTTTTTTCCTTACCAACACAAGGGGTGCTGCCCAAGGACTCTGGCTATCTTTGACAACGTTTGAATCCTTCATGTCTTGCAAAAGCTTCTTGACTGACTGGTGCATAGCAGGTGGTAGAGGCCTATGCCGCTCCTTGATTGGCGGATGGTCTCCAGTTTGAATGGTGTGCTGCAGCAAAGTGGTTTTGCCGAAGTCCAGTGGATGTTGACTGAAAGCTTGTTGATACTGGCATGCAATGTTCAGTACGCCTTTTAGTTGCGCAGCTGGCGTAGCAGGATCACCAATATCAAGTTGGGTCCACCAGGGTTCCTGGGGCCTCTGCTCTGCACTGTCCATGACTCGAGCAGTTTGACAGCAGGTTGCTGCTTTACTACTGACAATGTCTTCAAATGTGACTTGGGAGAGCTTTGCAACAGCGTAGAACTTGGGAAGAGTAGCTGGACTGTCACCAACATTGACTAGGCGAACTGGCACTCGCCCTTGAGACACAGTAACTAGGCTTCTGGCAGCCTTCACTAGCGCTCGCTCCTTGATGTCAATGGGTTCTAAGAGAGCTTGATAGTCCTCTCCTCCAACACCAGGGCGTGCGCGGCACCAAAGTACAGTTTCTGCATTAGGTTGTAAAAGTACAGGTTTGGAATCATAAATACGTACTCTGCAGATGTCTCCAGATCCACTGCTGAACTTCTGTTGTGCGCTGATATTCTTGATGGCGCTCTGAATTCCCTTCTGGGTAGGTGGTGGAGCTGTGGACAGAGATGCATGCAACAACTCGAGAATTTCCCCAAAACAATTTTTCATTACATTCATCCCCAACACAACAGGTGGAAACTCATGATCCTCAACTGAAGTCACAATAACACCTTGCCTGGGTAACATGAGATGATTAACCTGAATGGTAGGCTCCCAAAAGCCTTGATGGGGAATATGGTGCCCAGAACTGCCAATAACATTAAGCCAGGGTTCAGGGGGATGAATTAAGTCACACACGTCCCAGTACTGTTCATATGCACTTTTCTGAAAAGTAGTCACTTGAGACCCAGTATCAATAAGAGCCTCAAAGGGTACCCCATTTAGATAGATAGTTACTCTCGGGCAGGATGAGATGTACCTAGGGCCCCAGAGCGGTTCTCGAGGTGGACCTTGATCTGCTGATCCCGAGGGGCGGTCCTCGCCCTCGGGGATGTGTAGTTTAACTGAAAGCAGGTGTCAGCAGAGTGTCCATATTTGTGGCAATAACGACAAATAGGCCTGGGACGACTTGCCTTATCTGGTGCAGTCCTTGCAGGTGGACCCTTGTAGACAGGAGGTGATGCATCTGGAAAGCTCCTGACAGGGGTCTCAGGAACACTGGACGGCTGAGGGTGAGTAGCGAGGTCATCTAGACGTCTACATAGAGTCTCAACAGTCTTGGCCAAGGAAGCCAGTTGCTCCTGCAACCGGGAAACAGCATCAGATGCAGGGGCTTGCGCAGCCTGGATCACGGGTGGAGCACCTGTGGAAGGAAGCAAAGAGACAGGAACGACAGGTCTCATGGCAACAGCTGGATGGCCTGCCAGGTTGGAAGGCTCTTGATGTCGCCCCCTCTCTAGCACTCGAACAGCCATTCTTCTGAATTCTTGGAAAGGGAGAGTAGGGTGCTGCTCAGCAAGCATTCTCAGTTGGCCTTGGATGTGTTCGGAGTAGGCTCCCTCTATGAAGCGCTCTAACAAAGTTCTGTCTGCATGAGCCTCCCCAGAGGGTTCTGCTTGGATAATGGCTCCCATAGCTTCTTGGAGAGAATAAGCATAGTCTCTGAGTGATTCTCCAGGTTTCTGTCGTCTCTCAAAGAAGCTCATCTGTAACTCTGACAATGAGCGTGCTTCAAACTCAGACTGTAGTTTAGCAAATATGTCTTTTACTGTCTTCCTCTCAGTAGGAGACCATGACTTTATCTCTTTAAGGGCAGGTCCCTCTAATTGTCCCATCAACATTTCTACTTGCTGCTCTTGGGATAAAGGATACATCCTGAAGGTGGCCATCATTTGTTCTCTGAATCCTCTAAGAGTATTAGCGTCTCCACGGTAACGGGGCAGCCAGGGAGCCCCCATGTAGTAGGGTAGAGTGAGAGGCATTGGGCCTGCAGCGGTAGCGGCATTAGGCCCAGGAGAGTCACTGTCACTTGAAGAACTGGACATTTTAGCACCTTTTCCGTGCTTCTGCAGATATATGGTACTGTCTCTTTAAGAGCACGCACAGCGGGATCACTGCCGCCGACCGGATAATCTCTAATGCACAGTCGCACACACACCACAGCGATCGCTGACAGGAACAGTATGTAGACTCACTTGTTGTGATGGTTAGGCAGCAGCAGGAGCCTAAGATGGAGGTAGTCTCCGTTACGGAGCGTCTGCGCGGGCACTATCACTTCCGGGTTCAGGCTGTGGCGCAGCAAACAATTGCGGTGCTTTAACTCCTTCAGGGCTGGAACAAAGTCTCTTACAATGCAAGAACAGTTTAATGGCAAGCTTTCAGGCAGATAATGTACACTCACAGTCTATGGAGATGCAGGGTTCCCCCTCTTTTGCGGTTAGCACACACTTGAGGGAAGTTTTCTCACAGCTGAGGTGTCGGTACTTTGTGACAGGCACACAGCCTATCCTGTTCGTGACGCCAAAAGAGAACTATGCAGCGAGCCGGGGTAATGGGAAGAGAGTGAGGGGAATGAGGAGAGGATGATGGTGTTGGTAGTCTCTCCTGGTAGCGTGGCGCTGAGCTCCTCTGTGAGGGGACGCACTGAGGGCTGCAGGGGGAGAGTGTGCTATACCTGCAGGATGGCTGGAACTTGTCACGGTCACAGGTGGGCCCGAGGGCTTCTGCAGGTACAGGGGGACTCTCTGGCGCTTCCCGGGTATCTCTCTCTCTTCTGTGGCTGCTGCAGCGGTTTCTGTAGGGGGGCTGCACCCGTGTGTAAGGTGGTCGGTGGTGTGGACTTGTAGTTCCCCCGGGGCCAACCCCAAAATACTGCTGCCTGGTAATATGGCCCTTGATGGTGGTGTGGTGCAGGTGGACCAGACAACAGGGAGACAAGGAGGGAGGCAGTGTAACAACAACTCCTTTACTGTAAGACTTGCAGGTGTTATACAGTCCTTTAGCATACAGTGATGAATACTGGCGGCTTTGACTGGGTTACTGTACTGATGGAGAGTCTGGTGGTGTGTGGAATGCTGATGGGCGCTGTGACCCTGTGGATCTCTTCCCCCAATGGCGCTTGAGTCTGTTATCCCTCTCAGTCTGCTAGGGAGCTTCCTGCTTCCGTTACTGGGCCGGGCCTTAGGCCACAACTTTCGGGTCCCAGAGGTATCCAGGGGTCCTAGTCAATCTTACCCCCCCGAATTTCAGGAAGATGGGTACAGAGGCCTCAGTTATCTCTGCTACCCAGTATGCTCAAGTCCTTTTGCTTAGGGGTTCTGCCCTTAGGATTCCCACTAGAGAAATACCGTGTATCTCTGTAAATACTTCTGAAGAACTCTCCTCTGGTTCAGTCTCTTCTCCTTTATCTCCTTCCCCTTCTTTAGTAACAAGCAGGCTTGACTGGCCTGCTTGCAGAACAACCACTAGCTGCACTGTATAGTGGCTGTACACACTGACTTGCCAGTGACTGCACACTGACTGGACTGAACTGGACTGAACACCACTTCCTGTCACAGCTAGGTCTTGTGAGGAGACTGCTCCTCCCCCTTCTAGCAACTTCCTATGGGATTAATACACTATCTCTACACTACCTAGAGCAGTTCCCACTAGGGACAGTAGATGGCGCTGTTGTGTTGTGTGCAGTGTAAGCATGTAACCAATCTCTGCCTGCCAGTTACTGGTACAGAGAAATACACAGAATAGTTGCACATAAAGCATGTTAAATATATAATAACACTTGTTGACAGGTGCCATCCTCAGCCCAGCCACAGGAACCATGCTCTGGTATACTACACCAGCATAACCATATAACCATGTTACTATAACTAGATGAGCGTAGGCAGTAACCCCACAAACAGAAGGAAACATGACGCGGTGTGCGGAAATGGAAAAAGGTACATCCCGCGTCAGTAAGGCATCTTCAAGGGAACAAAATACCACGGCTCCCATCCTCCGCAACGACTTCAGTCCCCAGAAGCTGCCACGTCAATAGGGCGAGAAGGCCTGCCCTGTGCTATCGGCGGGACCTGATCCCAATCTGGCAAAGTCATCTGCGGCAGATCCAGAGCAGTTAAGAAGGCCGGTAAATCCTCAGGTGTATGTAGCTCAAATCTTCTCCCACCTCTACGGACAACCAGTTGAAATGGAAAGCCCCAAGAGTATTGGATTTCACGCTCTCTTAGCAGCTCCAATAAGGGTTTAAGAGCCCGTCGTTGTGTTAAGGTAGCTCTGGAGAGATCTTGAAGAAAAATCAGTTGGGCACCATCAAAATCAACGTAGTCCATGTTGCGCACCGCTCTCATGATTTCCTCTTTTACTCTGTAATGATGGAGCCTACAAATGACATCCCGAGGCCGATTGACATTGGTGGAAACAGGACCCAGAGTGCGGTGAGCCCTATCAATTTCAAACTCTGCCCCGGGTGGACGCTTAAGAATAGAGGCAAACAAGTCCTGGAGTGACGGGATAAGATCAGCAGCTCTAGTTGCTTCAGGGAGCCCTCTGATACGGATGTTATTCCGTCTGCCGCGGTTTTCCACATCATCATGAAGCCTGTAAAGATGACGAATTTGCCTCTCCTGGTTAGCAAGAGTAGCCTGAACATCATCCACTGTGGTGGTCAAAGAGTCCTGATCAGCAGCAATATCAGAAACTTTTACCTCCAAGGCGTGTACATCAGATTTGAGAGAATTGAGTTCTTGCTTGTATGAGGTTTCTAGGCGCTCCACAAACTTTTCCATATCCGAGCGTGTGGGCAGCAATTTCATATACTCTTTCCACTCCCAATCTGCGCCATCCTGTATGGGGTTAATAGGCGTAGCAGAGCTAAGATGGTGCAGCTCGTTGCCTCTAGTGGAGGAGAAGGGAAGTGCAGCAGGGGACAAAGAAGACATGCTGGCTGCCAGATTAGGGCCTGATGCTGAGGAGCTGGCTGTGTCCCCACAGGGAGCAGGGTTTATGGCCACCTCTGCTTCTCTCTGCCCAGGGCAGGAATACACTGTGGCCCCGAAGCTGAGACCAGGGATCCCCGCTGAGCTAAGGTGAGACCTCAGGGATGCAGCCACCCTAATGCAGGGACCGGGGGACACTGACTCTGTCACTGTCCTGAGGTGAGGGCTCAACGGGACCGCTCCTGTAGCGGGGGGGCAGACAGGTACCGTTTCCCCGATGTGGGGGCCAGGAGGCTCTATATCACTGGCTGTGATCTGCTGACTCCGGTTAGTTGGAGGAGCAGCGTCTGAGGGCTGATGGTGATGCTGGGCTGCGCCGTGCTCCCGTCGGCTGCCGGGGCCCAGGGGAGCTGGTACGGGGGGGGGTCGGGACCGGGGCTCCTACTACCTTCTCTGCCGACACCGGGGTCCACTCCACACCGGCAGAGGGCGGCTGTAGCTCCGTTCCGGACGGAACCACGGCGGCTGCTGCTGCGGCGGCGGCCGCTCTTGTAACTCGAGAGCCGGGGATCTCGGAGACTGCAGGCCAAGCAGGTAGGCCGCGACCGGCGGGTAAGAGAAAACAGTCCAGGCTACCCCGGGCGAGCCGGGGCTGGGATATTTTTGTGCCTGCCTTAGTCCTCCTGCGGCTACCAACCATTTGGGGTGCAGTTGGCCAAATTTGGGGTGCTTTTTCAGGCTGTCTGGTGTCCCGCTGCAGGAGCTCACAGAAGGTGCGTGCTTACTCCTCCATAGCCAGGCCACGCCCCCCAAAATTTTAAATTTTAGATCACTCTCCCTGTGTCCCAGGTCCAAAAAATTTTTGGAAACTGGTAAGTCTTCTGCGTTTTTCATGGATCGAGGGGGCCACAGTTTTACTGAGCATTTCCAACACTATGACCAGTGTGGAGTTACGTCAGAGGCTGCAGAAGTTCCTATGGCTGGACATTAAGTACATACTTGACTGTAGTGACATGGTGTTTGTTGTTATGTCTTCCTTACAATGACGTAAGCCAGTTGACACACACCCACGGACCCGCGCATGTGGGATGATGTTGTTTACAAACCATTCACAACGAGGGCGAACAAGCATGGAGACAACTACATTTTACCTTTTTCTTCTCTGAGCAGTGGTGAGTGGAAGCTAACCCCGCCGATTTAATATATCTTAACATTGGTAACACGCTGTATATACATCACTGTATGAAATGTATTGTATACGCAATTTGTAACTGCACATTGTTCCTGATTGGAAACCTATTTTGTAAACAAAAATTTTTTTCACAACACTTGTGTATTTTGAGTCACATGATTTCACTGTGATTACTCACCTGTTTTGTATTTCACTAAGTATATAAAAGAATATGAGTCACTGATTTTTGTGCTTGAGAAAAGGTCTCGTGATGAGACAGAAACGTTGCTGATTTTTGTTATTTGCTTCACCAAATAAACCACCAGTTGTTTTCACTACTTTGGAAGTGCTGCAATTCCTTGCTACTATTTGAATAGGAGACGTGGATCCAGTCTCCATTGCTGGCACTCCGAGCACTTGTTCCTGTGAGTGCACTCCGTTCTGCTGTTTTGGTGATATATGTGGGTATATATGTGGAGAAACATGTGGTGATATGTATGGTGATATATGTGGTGGTATAAATATGGTGATATATGCGGTGATATGTATGGTAATATATGTGGTGATATGTATAGTGATATATGTAGTGATATATATGCTGATATATGTGGTGATATTTATGGTGATATATGTGGTGATATGTTTGGTGATATATGTGGGGATATATGTGGAGATATTTGTGGTGATATGTATGGGGATATATGCGGTGATATGTATGGTGATATATGTAGTGATATGGATAGTGATATATGTAGTGATATATATGCTGATATATGTGGTGATATATATGGTGATATAGGTGGTGATATATATGTTGTGATATGTATGGTGATATATGTTGTGATATGTATGGTGATATGTATGGTCATATGTGTGGTGATATTTATGGTGATATATGTAGTGATATGTATGGTGATATATGTGGGGATATATGTTGAGATATTTGTGGTGATATATGCGGTGATATGTATGGTGATATATGTGTTGATATGGATAGTGATATATGTAGAGATATATATGCTGATATATGTGGTGATATAAATGGTGATATGTATGGTGATATATGTTGTGATATGCATGGTAATATATGTTGTGAAATGTATGGTGATATGTATGGTCATATATGTGGTAATATGTATGGTGATATGTATGGTCATATATTTGGTGATATTTATGGTGATATATGTGGTGATATGTATGGTGAAATATGTGGTGATATCTATGGTGATATATGTGTGTATATATGTGAAGAAACATGTGGTGATATGTATGGTGATATATGTAGTGGTATAAATATGGTGATATATGCGGTGATATGTATGGTAATATATGTGGTGATATGTATGGTGATATATGTGGTGATATGTATGGTGATATATGTAGTGATATATATGCTGATATATGTGGTGATATGTATGGTGATTTGTATGGTGATATAAGTGGTTATATCTATGGTGATATGTATGGTGATATGTATGGCCTTATATGTGGTGATATTTATTGTGAACTGTATAGTGATATATATGGTGATATGTATGGTGATATATATTTTGATATGTATGGTGATATATATGGTGATATATAAGGTAATATATGTGGTGATATGTATACTGATACATGTGGTGTTATGAATGTTGATATATGTGGTCATGTATAAGGTGATATGTATGGTGATATATGTGGTGATCTGTATGGTGATTTGTATGGTGATATATATGGTGATATGTATGGTGATATTTATGGTTATATGTATAGTAATATATAAGGTGATATATGTGGTGATATGTATACTGATACATGTGGTGTTATGAATGGTGATATATGTGGTCATGTATAAGGTGATATGTATGGTAATATATGCGGTGATATCTGTGGTGATTTGTATGGTGATATATATGGTGATATGTATGGTGATATATATGGTGATATTTATGGTGATATGTATAGTGATATATAAGGTGATATACTGTATGTGGTGGTATGTATACTGATACATGTGGTGTTATGAATGTTGATATATGTGGTGATTTATAAGGTGATATGTATGGTGATATATGTGGTGATATGTATGGTGAGATATGTGGTTAAATGTATAGTGATATATAATGTGATATATGTGGTGATATATATAGTGATATATGTGGATATATGTATGGTGATTTATGTGGTTATATATGTGGTGATATTTACAGTGATATATGTAGTGATATGTGTAGTGATATGTATGGTGATATATAATGTGATATGTGGTGATTAGAGATGAGCGAACCTCGAGCATGCTCAAGTCGATCCGAACCCGAACTTTCGGCATTTGATCAGCGGTGGCTGCTGAACTTGGATAAAACCCTAAGGCTATGTGGAAAACATGGATATAGTCATTGGCTGCATCCACGTTTTCCAGATTTATCCAAGTTCAGCAGTCACAACTAATCAAATGCCGAACGTTCGGGTTCGGATCGATTTGAACCCGAACCCGGTTCGCTTATCTCTAGTGGTGATATATATTTGTTGATATATGTGGTGATATGGATGGTGATCTATGTGGTGATATGGATGGTGAAATGTATGGTGATATATGTGGCGACATAAGTGGTGATATGTATTGTGATATATATGGTGATGCATGTGGTGATATAAGTGGTGATATATATGGTGGTATAGGTGGTGATATATATGTTGTGATATGTATGGTGATATATGTTGTGATATGTATAGTGATATGTATGGTCATATGTGTGGTGATATTTACGGTGATATGTGTTGTGATATGTATGGTGATTTGTATAGTGATATATATGGTGATATGTATGGTGATATATATGGTGATATTTATGGTGATATGTATAGTGATATATAAGGTGATATGTATACTGATAAATGTGGTGTTATGAATGGTAATATATGTGGTCATGTATAAGGTGATATGTATGGTGATATATGTGGTGATATGTATGGAGAAATATGTGGTTATATGTATGGTGATATATAATGTGATATATGTGGTGATATATATAGTGATATATGTGGCGATATTTATTGTTATTTATGTGGTGATATATGTAGTGATATGTATGGTGATATATAATGTGATATGTGGGGATATATATGTTGACATATGTGGGGATATGGATGGTGATATATGTGGTGATATGGATGGTGAAATGTATGGTGATATAAGTGGCGACCTAAGTGGTGATATGTATGGTGATATATATGGTGATGTATGTGGTGATATATATGGTGATATATAATGTGATATGTGGGGATATATATGTTGACATATGTGGTGATATGGATTGTGATATATGTGGTAATATGTGAGGTGATATATGTGGTGGTGGTATATATATATGGTGATATATGTGGTGATGTGTATGGTGATTTTTGAAGTGATATGTAAGGTGATATATGCGGTGATATTTATTTGATATGTATGATGATAAATGTGGTGATATGTGGTGATATATGTGGGGATATGTATGGTGATATATAGTGATATGCATGGTGATAAAAGTGATGATATGTATGGTCATATATAAGGGGATATGTATGTTGATATATGTGGTGATATATGTGGTGATATGTATGGTGATTTTTATGGTGAAATATATGGTGATATCTCTGGTGATATATGTGGGTATATATATGGAGATACATGTGGTGATATGTATTGTGATATATGTGGTGGTGGTATATATATGGTGATATATGTGGTGATATGTCTAGTGATATATGTGGAGATACATGTGGTGATATGTTTGGTGATATATGTGGTGGTATATATATGGTGATATATGTGGTGATATGTATAGTGATATATGTAGTGATATATATGATGCTATATGTGGTGATATAAATGGTGATATGTATGGTGATATATGTTGTGATATGCATGGTGATATATGTTGTGATATGTATGGTCATATATGTGGTGATATTTATGGTGATATATGTGGTAATATCTAGGGTTATATATGTGGTGATATTTATACTGATACATGTAGTGTTATGTATGGTGATATATGTGGAGATACATGTGGTGATATGTATGGTGATATATGTAGTGATATATATGCTGATATATGTGGTGATATAAATGGTGATATGTATGGTGATAAATGTTGTGATATGCATGGTGATATATATTGTGAGATGTATGGTGATATGTATGGTCATATATGTGGTGATATTTATGGTGATATATGTGGTGATATGTATGGTAATTTGTATGGTGAGATATGTGGTAATATCTATGGTGATATATGTGGTGATATGTATGGCCATATATGTGGTGATATGTACGATGATTTGTATGGTGATATATATGGTGATATCTAAAGTGATATTTATGGTGATATGTATAGTGATATATAAGGTGATATATGTGGAGATATGTATACTGATACATGTGGTGTTATGAATGGTGATATATGTGGTGATATGTATGGTGATATGTGGTTATATGTATGTGATATATAATGTGATATATGTGGTGATAAATATAGTGATATATGTGGCGATTTATGTGGTGATATATGTGGTGATATTTATGGTGATATATGTATTGATATGTATGGTGATATATAATGTGATATGTGGTGATATATATGTTGATATATGTGGTGATATATTTGGCGAAATAAGTGGTGATATATATTGTGATATATATGGTGATGTATGTGTTAATATAAGTGGTGATATATTTGATGATATAAGTGGTGATATATATGGTGATATGTATGGTGATATATGTTGTGATATGTATGTGATATATGTTGTGGTATGTATGGTGATATGTATATTTATATATGTGGTGATATTTATGGTGATATATGTGGTGATATCTATGGTGATATATGTGGGTATATATGTGGAGATATATGTGGTGATATATATGGTGATATATGTGGGGATATATGTGGAGATATATGTGGTGATGTATGTGGTGGTATATATATGGTGATATATGTGGTGATATTTATGGTGATATATGTGGAGATACATGTGGTGATATGTATGGTGATATATGTGGTTGTATATATATGGTGATATATGTGGTGATGTGTATGGTGATATATGTAGTGATATGTAAGGTGATATAAGTGGTGATATATGTGGTTATATATGTGGTGATATGCATGGTGATGTATGTGGTGATATGTATGGTCATATATAAGGTGATATGTATGGTGATATATGTGGTGATATATGGAAATATATATGTGTTGATATGAAGGGTGATATATGTGGTTATATATGTGGTGATATAAGTCAGTGCTTCTCAAACTGTGAGGCGGGCCTCACCAGTGTGGCGCCCCCTAGTTGTTAGTGAGGCCCAGCTGGGGAGCCAGTTTTCACAAAAGTGACTATGATCTGCACAGTCCTTTTTCTCTTTGTAAAAATCTCCATTTTAGCAACATTATTAACTTATTTTGTACTTGCTTTACTAGTATAGAGAGCTTGGGAGATGAGTGAAAGGCGGCCCTAGCATTATTTCCAGCTTTTAAATGGACTTTCACCACAGATAATGAGGCCCAGACATCCTCTTGGTCAGTCTGGTGAGGCGCAAGCATTGCCTTGGTCTGTTGGGTAAGGCTCCAGTAGAAAAAGTTTGAGAAGCGCTGCTCTAGTGTGATGTTTTGATTTTAGTCGCACAAGAGGGAGTGAATAAAGTCACTTTGGTGCTGTCTCTCCTGAGGAATGATTGTACCAAGTCTCCTGGTTCCGTTGAAAGGGCTGCAGATGGCGTCAAGGTGTATTAACCACCACTAAAGTGACTGGCGGTGTGTGGGGCTTGTAGCCCATGGTGAGCAGCAAGTTTAGCCACTGGCACAAATCTGTTCTGCAGTAATACGCCATGTGCGCCTTATGGTGTTCTCTGCCTTTTCCTAGTACATGTATACAATGGCAGATTACACCTTCAGGCTATGTTCACACTACGTTAAAGTACGGCCGTTGTTGCCATTGGCAACAACAGCCGTATTTTTCACATTGTGGAACACTGCCTCTGCTTCTATGGGATCCCAGCCAGAGCGTATACACATCATATACGCTCCGGCCGGGATCCTGTGCGGCCCCACAAATAACTGACATGTCAGTTTTCTGTGGCTGCAATTCAATGAATTGCGGCCGTAGGAAACCCTGTCAGTTCACACAATGAAGCAAGCGGTTCCGGCCGCTTGCTTCATTGTGTGCTGGGCACACATTGTGTGCTGCGCCCGCATCAGAACCCTGTGGCCAAAAGATCATCCGGCCGGTACTGCAGTACCGGCCGGGATGATCCGTGCAGAGACCGGCCGTTTTACTAAATGTGAACATGACCTTTGTTCACACACAGTATATTTGCTCAGTATTTTGCAACCAAAACCAGGAGTGGATTGAAAACACAGAAAGCCTATGTCCACACACTGTTGAAATTTAGTGGATGGCTGCCATATAATGGTAAATAATTGGCGTTATTTTAAAACATCAGCCGTTAGTTATGACATAACGGCAATTATTTGTCATGAAATAACGGCCATCCAGTAAATTTCAGCAGTGTGGGAACATAGCCTTTCTTTTTTTTCAATCCATTCCTGGTTTTGGTTGCAAAATACTGAGCAAAAATACCGTGTGTGAACATAGCCTAAGACACCATGCTTACCGCTCCTTTTCCTCGGGTGCACTCCCATCTGCTTCTCCCAGTCCTGACTCGCTGACAACCCACTCAGCCAATCACTGCGATGTCCTGCTGCAGCCATTGATTGTCAGTTTTTGCAGTCTTTAGGCCATGTTCAGACAACGCATGTTTAGCATAAACCATGGCTGTTTTTGCAATTTGCAACAAAGGCCGTGATTTATGCTAAACTTACGTTTTTGAATGAATGGAATTCTAGCCGGAGCGTATACACATAGTATACGCTCCAGCCGGGATTCCATCCGGCCGCATGAAAAACTGACGTTTTAGTTTTCTGCGTCCGCTATTCATTGAATAGAGGCCGCACAGAACATGTCAGTTCACTTAATGGAGTGTGCGGCTCTGGCTGCATTCTCCATTGTGTGCAACAGTGAATTGGCATGCAGGCGCACACGGGTGCGCTTGCATCCCAATTCAAAGAGATGAAGATCACCCGGCCGGGATATTTTTTTCAAATTAACTGGTGTGAGGAAGTTATACGAATTTGTAAATTAGTTCTAATTAAAAATCTCCAGTCTTCCAATACTTATCAGCTGCTGTATGTCCTGCAGGAAGTAATGTATTTTTCCCAGTCTGTCACAGTGCTCTCTGCTGCCACCTCTGTCCATGTCAGGAACTGTCCAGAGCAGGAGAGGTTTTCTATAGGGATTTGTTGCTGCTCTGGACAGTTCCTGACATGGACAGGGGTGGCAGCAGAGAGCACTGTGTCAGACTGGAGAGAATACACCAAGTAAGGTAATTTACTGATCTGTAACTTCCGACATCAGATTTGAAAAAAAATTTTTTTTTACCGGATAACCCCTTTAATGCTTTAATGACCACTGATATGCCATTTATGAAGGTCCTTAAAAGTCTTATTCTAGCCCAACACCCTGTGAGGCTAGAATAAACTGTCATGGGTCTCCTCTGCTGGAGATTGTAATAGAAGAGCAGACTAGATGGTCATTTTCTCCTTTATCTTCTATGTTTCTAAGGCTGTGTTCACATATGACATTTTTCATGTGTCTTTGCCGCAATATTCTTGGAATTTCATTTAAGTTTCTACATAAATAATGTTTTACCTCACCTGCATAAATCAGTAACAACTGTATAAGTGACTGGCAGTGTGCTAGCATTGCTGCTCACATACACAGCTCTATGCAAAGTCACTGTAGTAAAGTGAAAGGTTTGGCGCTGATTATATCTGTGTATGTAGGGTGGGCCCCAAGAATCAATTTCCCTGGTGTTCCCAAGGTACCCCAGTCTGACACTGGATGCCACTACTGTGGTGGATGGCCGAGATACAGCCAGACCTTAGGGTTTTGTCACGTGACGACAGTGCCTGTTGGGCACACAGGTGTGACGGCACGCCTGCTTTTAAGATGTAAGGCCGGTTGTACCTTTTTCCCCTGTGGTCGTTGTTCTGTCTTGTTGCTGCCCGTTCCCTTGGGATAGTGTTGTTACAGGTGGCCAGAGTGGTGTAATGACTCTCCCGAGTAGTAGTAGGACCCGCCACCCACAGAAAGGGGAGATGTCCCAAGGTTGCGGTGTAAGTGCTGTGCAGGTGGTGGTGAATAATCACAGACTCCGTTAAAAGCGTTGACACTTAATACAGTTCCAATAAATACTTGAACATAGAACCACCAGAGCTGTGTGATAAGTGCTGAGTAGGATGTAGTGGAGTTGATAAGGTTGTACTGAGGTAGCGTAGTAGAGAGGAGGGTGCCGTGAGAGTCTCAACCCAAGTAGTAATGTACTCTGCCAGGATGTTGGAGTGTATAGAAGAATACTTGTAGTAGAAGAAGAAGAAACAACTTGTGCCTGTGTATTGACCTTTCCTATAGTCTTCACACCACCTGATGCCCACTAGCTTTGGCTGAACCATACTAATAGGTGACACAGGCCCCAGACCTTGTTACCTGGGATGAGCAGAGTGCTGAGGGTTTCCTGCTGACACTCGCGTTGCGAGATGGGGTTCATAGACTTTCCAGTAACTTTGCTCCACCCGGATCAGTTCCTAGCTTTCTGGCTTCTTAATGGATACTGTCCTGCACTGTGGTTACTCCTAGTCCTCACGTGGGGGTGATCTGTTGGCTAGTCCTCTCCTGTAGGGTCTAGCACTGAATTATGCAGGGTTTAGGTGCTTCAGGAAAGAAGTTTGTAAGAGGGCACTGTTTTGCGTCCTACCCATGCAGGGTACTGACTAAGACTGCAACTTGTTAGGGGGGACCTGGCAGGCAAAACCACTGTGGAGAGCTATCTGAGCTGCGATCTTTCTCCACAGAATCCTAAGACTCCTCCCTCACCCAAGGGACTAACTTCCTAACCAGCGTGTGTGATGCGCTGTGGTTTGAGTGCGATAGAAGCGCAGAAATAGAAGTGGTTATAGGATAGAAGAAAGTAGATATCCTACTGGTTCACAGAATTTAGTATACACAAATACAATAACTCTTTCAGCCGTGCAGCTTCCATACTTTGGTTATACAATACAACAACATCTAGTGGTCATCTCTACTAACACTTTAGCTGCAATAAGACCACAAAAAGTCCAGACTTTTACGAAGGGTGTGGATAATAGTAACACCCCTTGTGGGACGCCACATATGGTATTATCACACATAGTAAATGTACGGAATAAAAACATTGTAAAAATAGCTGAAGATAACAGAATTAGACTAGGACTCCTCCCTGGACCCCCTGTTTTCCATTTTAGTTTTCCATTTCAACTTATACATTTTAAGGGAGAAATGTGAGACCAGACTATTTTGTCTGGGCATAAGGGATCATGATACAGGACTATAAGTAGATGTGATCAATGAGCTGAGCCATAAGCTGTCCAATTCCTCTGGGAGATCAATTGATCCTCTATGCAGGGGAACAGATGTTAAAAATAGTATTACTTGGTTGTTTGCCAGGAAATCAAGTCCATTTCACTTCTCCTTTAACGTAAGGAAACTAATAGGGACATGTAACTCAACTGCAGCGATCATCTTGTGTGATGCCTCTTCTGCTTCAATTAGCGAATAGAATAACATAACAATAAATTATATTAGAGAGAATAACATAACAATAAATTATATTAGTGATCAGATCTAGTAGTATGCTGGTGGTGCTTAGACTATTCTCCTGCTGCAGGTTGGAAGAAGACTGTGCCTATAGGTCACTCACTGAAAGGGCACAGAGCCACTGGAAGGAGGGCTACTTATAGCCCTATTAGACCTATTCATAGGGCTAATCACACTTATGAATCGTATGGTAGATTTATGTATGCAATGGATGCCACTGATTGAGAAAAAAAACCTATGTAGCTATAGGGTATTCCACTAAAACATATCCTTTGATATCCGACATGGAGAGAGAGGAGCGGCTGCACATCACACCTACGGCTGATACTAATGCTGCTAAGCCTATTTTAAAAAAACAACTTCAGGATGTTGGAGTATGAATTGATCATGCCATATCGCCCCACGTACCAACGTGCAGGTCTTCTGGTTCACACGGGTCCCTACGCTAACTCCACACCGTGTCGGTCAGCGACTGCCACCCCCGCAAAGCGTGCATATGCAGGGAAGGGAGGCCATGGAATCGCCATGCAAACCCCCATGTCACAGGACCAAACCCAAAGTGCCCAACCAAACATCCCAGCCAGCACCACCGGCGGGGAAGGCTGCCCCCAAACAACACAAGTATGGATATGGTATTACACTCACCAAAACTGCTGCAGACAGAATGGGAAAAACATGGAGGTACTGTCGTGTGAGCACAGGTATATGCTCTGCTGACTTAGGTCACATGGGTCTTATAAAGGGGAGTGCCAGCTGCCCAGAAAGGGGAGAAAAATGCAAAATCCGACATGGGGAGAGAGAGGAGCGTCTGCACATCACACCTATGGCTGATACTAATGCTGCTAAGCCTATTTTAAAAAAACAACTTCAGGATGTTGGAATATGAATTGATCCAGCCATATCGCCCCGCCGACCAACGTGCAGGTCTCCTGGTTCACACGGGTCCCTACACTAACTCCACACCATGTCGTTCAGCGACCACCACCCCCGCAAAGCGTGCACATCTTTTGATATGTTGCTGCTAATGGTGAGACTAACAATTTATTTCAATCTTGTTATTATTTATTCAGTCTCATTTTTCTAGTTCTTAGCTGCTGCTTTCTGCTGAAGACACAAAAGTCTGTGAATGAGCCTCTCTCTCCATCTCCCCCTCCTCCCCCTCCCTGATGTAAACAAGCCCCTGACTGGCTTTATCTGCAACTTTGTAGCTTCTTTGTAACCCTGAGGGTTATTCTGAGGTTAAGTTGCTGATGAACTCACTAAAGGCCCTATTCCACGGAACGATTATCGTTCGTATTCGGCCGATATCGGCCGCTACGGACGATAATCGTCCCGTGGAATAGAGTGCAACGATCAGCCGACATCGTTCATGTTGGCTGATCGTTGCAGTCGCTTGTTTTTCAACATGTTGAAAAACAAGCGACTGATATAGCAGCGATCTGCTGCCGTCGCTCCTTTGAATAGGAGCGTCGGCAGCAGATGCTGCTATATCCTATGGCCTGCCCGGACGATCTAGCGGTCACCCGGGCAGCCCCCCCGCAGCTCCCCGCCGCCCCCCCGCACTCACCCGCTCGCTGCAGCCGCGCTGAATACCGGCGGCAGCGAGCGGGGAACGAGGAGCAAACTCGTTTGCTCCTCTAACGACCAGTGGAATAGGGGCATTATTTACATCAGCCATCTCAGAAGGGAGGGGGGGAGGAGAGGGAGACAGAGAGAAAAACGCACACGCACAGCTTTTTGTATCTTCAGCAGAAAGCAGCAGCTCAGAACTTAGGAAAGGAGACTGAATAGATAATAACATGAATGGAATGAATTGTTAGACTCACCATGGGCAGCATCATATGAAAAGTTATGTTTAAGTGGAAAACCCCTTTAATGGGATGCTACTAAGGTGCTGTGCATGTTCTTGAAATATAAAACTCTACTGGTAGACAAATAAGTATTAAAATCATATATTGTGTATTATACGTGCCACAGATACTTATATTTATGGAGAGTAGATATGTCTCATAGTGATGAGAGAACATGTACGTAAATGTTTGTATGTTTGTACGAACATGATGCTAATTGTGATTGCCGATCACAAACAATTTGTTCAATGATCGGAATGGTTATAACGAACATATTCAAACTTGCGAACATACGCAACTGTGTAATTTATGCTTTGCGCCTTATAATCTGTGCGCATGTGCGTACACCGAAACGCTTCTGCTGTTCGTTCGTTATGTGTTCATGAATGTTTGGCAAACATGAACATGAACTAATCACAATATTTTTTCTTATGTTCATGTTCAGGATCCGAACCGAACATCGGGATGTTTGCTCATCACTAAACATGTCACAGTCGAGGTGAATGTGGATCAAGGTCTGGGTGCCCAAAACCCCATTGATTGCTAGAACATGCCAGGAGAAGTGCTAAAATGTATCAATTCCTCCACTCCACGCTGGGTAAAACGATAGGCGCAGCTCCAAATGGATGTAAATTGGTATAAAAATCTTTAATATAATAAAAACACAATGCGTTTCGAAGTCGGGCTGACTTCTTTCTTAAGGTTACAAACCCACTTGCCGGATCTGCAGCGAGTCTCCTTGCAGACTCGAGACTCGCTGCAGATCCCGGCCCTATACTTTCAATACCAGGTCCCCGCTCCTGCTTGCTTCAGCGGCTCCCGGCACGTTCCGCCCGGCCAATCAGTGCGCTGCCCCGCCGCAGCGCACTGATTGGCCGGGCGGGCCGTGAAGACACCGGGAGCCCCGAAGCAAGCAGGAACGGGGACCCGGTAATGTATAATGTCCGGCGGCCGGGGGGTTAATGGGGCGGGCTGCAGACAAAATCGCAGCAGGGATGTACATCCCTGCTGCGAGTTTCTCTGCTATTGAAAGTATAGGGCCGGGATCTGCAGCGAGTCTCGCTGCAAAAACACAGCAAGGAGACTCGCTGCAGATTCGGCAAGTGGGTTTGTAACCTAAGTGTCTAGACACTTGAAAAAGAAGTCAGCCCGACTTCGAAACGCGTTGTGTTTTTATTATATTAAAGATTTTTATACCAATTTACATCCATTTGGACCTGCGCCTATCGTTTTACCCAGAGTGGAGTGGAGGAATTGATACATTTTAGTACCTATCTTTGGTTGCTCGGAGTGGCTGCGGTCCTACATATGCCATTACCGAGCATTGTGCCTTGCATTTGCACAACACTACCAGGTGAGAGTCTCCTGTTTATTCCGAAGCATCTCACCCCTTATCCTGCATACTACACTATGGAGCGCTGTTCACATTTGTTTTTTCAGGAGAAGTGCCAGGCTAAGTGCTTTTCTCCCTGGCTTGCTGCTTACTCCATAGGACAGCCCATAGACTTACTATGGAGTCAGTCTCCTGCAGCGAGTAGATAGGAAAAGAATCACTTAGCCCGTTCTTGTGATTGGTGGAGGTCTCAGCACCCATTACTTATATTACATCTCTATGACATGTTAAAAGTAATTTATTTCTTTTTTTTTTACAGTAACACTTTAAATCTAATCCATTATATTTTCATTTTAGTTTAGGGAATGATATCACTGCAATAGGTCATAGGTCATTTCAAATGAAAGACTCATTAACTTTCAACGAACGTTACATAAATCAGTAGAACAATACTTTGTCATCTATCTTAGTAGAGAAAATCTCATCTTTCAGTCTTTTTTTTTTGCCTCCCTCCTAAACTCATCATTTTCTCAGAAAAACTGCTAGAAATCTGTATTGAAAGGTATCAGCTCAGGGAGGTATTAGGTTACATGCTGCTTATAGAAGAAGGGGAAACTGTAGAGAGATAGAGAGAAGCTCTAGTAATTGTTATATCTGATCCTTTCATAGGCTATGCTCCCACTTCGGGAACATATCAGACAAACATGGCCGTCTTGTTAAATAGACGGCCGCTAATAATGATCATGTTCAGTACCGGCCGGGATGATCTTCCCTAAGGGTCCATTTACACAGAAAGATTATCTGACAGATTATCTGCCAAAGATTTGAAGCCAAATCCAGAAATGGATTTGAAAAGAGGAGAAATCTCAGTCTTTCCTTTATGACCTGATCTCTGTTTATAGTCTGTTTCTGGCTTTGGCTTCAAATCTTTGGCAGATAATCTGTCAGATAATCTTTCTGTGTAAATGGACCCTTACACTGGCCATTCTGTGTTTCATATTGTGTGAACCCGGCCTAAAGCTAGGTTCACACTATGTAAAAATTACATCTGTCTTTCATAACAACAGCCGTCATTGTGCAAAAAATGTCCGTTATTAAAAAAATTAACGGGTGTTATTTGCGCAATTTTGCAGCCATTGTTATGAAAGATGGATGTCATTTTTACATAGTGTGAACCTAGTAATAATACATTTCACCCATAGTCTTTGTGGCTAATTATGTATAGCAGTGAGGTTTTGCTCCATTATGTGGGCTTCTTTATAAGGCTGGGTTCACACTACATTTTTGCAATCCGTTTTTTTTTTTCAATACGTTTTTCCATCTGTGTGCAAAGTTATACAAATCCCCAATATACACTTATTATGGGAAATGCTTATAAAGTGCGTTTTTCCCTGCACTTACTACTGCATCAAGGCTTCACTTTCTCAATAAAATAGCTATGTCACTTCCTGGATAACATGATGATGTCACTTCCTGGATAACATGGTGATGTCACGACCTGACTCCCAGAGCTGTGCGGGCTGTGGCTGCTGGAGAGGATGATGGCAGGGGGACACTGAGTGACACAGGGCACTGGAGGGACACTGAGCATCCCTCTGCCATCATCCTCTCCAGCAGCCACAGCCCGCACAGCTCTGGGAGTTGGGGTGTGACACCATTTTATCCAGGAAGTGACATCACCATGTTATCCAGGAAGTGACATCACCATGTTATCCAGGAAGTGACATCACCATGTTATCCAGGAAGTGACATCACCATGTTATCCAGGAAGTGACATCGCTATGTTATCCAGGAAGTGACGTCACCATGTTATCCAGGAAGTGACATCACCATTTTATCCAGAAAGTGAAACCTTGATGCAGTAGTAAGTGCAGGAAAAAAAGCACTTTATGTGCATTTCCCGTAATAAGTGTGTATTAGAGATTTGCATAACTTTTGAGGGGCAATACATGACTTTACTAAAAATGTTTGCCGGACTTCTCCTTTAAAGCAGCAGGATAGTGACTTGAGGAAGAAACTTGAGCAAACTCAAGGCAAAGATTTGACCACCGCTGGCATTACACAGTGGAAAAATTACAGTACGTTTAAAACTCCTTACAAAGCTGGATCTCTTTAAAAACAAAAAAAAAAAAACAGCACTCCCTACAGAGATACACTACCCAGAAAACAGATCTCAGGCCCTGATACACAAGAGACATGCCAATAGCCACTGCTGGATATCTTAGTAGAAGTCTTGTGTATATTTCTTTTGTGTCTCCAATAATTTGTTGAAATGGTTGTACAAAGGATTTGCATAATATTTATTTTTTGCACAAGTAATTTGTCTAATAGATCTGCAGGGGCCGAGATGCAGAATAAAGTATCCACACTACTTTTAGCAGGCAAATTTCACTTTATAAGTCCAGTGGAGCAGGAGACATGAGCGCAAACAGATTATGGTTAGGTTCACACTGTGTAAAAATGACATTATGGCTGTCTGAACTTGAGAGTAGTGATGAGCGACCATGTTCATTAATGTTCATATATTCGTACACACATGATGCTAATTGTTCATGTTCACCGATCACGAACAATTTGTTTGGTGATCAGAATGGCTATAACGATAATTTTTGAACATTTTAAAAAATGCTAACATTTTACAGTCAGAATTTTACAGTTGGAACACAAAGGAAGCACTACATGCCCCACTATCAGGTCCCCAGCAAATTACATACCCAAGTATCAGGTCCCCAGAATATTACACACACCACTATCAGGTCCCCAACATATTACACACACCAATATGAGGTCCCCAGTATATTACACACCCCAGTATCAGGTCCCCAGTATATTACATAGCCCAGTATTAGGTCCCTAGTATATTACACACCCCAATTTCAGGTCCCCAGCATATTACATACTCCTGTACTAGGTCTCCAGTATATTACACATCCCAGTATCAGGCTCCCAGTATATTACACACCCCAATATCAGGTCCCCAGCACATTTCACACCCCAGTTTCAGGTCCCCAGTATATTACACATCCCAGTATCAGGCTCCCAGCATATTACTCACCCTGCCATATCTGTTCACATATCTCAGTGAGCCACTGTGAGCTCTTATACTTCAGAATGGACCACTTGCGCTGGATCTGGCCCAGAGTCCTTCATGCCTCAAACTTCTGATGCAGGTCGTGAATAATTTAAAACAATATTTTTTTATGTATGTTTGAATTCTGCATGAGGCCATGATGCAGATCATAGCCCTTTCTGTCAATTGTCATCACATTGTATTTGAGTTCTCTGAGGCCAAAAGGGGGGGCTCGCTGGGACATCTTGACTTGCTGAGCTGACTATACACTGCAGCCTAGTATTCCTCGCGCAAATTGCATGATACATGTATGCATGTCATTGCGTATATATGAACGGGCGAATAAAAGTTACGCTAATGCCATGCACCTCATAATTACTCCGCTATTACGTATTTTATGATTTGCACCTGATAATCTGTATGCGTGTGTGTAAACCGAAACATACGCTTCCACCGTATGTTCGTTATTTGTTCGTGAATGTTTGGCGAACCCGAACCAAACCGATCAAGATCAATTTTTTTAATGTTTGTGTTCCGGATCCGAACCGAACATCGGGGCGTTGAGAGTATCATTATTCATATGAAAAAAACAATTGGGCATTTTTTTATTTATACATTTTTTACATTATTATTTTTTTTATTTTATTTTATTTAATAAATATTATTAGGTAAACATGATGACACTCTATGGTTCATAACAAACAAATGATGTAAGATAACACTGACTCTAGTGTCATAATTTGACTTGATTATTGTATATTTGTTACTGTAAATGAGCTTAGCACATCCTACACTCTGCCACGTGGGTGGCAAGATTCGGCAGAAAACAACCAGATCACAGTAAGATATTAGATGATTCCTAAAACGTTACTCAGTTTTTATAAATAACAATAGAGATAAGTAATGAAAAGCCCCATGTGAAATAATATCAATGCATTTTATTATTCCCATGCCCCAGCATCTGAGCAATAAATGTATTTATGGTTTCACTAGAGAATATGTATTGTATATATATTTACTGCACAAGTATATAAATTTGTCATATGGTTGACAATTTATTTCTTCTGCTTGTACAGTCTCCACCTGGTATCCCTGACGTCCCTGTGGTTGGATGTTATATTATCTATTTCAGATGTGCTGCTATTTGCAACGTCTTAAGGAGCATTCACACCTCTGCAGAAATACTATCAGTGCACGGATCGGACCACTGACCTCTTGGCATCAGCATTCATTATGTATTTTACAGAAGTGTGAATGGCCCCTTATACTGATTTGTCCTGCTTTAGGCTATGTTCACACAATGTAAGTCTTGAATTAATCACGGCCGTTGTTGCCGATTTGAACAACGGCTGTGATTAATTCAAAACTTACGTGCACTGCAGGCCTAGGGAATAGAATACACTCCGGCTGGCATCCCTAGCGGCTGCATGAAAAACTGACATGTCAGTTTTCTGCGGCCGCAATTCATTGAATAGCGGCCGAACAAGTCTGACAGGTCACACAATGGAGCGTGCTGCTCCGGCCGCACTCTCCATTGTCGGCTATGGTGAATTGGGATGCGGGCGCACATTGATGCACCTGCATCCCAATTGCACACAAAGGAAGTTCATCCGGACGGTACTGGAGTAGCGGCCGGGATGATCTTCACAAATACTGGCCATTCCGTGACCTGGCCGGGTACCAGAACGGCCGGTGTTTTAGGCCGTGTGAACATGGCAGATAACACACATGGCAGTTTTTGTGCCAAAGCCAGGAGTGGATTAAAATGGTATGGAAAATATAAAGGGAGGACTTGTATGTTTGTCAAACCAGCATTGTGTTGTATACTGTTATGCCACTGAGACTGTGACTTGAACTTGTGTACCAGGCAAGGATGAGAGCAATGCAAGGGTCAAAGGGCAATTCCAACAGAAAAAAAACATTTTAGGCAGAAAGTGACAGAGATTTGTAATTTACTTCTCAAGTCTCAAAATCTCAAGTCTTCTAATACTTATCAGCTGCTGTATGTCATATATATATATATATATATATATATATACACACACACATATATATATATATATTTATGTCTATGACATACAAAAAGTGATAAGAACTCAAAGACTAGAGATTTTTTAATAGAAGAAAATTACTAATTAAAAAAAAAGTTGCCACACACATACAGTGCCCAAGACAATACCTTCTGTGCTGCTGGAGTGTACTTTTATGTAGGCCGGCAAACTCTATCACTTTATTTCACGTCAAAGGCGTTCTATGTATGCAGCTTAAACTATGGTTCTATTCATTGACAGGTAGCATTAATTGAAGGGTCTACAGGGGTTAACCAAGTTTCTGTATCATTTTGCTTTGTAACTGTGCCACCTGCTTACCGAAACAGTGTGTCTGGGTTACCTCCCCATTGTAAACCTATCAGGGCCTTTCAAAGTCTCCTCATTGCCCTGAGCCAATGGGTGCTCACGTTACCTCAGGCATCTTCCCACCAATGGGAAACTCTCCCATGTTGGTGATCATGCTCCTGCATATACCGTCACCTGTCTAAAAGGCAAGTATTGTATAGCCTTACCACCTCAAGTCTCCCAGAACTATTTCTTCATTAGAAGAAGTGCTACTTAAAAGGGAAGTGACCAGTATATTGTCCCTCAAGCGTAAGAGTCTTTCTGCACCTTGTGAACAAGGACTTTACTGTACTGAGGTATACCATAAAGTTATCAGTTTTCTCAATAAACTGTGTGCTTGTTGTCCACCAACACACTGCATGATAACTGCGATAACCGTTTTTGGTCAAAAAGGTGCGAACTGGGGATGCGCTAAGCCAAAGAAGAAAGAAAAGATGTGTGCCTAAAAAATGATGATGTTCCCTGAATTATAGAAACATCCAACAAAGTTTATTCAATGTAAACAAAGGCTGGACAAATATTGAAATTAATTTAAATTAATTAAGAGAAAACCACCAAGGGGAGGGGAAAAACCCCCAAGACCTCAATTCTTCCCCAGAATGAATAGGAAGCAAGCATTGTGACTCAATAAGATGAAGTACATGTAGATATCCACTACAGTACATGAAAATATTGCAACTACTGAATACAAAGTGCAACTCAAAAGATAGTTGAGAATGCAAATAAATATACCGTATTTTTCGGCGTATAAGACGACTGGGCGTATAAGACGACCCCCAACTTTTCCAGTTAAAATATAGAGTTAAAAATTAATAAAAAACAACAGACACAGTGAGATCTGAGAGGCAGAGAAGGAGGTAGAGTAATATCGGTAGGTACAAGGGCGGCCAGACGGATGAAAGAGGAGTGTTTTTTTGGGCCCAGCGCCACCCTACCGTATGTCTTTTTTCCATACTCTGGACACCTGCAGCTTGCTCTGCCCTTCATACTGTCATATGGCGGCGATACGGCTGTTTTTGAGCTCCCCTTACCATATTGCGCAACTGCAGATTTTCCAGTCCGGCTCCGTAGTCTTTCATTATCCGCCCTCTAAGACGACCCCTGACTTTTGAGCAGATTTAGAAAGTAGTCTTATACGCAGGAAAATACAGTAATAGTGCACAAATCAACACATACAAAGAAAAAAACCCAAAATAAAATGTCACCAAGAAAACAGTATGCAGTTTAATGCAGCCCCACGTGTTCCACAGCCCATTTGTGACTTCATCAGGGGTCATATTCCTTTTCTGCCCCAACACAGTAACAATGACCCATTTGTGTTCACAATATAGTAGAAATGCCCACCTTTGTGCCACTTAAAAAGTAACACGACCTGTAATAGTGTAAAGCACCAGGCAACCAGATGCTTGCTACATCTATAGATTTTCTCTTTAGAGCTACAGTGGGAATAAAAAACTATACTTGTCTATGTCACGGCCCGTGTTCCAGGCCGCCGCCACTTCCCCGCTCCTAACAGCGGATGCCGGAGCCCACGTGCGGAGCTCCCTAATTCGCGCTCCTGGTCCCTGCTGTCCCGGCTAGCGCGCGCAATTAGTTGATTGCACCAATCACTTGCCCCTATATGTATGCACCTGTCCTGACATTCCCTGTTGGATCCTCTAAATGCTTGGTGTGTGGTTCCAGCTCCCCGTTGTTTCCGCTGACTGAGCTTCCAGCCCTGAGTCCTGCTGCTGCCCTGCTGTCTATCCACGTGTCTCCAGCTACACCTAGCCATGGTTAGAGACCTGGGGGTCGCCTGCCGCAGCAAGTCCGTCCCGCCTTGCGGCGGACATTGGGGAAACCAGAGGCCCCTTAGACTCCACTCTCTGGTGCACTAGCGGTGGTATAGCGGATCCACGACTCCAGTCGCTACAGCCTAGACCTGATCCCACAACGACGGAAATGGCTAAACCTGTGCAGGAGGTGCAATGCAGTGATATCATTGTGCAGCCTGCATTGGGACACTAACACCATGACATCTTGTAAGTCACAGGCTGGGCAGGGAGCCTATTGCTCCCTGCTATGCCATAGATTATAATTGTGACCATGTCCTCTGCACACATTTAAGTGGTGATTTCCTGAGGGACTGGGCCAAAAGTCTCCAGGGAGCCACTTTAGAAGCGGGGCTTTGTGCACTCTTCAATTTACAAAATTCCCTGGTGGGTTCCAGAGATCAGACAACAATAAAACATTGATGGTCTATGGTCAGAAAACCCTTTAAGGACCATTATCACTACTCATTTATGAGGTAATCTTTAAAATGATACTATATGATTAGGATGTAAGCACAGATTTACCATTAATTGACAAGCAAATAAAGAATAAAAATGTAAAATCTGCAATATACATATACATATATTCAGTGAACAACCATTATTTCTACAATAGCATAGCATCTTGAACCATCTGTGCTTTGTACTAAGATGCAATAATATACGCTGAACAAGGTTCAGTCTGCTGAAGAGCAGGATCCTCCAAGCACTAGGGTTTACAGTACTTCTTCTTTATTGAAAGATCCAGTGTCACAGAATGTGTGATAACTTCTTTCTCACTATGTGATGGTGTTAGAGCCCCCTTGTGGTAGAAGGTTAATATAACAGTTGTAGAAGCTCACTGCAAACTCTAGTGTGTTTAGACAGAGATTTATCTGACAGATTTTTGAAGGCAAAGCCAGGAATGGATTTGAGAAGAGGAGAAATCTCAGTTTTTCCTTTATGACCTCTTTCCTGTTTATGGTCTCTTTCTGGCTTTGGCTTCAAAGATCTGTCAGATAAATCTCTGTGTAAACGCACCATAAGGGTAACTTTATGGCAGTCTCTGATGCCCCAATCTCCATATTTGTAGAAATGTTTCTGCTTAAATCGAGACAGTTATGTGTGACCATATCCATTAAAATATCGAACTCCAAATTAACGAGATTTTACTAGAAACTCAGTTTGGGTCTGATGTATTATAGAAACATAGAGGATCGTCAGAAAAAGACCAACTGGTCCATCTAAACTGCCCTTATGGTAGAAAAAATGGCACCATTTGCTAAAAAAAATGCTGCCTTTTTATAAAAACTGCCAAAGAGCCTCCAAAACACCAGAGAAGAGAGAAAAACTTCACACCAAAAAAACACCACGTGTGTAAGGCAGATCATAAATCTCCATCGACCTCCAGCTAACATCTTGCCACTGGCGTTTTTGCAAAAAAACATGCAATGGTGTTTTTATTGGCGTTACTATGCTGCTGCTAATTGTTTGTTTTTTTTTGTCTGGCTGATTATCAAAAAAAAGGGTGGACCCTAAACACTTGAAAAAAACAGGCTGACACGCTACCACCTGGTCCCGTCAAATGTAGCCTTGGCCGAGGAGAAGGCTAAACCTAAGACTTTCTCTCCTGCCAAACAAAACTACACAATAGGAGGCCATCAAACTGGATTTGGAGGAGTGGCGCCATCTCTTGGAGAGGGCAAATAATCCTAATAACATTTACACCGATCACGAGAACCTCCTCTATCTTCAGTTGGCTCAGCGACTTAATCCCAGTTAGGCCAGGTGGTCCCACTTCTTCTTCCGGTTTAAATTTGTCATTTGTCTTTCAACCGGCGGAGAAGAATTTGAAAGCTGACGCTCTTTCTTGTGATTCTGATGTTCTAATCATCATACCACCTGAATGTTTGATGCTGGTAGCCGCCTAAAATTTTCGGAATGTCCCACCAGGCAAGACATAGGTGCGCCCAGCACTTCCCAAAAGACAGGGCAGTTGATCTCTCAACATTACTGGTGGCCGTGTCTCTACAAGGATGTCTACAACGACTATGTGGTTTCTTGTACACCCTGTGCACAAAGCAAGGCTTCCTGTTTAACCCTCTAACCCCTTGCCGCAAAATGACGTTTGGGGAACGTCATGTAAAACAAGTAGTTCCCGTAACATGACGTTCCCCAAACGTCATGGCTATCCACGTCACGTCACATCCAAGATGGCCGCCCCCATCCCTGCGAACAAACGATGTTTGTTCGCAGGGATGGAAATGAATAAATGATCAAAGCCCCATGCTCTCCGCCACCGGAGGTAGCGGAGAGCATGGGGCAGTGATCGGGGACCTCCCGTGTGGTCCCGGAGCAGATGATCGGCGGTATATACTATATACCGCTGATCGCCTGTTCCCAGTGCAAAGAAGCACTTTTTATCCCCTGTCACCATAAATGATTGGTGACAGGGGATAAAAAGTGTCAGTGTGTCGCCCCCCAGTCACCCCCCCTTCCCCATATACGTTACCTAATCCTGGAGCTCCTTCCTCCTCGGCGTCCTGGCTGGTTGTGAAGTGCGCATGCGCTCCACAACCAGCCAGCTCTGAAAATTTAAAGTGACAGAGACAGAGTCACTGAACTATGATTACAGTGATAGAAAATATCACAGTAATCATAGTAATATAGTGAAAATGAATGTGTAAAAGTACAAAAAGTGAAAAACATACAAAAAAATAAAACACACACTTTTTATTATAGTAATAATTGCAGTTTTCTCCCAAATTAACCCTAACCCCCCCCAGATTACCCGTAACCACCGCAGGTTGCCCATATCCACCCCAGGTTGCCCGTAACCACCGCAGGTTGCCCGTATCCGCCCCAGGTTGCCCGTAATCACGCCAGATTGCACGTAACCACCGCACGTTGCCCATAACCACGGCACGTTGCCCATAACCACCGCACATTGCCCATAACCACCGCACGTTGCCCATAACCACCGCACGTTGCCCATAACCACCGCACGTTGCCCATAACCACCGCACGTTGCCTCTGACCACCGCACGTTGCCTCTAACCACCGCACGTTACCCATAACCACCGCAAGTTGCCCATAACCACCGCACGTTGCCCATAACCACCGCACGTTGCCTATAACCACCACACATTGCCCATAACCACCGCACCTTGCCTATAACCACCCCACATTACCCATAACCACCACATATTGACCGTAACCATCCCGAATTGCCAGTGACCCCCTCCAGATGGTCCGTAATCAGCCCCGATAGCCCGTAACCACTGCACGTTGCCTCTGACCACTGCACGTTTCCTATAACCACCGCACGTTGCCTATAACCACCGCACGTTGCCTCTAACTCACACACGTTGCCAGTGACCCCCTCCAGATTGCCCGTGACCACACCAGATTCCCGTAACCACCCAAAATTACATGTACCCACCCCTGATTACCTATAAGCACTTCAGTTTATCCGTAACCACCCCAGATTGCCCGTAACCACGCCAGATTGCCTGTAACGACCCCAAATTACAGGTACCCAACACAGATTACCTATAAGCACTTCAGTTTATCCTTAACCACCCCACGTTGCCCGTTACCACCCCACGTTTCCCATAACCAGATTGTCTGTAACCACCGCAGGTTGCCCGTAACCACCGCAACTTGCCCATAACCACCCCAGGTTGCCCATAACCACACCAGGTTGCCCGTAACCACCCCACATTACCTGTAATCTCGTTTTTTATTGTATTTTAGTAACTGCGCTATTCTAATAACTATCACTAGCTGCGGTTTTGCTCCAGCAAATTGCCACTCCCTTCCTTCTGAGCCCTGCTGTGTGCCCATACAGTGGTTTATGCCCACATATGGGGTACCGTTTTACTCAGAAGAAGCTGCGTTACAGATTTTGGGGTACTTTTTTTTCTCCCATTCCTCGTGAAATTAAGAAATTTTAAACTAAACGAACATATTATTGGAAAAATTCGAGTTTTTCATTTTTACTGTCTTATTTTGAATACTTTCCTCTAATACCTGTGGGGTCAAACCGCTCACTGCACCCCAAGATGAATTCTTTGAACGGTGTACTTTCCTAAATGGGGTGACTTTTGGGGGGGTTCTATTCTGCTGACACTACAGGGGTGCTGCAAACGCACCTGGCGCTCAGAAACTTCTTCGGAAAAATCTGCACTGAAAATGCTAATTGGCACTCCTTCCCTTCTGAGCCCGGCTGGGTGCCCATTCAGTGGTTTATGCCCACATACGGGGTACCGTTCTACTCAGGAGAACCTGCGTTACAGATTTTGGCATGCAGCTTCTCCCCTGTTCTTAGTGAAATTGAGAAATTTCAAACTAAACGAACATATTATTGGAAAAATTCTAGTTTTTCAATTTTACTGTCTTATTTTGAATACTTTCCTCTAATACCTGTGGGGTCAAAATGGTCACCACACCCCAAGATGAATTCTTTGAGGGGTGTACTTTCCAAAATGGGGTGTCTTTTGGGGGGGTTCTATTCTGCTGACACTACAGGGGTGCTGCAAACACACCTGGCGCTCAGAAACTACTTCAGCAAAATCTGAACTGAAAATGCTAATTGGCGCTCCCTTCCTTCTGAGCCTTCCTGTGTGGCCATACAGTGGTTTATGCCCACATATGGGGTACCGTTGTACTCAGGAGAACCTGTGTTACAAATTTTGGGGTGCAGATTCTCTCATGTTCCTTCTGAAATTGAGAAATTTCAAACTAAACGAACATATTATTGGAAACATTCAAGTTTTTCATTTTTACTGTCTAATTTTGAATACTTTCCTCTAATGCATGTGGGGTCAAAATGCTCATCCTACCCAAAGATGAATTCTTTGAGGGGTGTACTTTCGAAAATGGGGTGACTTTTGGGGGGAATCTATTCTGCGGACACTACAGGGGCTCTGCAAACGCACCTGGCGCTCAGAAACTTCTTCAGCAAAATCTGCATTAAAAAAGCTAATTGGCGCTCCTTCCCTTCTGAGCCCGGCTGTGCGCCCATACAGTGGTTTACGCCCACATATGGGGTACCGTTGTATTCAGGAGAACCTGCGTTACAAATTTTGGCATGCTTTTTTTCTCATGTTCCTTTTGAAAATTAGAAACTTTAATCTAAACGTAAATATTATTTGAAAATTTTAATTTTTTTACGGCCTAATTGTGAATACTTTCCTCCAGCCCCTGTAGGGTTAAAATGCTCATTATACCCCTAGATTAATTCTATAAGGTGTCTAGTTTCCAAAATGGGGTCACTTATGGGGGTTTCCAGTATACAAGCCTTCTAAATCCATTTAAAAAAAGAACTGGTCCCTAAAAAAAAATCAGTTTTGGAAACTTTCACAAATTGTGATAATTTGCTAATAAATTTCTAAGCCCCATAACACCCTAAAAAAGTAAAATATGTTTCCCAAATTATGCCAGAATAAAGAGGACATATTGGTAATGTGATTTAGTAACTAATTTATGTGCTATGACTTCCTTTTTTAGAAGCAGAGAATTTCAGAAGTTCATAAAATGCAAAATTTTCTAATTTTTCATGATATTTTGATGTTTTTCACAAAAAATACACAAAGTAGTGACCAAATTTTTCCACTAATATAAAGTGTCATATGTGACGAAAAAACAATCTTAGAATCGCTAGCATACGTTAAAGCATCACTGAGCTATAAGCGCATAAAGTGAGACAGGTCAGATTTTGAAAAATGAGCCTGGTCATTAAGGCCAAAACAGGCTTTAGAGGCAAAGGGTTAAAGTGACTCTGTACCCACAATCTGTTCCCCCCAAACCACTTGTACCTTTGGATAGCTGCTTTTAATCCAAGATCTGTCCTGGGGTCCGTTCGGCAGGTGATGCAGTTATTGTCATAAAAACAACTATTAAAGGACAACTCCGGCGGGACCCCCCCCCCCCCCCAAAAGAAAACACAGACACACACAGACACCATACTCACCATCCCTACGGTGACGATCGCCACTCCATTCGCCCGCCGTCCGCCTCACCGTCACCTGCGTCCGCCGTCCAGCGATGTCTCTTGCTTCCGGGTCCATGAGAGAGAAAAGGCTGCCTGTGCGCTTGCGCACCGGCAGCCTTTTCATTGGCTGGAGCGCATCACATGGCTTCCAGCAAGCTCAGCCAATCAGGGCTGAGCAAGCTGGAAGCCATGTGATGCGCTCCAGCCAATGAAAAGGCTGCTGGTGCGCATGTGCACCAGCAGCCTTTTCTCTCCCATTCACTCTCAATGAAGACGCCGAAGAGGAAGAAGACCCGGACCGCCCCCCAGCTCTGACGTCACCCGTCACCAGATGTCGCCTGGGAGAAGAGGACCGTGACGACCGTAATAGGTAATGTATACATTCTTTAACTTCCGGGGTGGGGGGTCTGGAGTCGGAAAGTGGGGGAAGGGGGCCAGACCGGGTATTTAACCACATTACAAAGTTATATAACTTTGTAATGTGTGTTAAATAAACCCCAAAAATTTTTCGCCGGAGTTGTCCTTTAATCCTGCAGCGCTGTGTCTAACGGCCGGGGCTTACATTTGTATATGCATTAGGCTGGCACACCCTCTCTGTCCTTCCACCCTCCTCACCTGTAGGAGTGATCCAGGAACATTTAGTGCTGTTTGAGCTTAGCACAGGTGTATTAACGATCCAGCCCTTGTTCAATATACACACAGGTGGGGAATAGGAAGCAATCTGCCTGGATCATTCCTAATGATGAGGAGGGTGGGGAGGAGGGACAGAGAGGGTGTCCCAGCCTAATGCATATACTAATGTAAGCCCCGGCTGTTAGACACAGCGCTGCAAGATTAAAAGTTGTTTTTATGACAATAACTGCATCCCCTGCCGAACGGACCCCAGGACAGATCTTGGATTAAAATCAGCTATCTGAAGGTACAAGTGGTTTGGGGGGTCAGATTGTGGGTACAGAGTCGCTTTAAGGATGGAGCGAGTTTTCATTTTTGCACTTTCGTTTTTTCCTCCTCATGTTTAAAATGCCACTGCGCTTGCATATTTCCCCCTACACACCCTCATGAGCCCTAATTTTTTGCGACACCAATTATAATTTGCAAATACAGACTTAATTTTTCTATAAAATATGCTGAAAAAACAGAAAAAATTATATGTGCAGTGAAATTTGAAAAAAAAGGTGCAATTCCTTTTATTTCGAGGGGTTTTGTATTTACGCCATTCGCCATATGGTGAAAGTGACATGTTATCTATGTTCCTCAAGTCAGTACGATTACAATGATATGTAACTTGTATAACTTTTATATTATTTGACGGCTCTTAAAAAATGTAAACCTTTTAGAAAAAACTAAATGTGTTTAAAATTGCTGTATTCCCATTCTTATAACGCTTTTATTGTTTGGTCTATGGGGCTGTGTGAGGTGTTATTTTTTTATGCCACGATCTGTTCTTTCTTTTGTTACCTTGCTTGTGTATATACTTTTTTTTTTATCACTTTTTATTAATTTTTTTCTGGATTTAATGTAAAAAAAAAAAAAGTGCAATTTTGCACTTTGGCGTTTTTTTTTGCGCTTACGTTGTTTACTGTGTGAGATCAGGAATGTAATCATTTAATAGTTTGGGCGATTACGCACGCGGCGATACCAAATATGTTTATTTATTTATTTTTATTTATAAAATGGGAAAAGGGGGGTGATTAAAACTTTTATTAGGGGAGGGGGTTATTTATTAATAAAAACACTTTATTTTATTTTCACACACAGTACTTAGAAGCCCCTTCTATATAAACAGCACTGATCCCCCTGGGGGACTTCTATATACACCCCTTTGAAGAAGGCGGATAGCCGAAACGTACGTCGGGGTGGGGGCCGCCGGTGGACACTTTATAACACTTTTACCTTGGTAATATACCTTTGTTACTTTGTTGCCACTTTATGTTTACTGCTTGTTTATTATATATAGGGGTGTATTTTTACGGTGTTTACTTCATTTTTGAATATAGTACTATTTTTATTTTTATCTGCATCACACCCTCTGTGGTCCACTTGCTGTACCCCCTGCTTGTATGTTCGTTATCGTTTTGTTCTTAACATCTCTTCAGTCGTGATTTATCGCTGTCTTCCTGCTTCTGTTTTCTCATATGTGTTTTTTAACTAATAAAGATTTTTTCATATTGTGATAATTTTGATGTTCAGTTGTTGCTTCTTTATCGGTTCATTCTATATACACAGAACTGATCTCCCATTGAGATCAATGCTGTGTATATAATAGAGCAATGATGCATCAGATCGGTGCTCTATTATATTGGTCTGCTGCAGACCATCTACATAGATTGCCGAGCCGGGATCAGCATCATTCCGATGCTGAACCCCGGCCGGCTCATTCCAACGGATCTCCCCTCTGCGATCGAATCGCGGGGGTGAGATCCCCCACTAGACACCAGGGAGAGGAGCCACCACCACTATTCTAATGCAGCTGTCAGCTTTGACAGCTGCATTTGAATAGTTAATTACCCGGCCGTGGCGATCAGCCCGCGCCAGCTAATACCCGCGGTCCCTGGCTACACATAGCAACCGGGGACCGCGGGCTGCAGAGAGGGCTCACGCTGGGAGCCCTCTCTGTTCACCCCTAACGGCCGTATGGCGGGTATACCCGTCATGCATCGTTAAGGGGTTAAAACCAGGGGTCTACCCCAGCCTTTGCCCATTCCAGATCGCCATTGGGAACATCTTGCCATGGACGTTACTTCAGCAGGCAACGCCATCATCTGGGTGGTCACTGACTGCTTTTCCAAGATGTCCCATTTTGTGTCTCCCCCTTGTTTGCCCTCCGCTCCTCGTCTTGCAAGTCTTTTTTTCCAACACATCTTAAGGTTGCATAGGCTACCACAACACATTGTTTTCAATAGGGAACCTTTTCAGGTTTCGCGTGCCCTCTGTTCCTATATCCAGGTGAAGCTGGACTTTTCTTTGGCCTACTACCATGAGACCAACAGGCAAGTAGAGAGAGCTAATCAGGTCCTGGGGAATTATTTCCTTCACTTTGTCTCGACTTGCCAGGACACCTGTCAAGTCTTACTGTACAGTTAGTGTAATTACAGGTACACTCACCAATAGTATTAATGTGTAAATCCTTGCTTGATTAAAGTATAAGGTACAAAAAAAAGGATATGCTTAGATAAAAAATACAAGTTTATTTGATATGCGTTTAAAACATATACAATTTGCAATCAGTTATAATTATTTACAGTGAAAATTTCTCCAAACGATATAAAGCCAATGTGAAGGCTACTTGTCAGTATGTCCAGTCGTGCTTAGGAATAATCTGCCAGTTCCACAATTTTCACACCTAAGATGTCCTGACAACTCTTGGCTACCAACGTGTGCCAATGCACAAAAATTCGCCTCCTCTTAGTCCAAGACCATGTTTTATACGCTCTCACATACCGGCTCCCAGTGCTTCCTGGTGTCCCCGGCCGGCACATGTGGGAGAGGGGAAGCACTGGGAGCCGGTATGTGAGAGCGGCAGCCGGGCGGGGAGTCAGCCATCAGTGTAAAGCTGCCGGATCCCGGAAGAAGAAGCAGGAGTAGGGGGGGGGGGAGGGGGCGGGGGGCATGATGGCTCCTGTATGATGAGCGGCTCGCCTGGCGGCAGGCATGTGATAGGGGTAAGCCAGCTACAACTCTCATCACCTGCTCACACTATTAGCAGGTGATGAGAGTTGTAGTTCAGTGTATATAAACCAGTCCAGTGCGGCGGCGGGCAATCGGCGGGCTTACGGGTGATGGAACTCGGCCCTGGTACTATTCCCCCATCATCTGCTCATACTATGAGCAGATGATGGGAGGAATAGTACTGTGTATATGTGGCGGCAGCAGCACCGAGCAGGGAGGGAGGGGGGAGGTAGATGCACCTCTCTCCCTCCCTCCTCAGTGCCCTCCAAACGTACTGGTTAAATACATTTATGGATTACTTTGGGGAGAAAGGACACTTGTTCCCCAAAGTATTCCATAAATGTATTCATTAAAAAACACTGTATATAACACTTACATACACATCCATTGTAATTCCAATGGAGTGTCCAGCAGGGGCGCACTATATATAGAAGTTAATGGTACTCATTGACTTCTAAATATAGTGCGCCCCTGCTGGACACTCCATTGTAATTACACCCCCGGTTTGTGACGTCACTTTTTTTTTAGAGAATCTGAAGTCTCCCTACTACTAAATTAAGGGAAATAGCCATATATGTGCATTTCCCATAATTAATGTACATTAGAAATTTGCCTAACTTTCCGTAAGTAATAACATATAAAAAAATAGTTTTGGCCGGAGTTGTCCTTTAAGGCCAAAACAGGCTGAAGAGGCAAGGGGTTAAAGGGGCGCTCTTTTCAAGCACTATGTATTTCCCTGGAAATGCAAATCTAGTTATTTATTACAATTATTTTTAGTTTACAAAAACTTTTAGTTTTTTTTCTATAACAGATTTGGGGGGATCTTTAGACCCTCCTGATGCCACAATTAGTAATAATGATATATATAGGACATTGGCATCTCGGGCTGGAGGTGGTGGAACCAGTCGGTGAACTATGGGACTGATGTTTGTATATGCTGAACATCATTGTGGCTTTTCAGGACTGATCTCCCAGTGACACCCTGGAATGGTTGCTCTACTCCATAGAGAAGAACCTCAGGGCAGAATTAGGAGAGGATGGAAATAACTACTTACTGTTATGTATAATCAAGAACTTGCAGCACATCCAGAATAGTGAAAAAACTTCTTGTGTTTTATTAGTGCATAAGCAAAAAAATCAAAAGTGACATCTGTGAACAATCATTGTGAAAATACGTGAACCAATGAAAACAAAGTGTGTTACGTCATAGGAGGTGAATAAACAAAATCAGGTTCCTATTCGGAACTGTTATATATAGGTTACACAGTATCTATGTATATAACAATATACAAATCATACAGTATGACCATCAATAGTGCATTTGTACAAAAAGTGTGTTGTAATTAATAGGCGGGGTCCGCTTCCACTCACCACTGCTCCGTAAGAAATGAAAGAAAGAAAGAGTACGCTCCATGTTCAGTCTCCCACGTTGTCTGATGTTTGTAAACAATGTAATCCCGCATGCGCGAGTCCGTAGGTGTGTTCATTCCAGTCAACGTCATAGAGGATCATGTGACTACTCAGAACTGTCAAGTAAGTATTTAGTGGCTCAAAACATCTGCGGTCGTTCAAGATTATGTCACCATCTCTAGCGTCCAGGATTGTTGCTTGTTGGAATGCACACATTGTCAGGGAATACTCGGACAAGTAGTCGCCCTATTAATACCGTACAGACACACAACATATCGCAAGTGCTCAGAATCTCCATCTGAACACCGTCCGGGCTCTATGACAGACAGCTAGGATCGGGTCTCTTGGTATCCGGGGAAAGGAACTCCTTCCAGTGATTGGGGGGAAATCCGGCAGAGGGGCGTGTGTTCCCGCACAGCAGGTTAACTCACCCGTCATAAATCTGCTTGTCTGAACAAGGCCCACACTGTGGACCTCACGACTAGCAGATAGTCGCCCAAACCCCTCCAGTAAAAATCCCTTTCTACCTTGGCCCAGGTCCATACCTTTGCTGTACATACGTATTCCACAGACTAGTTTAAGAGGATATTTACACACCCACAGATGGATCTATAGGAATTTCGTCAGAATACACGTAGGGCAGGAGCAATAGCAAAACAGGAGCGATATAAAAATAACACATCAGAGCAGTGTTTGATAGGAAGCTTTCCTCGCTGGATTCCAAAAAATCTAAAATAAAAGAAAAAGAGAAAGGATATAAGTAACAAAATATACAAAACCACAAAACAAAATGATCTGGAACGAACTGAAGGACAAACCACTGCCTGTCAAAATTTATTTGTACATTTTAGTAGTGATTTTAAATTCCACATTTAAACCCTTAGGTTGCAAAGTGTCAAGCCTATGTATCCACATTAATTCTCATTTTTTTTAACAATGTACTTCGATCACCACCCCTCTTCAAGGGAGGGATGTGATCCAAGATCATAAATCTGAGGTCCTTTTCATGGTGACCCTGATCCAAAAAGTGTTAAGAGACCGGTAGGTCTTCCCTTTTTGTCCTTATAGAGTATCTGTGTTGGTTTAGTCTTGTTCTCATGTCACGGGTCGTTTCTCCAACATATAGAAGTTTACATGGGCACCAGAGTACATATATTACCCAACTTGATGTACATGTAAGGTAAAAATTAATTCTAAAATTTTTTTTTGTAGATGGGTGTGTGAAGGATGTGCCCTTTTCCATGTATGTGCCAGTAACGCATTGTCTGCATGGAAATTTACCTTTATTCTTCACCCTAACAAATTTTTGGCCACTCTTAGTATCTTTTTTAGTTACTTCACTGCTCACTAGTTTGTCCCTCAAGTTTTTACATCTTCTGTAGGACATCAGAGGAGGGATTTGCAATTCCGGTATTGTTTTGAAACTATCTTTGATAATGCCCCAATACTGCCTGATAACACCCGCTATTCTGGGGGAGAGATCACTATATGTGGACACAAATGGTATTCTCACATCAGAATCTCTCACTTTGTATTTAGGATTCTCTTTAAAGGAGAAGTCCGGCCAAAATTAATTTTTGATATGTTGTTACTTATGAAAAGTTATACAAATTTCTAATGTACATTAATTATGGGAAATGCACATATACTGCTATTTCCCTTAATTTAGTAGATCAGGAAGTGTTAGAAATATCTCTGAAGAAGTGACGTCACGACCCAGGGTGTAATTCCTATGGAGTGTCCAGCAGGGGGCGCTCTCTATATAGAAGTCTATGGGACTTTATTGTTTCTATGGGTTTCTATGTAATGTAATGCAATGTTATGTACAGTGTGCTTTATTGAATGAATACATCTATGGAATACTTTGGGGAGCAAGTGTCCTTGCTCCCCAAAGTATTGCATAAATGTATTCATTCAATACATTCAATACACAGTAAGCCTGCCGATCCGCCGCATTTCCGCCGCATTTCCGCCGATCCGCCACACGCTGATCCGCCGCATTCCCGCCGATCCGGACGAGGCTGAAGTTGGTTTCTTATTCGGCCAGTTTCTTATTCGGGGCTGAAGTTGGTTTCTTATTCGGCAGTTTCTTAATCAGAGGATTTTTCTTTTTCCTGTTTTAGCTATTATTCTTACAGAAAATGAATAATATTCATACCCTACCGTAAGTGAGGGGCCCTGAGAGGACTGGTGATAAAAAGGGCAAAAAAGATCCCACGGTTGGCATAAAAATGGGCATGAAAGTAAAACCACAAAATTATTATTTAAAAATAAAATTGACTTTGGGCCACTGATCTCACACTGATAATACACAGAGAGGGATGCCCCGCATCATACCCAAGAGAGTCCAGCCTGGCCCAAAGTGGTTCTGGGTATAAAAACTGGCATCAAAGTGGGCAGATTGGCATTTTTTCCCAATTTGAATAAGTAACAGCTGTTTTCAAAGGGTTAAATGAGTTTGGGCCACTGATCTCACACTGATAATACACAGAGAGGGATGCCCCGCATCATACCCAAGAGAGTCCAGCCTGGCCCAAAGTGGTTCTGGGTATAAAAACTGGCATCAAAGTGGGCACATAGCCATATTTCATGATTTGAAAAAGTAACAGCTATTTTCAAAGGGTTCAGTGAGTTTGGGCCACTGATCTCACACTACGTACACACAGATAGGCATGCCCCGCATTACATCCAAGAGAGTCCAGCCTGGCCCAAAGTGGTTCTGGGTATAAAAACTGGCATCAAAGTGGGCACATAGCCATTTTTCATGATTTGAATAAGTAACAGCTATTTTCAAAGGGTTAAATGAGTTTGGGCCACTGATCTCACACTGATAATACACAGAGAGGGATGCCCCGCATCACACCCAAGAGAGTCCAGCCTGGCCCAAAGTGGTTCTGGGTATAAAAACTGGCATCAAAGTGGGCAGATTGGCATTTTTTCCCAATTTGAATAAGTAACAGCTGTTTTCAAAGGGTTAAATGAGTTTGGGCCACTGATCTCACACTGATAATACACAGAGAGGGATGCCCCGCATCATACCCAAGAGAGTCCAGCCTGGCCCAAAGTGGTTCTGGGTATAAAAAACTGGCATCAAAGTGGGCACATAGCCATTTTTCATGATTTGAATAAGTAACAGCTATTTTCAAAGGGTTAAATGAGTTTGGGCCACTGATCTCACACTGATAATACACAGAGAGGGATCCCCCGCATCACATCCAAGAGAGTCCAGCCTGGCCCAAAGTGGTTCTGGGTATAAAAACTGGCATCAAAGTGGGCAGATTGGCATTTTTTCCTAATTTGAATAAGTAACAGCTGTTTTCAAAGGGTTAAATGAGTTTGGGCCACGGATCTCACACTGATAATACACAGAGAGGGATCCGCCGCATCATACCCAAGAGAGTCCAGCCTGGCCCAAAGTGGTTCTGGGTATAAAAACTGGCATCAAAGTGGGCACATAGCCATATTTCATGATTTGAATAAGTAACAGCTATTTTCAAAGGGTTCAGTGAGTTTGGGCCACTGATCTCACACTACGTACACACAGATAGGCATGCCCCGCATTACATCCACGAGAGTCCAGCCTGGCCCAAAGTGGTTCTGGGTATAAAAACTGGCATCAAAGTTGGCAGATTGGCATTTTTCCCAATTTGAATAAGTAACAGCTGTTTTCAAAGGGTTAAATGAGTTTGGGCAACTGATCTCACATTGATATTACACAGAGAGGGATGCCCAGCATCACATCCAAGAGAGTCCAGCCTGGCCCAAAGTGGTTCTGGGTATAAAAACTGGCATCAAAGTGGGCAGATTGGCATTTTTTCCTAATTTGAATAAGTAACAGCTGTTTTCAAAGGGTTAAATGAGTTTGGGCCACTGATCTCACACTACATACACACAGATAGGCATGCCCCGCATCACATCCAAGAGAGTCCAGCCTGGCCCAAAGTGGTTCTGGGTGTAAAAACTGGCATCAAAGTGGGCACATAGCCATTTTTCATGATTTGAATAAGTAACAGCTATTTTCAAAGGGTTAAATGCGTTTGGGCCACTGATCTCACCCTGATAATACACAGAGAGGGATGCCCAGCATCACATCCAAGAGAGTCCAGCCTGGCCCAAAGTGGTTCTGGGTATAAAAACTGGCATCAAAGTGGGCACATAGCCATTTTTCATGATTTGAATAAGTAACAGCTGTTTTCAAAGGGTTAAATGAGTTTGGGCCACTGATCTCACACTGATAATACACAGAGAGGGATGCCCCGCATCATACCCAAGAGAGTCCAGCCTGGCCCAAAGTGGTTCTGGGTATAAAAACTGGCATCAAAGTGGGCACAGAGCCTCTTTTCATGATTTGAATAAGTAACAGCTATTTTCAAAGGGTTAAATGAGTTTGGGCCACTGATCTTACACTACGTACACACAGATAGGGATGCCCCGCATCAGATCCAAGAGAGTCCAGCCTGGCCCAAAGTGGTTCTGGGTATAAAAACTGGAATCAAAGTGGGCAGATGGGCATTTTTGTCCTATTTTGAATAAGTAACAGGTGTTTTCAAAGGGTTAAATGAGTTTGGGCCACTGATCTCACACTGATAATACACAGAGAGGGATGCCCCACATCACATGCAAGAGAGTCCAGCCTGGCCCAAAGTGGTTCTGGGTATAAAAACTGGCATCAAAGTGGGCAGATGGGCATTTTTTCCTAATTTGAATAAGTAACAGCTGTTTTCAAAGGGTTAAATGAGTTTGGGCCACTGATCTCACACTGATAATACACAGAGAGGGATGCCCCGCATCATACCCAAGAGAGTCCAGCCTGGCCCAAAGTGGTTCTGGGTATAAAAACTGGCATCAAAGTGGGCACAGAGCCTCTTTTCATGATTTGAATAAGTAACAGCTATTTTCAAAGGGTTAAATGAGTTTGGGCCACTGATCTCACACTACGTACACACAGATAGGCATGCCCCGCATCACATCCAAGAGAGTCCAGCCTGGCCCAAAGTGGTTCTGGGTATAAAAACTGGCATCAAAGTGGGCACATAGCCATTTTTCATGATTTGAATAAGTAACAGCTGTTTTCAAAGGGTTAAATGAGTTTGGGCCACTGATCTCACACTGATTATACACAGAGAGGGATGCCCCGCATCACATCCAAGAGAGTCCAGCCTGGCCCAAAGTGGTTCTGGGTATAAAAACTGGCATCAAAGTGGGCACATAGCCATTTTTCATGATTTGAATAAGTAACAGCTATTTTCAAAGGGTTCAGTGAGTTTGGGCCACTGATCTCACACTGATAATACACAGAGTGGGATCCCCCCCATCACATCCAAGAGAGTCCAGCCTGGCCCAAAGTGGTTCTGGGTATTTTGTGAATAAATGTTTAGCGCCGCACTATCCCTTTAAGCAAACAGGGCTAAAGTACTCAGGAGGCATTTGTCAGCATAACAGGATCCCAGAATTAGCCGTCCCATCTCGTCTTATTAAACATTTCTCGGCTAACCCTGAATACATTTCTATAGTAACAATACCTGCAGCAATGTTTTCTGCTGACAGGTCTGCTTTAGGCTATGTTAGGCCTCATTCACACATCCATAGTTCAGCCAGTGAATACGGACCTGTAATGGTGGACCGCACTATGAATGTGCAGTAACAGTGCTACGCAGTTTACGGAGCACTATGTAGAAGACAATGATTCGTGCCGCAAATGCAAGTCCGCACTATAATCTATCCTTTATTTTTTTGTAGCGCGGGACGTGGACCTGAACACTTGTACAGATGTGTGAACAGGGCCATTGAAATATATTTGTCCTATGTGTTGCCTGCAATGTCAGGGTCCCCTTGTAGCCATATAGGTCCCCTTTGTAGCCAGTAAGACCGCCCTTGTAGCCAGCAGAACCTGATTACGGGAGCATTGATGTCCCTGTACCCAGTGGGATTAGCAGATGCATGCTGCAATACTAATGATCGCACTGCGCACGTGTAGGAAGGCCGTTCTGGGTACGAGAGATGGCTTTGCCCCCAAGTGCTGACGTCACCATACCCAAGAAGATGATAGGAAGTAGGACATCACTGTAAGAAAGGTTGCATCATGTGACTGGACCAGCAATCTCCGAGTAAAGCCAACAAGGAATTTATAAGTTCTTTAGTTAAGGGTTAATTTTCGTTCTTTTTTTTTTCAATTTTTCCAGGATAACCCTTTAGGCTATGTTTAAACAAAGTAAAAATAAGGGCAAATAATGACCATTATTAAAGGGGAACTGTCAGCCAGTTAGATTAATCTAAACTGCTGATAGCTCCTTATTGCACCAAAAACACCATGGATAAAGGTGTGTTTTACCTTAATCCTCATTACCGTTTCAGTAAAGTTTGGCATTTGCTCCAAAGTCTGGTAAGGAGCCACAGGGCATCCCTCTCTGTGTATTATCAGTGTGACATCAGTGGCCCAAACTCATTTAACCCTTTGAAAATAGCTGTTCCTTATTCAAATCAGGAAAAAATTCAAATCTGCCAACTTTGATGCCAGTTTTTAAACCCAGAACCAGTTTGGGCCAGGCTGGACTCTCTTGGGTATGATGCGGGGCATCCCTCTCTGTGTATTATCAGTGTGAGATCAGTGGCCCAAACTCATTTAACCCTTTGAAAACACCTGTTACTTATTCAAAATAGGACAAAAATGCCCATCTGCCCACTTTGATGCCAGTTTTTATACCCAGAACCACTTTGGGCCAGGCTGGACTCTCTTGGATGTGATGCGGGGCATCCCTCTCTGTGTAATATCAGTGTGAGATCAGTGGCCCAAACTCATTTAACCCTTTGAAAACAGCTGTTACTTATTCAAATTAGGAAAAAATGCCAATCTGCCCACTTTGATGCCAGTTTTTATACCCAGAACCACTTTGGGCCAGGCTGGACTCTCTTGGATGTGATGCGGGGCATCCCTCTCTGTGTAATATCAGTGTGAGATCAGTGGCCCAAACTCATTTAACCCTTTGAAAACACCTGTTACTTATTCAAAATAGGACAAAAATGCCCATCTGCCCACTTTGATGCCAGTTTTTATACCCAGAACCACTTTGGGCCAGGCTGGACTCTCTTGGATCTGATGCGGGGCATGCCTATCTGTGTGTACGTAGTGTAAGATCAGTGGCCCAAACTCATTTAACCCTTTGAAAACAGCTGTTACTTATTCAAATCATGAAAAATGGCTATGTGCCCACTTTGATGCCAGTTTTTATACCCAGAACCACTTTGGGCCAGGCTGGACTCTGTTGGATGTGATGCGGGGGATCCCTCTCTGTGTATTATCAGTGTGAGATCAGTGGCCCAAACTCATTTAACCCTTTGAAAACAGCTGTTACTTATTCAAATTAGGAAAAAATGCCCATCTGCCCACTTTGATGCCAGTTTTTATACCCAGAACCACTTTGGGCCAGGCTGGACTCTCTTGCATGTGATGTGGGGCATCCCTCTCTGTGTATTATCAGTGTGAGATCAGTGGCCCAAACTCATTTAACCCTTTGAAAACACCTGTTACTTATTCAAAATAGGACAAAAATGCCCATCTGCCCACTTTGATTCCAGTTTTTATACCCAGAACCACTTTGGGCCAGGCTGGACTCTCTTGGATCTGATGCGGGGCATCCCTATCTGTGTGTACGTAGTGTAAGATCAGTGGCCCAAACTCATTTAACCCTTTGAAAATAGCTGTTACTTATTCAAATCATGAAAAGAGGCTCTGTGCCCACTTTGATGCCAGTTTTTATACCCAGAACCACTTTGGGCCAGGCTGGACTCTCTTGGGTATGATGCGGGGCATCCCTCTCTGTGTATTATCAGTGTGAGATCAGTGGCCCAAACTCATTTAACCCTTTGAAAACAGCTGTTACTTATTCAAATCATGAAAAATGGCTATGTGCCCACTTTGATGCCAGTTTTTATACCCAGAACCACTTTGGGCCAGGCTGGACTCTCTTGGATGTGATGCTGGGCATCCCTCTCTGTGTATTATCAGGGTGAGATCAGTGGCCCAAACGCATTTAACCCTTTGAAAATAGCTGTTACTTATTCAAATCATGAAAAATGGCTATGTGCCCACTTTGATGCCAGTTTTTATACCCAGAACCACTTTGGGCCAGGCTGGACTCTCTTGGATGTGATGCGGGGCATGCCTATCTGTGTGTATGTAGTGTGAGATCAGTGGCCCAAACTCATTTAACCCTTTGAAAACAGCTGTTACTTATTCAAATTAGGAAAAAATGCCAATCTGCCCACTTTGATGCCAGTTTTTATACCCAGAACCACTTTGGGCCAGGCTGGACTCTCTTGGATGTGATGCTGGGCATCCCTCTCTGTGTAATATCAATGTGAGATCAGTTGCCCAAACTCATTTAACCCTTTGAAAACAGCTGTTACTTATTCAAATTGGGAAAAATGCCAATCTGCCAACTTTGATGCCAGTTTTTATACCCAGAACCACTTTGGGCCAGGCTGGACTCTCGTGGATGTAATGCGGGGCATGCCTATCTGTGTGTACGTAGTGTGAGATCAGTGGCCCAAACTCACTGAACCCTTTGAAAATAGCTGTTACTTATTCAAATCATGAAATATGGCTATGTGCCCACTTTGATGCCAGTTTTTATACCCAGAACCACTTTGGGCCAGGCTGGACTCTCTTGGGTATGATGCGGGGCATCCCTCTCTGTGTATTATCAGTGTGAGATCAGTGGCCCAAACTCATTTAACCCTTTGAAAACAGCTGTTACTTATTCAAATTGGGAAAAAATGCCAATCTGCCCACTTTGATGCCAGTTTTTATACCCAGAACCACTTTGGGCCAGGCTGGACTCTCTTGGATGTAATGCGGGGCATGCCTATCTGTGTGTACGTAGTGTGAGATCAGTGGCCCAAACTCATTTAACCCTTTGAAAATAGCTGTTACTTATTCAAATCATGAAAAATTGCTCTGTGCCCACTTTGATGCCAGTTTTTATACCCAGAACCACTTTGGGCCAGGCTGGACTCTCTTGGGTATGATGCGGGGCATCCCTCTCTGTGTATTATCAGTGTGAGATCAGTGGCCCAAACTCATTTAACCCTTTGAAAACAGCTGTTACTTATTCAAATTAGGAAAAAATGCCAATCTGCCCACTTTGATGCCAGTTTTTATACCAAAAACCACTTTGGGCCAGGCTGGACTCTCTTGGATGTGATGCGGGGCATCCCTCTCTGTGCAATATCAATGTGAGATCCGTGGCCCAAACTCATTTAACCCTTTGAAAACAGCTGTTACTTATTCAAATTAGGAAAAAATGCCAATCTGCCCACTTTGATGCCAGTTTTTATACACAGAACCACTTTGGGCCAGGCTGGAGTCTCTTGGATGTGATGCCGGGCATCCCTCTCTGTGTATTATCAGTGTGAGATCAGTGGCCCAAACTCATTTAACCCTTTGAAAATAGCTGTTACTTATTCAAATCATGAAAAATGGCTATGTGCCCACTTTGATGCCAGTTTTTATACCCAGAACCACTTTGGGCCAGGCTGGACTCTCTTGGATGTGATGCGGGGCATCCCTCTCTGTGTATTATCAGTGTGAGATCAGTGGCCCAAACTCATTTAACCCTTTGAAAACAGCTGTTACTTATTCAAATTAGGAAAAAATGCCAATCTGCCCACTTTGATGCCAGTTTTTATACCCAGAACCACTTTGGGCCAGGCTGGACTCTCTTGGGTATGATGCAGGGCATCCCTCTCTGTGTATTATCAGTGTGAGATCAGTGGCCCAAAGTCAATTTTATTTTTAAATAATAATTTTGTGGTTTTACTTTCATGCCCATTTTTATGCCAACCGTGGGATCTTTTTTGCCATTTTTATCACCAGTCCTCTCAGGGCCCCTCACTTACGGTAGGGTATGAATATTATTCATTTTCTGTAAGAATAATAGCTAAAACAGGAAAAAGAAAAATCCTCTGAATAAGAAACTGCCGAATAAGAAACCAACTTCAGTCCCGAATAAGAAACTGGCCGAATAAGAAACCAACTTCAGCCTCGTCCGATCCGGACCATATACATTGAACTACAGCTCCCATCATCTGCTTCTAGTATGAACAGGTGATGGGAGCTGTAGTTGGGTAATGGATATGACATGCCGCCGGGCGCAGGGGGGAGCCGCTCAGTACACAGGAGCGCTCCCCCCTCCTCCTTCCGTGATAACTTCCGCCTATAGCACTGCTGAGTCCCTGCCTGGCCGCCGCTCTCCGCTCTCCCCCCCCATACATACCGGCTCCCGATGCATCCTGGTGTCCGCGCTGATGCCGGGAGCCGGTATATGTGAGCGGAGAGCGGCGGCCAGGCAGGGAGTCAGCATTGGTATAGGCGGAAGTTATCACGGAAGGAGGAGGAGGAGGGGGGAGCGCTCCTGTGTACTGAGCGGCTCCCCCCTGCGCCCGGCGGCATGTCATATCCATTACCCAACTACAGCTCCCATCACCTGTTCATACTAGAAGCAGATGATGGGAGCTGTAGTTCAATGTATATGGTCCGGATCGGCGGGAATGCGGCGGATCAGCGTGTGGCGGATCGGCGGGAATGCGGCGGAAATTCGGCGGATCGGCGGGCTTACTGTGTATTGAATGTATTGAATGAATACATTTATGCAATACTTTGGGGAGCAAGGACACTTGCTCCCCAAAGTATTCCATAGATGTATTCATTCAATAAAGCACTGTACACTACATTACATTACATTACATAGAAACCCATAGAAACAATAAAGTCCCATAGACTTCTATATAGAGAGCGCCCCCTGCTGGACACTCCATAGGAATTACACCCTGGGTCGTGACGTCACTTCTTCAGAGATATTTCTAACACTTCCTGATCTACTAAATTAAGGGAAATAGCTCTATATGTGCATTTCCCATAATTAATGTTTATTAGAAATTTGTATAACTTTTCATAAGTAACAACATATCAAAAATTAATTTTGGCCGGACTTCTCCTTTAAGTGTTTTTTCTTTGTGTTCCCTTAGGAGTCTCCGAGGGTACCCCCTGTTCACAAACTCATTGGTCATAGTGTCAAGAGCTTTTTCCAGCTTAGCAGGAGAATCTGTGATTCTACGTGCCCTCAGCATCTGGCTGAAAGGTAAGCTGCGTAACATGGGTCTGGGGTGGCAGCTATCAAAACGTAAGCATAGGTTGGCATCGGTAGGTTTTCTAAAAATCTCCGTACATATCTGATTGTCAATTATTGAAACACTAACATCCAAAAAGTTAATCACCTCCCTCGAGAATGTTAGCGTAAATTGTATGTTCGGTTCAATACTGTTCAGAAAATTATGGAACTCTGTCAGTTGCTGTGTGTCAGCTGTCCACAAAAGAAAAATATCATCTATGAATCTCCACCACCCCAGCACATGGCTGAAGTGGTGGGATCCATAGATATGTGTGTCCTCCATATTGGCTATGAATGCATTAGCAACTACTTGACAGAGTATTCCCTGACAATGTATGCATTCCAACAAGCAACAATCCTGGACACTAGAGATGGTGACATAATCTTGAACGATCGCAGATGTTTTGAGCCACTAAATACTTACTTGACAGTTCTGAGTAGTCACATGATCCTCTATGACGTTGACTGGAATGAACACACCTACGAACTCGCGCATGCGGGATTACATTGTTTACAAACATCAGACAACGTGGGAGACTGAACATGGAGCGTACTCTTTCCTTCATTTCTTACGGAGCAGTGGTGAGTGGAAGCGGACCCCGCCTATTAATTACAACACACTTTTTGTACAAATGCACTATTGATGGTCATACTGTATGATTTGTATATTGTTATATACATAGATACTGTGTAGCCTATATATAACAGTTCCGAATAGGAACCTGATTTTGTTTATTCACCTCCTATGACGTAACACACTTTGTTTTCATTGGTTCACGTATTTTCACAATGATTGTTCACAGATGTCACTTGTTAAATTAATTGTATAAAAGGATATGAGTCACTGAATTTTATGCTTGAGAAAGGTCTCGTGATGAGACAGAAATGTTGCTGATTTTTTTGCCTATGCACTAATAAAACACAAGAAGTTGTTTCACTATTCTGGATGTGCTGCAAGTTCTTAATTATATAATCCTATATAAGGCCCAAATAGTGCGGTCTATGCGCACCCAAAACTGTCCAACATAAAAACCAAAAGAAAAAATTACGAATGCAAGACCAATGTATATATAAGTACTTATCTTTTATTGGAATATCAAAAAGAAATTATTTCAATTAAAAATACATAACAGGGGGGCTGGAGCTAATACAAATCCCGATGAAAGCGGTGGATTAACTAGGTTCTTATACATAAGGTACTATATCACAAAGTAAATAACAGTAAAATGGGGAACCTATATATACACATATATACTGGGCACTGGGTTGGTGCTGCATACAATAAATGAATAAATCTCACAGTGAGTACACAGAAAGAAACACCATCCACAAATAATACATATTACCCATACATGTCCTTAGTATACGAGTCCACCTCACCATACACCCGACGCGCGTTTCGCGTGTTGCTTTATCGCGTGTTGCTTCACCCTCGATAAAGCAACACCCAGTGCCCAGTATATATGTGTATATATAGGTTCCCCATTTTACTGTTATTTACTTTGTGATATAGTACCTTATGTATAAGAACCTAGTTAATCCACCGCTTTCATGGGGATTTGTATTAAGTTCTTGATTATATTTGAAGAGGAGACGGGATCCACTCTCCATTGCTGGCACTCCGAACATTGTTCCTGAGAGTGCACTCCACCCTGCTATTTACTTAATGTTATGGCCTCCCCCGTCCTTTCGGGTGGGACTCTCTACCACCAAATCTGAGAAGGAAAATACAGACATTAAACACCCATCCCACAGAGTATAAAAACACTCCATATCCCCCACAACAGAGAGAGGCAGGAGCGGGCCGCTATTTAAACTTGTGGCCGCGCTCCTGCTCCTCTCAGCTCCCTTTAAGAGCGACCTGGGTCCCTTTAAGATAGAAATGGGTCCATTTAAGAGCGAACTGGGTCCCTTTAAGTGCGACCTGGGTCCTTTTAAGAGCGACTTGTGTCCCTTTAAGAGTGACTTGGTTCCCTTTAAGAGCGACCTGGGTCCCTTTAAGAGCCACTTAGGTCCCTTTAAGAGCGACTTGGGTCCCTTTAAGAGCGAAATGGATCCCTTTAAGAGTGACCTGGGTCCCTTTAAGAGCCACCTGGGTCCCTTTAAGTAGGATTTGGGTCCCTTTAAGAGCGACCTGGGTCCCTTTAAGAGTGACTTGTATCCCTTTAAGAGCGACTTGTATCCCTTTAAGAGCGACTTGGGTCCCTTTAAGAGCGACTTGGGTCCCTTTAAGAGTGAAATGGGTCCCTTTAAGAGCGACCCTGGTCCCTTTAAACCATGACAGCGGCATCTAACGGGTTCCGGTCGGCGCCGTGGGTCACTTACGTGATCGCGATGTCCCGTGGCGCCGTCTGGTCCTTCGATGTCTCCATGGTGATCCCGGGGTCCTAATGAAGGCCCCCGGGGTCACTATGGAGATGCCTCATGCTGACAGGGGTGGCTGTGGCTATTGTCTGTCAGCATGAGGCATGATACAATACATTTCAGTACATCAGGTACTGCAATGTATTGTATCAGTGATCTAAGTGACTACAGTAATGTACACTAGTGTAAAAGTAAAAAAAAGTGAAAAAAAAGTGCACCAAACACAACACAGCCCTCCCTCAGCCCCCCCACTAATAAAGATGCATTACATTCCCTATACCCAATAAAACGTGACATAAAAGTGATCACAAACACAAATCCTATACATATTTGGTATCGTTACGTCCGTAACGACCCAATCTATAAAACTATATCAATAATTGTACCGCACAACATAAAAAAATAAAAAATAATAAAAAAACAGTACCAGAATAGCTGTATTTTATCAATCCACTTTAGAAAATACGTCATAAAAGAGATCAAAAAGTCATATACATATAAAACTTGGTATCAGCAGAAACTACAGATCTTCCCGCAAAAAATAAGCCCCAAACCAGCTCTGTCGCGCAAAAGATAAGAACGCTATGGATCATACAATGCGGCGACAGTTTTTGTGGGTTTTTGCTAGGAAGATAGTTTCTATTGCGCCAAAGTGATAATAGTTAAAAAAAAACTATACAAATGTGGTATCGTCGTAACCGTAGTGACCCAGAGAATACATGTATTATGTTATTAGTGACCGCCGATACGGATTTTTACGGAGATCACTAATGGGCTCTATTCTGCTGCCATCAGCTCTTTATGGCGATGGTGCAGAATAGTGCAGCGGCGCTGGTAATGCCCGCAGCCCCCTCCTCTCAGCTATTGGAGGTCGCTGAGAAGTCAGGGCAGAGTGTGGGCTCAGTCCCGGCCAGTTCACCCGTAACGACCACCGGTAACGGGCATTGCCAGGGCAGCTGAACGCTTTCATCTCTTCTCACAGTGAATCCACGGTGAGAGGAGATGAGAACATGTCCCCCCCGTCCCCAGAATTAACCCTAGTGACCTGGTCACTGACCCTCCCCTCCCTGGGCGGCCATCTGATCCAAGATGGCCGCAGCCATCACTGTGAACAGACTCTGTTGACAGTGATGGAATTTCTAAAAATGATCAAAGCTCCATTCTCTCCACCACCAGAGGTGGCGGAGAGCATGGGGCAATGATCGGGGACCACCCGGTGTGGTCCCAGTACAAGCGATCAACGGTATATACCGCTGATCGCTTGTTCCAAATGGTGCCGGCACTTTTTTACCCGTCACCAAAGTCAAGTGCCCTGGATTACCCGTAACCACCCTGGATTACCTGTAACCACCCTAGATTACCCGTAACCACCCCAGATTACCCGTAACCACCCCAGATTACCTGTAACCACCCCAGATTACCTGTATCCACCTCACATTGCCCATCACCACCTCAGATTGCCCATCACCACCCCAGATTGGCCGTCACCTCCCCAGATTGCCTGTAACCACCCAGATTGCCCGTAACCCCCCAGCCTGCCCGTAACCCCCCAGATTGCCCGTAACCATCCCAGACAGCCCGTAACCATCGCAGACAGCCCGTAACCATCGCAGATAGCCCGTAACCATCGCAGACAGCCCGTAACCACCACAGATTGCCCGTAACCACCACAGATTGCCACAGACTGCCCGTAGCTACCCCAAATTGCCTGTCACCACCCCAGATTGCTCGCAACCTCCCTAGATTGCCCGTCACCTCCCCAGATTGCCCGTCGCCTCCCCAGATTGCCCGTCGTCACCCCAGATTACCCGTCGCCACCCCAGATTGCCCGTTGCCACCCCAGATTGCCCGTTGCCACCCCAGATTGCTCGTCACCACCCCCAGATTGCCAAGTCAAGTGCCCTGGATTACCCGTAACCACCCTGGATTACCTGTAACCACCCTAGATTACCCGTAACCACCCCAGATTACCTGTAACCACCCCAGATTACCTGTATCCACCTCACATTGCCCATCACCACCTCAGATTGCCCATCACCACCCCAGATTGGCCGTTACCTCCCCAGATTGCCTGTAACCACCCAGATTGCCCGTAACCCCCCAGACTGCCCGTAACCCCCCAGATTGCCCGTAACCCCCCAGATTGCCCGTAACCATTCCAGACAGCCCGTAACCATCACAGACAGCCTGTAACCATCGCAGACAGCCCGTAACCACCACAGATTGCCCGTAACCACCACAGATTGCCCGTAACCACCACAGATTGCCACAGACTGCCCATAGCTACCCCAAATTGCCTGTCACCACCCCAGATTGCTCGCAACCTCCCTAGATTGCCCGTCACCTCCCCAGATTGCCCGTCACCTCCCCAGATTGCCCGTCGCCTCCCCAGATTGCCCGTCGCCACCCCAGATTGCCCGTCGTCACCCCAGATTGCCGGTCGCCACCCCAGATTGTCCGTTGACACCCCAGATTGCCCGTTGACACCCCAGATTGCTCGTCACCACCCCCAGATTGCCCATCACCACCCCACATAGCCAGTGAACACCCCCAGATAGCCAGTAAACACCCCCAGATTTCCCGTAACCACCCCATATAGCCAGTAAACACCCCCAGATTGCCCGTAACCACCCCAGATTGCCCCTAACCACCCCAGATTGCCTGTAACCACCCCAGATTGCCCGTAACCACCCCAGATTGCCTGTAACCACCCCAGATTGCCCGTAACTACCCCAGATTGGCACAGACTGCTTGTAACCACCCCAGATTGCCCATAACCACACCAGATTGCCTGTCGCAACCTCAGATAGCCAGTAAACACCCCGAGATTGTCCATTACCACCCCAGATAGCCAGTAAACACTCACATATTGCCTGTAACTAAAATGACACTCCTTCCCTTCTGAGCCCTGCTGTGTGCCCATACAGTGGTTTATGCCCACATATGGGGTACCATTGTACTCAGGAGAACCTCCGTTACAATTGTTGGGGTGCTTTTTCTCCCCTGTTCCTAGTGAATTTGAAAAATTTCAAACTAAACAAACATGTTATTGGAAAAGTTAAATTTTTTTCTTTTTTACTGTCTAGTTTTGAATACTTTCCTCCAATACCTGTGGGGTCAAAATGCTCACCACACCCCAAAATAAATTCTTTGAGGGGAGCACTTTCCTAAATGGGGTGACTTTTGGGGGGGTTCTGTTCTGCAGACATTACAGGGGCACTGCAAACGCACCTGGCGCTCAGAAACTTCTTCAGCAAAATCATGCACTGAAAATGCTAATTGGCGCTCCCTTCCTTCTGAGGCCTGCTGTGTGCCCATACAGTGGTTTACGCCCACATATGGGGTACCGTTCTACTCTGCGTTATGTACCTGCGTTACATATATTGGGGTGAGTTTTCTCCCCTCTTCCTTGTGAAATTGAGAAATTTCAAACTAAATGAACATATTATTGGAAAAATTAAATTTTTTCATTTTTACCGTCTTCTTTTAACCCTTAGACGACCCAGGGCGTATAGTTACGCCATGGAAGTCTGTCCCCAGACGACCTAGGGCGTAACTGTACGCCCTGGGTGTTTCTTCCGCTATGAAGCGTGCTCCGGAGCGGAGCGCGCTTCATAGCAGGTGGGGGCCGGCTGCAATCAGCAGCCGGGACCTCACCGGTAATGACACGCTGCAGCGATCGCGCTGCCGCGTGTCATTAACTCCTTAAACGCCGCGATCGCGGCGCGACCGCGGCATTTAAGTGTAAGTGACAGGGGGAGTCCCCTGTCACTTACCGATCGGGACCCCCGCAGTGTGACTGCGGGGGTCCCGATCGGTAAAACGGACTGCCGGAGGTCTCTCACCTGCCTCCGTGCGGTCCGATCGGCGATCTGCTACTCTAAGCCTGCACAGGCAGGCTCAATGAGCAGATCGCCGATAACACTGATCAATGCTATGCCTATGGCATAGCATTCATCAGTGTAGAAATCAAACTAGTGTATGTACAAGTCCCCCAAAGGGACTTCAAATGTGTAAAAAAGAAACAGTTAAAAACACTAACACACTACCCCAAAACCCCTCCCCCAATAAAAGTTGAAATCACCCCCCTTTCCCATTATATAAATAAAACATATAAAAATAAATAAATAGATAAACATATAATATACCGTAGCGTGCGTAATTGTCCGATCTATTAAAATATAACAAGCGTCATTGCGAACGGTAAACGGCGTACACGAAAAGAGGGAAAAAAGTGCGCGGATTACCGATTTTATGTTACATTATATATATAAAAAAATTAATAAAAAGTGATCAAAACGTCCGATCTTCACAAATATGGTATTAATAAAAACTAGAGATCATGGCGGAAAAAATGACACCCGATACAGCCCCGTAGGTGAAAAAATAAAACCGTTATAAGCGTCACAATAGGCCCATTTTATTTATAATTAATTGCCAAAAAAAAGGATTTCATTTAAAAAAAATATATAACATTAGAGAATTTGCGTAAACCTGCATATGGTTGTGTTCAGACTGACCTATAGAGTAATGGTATCATGTCGCTTTTACCATATAGTGCATTACGTAGACACAGGAACCCCCCAAACCTTACCATATTGCATTCTTTTTTACGATTTCACCTATTTATATCTTCATAAATAATATATTTGGGGTTCCATCATACATGTTATGGTAAAATGAATGACGCCATTACACAGTACAACTATTCCTGTAACAAATAAGCCCTTACATGGCCTGTAGATAGAAAACTGAGAGTGCTAGAGCTCTTAGAAGGGGAGGAGGGAAAAACGGAAACACTAAGATCAAAATTTGCGCGGTCCACTGGGTCATTTTGGGCCTGGTCTTCAAAGGGTTAAATACTTTCCTCTAATACCTGTGGGGTCAAAATGCTCACCACACCCCAATATGAATTCTTTGAGGGGTGTACTTTCTTTTGGGGGGGGTTCTATTCTGCTGACACTACAGGGGCTCTGCAAACGCACCTGGCGCTCAGAAACTTTTTCAGAAAAATCATGCACGGAAAATGCTAATTGGCGCTCCCTTACTTCTGAGCCCTGCTGTGTGCCCATACAGTGGTTTATGCCCACGTATGGGGTACCGTTCTACTCAGGGAAACCTGTGTTACATATATTGGGGTGCTTTTTTTCCCCTGTTCCTCGTGAAATTGAGAAATTTCTAACTAAACAAACATATTATTGGAAAAATTCTATTTTTTCATTTTTACTGTCTTCTTTTGAATATTTTCCTCTAATACCTGTGGGGTCAAAATGGTCACCACACCCCAAGATGTATTCTTTGAGGGGTGCACTTTCGAAAATGGGGTGACTTTTGTGGGGATTTTATTCTGCTGACACTATAGGGGCTCTGCAAACGCACCTGGCGCTCAGAAACTTCTTCAGCAACATCTGAACTGGAAATGCTAATTGGCGATCCTTCCCTTCTGAGCCCCCCTGTGTGCCCATCAAATCTGCTGCAGATCCTGTAGGTGTGAACGCACCTTTAAGGTGTCTAGTTTCCAAAATGGGGTCACTTATGGGGGTTTACAATATACAAGCCTCCTAAATCAACTTAAAAAAAGAACTGGACCCTAAAAAAAAATCAGTTTTGGAAATTTTATGAAAATTTCATAATTTGCTGATACATTTCTAAGCCCCGTAACACCCTAAAAAAGTGAAATATGTTTATGAAATGAAGCCAGAATAAAGAGGACATATTGATAATGTGACTTACTAACTAATTTATGTGATACGACTTTCTTTTTTTAGAAGCAAAGAATTTCAAAGTTTGTAAAGTGCAAATTTTTAAAATTTTTCATGATATTTTGATGTTTTTCACAAAAAACACACAAGACAGTGACCAAATTTTGCCACTAACATAAAGTACCATATGTTAGGAAAAAACAATCTCAGAATCGCTAGCATACGTTAAAGCATCATTGAGCTATAAGCGCATAAAGTGAGATAGGTCAGATTTTGAAAAAGGAGCCTGGTCATTAAGGTCCAAATAGGCTTGGTCCCTAAGGGGTTAAAGGGATCCAAGTCGCTCTTAAAGGGACCGAGGTCGCTCTTAAAGGGACCTAGGTCGCTCTTAAAGCGACTGGACCCAGGTCGCTCTTAAAGGGACGGGACCCAGGTCGCTCTTAAAGGGACGGGACCCAATTTGCTCTTACTGGGATGAGACCCAAGTCGCTCTTAAAGGGACGGGACCCAAGTCGCTCTTAAAGGGACGGGACCCAGGTCGCTCTTAAAGGGACGGGACCAAGTCGCTCTTAAAAGGACCCATATCGTTCTTTAAGGGACGGGACCCATGTCGCTCTTAAAGGGACGGGACCCAAGATGCTTTTAAAGGTACGGGACCCAAGTCGCTTTAAAAGGGACCCAAGTTGCTCTTAAAGGGACGGGACTTAAGTTGCTCTTAAAGGGACGGGACCCAAGAAGCTTTTAAAGGGACGGGACCCAAGTTGCTTTTAAAGGGACGGGACCCAAGTCGCTCTTAAAGGGACGGGACCCAAGTTGCTTTTAAAGGGACGGGACCCAAGTTGCTCTTGAAGGGACGGGACCCAAGACACTTTTAAAGGGACGCAAGTCGCTCTTAAAGGTATGGGACCCAAGTCGCTCTGAAAGGGACGGGACTCATGTCGCTCTTAAAGAGAAGGGACCCATGTCGCACTTAAAGGGAAGGGACCCATGTCGCTCTTAAAGGGGCGGGACCCAAGTCGCTCTTAAAGGGACCCTTGTCGCTCTTAAAGGGATGGGACCCATGTCGCTCTTAAAGGGATGGGACCCAAGTCGCTCTTAAAGGGACCCAAGTCGCTCTTAAAGGGACCCATGACACTCTTAAAGGGACGGGACCCATGTCGCTCTTAAAGGGACAGGACCCAAGTCGCTCTTAAAGGGACGGGACCCAAGTCGCTTTTTTAAAGGGCCCATGTCGCTCTTAAAGGGACGGGACCCATGTCGCTTTTAAAGGGACCCATGTCGCTCTTAAAGGGTTGGGACCCATGTCGCTCTTAAAAGGACGGGACCCTTGTCGCTTTTAAAGGGACCCATGTCGCTCTTAAAGGGTTGGGACCCATGTCGCTCTTAAAGGGACGGGACCCAAGTCACTCTTAAAGGGACAGGACCAAAGTTGCTCTTAAAGGGACAGGACCCAAGACACTTTTAAAGGGATCAACCTCTCAGAAAAAAAGCATATGCACAAAAAATGGTAGCACATCACGAAAATCTTTATTGTAACACTGACATAGATACAAAAATACCACATAAATATATGAATGTACAGGCTTTTAAAGGGATGGCACCCAGGGTTAAAGTTTCTCTTAAAGGGAAGTCACTGTTAAAGGGGCGCTCTTTTCAAGCACTATGTATTTCCCTGGAAATGCAAATCTAGTTATTTATTACAATTATTCTTTTAGGGTTTTTTTTATAACAGATTTGGGGGGATCTTTAGATCAGGGGCGTAGCTAGGATTTAAGGGGCCCCATAGCAAGGAAAAGCTGTAAGGGCCCCCCTCCCCTACGCACAACACGAAGCACAGCATATAGGAGGCTCTTATCAACCACCTACCCTGCCTACCCTGTCTCTATCGCAGGTCTTCCCAGCAGGTTATCTAAGCACAACAGGCAGCAGGTCATAGATGGAGGATGTGAGCTGCTCCTCTGAGACACCATCCCAGGGCGGGGTAGGGAAGGAAAAGATTATATTGTATATTGTAGTTAGCCCCCCAATAGTTTTTAATCCTCTCATTAGTGCCCAATATGGTAGCTAACGCCTTCCTGTACTGCTCCATATAGTAGTTACTCCCCCAATAGTGCCCCATATAGTTGTAAGGCCCCCCATAGTGTCTCATATGGTAGCCAATCCCCGCCATAGCACTCAATACGGTAGCCAATCCCCCCAATAGTGCCCCATACAGTATCCAATCCCCCCAATAGGGCCCCAGATAGTATCCAATCCCCCCAATAGTGCCCCATATAGTATCCAATCCCCCAATAGTGCCCCATATAGTATGCAATCCACCCATATAGTGCCCATATAGTATCCAATTCCCCCAATAGTGCCCTATATAGTGTCCAGTCCCCCCAATAGTGCCCCATATAGTATCCAATCCCCTCCAATAGTGCCCCATATGGTATGCAATCGCCCATATAATATCCAATACCCCCAATAGTGCCCATATAGTATGCAATCCGCCCATATAGTGCCCATATCCAATCCCCTCCAATAGTGCCCCATATAGTATGCAATCCGCCCATAGAGTGTCCATAAAGTATCCAATCCCCCCAATAGTGCCCATATAGTATGCAATCCACCCATATAGTGCCCATATAGTATCCAATCCCCTCCAATAGTGCCCCATATAGTATGCAATCCGCCCATATAGTGCCCATATAGTATCCAATCCCCTCCAATAGTGCCCCATATAGTATGCAATCCACCCATATAGTATGCAACCCCCCCAATAGTGCCCCATATAGTATCCAATGCCCCAAGTAGTGCCCTATATAGTACCCCAGTAGTGTCACATATAGCATTAAATCCCCCCAATAGGTCCCCATATAGCATCCAATGCAACCACCAGTGACACCCGCCCATCTCCCACAGCAGAAAAAGAAAATGAAAAACAGTAAGTCACCTGTCCCCGGTCCCAGCAGCTCCTCTCCCGGCATGTCGCCCTGTCACAATCTGGGGGGGGGGGGAGGTATCGGCGGATCGGCCTGTCACAGGAGGGGGGGGGGAACTTTGGACGTGCCGGCGGATCACCCTGTCACAGTGCACAGTACCGCGGGGGGGGGGGGGGGGGGGTTGATGCACTTTGATCGCACTGTGACAGTTCGGGGGTGCTAGCACACTCAGCACTCACCATTAGGACACTTGTTTTCCTGCACCCCCGGGCCCCATAGCGACTGCATACCCTGCCCCAATGGTAGCTACGCCAGTGCTTTAGACCCTCCTGATGCCACAATTAGTAATAATGATATATATAGGACATTGGCATCTCTGGCTGGAGGTGGTGGAACCAGTCGGTGAACTATGGGACTGATGTTTGTATATGCTGAACATCATTGTGGCTTTTCAGGACTGATCTCCCAGTGACACCCTGGAATGGTTTCCTTACTCCATAGAGAAGAACCTCAGGGCAGAATTAGGAGAGGATGGAAATAACTACTTACTGTTATGTATAATCAAGAACTTGCAGCACATCCAGAATAGTGAAAAAACTTCTTGTGTTTTATTAGTGCATAAGCAAAAAAATCAAAAGTGACATCTGTGAACAATCATTGTGAAAATACGTGAACCAATGAAAACAAAGTGTGTTACGTCATAGGAGGTGAATAAACAAAATCAGGTTCCTATTCGGAACTGTTATATATATGCTACACAGTATCTATGTATATAACAACAAAAAACAGAAACAGGATCCGCGGAAACACTTGTCCGATGCACAGTCCCCAGGGGGCTCGACTCATTTCCCCAATCTCAATAGTGGAAGCAGGTAGAGGACAGCATCATATTCCAATTAAAACGACTTTATTGTGCCAGTCTGCATAACAATGCAACGTTTCAGCTCTTGGACCAGAGCCTTTCTCAAGCTTGAGAAAGGCTCTGGTCCAAGAGCTGAAACGTTGCATTGTTATGCAGACTGGCACAATAAAGTCGTTTTAATTGGAATATGATGCTGTCCTCTACCTGCTTCTACTATGTATATAACAATATACAAATCATACAGTATGACCATCAATAGTGCATTTGTACAAAAAGTGTGTTGTAATTAATAAGCGGGGTCCGCTTCCACTCATCCCATAGGATTCCCCACTTCTTTACAAGGTGTCCCCCCGCAGCTGAGAGGAGCAGGAGCGCGGCGGCAAGTTTAAATAGCCGCCCGCTCCTGCCTCTGAATTCGGGGACGCCGTGTAAAGAAGCCGGCTCCCTGCACTGTCCTGTCTCTCCCCACATCCCCCCCCGCACGCTGGCCAGGAGCGCTTCCTATACACTCACCCAGCCGGTACACTTCTAATAGCCTGCGGCGTGCCCGTGCTGTTGCGCCTGCAGCCCCGCTCACCAGCTTCTTAACTTCTTCCTCCAGTGGGCAACAGCACGGACGCGCCGCAGGCTATAGAAGTGTACCGGCTGGGTGAGTGTATAGGAAGCGCTGCGGGCCGGCGGGGGGGATGTGGGGTGAGACAGGACAGTGCAGGGAGCCAGCTTCTTTACACGGCGTCCCCACAGTGAGAGGCAGTTATCCCTCTGGTTTTGTTCGGATACCGAGCAATGTTCAAGTACTGAGCAAAACATCAGGGGGAAATTTAGTTTGAATACCGAATTGTGCGAACACTGAGGTGTTTGGGAACCGGGGTTTTACTGTATATATGTATATATCAGGGTTTCCTGTAATCCTGGATTGGTATACAGTAATATTTCCTCTCCATTTAGTATAAAAACCTCCCCCCTGTATGAAGCCATTACCTGATGATGTCCCTGAGACCTTCTCTCCTCCAAAGCTCCCAGGATACAGCCAGGTATGGTGGGTAAATATAGAGGGAGGTCTGACATGTGACTAGGTGCAGGCTGTATATAGTGTGGCCCCGTTCACACTGAGCAAGAACGTTGTAATTCCTCCGTGCTCAGTGTGCTGCTTTCAGTGAAGGAGAGGGCGCGCGCTACTCTGCTGCCGCCCCTCTCCGCTCAAAGAAGTGACATGTCATTTCTCCGAGCGGAGAGCGGCGGCAGCGTACGCGCGCATGCCCTCTCCTTCACTCACAGTGAGACTCTGAGCACGGCGGGATTCGGCGGCGCAGAGCTCTGCCGCGGAATTCCGACGTTCTTGCTCAGTGTGAACGGGGCCTTTAGGTGTATTTCTGTGACTGAATCTGCTGGGTGTTTATATAAATGTAGGGGGGAGATTTATCAAAAATTGACACCTTTTTTTGGAGTGGAAAAGTCGCAAAATTTTGAGCAACCGCATAGCTGCGCAAACTTTTGCGACTTATCCCCAACATAGACTGATCATGCCTACTTCAGCTTACGCTGAAAGTAGCCATGATTTATCTAAAATAGTCGCACATGTCGCAAACTCACCCCACATGATTTATCTAAAATAGTCGCACATGACTCCCAGGGACCTAGGCCCCCGGGAGTCAGACTGTTCTGGCACTGCATCTGCACCAGCAAGGAAGGGGGTTAAGCGCCCCCTTCCTTGCTGGGGCAGATGCAGTGCTCTTTCCATGAGGGGGGGGGGGTGAATGGTAGGGGCGGGGCTTGGCATACCGGGACTACTAGCGGACTCTGGATGATAAAGCAGCAGCAGGTAACCCCCAGCCATCACTCCCATCATCCCCCCCCATAGAGAGCTCACTGCATCTGCCCCAGCAAGGAGGGGGGCACTTAACCCCCTTCCTTGCTGGTGCCGGTGCAGTGCCAGAACAGTCTGGTCCCCAGGGGGTTAAGTCCCTGGGAGCCAGACTGTAATGGTGTGTTTACACACAAAGATTTATCTGACAGATTTTGGATGCCAAAGCCAGAAATGGATTTAAAAAGGGGAGAAATCTCAGTCTTTCCTTTATGACCTGTTCAATGTTTATAGTCTGCTCCTGGTTTTGGCTTCCAAAATCTGTCAGATAAATCTGTCTGTGTAAACACACCATAACTCCCATGCCCATGCTGGAGGTCACCCAGCTTTCCCAGGATCCTGTAAGGGTTACCTTACAGGATGCTGGGAAAGCTGGGTAACCTCCAGCATGGGTATGGGAGTTACAGTCTGGCTCCCAGGGACTTAACCCCTTACTTACTGTTTGTTTTTGCTTGTGTTTCTTCTTTTTGTTTTTCAGAAACCAGTATGCAGAGGATTATGTCAGATTCTTTGGACTACATCGATGACCGGCGGACTTTACTGTACAATAAAATGGTCAACGAGGGGTGTGGGGGTGTTTTTATTTGAATAATTTTTTTTTTTTTTTAGGTGTGTTGTGTTTCTTTTATTACTTTACAGACCTAGTACTGGATGCTGTCTGATAGACGGAATCCATTACTAAGTCGGGGCTTAGTGGTAGCCGGTTTAAAATGGCTAACACTAACCCCCCCATTATTATCCCAGTATCCAATGCCACCAGGGGTACTGGGAAGAGCCGGGTGCCAGTGGTCCCGGAGCGTGAACATTGGCGATCCTGGACCGGGCGGCAGCAGGCTGGTAATATTTAGGCTGGGGAGGGCCTAAACCAATGGCTCTTCCCCCCCTGGTGTTACCAGGCTGCTGTTGCTTGGTTTTTAACCCAGCTGGTTATGAAAATAGGGGGGAACCCTATGCGTTTTTTTAAAATATTTATTTATTTAAAAAAAAAAAAAAAAACTTCATAGGGTTCCCCCTCCTTTCCATAACAAGCCGGGTTAAAAACCAAGCAACAGCAGCCTGGTAACACCAGGGTGGGAAGGGCCATTGGTTTAGGCCCTCCCCAGCCTAATATTATCAGCCTGCTGCCGTCCAGTCCAGGAGCGCCAATTTTCACACTCTGGGACCACTGGCACCCGGCTCTTCCCAGTACCCCTGGTGGCATTGGGTACTGGGGTAATAATGGGGGGGGGGGTTGTTGTTAGCCATTTTATACCGGCTAACACTAGGTCCCAACTTAGTAATGGATTCCGTCTATCAGACAGCTTCCACCACTAAGGGCCACATGTATCATCCGGCGAACGGATGATTTTTGGCGGAAAGTGCCGATTTGCGTATTATTTTATACGCAAATGGCCGATTTGCGAATAAAATAATCGCAAATCGGCACTTTCCGCCGAGTACGCCAGGGGGCGGAAAGGGGGCGGAAAGGGGGCGGAAAGTAGGCGGGAAGTGGGCGGAACGGAGGGCGCGGACTCAGAGTCCGCGCGATTTATCATCCGTTCCGCCCAAATGTACGCCGAAAACCTACTCCAGTCCTCAGCTGGCGTAGGTTTTCGGCGGTGCGCACCGGCGCGCACAGGATTTATGTACAGGCAGTCCGCCTCTACATAAATCCCCGTACCGCCGGAGCTGCGGGGGCATTTTTAAGTCCGGCGTAAAAAACGCCGGACTTAATAAATGCCTCCCTCAGTCTGTAAAGTAATGAGAGAAAACATCACACACCTAAAAAAAATTTTTTTTATTCAAATAAAAACACCCCCACACCCCTCGTTGAACATTTTATTGTACATTAAAGGGGTAGTGCGGCGCTAAGAAATTATTCACAGAATAACACACATTACAAAGTTATACAACTTTGTAATGTATGTTATGTCTGTGAATCGCCCCCTTCCCGTGTCCCACCACCCCCACCCGTGTAACCGGAAGTGTTGGTGCATTATACATTACCTGATCCGTGTCGCACATGTCCCCCATCTTGTGCCAAGACGTCATCTTCGGGAGGCCGGCCGAATCGCTGCCGCCATCCCTGATGCCGGCCCCCCTCTGCCGCGTCATAACTGTGCTCAGCCGCTCAGGCTTATCCCTGATAGTAAATTGCACTTTAAATAGTCTATTCTTGTCAAAGAAGAAATAGACCACTTCTAGAAAAATCCCCTGTTGATAAATCTCCCCCATAGTGTGTGGGGGTGTAGTTGCCAACAGTCCCGGTTTTGACAGGGCAGTCCCGGCAAATTAATTTACCAGTATGTCCCGGTCGCGCCCCCCCCCCTGTATGGGCCCCCAAAGCAAACCATAAGTAAATTAAAGTACAGCTGTCAGTATTGGCTGGAGGCTGTATGTTCCACCACCAGCCACTAGATGCCGCTCTCTCCTCCAGCTACAGGGCCTGGCAGGGACGCCACTCCTGCCCCACAAGAGCCTGAATGAGGAAGATGGCTGTGAGCTGCTGTGAGCCAGGTAAGATGATAACATAAGATAAGCTGTGACTGGTATACACAGCTCTGATTACTAGTCTCTCACACCAATGTATATAGCTATATACCTCCTTCAGCATCATCACCCTCATGTGGGCTCCTCAGTATACCACCAGTTTCACAGCACTGTATTATACTGGTGGTATAATGAGGAGCCCACATGAGGGGATTATATACCAGTCACACCACACTGTATTATACTGGTATACTGAGGGGCCCACATGAGGGGATTATATACCAGTATATACCAGTCACACCACACTGTATTATACTGGTGGTATACTGAGGGGCCAACATGAGGGGCATGATGTTCAAGGAGATACAGCTCCAGTCTGCCCCAGTCAGCCCCAGTATTTCCCAGTGTGCCCAAGTTTCCCCTAGTCTGCTCCAGTCACCTTCAGTCTGCTCCAGTCACCCACATGTATTTCTGTGACTGAATCTGGTGCGTGTATATAGATATCCTCTTAAAGGACAAGTGCCATGAAAAACTTTTTCCAGTAATTGAAGCAGATTACAAAGTTATATAACTCTATAATATGCTTCAATCACCTATCTGCCTCCCTTCCCTGTTTTTCATGGCACTTGTCCTTTAAGGACACATGACGTACCAGTACGTCATGTGTCCGCAAGAGGTGCCCAGAGCGGGGCCACGCTCTGAACCGCTGCAATCCCAGGTGCCGTGTGTAGCCCGGGGTCGCGGCTATTAGCGGGCACGGTCTGATCGCCGTGCCCACTAATTAAGTAATCGGAGGCAGCTGTCAAAGTTGACAGCTGCATCCGATCACTTGCATGCAGCCGTCCCTGGTGTTTAGTGGCGGAGATCGCCCCGGAGGAGCGATCCCCGTGTCTATTACCTGCCGGGGTCTTCTCCGAGATGGGGCTGACCCCGGCTCGGCACTTGGTTGTTTTCGGCTGCAGCAGCCGAAAGCAATCAAGTGTCTATCTAATCGATCTATGCTGTATAACTATATACAGCATAGATCAATGAGAGATCTGAGTGCATATACTAGAAGTCCCCCAGGGGGGCCTCTAGTATATGTGTAAAAAAAAAAAAAGTGTTATAAAAATCCCCCGAAAAGTGCAAAATTGCGCATTTCATCAAATCCAGAAAAAATGTAATAAAAAGCGATCAAGAAGTCGTATATGCGCAATCAAGGTACCGATAGAAAGTAAACATCATGGCGCAAAAAATGACACCTCACACAGCCCCATAGACCAAAGGATAAAAGCGCTATAAGCCTGGGAATAGAGCGATTTTAAGGAACGTATATTTATAATGTAGGGGTGCAGGGTGTATGTATACATGTATTAATGTGACTGAATGTGCTGTGTGTATAGATATGGTATGGGGGGTGCAGGTTGAATATACATGTATTTGTGTGACTGATTCTGCTGTGTGTATATAGATATATTGTGGAGGTGCAGCAGGGTGTATATACATTTATATTTATGTGACTGAATCTGCTGTGGATATATAGATATAGAGTGGGGGTGCGGGGGATATATATATATATATATATATATATATATATATTAGTGTGTGTGTGTGTTTATTTGTGTAAATGAATCTGCTGTACATGTGAATAAATTAGAGAGAGAGAGATTCAGACTATGTCTGCATGAGGGGGATACTTTTTACTGGGATGTGGGGCTAAAATCCAGAGGAAATACCTATGGGAGGATACTACCTTACTACTACTGGGGGATACTACCTCACTACTACTGCACAGAGATGCCTAAGTACTACATGGAGGCACAGAAGGTGCATAACTACTATATTCTAAAAGGAAAATAGGCAGAAGGTGGCGCCTAATGTGATCTCGCTAATGTAACCGGAAATGTGAAGGAACATAATATTCTCACCTTTAAAAAGAGAAGTCCGGGGTCTTTTTTCCCCAAAAAAGAGTCAGGGGTGAAGTGGCTGAAAATAACAACATGCACCTACCTCCCCAGCTCCAGTGCTGGGCTCCGCTGTCTCCTACTGCGGCTCCTGATCCCCCGGCTGCTTCCTGGTCTGAGCAGAGGACAGCCGCCCCTGCACTGGAGTCGGGGAGGTAGATGCATGTTATGTTCCTCCTCCCCTGCTCTTTTGGAAAAAATGTTTGATACCAGACTTCTCCTGTAAACCCCCTGAGTTTTGTGTGTATCACCCCAATGACAGGGGTACAGATGGTCTGGCTATGGTGTCCTCTTTCTGATGGACAATCCAGCTGAATAGAACAAGGGCTGCTATCAAATGACCAGAGTACCGTATTTTCCGGCTTATAAGATGACTTTTTAACCCTGAAAAATCTTCTCAGAAGTCGGGGGTCGTCTTATATGCTGGGTATGGTCTCCATATTCCGTGGGGGGTGCTCAAACGGCAGCATCCCCACAGTATGCGGCGACCACTATAAAAAGTGTCTTCTGTCATGTTTGTGGCGCAGGCAGTATGATGCAGAGACTCTACCTGTGCTGAAGGCCCCCAAAGCTCTCCCGGCAGCCGAGCATCTCATTGGAGAAGCTCAGAGATGCTCAGCTGCCGGGAAACCTTTGGGGACCTCCGGCGCAGACAGTGCACCACACTTCCTGCACTGGGAATATGACAGGAGACGCTCTGCTGACAGTAACAGGTAAATAGATTTTTTCTTTTTTTTTTTTTTTCAACTTTAGTTAACCCCTGCCTGACCGCAGCAGGGCTCCAGCTAGTAAACCCTGCTGCAGTAAGGCAGGGGTTAACATTTTGTGGCATATAAGAGGAACCCCTTAAAATGTTCTTAAAGCGACTCTGTACCCACAATCTGACCGCCCCCCCCCCCCCCAAACCACTTGTACCTTCGGATAGCTGCTTTTAATCCAAGATCTGTCCTGGGGTCCATTCGGCAGGTGATGCAGTTATTGACCTAAAAAAATACTTTTAAACTTGTAGCCCTGTGTCAAACTGCCGTGGCCTAGAGTGTCTGTGCCCTAACCTTGCACCACCCCTCTGTACCTCCTCCCCACCCTCTTCATCATTAGGAATGTTCCAGGCAGATTGCCTCCTATTCCCCACCTGTGGAAGCCCGACACATGGGCTGGATCATTAAGGACCTGCGCAATGTTCAGCATGGAGAAAATGTTTCAGTGGCAATCCTAATGATGAAGAGGGTGGGGAGGAGGGACGGAGGGGTGGTGCAAAGTTAGGGCACAGATACTCCCGTTTGGCACGGGCTTCAAGTTTAAAAGTATTTTTTTAGGACAATAACTGCATCACCTGGCGAACGGACCACAGGACAGATCTTGGATTAAAAGCAGCTATCCGAAGGTACAAGTGGTTTGGGAGGGTCAGATTGTAGGTACAGAGTCGCTTTAAAAGTCAGGGGTCGTCTTATACGCCGGAAAATGCGGTACTTAGAATCTTAGAATGCAGAGAAAATGTGTTTCTGGAGACTAGCTCCCATTCTCAGTGGTCATGGACTATAGGTTCCTAAAATGCATCTTTTCTCTGCATTCTAATATATATAATATATATTTGATCTTGGGACATTCTTGTTGGGCAGCGCTGACTCCCGGGGAGGACCTCCTATTTTTGTTTAATATTCTCTTTCCTATAAGTACTATATGGGAGCACAGAGGACGCCTATACTGTATGAGCGAGAAGTCTAAAATGTTTCTCTTGCAGATTCTGTGGAGACAAGCTGTAACCAGGAGAAGTCTTCATGATGGCCAAGGCAAGATGGAGAAGAAAAGGAAAAGTGACCGACTCTGATCAGAGAAGACGCCCCTGTGAGTCACTGGAAGTAATTGCACTGTAATCGTGTATATGGTGTGCAGAGTCTGTGTACAGCTGGTATTTTCCTCCATATGGGTCAGTGTAATGGGGGGATACTGGTCTTTATATACTGGATGTTATTTAGTAATGGTATGGTGGTATTAGTTACTACCTGGTGGTAAAGGTGTGATAAAATATAGTGGTGTTTATTTACACCAGTGTGAATAAACTCCACTAGATTTTTTCACATACTTCATCCTGCACATTACTTGTATACAAACTAGGGTCCGGCTTGGTGAGGAGTATACTAATATATGTTCCATGTGGTCCTGTTCTTCTGATATATACGTTCTTGAAGTTGTGACAAAAATATTTGTTTCATATTTGGTACTATTGGTCTTGTTTACTTATTTGCTCTATTCCCTATTAGTGCTTTTCTGGGGTCACACATCCTGAGTCCCCACAGAACTATGTATTTTGATCTCCCACAAAGCCTCCAGTGTACACATAGGATCCTCCAACTACAACAGCTGCAGACACTACAACTCCTAGCATTTACTGACAGCACACAGTCCTCAGGATATGATGGGAGTTGTAGTACATCTGAACGGACAATCGATAATTGATGATGATGTAAAGGGATTTATTGATGGATCTTCAGGGCTGATGATTTTGACAAACTGCAGCCACCAGAAGCCTCTATGCACATCTCCATATTGCACCCTAGGTATCCCCAGGGGACACATGGTGGGGATAGCTTGTTGTAGACCAGGGGTGTCAAACTCAAACACACAGTGGGCCAAAATAAAAAAATTGGACAAAGTCGCGAGCCAACCTTGATAATTATTGAAGCGCGAATTTGGCGGTCTTGGCACTGTCAGAGTAGCGTGCGGTGTTCCTGACACTGAGTGGTGTGCGTCTCCCAGTGCTGTGCACTATTATAAATGACATGATAAATTGCTATGATATGATTAAACCCAAACCTATGTAATAGACACCCCCACCCCCCCAATATTGCTTCATGTAGTAGCCAACCCAACCAAAATTGCCCCACAAATTAGCCAGCCCCTCCCAATAGTGCCTTAAAGGGAACCTGTCACCCTCCATGCCGGGGTGAAGGCTGCCCGACCCCCCGCTAGAGCCCTGGATACTTACCCTCGGGCAGCTCTCACCCCGGCACAGGGGGGTGACAGGTTCCTTTTATTAGTAACCAGCCCCCCAAGTGTCCCATATAGTAGCCATCCCTCCCCTGTAGTATCATATAGTAACCATCCCTCCCCAATAGTATTATATAGTAACCATCCCTCCCCAATAGTATCATATAGTAACCATCCCTCCCCAATAGTATCATATAGTAACCATCCCTCCCCAATAGTATCACAGTAACCAGCCCTCCCCCATAGTCTCATATAGTAGCCAGCCCCCCTAGTAGTCTCATTTAGTAGCCAGCCCTCCCCAGTAGTCTCATTTAGTAGCCAGCCCTCCCCAGTAGTCTCATTTAGTAGCCAGCCCTCTCCAGTAGTCTGATATAGTAGCCAGCCCTCCCAATAGTCTCTTATATAGTAGCCTGCCCTCCCCTGTAGTCTCATATAGTAGCCATCCCTCCCTAGTAGGCTAATATAGTAGCCAGCCCTCCCAATAGTCTCTTATATAGTAGCCAGCCCTCCATCATAGTCTCTTATATAATAACCAGCGCTCCCCATAGTCTCTTATATAGTAGCCAGCCCTCCCCATAGTCTCTTATATAGTAACCAGCCCTCCCCATAGTCTCTTATATAGTAACCAGCCTTCCCCTATAGTCTAATTTAGTAGCCAGCCCTCCCCCAGATTTGGCCTGCGGGCCAGAGTTTGACATGACTGTTGTAGACGAATATGTGGTTTCTGTAAGAAAGTTTATGTTCTTGTATTCCTGGAAAAAAAAACCTTTAATGCAGGTATCACACCAACATAATCCCAAATATGTGAAGAAAAACAAATGCCCATAAGTCATTATAGATGTTATAAAAGTTTATTGATCAGATGTTATTAGTGCATATTTAATGATGCAAAATATCCGTGGTGGCGTGTCAGCGGCATGTTGAGCACCAGAGCCATGGAGCCTTCTTAAAACGTGATTTTAGACGCATTTTTCTCTCCATGCTGTTTCTCCTTTCCTGCCGCCTCTTCTCCAGCCGGTACATAACTCTTTTATACCTCATGTCCTGCTCTCTCCTTTCATCCACTTCGCTCATTTTGGTCTTCTTTAACCATGAGCGAAGTTTCTTGAACTTTTGAGCCTTTAATTTTTTTTTCATTTTGGGCGAGATGGTCAGTGCCTCCTTTGTCTTCTTTATGGCAGAAATGAATTCCTTTTTTTTCTGCTCCATTATAACAATCACGGCCTCCAGGGGGACGTTATTTGATTGGCAGTTGGTTCCTCCATGCTGTAATGTTAATTCCATGGCTGCTGCCTCCTCTCTGGGGCTTTCTGTTTTCTCACTTTGAAGTTCATCCTTATCCGCCATGGTCTTTGGAATATCTGTAATGTAAAAGGGAAACCACATATTATTGCTGTAACCAGGACTTGAGAGACTGTACAATAGATTTATGGGTTTGGTTTTTAAAGGGGGCACTTATCCATCAGGGGCACTTATTGCAAATCCACAGGATATATCATAAATGCTCCCTAGATGCAGCTCCCACTTCTGGGATTTCCATCTATTTTAGATCAAAAGCTCCCCAATGTGACTCAATAGGAGTTATACAACTTATTGGGATTGGCATCCCTACCAACTAAAACAGCCACAAATAAGCCAGAGGGTGCCAGGGAGTCCTTAATCTAAATATAGATGCCAGTGCCAGGGGTGGGTTCCTTTAAGATATAGTAATTATTACCTGGCCTGTGGATGACAACTTCTTCTAAATAAACCGGGTTCGGTCTGCGACGTCTCCATCGTCTGCGGCAATACCAATATATGGCGCTGTAAAACATATTAAAATCTTTTAGACAAACAGATGTAAATGACAGTTTTCTATGGTCAGAACCGAGAGACAGAACTTACCAGGATATGAATACAATCACTGCCAAGACCAGGCCGACTATAATCCCAACACTGCGTCTGCCTAATAATAAACACAAACAGTGATTAATATATTATTATGATGTTTGTATATGATGAACATCATTGTGGAGGATGGAAATAACTACTTACTGATATGCCCGCCCCCGTCCTGTGGGATGGCACTCTCTATCACCAAATCTAAGAAGGAAAGTACAGACATTAAGTACATTTTCCCAGCTGCAACACCCCCATTCCGATATATATATATATATATATATATATATATATATATATATATATATAATCTATATCAGGGTTTCCTGTAATCCTTGATTGATAAACAGTAATATTTAATCTCCATTACCTGATGATGAGACCTCATCTCCACCAAAGCAAAAGCTGCAAAGCACCAATATCTCCAATACTCTAAGCACCTCCATCCTCGCTGAGCCCTAACACTCAACTGACTCCAGTGCAGCCCGGACACACAAAGCACTTGGTGATCTATTGTGATGTCATAGATAATACCACCTGTGTGGCAGTGATGATGTCATAGATAATACCACCTGTGTGGCAGTTAGGGAGTGTCATATATACAATGTGTGTAGGGAGGAGATTACTGTATAGTTTACATGAATCAGATGGATATTCCAGGTTTAGACATCTTTGTACCAAACAGACCAAGTACCACGAGTTCCTGCCTAGCCCAAAAGCAAAACCAGAACACTACACCTCTGTGCTTCACTCTGCTCTTATGTACATGGTGACTATGCTGGGAATTGTAGTAGCTCAGTTCATTTATTTACAGGATATCTTGGGACTTGCAGTGCTTAGTTGTTGTAGTGTGCACTTTATTCTCTTCTATGTTATGCTGGGACTTGTAGTGTTTTGTTGCAGTGTACAGTGTGCAGAGTCTGTGAGGAATGAAAGGTGGAATCTGATTGGTTGCTAGGGGCAACTGAGCCAGTTTCACTTTACACCATGGTTGATAAATCTCTCTCTATAATTTCTATAATTATATTTTTTTTATATGGATAATCCCTTTAAAAAATAAATAAAGTCAACCTTGATAAAAAATAAAGTCAACCTTGAAAGCCAACCTTGATAATTATTGAAGCGCGAATTTGGCGGTCTTGGCACTGTCAGAGTAGCATGCGGTGTTCCTGACACTGAGTGGTGTGCGTCTCCCAGTGCTGTGCACTATTATAAATGACATGATAAATTGCTATGATATGATTAAACCCAAACCTATGTAATAGACACCCCCACCCCCCTAATAGTGCTTCATGTAGTAGCCAACCCAACCAAAATTGCCCCACAAATTAGCCAGCCCCTCCCAATAGTGCCTTAAAGGGAACCTGTCACCCTCCATGCCGGGGTGAAGGCTGCCGACCCCCCGCTAGAGCCCTGGATACTTACCCTCGGGCAGCTCTCACCCCGGCACAGGGGGGTGACAGGTTCCTTTTATTAGTAACCAGCCCCCCAAGCAGGACCGCCGATAGGGCAGTACAACTGGTACTGCCGTATGGGGTCCGGACCCTAAGAGACATGGGGTTGGGGGGTCCGCCGGCCGCCACCCCCCGTCCGCTACGCTAGGGGGGCCCGCAAGGCCCCCCTTGCCACCTGTTTTTGAGCATCCCGAGAACCTGCGGCCGCGCAGCTTCTCGGGATGCACTGATCGCTTTGATGTTCCGCCCGCACATTGAGCAGGCGGAACATTAAAGTGATCAGAATACAGGAGCAGGACCTGTCAGCGTCCTCCTCCTGTATTCTCTCCCATAGGCTGCCGGCACTTCATACCAGCAGCCTATGGGAGGCCGGGACGTGACCTCTCCGGCAGGCGTGATTATGTGACGTCATCACGCCTGCCGGAAGTCCCGTCCCTGCGGCTCGCAAGATGGACCCGAAGAGGAGGAGGAAGAGCTGCTGCCTGCACAGCGCGGATTAGGTGAGTAGGATGTTTGGTTTTTTAGGGGCACCTCTGGGGGCATTATTAGTTCATGGGGGGCACCTCTGGGGGCATTATTAGTGTATGGGGGCTCCTCTGGGGGCATTATTAGTATATGGGGGCACCTCTGGGGGCATTATTAGTATATGAGGGCACCTCTGCGGGCATTATTAGTATATGGGGGCACCTCTGGGGCATTATTAGTGTATGGGGGCACCTCTGGGGGCATTATTAGTTCATGGGGGCACCTCTGGGGGCATTATTAGTATATGGAGGCACCTCTAGGGGCATTATTAGCTCATGGGGGCACCTCTGGGGGCATTTTTAGTATATGGGGGCACCTCTGGGGGCATTATTAGTTCATGGGGGCATCTCTGGGGGCATTATTAGTGTATGGGGGTACCTCTAGGGTAGGGCTGGGCGGTATACCGCAAAAATACCGATACCGTCTCTGGCGTCGGTTAACCGACCTCAACTTGGCCAGGACGGTATCTGCGGTATCTTTGTATTTTTATCTCCTGGTCTGAGCTGTCCGACCTGTCAGAGCGCCTCCTCCCCGCTCCAGTCCCGGCTTGTCAGTACCTTCCCCCTGTCAGAGCGTCCCCCAACACACACACGTGCGGCCCGGCGTGAGCGCTGCACGTTATGTGCAGGGACACCGGTATCAGAGCGGGAGGTGGAGGAGGAGCAGCAGTGGTGAGAGTGTCTGAGTGCCCCATCTTCCTGCACCCGGCCCGTACAAGCGCCCCCCGCCCGTTACCAATGCGCCTGCACCCGTCCCAGTATCCCCTCCCGGTCCTGTCCTGTAAAACGCCCCCCCCCCCCCCGGACCAGTCCCGTCCCAGTCCCGTCCGAGCGCACCCCCCCGCATCAGTCCCCTCCTGTCCGAGCGCGCCCCCCGCATCAGTCCCCTCCTGTCCGAGCGCCCCCCCCCCCCCCGCATCAGTCCCATACGAGCGATCTCACACCACACACACATGACCGGCGAGCGCTGCACCTGTTCTGTGTGTGCAGGGACACAGGCAGGATATGGAGGAGCAGCATTTGGGAGGCTGCCGTACTGTAGTTCCATCAGCATCAATAACAGTACAGTGCTGCAGCTTAGGAGGAATGAATGGGCTGCAGCACACAGCAATGTCTCCTATAAGTTATGTGTGTGGCATCCTGCCTGCTGCAGCCCATTCATTCCTCCTAAGCTGCAGCACTGTACTTCCCATACCCTCATCCCTATGCGCCCCTTATATAGTAATAAAGCCCTAATCGTCCCCCCAATAGTCATACACCCCTATCCACCATCTATCCCTATGTGCCCCCTATATAGTCATACACCCCTATGTGCCCCTATATAGTCATACACCCCTATCCACCATCCATCCCTATGTGCCCCCTATATAGTCATACACCCCTATCCACTATCCATAACTATGTGCCCCCTATATAGTCATACACCCCTATCAGCCCCCGTATAGTCATACACCCCTATCCACCATCCATCCCTATGTGCCCCCTATATAGTCATACACCCCTATCCACTATCCATAACTATGTGCCCCCTAAATAGTCATACACCCCTATCAGCCCCCGTATAGTCATACACCCCTATCCGCCCCCCCGTATAGCAATACACCCCTTTCAGCCCCCCGTATAGTCATACACCCCTATCCGCCCCCGTATAGTAATACACTGCTATCAGCCCCCCGTATAGACACACACTGCTATCAGCCCCCCGTATAGTCATACACCCCTATAAGCCCCCAGTTTAGTCATATACTGCTATCAGCCCCCCCTGTATAGACTTACACTGCTATCAGCCCCCCGTATAGACATACACTGCTATCAGCCCCCCGTATAGACATACACTGCTATCAGCTCCCCTGTAGTCATACACCCCTGTCCGTTCTTCCTGTATAGTCATACACTGCTATCAGCCCCCGTATAGACATCCACTGCTATCAGCCCCCCTGTAGTCATACACCACTATCCGTCCTCCCTGTATAGTCATACACCCCTGTTCGTCCTCCCTGTATAGTCATCCACTGCTATCAGCCCCCGTATAGACATCCACTGCTATCAGCCCCCCTGTAGTCATACACCACTATCCGTCCTCCCTGTATAGTCATACACCCCTGTCCGTCCTCCCTGTATAGTCATACACCCCTATCTGCCCCCCGTATATCATACACCCATCCGTCCCCCCTGTATAGTCATACACTGCTATCAGCCCCCGTATACACGTACACCCCTATCTGCCCCCCGTATATGATACACCCGTCCGTCCCCCCTGTATAGTCATACACTGCTATCAGCCCCCCGTATACACATACACTGCTATCAGCCCCCCTGTAGTTATACACCCCTATCCACCCCCCGTATATCATACACCCCTGTCCGTGCCCCCTGTATAGTCATACACTATCAGCCCCCCATATAGACATACACTGCTATCAGCCCCCCTGTATAGTAATACACCCCTATCTGCCCCTCCCTTTACAGTCATACACCCCTTTCCCTATGTAACCCCCTGTAGATACACGTCCAGGTCTCTGCTGAGACCCCCTAATAATGACGACATTATATTACATTATATTATTATAATTTTTTTTAACTTTTTTTAATCAAAATATTGCTTGTTTGGCATGGCAAGTGGGTGTGGTTTGCAAAAAAAGGGGCGTGTCATAATTATCGTTCAATTATCGTTACCGCAGCTACAACCGCGATAAACCGCGATATTGATTTAGGCCAATATCGCCCAGCCCTACTCTAGGGGCATTATTAGTTCATGGGGGCCACCTCTGGGGGCATTATTAGTTCATGGGGGCCACCTCTGGGGGCATTATTAGTTCATGGGGGCACCTCGGGGGCATTATTAGTTCATGGGGGCACCTCTGGGGGCATTATTAGCTCATGGGGGTACCTCTGGGGGCATTATTAGTTCATGGGAGCGAGCTCTAGGGGCATTATTAGCTCATGGGGGCACAGCAGGGAATCCTACATACAGGGGGCACAGAAGGGGATCCTACATACAGGGGGCATCCCACATTCCTATTTGCTTTACTGCACATAACACCAAACAGCGCAGTTACTATGGGAGCCTACAGGGGGGAGAAAGGGAAGGAAGTTGCTAGAAATGTGCGGAGCCTAAATTGTTTGTCTCGCAGGTTCTGAAAAGATTAAACATATCTGGAAGGAATCATCATGGCGGACTGGGCCTGATGGAGAGGAAAAGGGAAAGTGACGCCTCAGATCAAAGAAGACGTCACCTGTGAGTCACTGTATGACACTTTTCTTATTTTGTAGAACATCATTTAGTAGGGGTGCCCCGAGGTGACAGCTATTACATTATCTGTACTCAGAGATATCACTGTGTTATCTGTGGTGTTACATAGGACTGCAGGTGACAGCTACTACATTATCTGTACTCAGAGATATCACTGTGTTATCTGTGCTGTTACATAGGACTGCAGGTGACTACTACATTATCTGTACTCAGAGGGATATCACTGTGTTATCTGTGCTGTTACATAGGACTGCACGTGACTACTACATTATCTGTACTCAGAGGGATATCACTGTGTTATCTGTGCTGTTACATAGGACTGCAGGTGACATCTACTACATGATCTATACTCAGAGATATCACTGTGTTATCTGTGCTGTTACATAGGACTGCAGGTGAAATCTACTACATTATCTATACTCAGAGATACCACTGTGTTATGTGGTGTTACATAGGACTGCAGGTGATATCAGGTGATTTCTCCAGGTTGCAGAAGTTCAAACTTCATCGTGCCCTGGTGTGCTGGTGTCTGTATACATGTGTGCTGGTGTCTGCATGTGTGTATACATGTGTGCTGGTGTCTGTATACATGTGTGCTGGTGTCTGTATACATGTGTGCTGGTGTCTGTGTGTGAGATCGATTCTAGAGAACTGGCTCATATATCCCATTTTCCCCAGTGGCTTAAAATGTAACCTCTGTTATACAGTTATAAAATTATAGAACCTAAAGGTGAACAAGGTGCAATTCAAATAGACACTTACTTGTATAGCTGTCTTTTGTGCTCTGTATGCAGTGCATTATACTCACCCTTGCAACGTACAATTTATAGCGTGTCTACAAGCCCAGCGGGGCTCATTATGATGGAGACTAAAACTTATACAAGAGTGGGGTAGGGGTTCCCCTGTATTCAGAATGCTGTTGAGTGCTAGGCAATGCCCCGTCTGGGATTATTGAATTTCGAGGGTCTATGCAGAGCAGGATAAAGACACCTCTGCTGCACAAACAGGATCTCCTAGAAAGCGTTCTCACCGCCATGTATTCGCTATCACTGTCTTGGGTGAGCTAAACTAGTCTGCCTGGGGGGGCTGTGTGATTTGTATATGCTCACTAACATGGAACAGCCTCATTATATTAGCCTTATCAACATATTCTATGTTAGTGAGCATACCGGGGTGGGGTGGGGGGGATATTGGTGAACATATACAAATCACACAGCCCCCCAGACCCTCGAAATTCAATAACCCCAAACGGGGCATTGCCTAGTACTCAACAGCATTCTGAATACAGGGGAACCCCTACCCCACTCTTGTATAAGTTTTAGTCTCCATCATAATGAGCCCCGCTGGGCTTGTAGACACGCTATAAATTGTACGTTGCAGGGGTGAATATAATGCACTGCATACAGAGCACAAGAGACAGCTATACAAGTAAGTGTCTGTATGGTGACATTTACATTGCACCTTGTTCACATTTAGTTTCTACAATTTTATAACTGTATAACAGAGGTTACATTTTAAGCCACTGGGAAAAATGGGGTATATGAGCCAGTTCTCTAGAATTGATCTGAACCAAATTATACCTCCCAGCAAGGCGTGGGTCGAACACACAATTTTTTTTTTTTTATTATTGTGGGGGGCCCAGACTTTTTGGTTGTATGGGGCCCCAAATTCCTGATGGCGGCCCTGCCCCCAAGTGTCCCATATAGTAGCCATCCCTCCCCTGTAGTATCATATAGTTACCATCCCTCCCCAATAGTATCATATAGTAGCCATCCCTCCCCTGTAGTATCATATAGTAACCATCCCTCCCCAATAGTATCACAGTAACCAGCCCTCCCCCATAGTCTTATATAGTAGCCAGCCCCCCTAGTAGTCTCATTTAGTAGCCAGCCCTCTCCAGTAGTCTGATATAGTAGCCAGCCCTTCCAATAGTCTTTTATAGTAGCCAGCCCTCCCCTGTAGTCTCATATAGTAGCCATCCCTCCCTAGTAGGTTAATATAGTAGCCAGCCCTCCCAATAGTCTCTTATATAGTAGCCAGCCCTCCATCATAGTCTCTTATATAATAACCAGCCCTCCCCATAGTCTCTTATATAGTAGCCAGCCCTCCCCATAGTCTCTTATATAGTAACCAGCCCTCCCCATAGTCTCTTATATAGTAACCAGCCCTCCCCATAGTCTCTTATATAGTAACCAGCCTTCCCCTATAGTCTAATTTAGTAGCCAGCCCTCCCCCAGATTTGGCCTGCGGGCCAGAGTTTGACATGACTGTTGTAGACGAATATGTGGTTTCTGTAAGAAAGTTTATGTTCTTGTATTCCTGGAAAAAAAACCCTTTAATGCAGGTATCACACCAACATAATCCCAAATATGTGAAGAAAAACAAATGCCCATAAGTCATTATAGATGTTATAAAAGTTTATTGATCAGATGTTATTAGTGCATATTTAATGATGCAAAATATCTGTGGCGGCGTGTCAGCGGCATGTTGAGCACCAGAGCCATGGAGCCTTCTTAAAACGTGATTTTAGACGCATTTTTCTCTCCATGCTGTTTCTCCTTTCCTGCCGCCTCTTCTCCAGCCGGTACATAACTCTTTTATACCTCATGTCCTGCTCTCTCCTTTCATCCACTTCGCTCATTTTGGTCTTCTTTAACCATGAGCGAAGTTTCTTGAACTTTTGAGCCTTTAATTTTTTTTTCATTTTGGGCGAGATGGTCAGTGCCTCCTTTGTCTTCTTTATGGCAGAAATGAATTCCTTTTTTATCTGCTCCATTATAACAATCACGGCCTCCAGGGGGACGTTATTTGATTGGCAGTTGGTTCCTCCATGCTGTAATGTTAATTCCATGGCTGCTGCCTCCTCTCTGGGGCTTTCTGTTTTCTCACTTTGAAGTTCATCCTTATCCGCCATGGTCTTTGGAATATCTGTAATGTAAAAGGGAAACCACATGTTATTGCTGTAACCAGGACTTGAGAGACTGTACAATAGATTTATGGGTTTGGTTTTTAAAGGGGGCACTTATCCATCAGGGGCACTTATTGCAAATCCACAGGATATACCATAAATGCTCCCTAGATGCAGCTCCCACTTCTGGGATTTCCATCTATTTTAGATCAAAAGCTCCCCAATGTGACTCAATAGGAGTTATACAACTTATTGGGATTGGCATCCCTACCAACTAAAACAGTCACAAATAAGCCAGAGGGTGCCAGGGAGTCCTTAATCTAAATATAGATGCCAGTGCCAGGGGTGGGTTCCTTTAAGATATAGTAATTATTACCTGGCCTGTGGATGACAACTTCTTCTAAATAAACCGGGTTCGGTCTGCGACGTCTCCATCGTCTGCGGCAATACCAATATATGGCGCTGTAAAACATATTAAAATCTTTTAGACAAACAGATGTAAATGACAGTTTTCTATGGTCACAACCGAGAGACAGAACTTACCAGGATATGAATACAATCACTGCCAAGGCCAGGCCGACTATAATCCCAACACTGCGTCTGCCTAATAATAAACACAAACAGTGATTAATATATTATTATGATGTTTGTATATGATGAACATCATTGTGGAGGATGGAAATAACTACTTACTGATATGCCCGCCCCCGTCCTGTGGGATGGCACTCTCTATCACCAAATCTAAGAAGGAAAGTACAGACATTAAGTACATTTTTCCAGCTGCAACACCCCCATTCCGATATATATATAATCTATATCAGGGTTTCCTGTAATCCTTGATTGATAAACAGTAATATTTAATCTCCATTACCTGATGATGAGACCTCATCTCCACCAAAGCAAAAGCTGCAAAGCACCAATATCTCCAATACTCTAAGCACCTCCATCCTCGCTGAGCCCTAACACTCAACTGACTCCAGTGCAGCCCGGACACACAAAGCACTTGGTGATCTATTGTGATGTCATAGATAATACCACCTGTGTGGCAGTGATGATGTCATAGATAATACCACCTGTGTGGCAGTTAGGGAGTGTCATATGTACAATGTGTGTAGGGAGGAGATTACTGTATAGTTTACATGAATCAGATGGATATTCCAGGTTTAGACATCTTTGTACCAAACAGACCAAGTACCACGAGTTCCTGCCTAGCCCAAAAGCAAAACCAGAACACTACACCTCTGTGCTTCACTCTGCTCTTATGTACATGGTGACTATGCTGGGAATTGTAGTAGCTCAGTTCATTTATTTACAGGATATCTTGGGACTTGCAGTGCTTACTTGTTGTAGTGTGCACTTATTCTCTTCTATGTTATGCTGGGACTTGTAGTGTTTTGTTGCAGTGTACATTGTGCAGAGTCTGTGAGGAATGAAAGGTGGAATCTGATTGGTTGCTAGGGGCAACTGAGCCAGTTTCACTTTACACCATGGTTGATAAATCTCTCTCTATAATTTCTATAATTATATTTTTTTTATATGGATAATCCCTTTAAAAAATAAATAAAGTCAACCTTGATAAAAAATAAAGTCAACCTTGAAAGCCAACCTTGATAATTATTGAAGCGCGAATTTGGCGGTCTTGGCACTGTCAGAGTAGCGTGCGGTGTTCCTGACACTGAGTGGTGTGCGTCTCCCAGTGCTGTGCACTATTATAAATGACATGATAAATTGCTATGATATGATTAAACCCAAACCTATGTAATAGACACCCCTACCCCCCCTAATATTGCTTCATGTAGTAGCCAACCCAACCAAAATTGCCCCACAAATTAGCCAGCCCCTCCCAATAGTGCCTTAAAGGGAACCTGTCACCCTCCATGCCGGGGTGAAGGCTGCCGACCCCCCGCTAGAGCCCTGGATACTTACCCTCGGGCAGCTCTCACCCCGGCACAGGGGGGTGACAGGTTCCTTTTATTAGTAACCAGCCCCCCAAGCAGGACCGCCGATAGGGCAGTACAACTGGTACTGCCGTATGGGGCCCGGACCCTAAGAGACATGGGGTTGGGGGGTCCGCCGGCCGCCACCCCCCGTCCGCTACGCTAGGGGGGCCCGCAAGGCCCCCCTTGCCACCTGTTTTCGAGCATCCCGAGAACCTGCGGCCGCGCAGCTTCTCGGGATGCACTGATCGCTTTGATGTTCCGCCCGCACATTGAGCAGGCGGAACATTAAAGTGATCAGAATACAGGAGCAGGACCTGTCAGCGTCCTCCTCCTGTATTCTCTCCCATAGGCTGCCGGCACTTCATACCAGCAGCCTATGGGAGGCCGGGACGTGACCTCTCCGGCAGGCGTGATGATGTGACGTCATCACGCCTGCCGGAAGTCCCGTCCCTGCGGCTCGCAAGATGGACCCGAAGAGGAGGAAGAGCTGCTGCCTGCACAGCGCGGATTAGGTGAGTAGGATGTTTGTTTTTTTAGGGGCACCTCTGGGGGCATTATTAGTTCATGGGGGGCACCTCTGGGGGCATTATTAGTGTATGGGGGCTCCTCTGGGGGCATTATTAGTATATGGGGGCACCTCTGGGGGCATTATTAGTATATGAGGGCACCTCTGCGGGCATTATTAGTATATGGGGGCACCTCTGGGGCATTATTAGTGTATGGGGGCACCTCTGGGGGCATTATTAGTTCATGGGGGCACCTCTGGGGGCATTATTAGCTCATGGGGGCACCTCCGGGGGCATTATTAGTATATGGGGGCAGCTCTCGGGGCATTATTAGTTCATGGGGGCACCTCTGGGGGCATTATTAGTATATGGGGGCACCTCTGGGGGCATTATTAGTTCATGGGGGCACCTATGGGGGTACCTCTGGGGGCACCTCTGGGGGCATTATTAGTATATGGAGGCACCTCTAGGGGCATTATTAGCTCATGGGGGCACCTCTGGGGGCATTATTAGTATATGGGGGCACCTCTGGGGGCATTATTAGTTCATGGGGGCATCTCTGGGGGCATTATTAGTGTATGGGGGTACCTCTAGGGTAGGGCTGGGCGGTATACCGCAAAAACACCGATACCGTCTCTGGCGTCGGTTAACCGACCTCAACTTGGCCAGGACGGTATCTGCGGTATCTTTGTATTTTTATCTCCTGGTCTGAGCTATCCGACCTGTCAGAGCGCCTCCTCCCCGCTCCAGTCCCGGCTTGTCAGTACCTTCCCCCTGTCAGAGCGTCCCCCAACACACACACGTGCGGCCCGGCGTGAGCGCTGCACGTTATGTGCAGGGACACCGGTATCAGAGCGGGAGGTGGAGGAGGAGCAGCAGTGGTGAGAGTGTCTGAGTGCCCCATCTTCCTGCACCCGGCCCGTACAAGCGCCCCCCGCCCGTTACCAATGCGCCTGCACCCGTCCCAGTATCCCCTCCCGGATCAGTCCTGTAAAACGCCCCCCCCCCCCCCGGACCAGTCCCGTCCCAGTCCCGTCCGAGCGCACCCCCCCGCATCAGTCCCCTCCTGTCCGAGCGCGCCCCCCGCATCAGTCCCCTCCTGTCCGAGCGCCCCCCCCCCCCCCCCCCCGCATCAGTCCCATACGAGCGATCTCACACCACACACACATGACCGGCGAGCGCTGCACCTGTTCTGTGTGTGCAGGGACACAGGCAGGATATGGAGGAGCAGCATTTGGGAGGCTGCCGTACTGTAGTTCCATCAGCATCAATAACAGTACAGTGCTGCAGCTTAGGAGGAATGAATGGGCTGCAGCACACAGCAATGTCTCCTATAAGTTATGTGTGTGGCATCCTGCCTGCTGCAGCCCATTCATTCCTCCTAAGCTGCAGCACTGTACTTCCCATACCCTCATCCCTATGCGCCCCTTATATAGTAATAAAGCCCTAATCGTCCCCCCAATAGTCATACACCCCTATCCACCATCTATCACTATGTGCCCCCTATATAGTCATAAACCCCTATGTGCCCCTATATAGTCATACACCCCTATCCACCATCCATCCCTATGTGCCCCCTATATAGTCATACACCCCTATCCACTATCCATAACTATGTGCCCCCTATATAGTCATACACCCCTATCAGCCCCCGTATAGTCATACACCCCTATCCACCATCCATCCCTATGTGCCCCCTATATAGTCATACACCCCTATCCACTATCCATAACTATGTGCCCCCTATATAGTCATACACCCCTATCAGCCCCCGTATAGTCATACACCCCTATCCGCCCCCCCGTATAGCAATACACCCCTTTCAGCCCCCCGTATAGTCATACACCCCTATCCGCCCCCGTATAGTAATACACTGCTATCAGCCCCCCGTATAGACACACACTGCTATCAGCCCCCCGTATAGTCATACACCCCTATAAGCCCCCAGTTTAGTCATATACTGCTATCAGCCCCCCCTGTATAGACTTACACTGCTATCAGCCCCCCGTATAGACATACACTGCTATCAGCCCCCCGTATAGACATACACTGCTATCAGCTCCCCTGTAGTCATACACCCCTGTCCGTTCTTCCTGTATAGTCATACACTGCTATCAGCCCCCGTATAGACATCCACTGCTATCAGCCCCCCTGTAGTCATACACCACTATCCGTCCTCCCTGTATAGTCATACACCCCTGTTCGTCCTCCCTGTATAGTCATCCACTGCTATCAGCCCCCGTATAGACATCCACTGCTATCAGCCCCCCTGTAGTCATACACCACTATCCGTCCTCCCTGTATAGTCATACACCCCTGTCCGGCCTCCCTGTATAGTCATACACCCCTATCTGCCCCCCGTATATCATACACCCATCCGTCCCCCCTGTATAGTCATACACTGCTATCAGCCCCCGTATACACGTACACCCCTATCTGCCCCCCGTATATGATACACCCGTCCGTCCCCCCTGTATAGTCATACACTGCTATCAGCCCCCCTGTAGTTATACACCCCTATCCACCCCCCGTATATCATACACCCCTGTCCGTGCCCCCTGTATAGTCATACACTATCAGCCCCCCATATAGACATACACTGCTATCAGCCCCCCTGTATAATAATACACCCCTATCTGCCCCTCCCTTTACAGTCATACACCCCTTTCCCTATGTAACCCCCTGTAGATACACGTCCAGGTCTCTGCTGAGACCCCCTAATAATGACGACATTATATTACATTATATTATTATAATTTTTTTTTACTTTTTTTAATCAAAATATTGCTTGTTTGGCATGGCAAGTGGGTGTGGTTTGCAAAAAAAGGGGCGTGTCATAATTATCGTTCAATTATCGTTACCGCAGCTACAACCGCGATAAACCGCGATATTGATTTAGGCCAATATCGCCCAGCCCTACTCTAGGGGCATTATTAGTTCATGGGGGCCACCTCTGGGGGCATTATTAGTTCATGGGGGCCACCTCTGGGGGCATTATTAGTTCATGGGGGCACCTCGGGGGCATTATTAGTTCATGGGGGCACCTCTGGGGGCATTATTAGCTCCTGGGGGTACCTCTGGGGGCATTATTAGTTCATGGGAGCGAGCTCTAGGGGCATTATTAGCTCATGGGGGCACAGCAGGGAATCCTACATACAGGGGGCACAGAAGGGGATCCTACATACAGGGGGCATCCCACATTCCTATTTGCTTTACTGCACATAACACCAAACAGCGCAGTTACTATGGGAGCCTACAGGGGGGAGAAAGGGAAGGAAGTTGCTAGAAATGTGCGGAGCCTAAATTGTTTGTCTCGCAGGTTCTGAAAAGATTAAACATATCTGGAAGGAATCATCATGGCGGACTGGGCCTGATGGAGAGGAAAAGGGAAAGTGACGCCTCAGATCAAAGAAGACGTCACCTGTGAGTCACTGTATGACACTTTTCTTATTTTGTAGAACATCATTTAGTAGGGGTGCCCCGAGGTGACAGCTATTACATTATCTGTACTCAGAGATATCACTGTGTTATCTGTGGTGTTACATAGGACTGCAGGTGACAGCTACTACATTATCTGTACTCAGAGATATCACTGTGTTATCTGTGCTGTTACATAGGACTGCAGGTGACTACTACATTATCTGTACTCAGAGGGATATCACTGTGTTATCTGTGCTGTTACATAGGACTGCACGTGACTACTACATTATCTGTACTCAGAGGGATATCACTGTGTTATCTGTGCTGTTACATAGGACTGCAGGTGACATCTACTACATGATCTATACTCAGAGATATCACTGTGTTATCTGTGCTGTTACATAGGACTGCAGGTGAAATCTACTACATTATCTATACTCAGAGATACCACTGTGTTATGTGGTGTTACATAGGACTGCAGGTGATATCAGGTGATTTCTCCAGGTTGCAGAAGTTCAAACTTCATCGTGCCCTGGTGTGCTGGTGTCTGTATACATGTGTGCTGGTGTCTGTATGTGTGTATACATGTGTGCTGGTGTCTGTATACATGTGTGCTGGTGTCTGTATACATGTGTGCTGGTGTCTGTGTGTGAGATCGATTCTAGAGAACTGGCTCATATATCCCATTTTCCCCAGTGGCTTAAAATGTAACCTCTGTTATACAGTTATAAAATTATAGAACCTAAAGGTGAACAAGGTGCAATTCAAATAGACACTTACTTGTATAGCTGTCTCTTGTGCTCTGTATGCAGTGCATTAATGAGCGGGGCTCATTATGATGGAGACTAAAACTTATACAAGAGTGGGGTAGGGGTTCCCCTGTATTCAGAATGCTGTTGAGTGCTAGGCAATGCCCCGTCTGGGATTATTGAATTTCGAGGGTCTATGCAGAGCAGGATAAAGACACCTCTGCTGCACAAACAGGATCTCCTAGAAAGCGTTCTCACCGCCATGTATTCGCTATCACTGTCTTGGGTGAGCTAAACTAGTCTGCCTGGGGGGGCTGTGTGATTTGTATATGCTCACTAACATGGAACAGCCTCATTATATTAGCCTTATCAACATATTCTATGTTAGTGAGCATACCGGGGTGGGGTGGGGGGGATATTGGTGAACATATACAAATCACACAGCCCCCCAGACCCTCGAAATTCAATAACCCCAAACGGGGCATTGCCTAGTACTCAACAGCATTCTGAATACAGGGGAACCCCTACCCCACTCTTGTATAAGTTTTAGTCTCCATCATAATGAGCCCCGCTGGGCTTGTAGACACGCTATAAATTGTACGTTGCAGGGGTGAATATAATGCACTGCATACAGAGCACAAGAGACAGCTATACAAGTAAGTGTCTGTATGGTGACATTTACATTGCACCTTGTTCACATTTAGTTTCTACAATTTTATAACTGTATAACAGAGGTTACATTTTAAGCCACTGGGAAAAATGGGGTATATGAGCCAGTTCTCTAGAATTGATCTGAACCAAATTATACCTCCCAGCAAGGCGTGGGTCGAACACACAATTTTTTTTTTTTTATTATTGTGGGGGGCCCAGACTTTTTGGTTGTATGGGGCCCCAAATTCCTGATGGCGGCCCTGCCCCCAAGTGTCCCATATAGTAGCCATCCCTCCCCTGTAGTATCATATAGTTACCATCCCTCCCCAATAGTATCATATAGTAGCCATCCCTCCCCTGTAGTATCATATAGTAACCATCCCTCCCCAATAGTATCACAGTAACCAGCCCTCCCCCATAGTCTTATATAGTAGCCAGCCCCCCTAGTAGTCTCATTTAGTAGCCAGCCCTCTCCAGTAGTCTGATATAGTAGCCAGCCCTTCCAATAGTCTTTTATAGTAGCCAGCCCTCCCCTGTAGTCTCATATAGTAGCCATCCCTCCCTAGTAGGTTAATATAGTAGCCAGCCCTCCCAATAGTCTCTTATATAGTAGCCAGCCCTCCATCATAGTCTCTTATATAATAACCAGCGCTCCCCATAGTCTCTTATATAGTAGCCAGCCCTCCCCATAGTCTCTTATATAGTAACCAGCCCTCCCCATAGTCTCTTATATAGTAACCAGCCTTCCCCTATAGTCTGATTTAGTAGCCAGCCCTCCCCCAGATTTGGCCTGCGGGCCAGAGTTTGACATGACTGTTGTAGACGAATATGTGGTTTCTGTAAGAAAGTTTATGTTCTTGTATTCCTGGAAAAAAAACCCTTTAATGCAGGTATCACACCAACATAATCCCAAATATGTGAAGAAAAACAAATGCCCATAAGTCATTATAGATGTTATAAAAGTTTATTGATCAGATGTTATTAGTGCATATTTAATGATGCAAAATATCTGTGGCGGCGTGTCAGCGGCATGTTGAGCACCAGAGCCATGGAGCCTTCTTAAAACGTGATTTTAGACGCATTTTTCTCTCCATGCTGTTTCTCCTTTCCTGCCGCCTCTTCTCCAGCCGGTACATAACTCTTTTATACCTCATGTCCTGCTCTCTCCTTTCATCCACTTCGCTCATTTTGGTCTTCTTTAACCATGAGCGAAGTTTCTTGAACTTTTGAGCCTTTAATTTTTTTTTAATTTTGGGCGAGATGGTCAGTGCCTCCTTTGTCTTCTTTATGGCAGAAATGAATTCCTTTTTTTTCTGCTCCATTATAACAATCACGGCCTCCAGGGGGACGTTATTTGATTGGCAGTTGGTTCCTCCATGCTGTAATGTTAATTCCATGGCTGCTGCCTCCTCTCTGGGGCTTTCTGTTTTCTCACTTTGAAGTTCATCCTTATCCGCCATGGTCTTTGGAATATCTGTAATGTAAAAGGGAAACCACATGTTATTGCTGTAACCAGGACTTGAGAGACTGTACAATAGATTTATGGGTTTGGTTTTTAAAGGGGGCACTTATCCATCAGGGGCACTTATTGCAAATCCACAGGATATATCATAAATGCTCCCTAGATGCAGCTCCCACTTCTGGGATTTCCATCTATTTTAGATCAAAAGCTCCCCAATGTGACTCAATAGGAGTTATACAACTTATTGGGATTGGCATCCCTACCAACTAAAACAGCCACAAATAAGCCAGAGGGTGCCAGGGAGTCCTTAATCTAAATATAGATGCCAGTGCCAGGGGTGGGTTCCTTTAAGATATAGTAATTATTACCTGGCCTGTGGATGACAACTTCTTCTAAATAAACCGGGTTCGGTCTGCGACGTCTCCATCGTCTGCGGCAATACCAATATATGGCGCTGTAAAACATATTAAAATCTTTTAGACAAACAGATGTAAATGACAGTTTTCTATGGTCAGAACCGAGAGACAGAACTTACCAGGATATGAATACAATCACTGCCAAGACCAGGCCGACTATAATCCCAACACTGCGTCTGCCTAATAATAAACACAAACAGTGATTAATATATTATTATGATGTTTGTATATGATGAACATCATTGTGGAGGATGGAAATAACTACTTACTGATATGCCCGCCCCCGTCCTGTGGGATGGCACTCTCTATCACCAAATCTAAGAAGGAAAGTACAGACATTAAGTACATTTTCCCAGCTGCAACACCCCCATTCCGATATATATATAATCTATATCAGGGTTTCCTGTAATCCTTGATTGATAAACAGTAATATTTAATCTCCATTACCTGATGATGAGACCTCATCTCCACCAAAGCAAAAGCTGCAAAGCACCAATATCTCCAATACTCTAAGCACCTCCATCCTCGCTGAGCCCTAACACTCAACTGACTCCAGTGCAGCCCGGACACACAAAGCACTTGGTGATCTATTGTGATGTCATAGATAATACCACCTGTGTGGCAGTGATGATGTCATAGATAATACCACCTGTGTGGCAGTTAGGGAGTGTCATATATACAATGTGTGTAGGGAGGAGATTACTGTATAGTTTACATGAATCAGATGGATATTCCAGGTTTAGACATCTTTGTACCAAACAGACCAAGTACCACGAGTTCCTGCCTAGCCCAAAAGCAAAACCAGAACACTACACCTCTGTGCTTCACTCTGCTCTTATGTACATGGTGACTATGCTGGGAATTGTAGTAGCTCAGTTCATTTATTTACAGGATATCTTGGGACTTGCAGTGCTTAGTTGTTGTAGTGTGCACTTTATTCTCTTCTATGTTATGCTGGGACTTGTAGTGTTTTGTTGCAGTGTACAGTGTGCAGAGTCTGTGAGGAATGAAAGGTGGAATCTGATTGGTTGCTAGGGGCAACTGAGCCAGTTTCACTTTACACCATGGTTGATAAATCTCTCTCTATAATTTCTATAATTATATTTTTTTTATATGGATAATCCCTTTAAAAAATAAATAAAGTCAACCTTGATAAAAAATAAAGTCAACCTTGAAAGCCAACCTTGATAATTATTGAAGCGCGAATTTGGCGGTCTTGGCACTGTCAGAGTAGCGTGCGGTGTTCCTGACACTGAGTGGTGTGCGTCTCCCAGTGCTGTGCACTATTATAAATGACATGATAAATTGCTATGATATGATTAAACCCAAACCTATGTAATAGACACCCCCACCCCCCTAATATTGCTTCATGTAGTAGCCAACCCAACCAAAATTGCCCCACAAATTAGCCAGCCCCTCCCAATAGTGCCTTAAAGGGAACCTGTCACCCTCCATGCCGGGGTGAAGGCTGCCGACCCCCCGCTAGAGCCCTGGATACTTACCCTCGGGCAGCTCTCACCCCGGCACAGGGGGGTGACAGGTTCCTTTTATTAGTAACCAGCCCCCCAAGCAGGACCGCCGATAGGGCAGTACAACTGGTACTGCCGTATGGGGCCCGGACCCTAAGAGACATGGGGTTGGGGGGTCCGCCGGCCGCCACCCCCCGTCCGCTACGCTAGGGGGGCCCGCAAGGCCCCCCTTGCCACCTGTTTTTGAGCATCCCGAGAACCTGCGGCCGCGCAGCTTCTCGGGATGCACTGATCGCTTTGATGTTCCGCCCGCACATTGAGCAGGCGGAACATTAAAGTGATCAGAATACAGGAGCAGGACCTGTCAGCGTCCTCCTCCTGTATTCTCTCCCATAGGCTGCCGGCACTTCATACCAGCAGCCTATGGGAGGCCGGGACGTGACCTCTCCGGCAGGCGTGATGATGTGACGTCATCACGCCTGCCGGAAGTCCCGTCCCTGCGGCTCGCAAGATGGACCCGAAGAGGAGGAGGAAGAGCTGCTGCCTGCACAGCGCGGATTAGGTGAGTAGGATGTTTGGTTTTTTAGGGGCACCTCTGGGGGCATTATTAGTTCATGGGGGGCACCTCTGGGGGCATTATTAGTGTATGGGGGCTCCTCTGGGGGCATTATTAGTATATGGGGGCACCTCTGGGGGCATTATTAGTATATGAGGGCACCTCTGCGGGCATTATTAGTATATGGGGGCACCTCTGGGGCATTATTAGTGTATGGGGGCACCTCTGGGGGCATTATTAGTTCATGGGGGCACCTCTGGGGGCATTATTAGTATATGGAGGCACCTCTAGGGGCATTATTAGCTCATGGGGGCACCTCTGGGGGCATTTTTAGTATATGGGGGCACCTCTGGGGGCATTATTAGTTCATGGGGGCATCTCTGGGGGCATTATTAGTGTATGGGGGTACCTCTAGGGTAGGGCTGGGCGGTATACCGCAAAAATACCGATACCGTCTCTGGCGTCGGTTAACCGACCTCAACTTGGCCAGGACGGTATCTGCGGTATCTTTGTATTTTTATCTCCTGGTCTGAGCTGTCCGACCTGTCAGAGCGCCTCCTCCCCGCTCCAGTCCCGGCTTGTCAGTACCTTCCCCCTGTCAGAGCGTCCCCCAACACACACACGTGCGGCCCGGCGTGAGCGCTGCACGTTATGTGCAGGGACACCGGTATCAGAGCGGGAGGTGGAGGAGGAGCAGCAGTGGTGAGAGTGTCTGAGTGCCCCATCTTCCTGCACCCGGCCCGTACAAGCGCCCCCCGCCCGTTACCAATGCGCCTGCACCCGTCCCAGTATCCCCTCCCGGATCAGTCCTGTAAAACGCCCCCCCCCCCCCGGACCAGTCCCGTCCCAGTCCCGTCCGAGCGCACCCCCCCGCATCAGTCCCCTCCTGTCCGAGCGCGCCCCCCGCATCAGTCCCCTCCTGTCCGAGCGCCCCCCCCCCCCCCCCCCGCATCAGTCCCATACGAGCGATCTCACACCACACACACATGACCGGCGAGCGCTGCACCTGTTCTGTGTGTGCAGGGACACAGGCAGGATATGGAGGAGCAGCATTTGGGAGGCTGCCGTACTGTAGTTCCATCAGCATCAATAACAGTACAGTGCTGCAGCTTAGGAGGAATGAATGGGCTGCAGCACACAGCAATGTCTCCTATAAGTTATGTGTGTGGCATCCTGCCTGCTGCAGCCCATTCATTCCTCCTAAGCTGCAGCACTGTACTTCCCATACCCTCATCCCTATGCGCCCCTTATATAGTAATAAAGCCCTAATCGTCCCCCCAATAGTCATACACCCCTATCCACCATCTATCCCTATGTGCCCCCTATATAGTCATACACCCCTATGTGCCCCTATATAGTCATACACCCCTATCCACCATCCATCCCTATGTGCCCCCTATATAGTCATACACCCCTATCCACTATCCATAACTATGTGCCCCCTATATAGTCATACACCCCTATCAGCCCCCGTATAGTCATACACCCCTATCCACCATCCATCCCTATGTGCCCCCTATATAGTCATACACCCCTATCCACTATCCATAACTATGTGCCCCCTATATAGTCATACACCCCTATCAGCCCCCGTATAGTCATACACCCCTATCCGCCCCCCCGTATAGCAATACACCCCTTTCAGCCCCCCGTATAGTCATACACCCCTATCCGCCCCCGTATAGTAATACACTGCTATCAGCCCCCCGTATAGACACACACTGCTATCAGCCCCCCGTATAGTCATACACCCCTATAAGCCCCCAGTTTAGTCATATACTGCTATCAGCCCCCCCTGTATAGACTTACACTGCTATCAGCCCCCCGTATAGACATACACTGCTATCAGCCCCCCGTATAGACATACACTGCTATCAGCTCCCCTGTAGTCATACACCCCTGTCCGTTCTTCCTGTATAGTCATACACTGCTATCAGCCCCCGTATAGACATCCACTGCTATCAGCCCCCCTGTAGTCATACACCACTATCCGTCCTCCCTGTATAGTCATACACCCCTGTTCGTCCTCCCTGTATAGTCATCCACTGCTATCAGCCCCCGTATAGACATCCACTGCTATCAGCCCCCCTGTAGTCATACACCACTATCCGTCCTCCCTGTATAGTCATACACCCCTGTCCGTCCTCCCTGTATAGTCATACACCCCTATCTGCCCCCCGTATATCATACACCCATCCGTCCCCCCTGTATAGTCATACACTGCTATCAGCCCCCGTATACACGTACACCCCTATCTGCCCCCCGTATATGATACACCCGTCCGTCCCCCCTGTATAGTCATACACTGCTATCAGCCCCCCGTATACACATACACTGCTATCAGCCCCCCTGTAGTTATACACCCCTATCCACCCCCCGTATATCATACACCCCTGTCCGTGCCCCCTGTATAGTCATACACTATCAGCCCCCCATATAGACATACACTGCTATCAGCCCCCCTGTATAGTAATACACCCCTATCTGCCCCTCCCTTTACAGTCATACACCCCTTTCCCTATGTAACCCCCTGTAGATACACGTCCAGGTCTCTGCTGAGACCCCCTAATAATGACGACATTATATTACATTATATTATTATAATTTTTTTTAACTTTTTTTAATCAAAATATTGCTTGTTTGGCATGGCAAGTGGGTGTGGTTTGCAAAAAAAGGGGCGTGTCATAATTATCGTTCAATTATCGTTACCGCAGCTACAACCGCGATAAACCGCGATATTGATTTAGGCCAATATCGCCCAGCCCTACTCTAGGGGCATTATTAGTTCATGGGGGCCACCTCTGGGGGCATTATTAGTTCATGGGGGCCACCTCTGGGGGCATTATTAGTTCATGGGGGCACCTCGGGGGCATTATTAGTTCATGGGGGCACCTCTGGGGGCATTATTAGCTCATGGGGGTACCTCTGGGGGCATTATTAGTTCATGGGAGCGAGCTCTAGGGGCATTATTAGCTCATGGGGGCACAGCAGGGAATCCTACATACAGGGGGCACAGAAGGGGATCCTACATACAGGGGGCATCCCACATTCCTATTTGCTTTACTGCACATAACACCAAACAGCGCAGTTACTATGGGAGCCTACAGGGGGGAGAAAGGGAAGGAAGTTGCTAGAAATGTGCGGAGCCTAAATTGTTTGTCTCGCAGGTTCTGAAAAGATTAAACATATCTGGAAGGAATCATCATGGCGGACTGGGCCTGATGGAGAGGAAAAGGGAAAGTGACGCCTCAGATCAAAGAAGACGTCACCTGTGAGTCACTGTATGACACTTTTCTTATTTTGTAGAACATCATTTAGTAGGGGTGCCCCGAGGTGACAGCTATTACATTATCTGTACTCAGAGATATCACTGTGTTATCTGTGGTGTTACATAGGACTGCAGGTGACAGCTACTACATTATCTGTACTCAGAGATATCACTGTGTTATCTGTGCTGTTACATAGGACTGCAGGTGACTACTACATTATCTGTACTCAGAGGGATATCACTGTGTTATCTGTGCTGTTACATAGGACTGCACGTGACTACTACATTATCTGTACTCAGAGGGATATCACTGTGTTATCTGTGCTGTTACATAGGACTGCAGGTGACATCTACTACATGATCTATACTCAGAGATATCACTGTGTTATCTGTGCTGTTACATAGGACTGCAGGTGAAATCTACTACATTATCTATACTCAGAGATACCACTGTGTTATGTGGTGTTACATAGGACTGCAGGTGATATCAGGTGATTTCTCCAGGTTGCAGAAGTTCAAACTTCATCGTGCCCTGGTGTGCTGGTGTCTGTATACATGTGTGCTGGTGTCTGCATGTGTGTATACATGTGTGCTGGTGTCTGTATACATGTGTGCTGGTGTCTGTATACATGTGTGCTGGTGTCTGTGTGTGAGATCGATTCTAGAGAACTGGCTCATATATCCCATTTTCCCCAGTGGCTTAAAATGTAACCTCTGTTATACAGTTATAAAATTATAGAACCTAAAGGTGAACAAGGTGCAATTCAAATAGACACTTACTTGTATAGCTGTCTTTTGTGCTCTGTATGCAGTGCATTATACTCACCCTTGCAACGTACAATTTATAGCGTGTCTACAAGCCCAGCGGGGCTCATTATGATGGAGACTAAAACTTATACAAGAGTGGGGTAGGGGTTCCCCTGTATTCAGAATGCTGTTGAGTGCTAGGCAATGCCCCGTCTGGGATTATTGAATTTCGAGGGTCTATGCAGAGCAGGATAAAGACACCTCTGCTGCACAAACAGGATCTCCTAGAAAGCGTTCTCACTGCCATGTATTCGCTATCACTGTCTTGGGTGAGCTAAACTAGTCTGCCTGGGGGGGCTGTGTGATTTGTATATGCTCACTAACATGGAACAGCCTCATTATATTAGCCTTATCAACATATTCTATGTTAGTGAGCATACCGGGATGGGGTGGGGGGGATATTGGTGAACATATACAAATCACACAGCCCCCCAGACCCTCGAAATTCAATAACCCCAAACGGGGCATTGCCTAGTACTCAACAGCATTCTGAATACAGGGGAACCCCTACCCCACTCTTGTATAAGTTTTAGTCTCCATCATAATGAGCCCCGCTGGGCTTGTAGACACGCTATAAATTGTACGTTGCAGGGGTGAATATAATGCACTGCATACAGAGCACAAGAGACAGCTATACAAGTAAGTGTCTGTATGGTGACATTTACATTGCACCTTGTTCACATTTAGTTTCTACAATTTTATAACTGTATAACAGAGGTTACATTTTAAGCCACTGGGAAAAATGGGGTATATGAGCCAGTTCTCTAGAATTGATCTGAACCAAATTATACCTCCCAGCAAGGCGTGGGTCGAACACACAATTTTTTTTTTTTTATTATTGTGGGGGGCCCAGACTTTTTGGTTGTATGGGGCCCCAAATTCCTGATGGCGGCCCTGCCCCCAAGTGTCCCATATAGTAGCCATCCCTCCCCTGTAGTATCATATAGTTACCATCCCTCCCCAATAGTATCATATAGTAGCCATCCCTCCCCTGTAGTATCATATAGTAACCATCCCTCCCCAATAGTATCACAGTAACCAGCCCTCCCCCATAGTCTTATATAGTAGCCAGCCCCCCTAGTAGTCTCATTTAGTAGCCAGCCCTCTCCAGTAGTCTGATATAGTAGCCAGCCCTTCCAATAGTCTTTTATAGTAGCCAGCCCTCCCCTGTAGTCTCATATAGTAGCCATCCCTCCCTAGTAGGTTAATATAGTAGCCAGCCCTCCCAATAGTCTCTTATATAGTAGCCAGCCCTCCATCATAGTCTCTTATATAATAACCAGCCCTCCCCATAGTCTCTTATATAGTAGCCAGCCCTCCCCATAGTCTCTTATATAGTAACCAGCCCTCCCCATAGTCTCTTATATAGTAACCAGCCCTCCCCATAGTCTCTTATATAGTAACCAGCCTTCCCCTATAGTCTAATTTAGTAGCCAGCCCTCCCCCAGATTTGGCCTGCGGGCCAGAGTTTGACATGACTGTTGTAGACGAATATGTGGTTTCTGTAAGAAAGTTTATGTTCTTGTATTCCTGGAAAAAAAAACCCTTTAATGCAGGTATCACACCAACATAATCCCAAATATGTGAAGAAAAACAAATGCCCATAAGTCATTATAGATGTTATAAAAGTTTATTGATCAGATGTTATTAGTGCATATTTAATGATGCAAAATATCTGTGGTGGCGTGTCAGCGGCATGTTGAGCACCAGAGCCATGGAGCCTTCTTAAAACGTGATTTTAGACGCATTTTTCTCTCCATGCTGTTTCTCCTTTCCTGCCGCCTCTTCTCCAGCCGGTACATAACTCTTTTATACCTCATGTCCTGCTCTCTCCTTTCATCCACTTCGCTCATTTTGGTCTTCTTTAACCATGAGCGAAGTTTCTTGAACTTTTGAGCCTTTAATTTTTTTTTCATTTTGGGCGAGATGGTCAGTGCCTCCTTTGTCTTCTTTATGGCAGAAATGAATTCCTTTTTTTTCTGCTCCATTATAACAATCACGGCCTCCAGGGGGACGTTATTTGATTGGCAGTTGGTTCCTCCATGCTGTAATGTTAATTCCATGGCTGCTGCCTCCTCTCTGGGGCTTTCTGTTTTCTCACTTTGAAGTTCATCCTTATCCGCCATGGTCTTTGGAATATCTGTAATGTAAAAGGGAAACCACATGTTATTGCTGTAACCAGGACTTGAGAGACTGTACAATAGATTTATGGGTTTGGTTTTTAAAGGGGGCACTTATCCATCAGGGGCACTTATTGCAAATCCACAGGATATACCATAAATGCTCCCTAGATGCAGCTCCCACTTCTGGGATTTCCATCTATTTTAGATCAAAAGCTCCCCAATGTGACTCAATAGGAGTTATACAACTTATTGGGATTGGCATCCCTACCAACTAAAACAGCCTCAAATAAGCCAGAGGGTGCCAGGGAGTCCTTAATCTAAATATAGATGCCAGTGCCAGGGGTGGGTTCCTTTAAGATATAGTAATTATTACCTGGCCTGTGGATGACAACTTCTTCTAAATAAACCGGGTTCGGTCTGCGACGTCTCCATCGTCTGCGGCAATACCAATATATGGCGCTGTAAAACATATTAAAATCTTTTAGACAAACAGATGTAAATGACAGTTTTCTATGGTCAGAACCGAGAGACAGAACTTACCAGGATATGAATACAATCACTGCCAAGACCAGGCCGACTATAATCCCAACACTGCGTCTGCCTAATAATAAACACAGAAAGTGATTAATATATTATTATGATGTTTGTATATGATGAACATCATTGTGAAGGATGGAAATAACTGAGACCTCATCTCCACCAAAGCAAAAGCTGCAAAGCACCAATATCTCCAATACTCTCCTCACCTCCATCCTCGCTGAGCACTAACACTCAACTGACTCCAGTGCAGCCCGGACACACAAAGCACTTGGTGATCTATTGTGATGTCATAGATAATACCACCTGTGTGGCAGTGATGATGTCATAGATAATACCACCTGTGTGGCAGTTAGGGAGTGTCATATGTACAATGTGTGTAGGGAGGAGATTACTGTATAGTTTACATGAATCAGATGGATATTCCAGGTTTAGACATCTTTGTACCCAACAGACCAAGTACCACGAGTTCCTGCCTAGCCCAAAAGCAAAACCAGAACACTACACCTCTGTGCTTCACTCTGCTCTTATGTACATGGTGACTATGCTGGGAATTGTAGTAGCTCAGTTCATTTATATACAGGATATCTTGGGACTTGCAGTGCTTAGTTGTTGTAGTGTGCACTTATTCTCTTCTATGTTATGCTGGGACTTGTAGTGTTTTGTTGCAGTGTACAGTGTGCAGAGTCTGTGAGGAATGAGCAACTGAGCCAGTTTCACTTTACACCATGGTTGATAAATCTCTCTCTATAATTTCTATAATTATATTTTTTTTATATGGATAATCCCTTTAAAAAAAAAAAAAAAAAAAAAAAAAAAAATATATATATATATATAAAACCTGAGTTAAATTCTTTGCAATCTCTCATGTTACATTTCCTTTGAATCACGGTGTGGTGTTATCCAGTCATGGAAATCTCTTGGCAGTGGATACAGGGTGTCCTCGTATTCAGGGCATATGTCTGCAAATGGTTTGGGTACATTCAGTATTTTTATTTTAACACATACAGTCATTTAGCAGCATGGAATTAATATACATGGGACAATTTTGGCTCCATCTACAATCATTCCTTCTGTCATTGTTTCAAGGGGATGTGGGTGAATAATATTGCATTTTATTCACATTTTAAAAAGTTGATATTTATGATGCATGCACATATGTCTCTGTTGCCTTATGTCATCTGTGGGGTTGTTATCCAACAATAATGCAATCTTAATAAGCTCATGTCATTGTACAATAAAAGCCACCATTGTAAGGTCATTAGACAATATGGGTATCCTGAAAATATAAATTTCACATATGCTAGTGAAAATTAGTGAATTTTTTTTTTTACATTGAAATCAATTGTTGTCAAAAAGTTATATAGATTTGTAATTTATTTCTATTTAAAAAACTCAAGTCTTCCTGTTTTTATCAGCTGCTGTCTGCCCTGCATAAAGTGGTGTATTTTTTCCAGTCTGACACAGTGCTGCTGCCACCTCTGTCCATGTCAGGAACTGCCCAGAGCAGCAGCAAATCCCCATAGAAAACCTCCTGCTCTGGACAGTTCCTGACATGGACAGCGTTGGCAACAGAGAGCAACGTGTCACACTTGAGAGAATACACCACTTCCTACAGGACATACAGCAGCTGATAAGTACTGGAAGACTTGAGATTTTTAAATACAAGTAAATAACAAATCTATGTAACTTTCTGAAACCTGTTTTTTGCTGGAGTGCCCCTTTAAAGAAGTTTCTTTTGGACATTATACACTCATAACCAATCTCTATAGCAGTGCTTCTCAAACTTTTTCTATTGGAGCCTCACCTAAAAGTTTAAATGATGCCTGGGCCTCACCAGACTGACCAAGAAGATGCTAGGCCTCACCATCTGTGGTGGAAGTCCGTGCAAAGATAAAAACTATTTCTCAGTTTACCCTTCATTTGTCTCCTAATCTCCGTATAACATTAAATAAGCACAAAATGAGTCAATAATGTTCCTTAACCAGAGATTGTTTTATTTAGGGAAAGAACTGTCTGGGTGAGCCATGGCTCTGGCACAGATAAATTAAATGGGATTGGAAGCTATGCTCTATTCACTGTGTAGTGATGGCAGTGGCACAGGGTTGCTGCAGCTCAGCTCCCACTGAAGTGAGCATGGGCCATTAATGTGATCAAATTTTTTCAATATTTTTGTATTTGGTTTTAAAAATAAAAAATCAACCATACTGACCTGCTCTGATTGCCTGCTGCTATCATTCCAACAGCTCAGTGTATTCTCCACCTCTTCTTTCCACATGTTTTTTCCACGCAAAGACTGCCCACTCCATCTAAGTGGGCACATCTTCTGGGGACAACATGTCACAAGAAGCAGCAGAGAGCAGGAGGGACTGGAACAGGTGAGTATTGTCACTTTTAGTTTTTTTAAAGCGGCACTGTTACCAGGTTCAGGCCAATGAACCTGCTGATATACCCCAGCAGCTGTTTACCTTCTGACCACAGAGCTTTTTGCTAAATGCCATCCACCCGGAGCACCCCCCTTGGCCCATCTAGCCCACTTGGTCTTCCCCCCACTATGCATATTCTTATATGCATAGTTATGCCGCTTGTTACCGCACATGTGCAGGGAAGAGCTACCATCAAAGGTGGCATTCTTTCTGTGCTTCTGACTCACTGGCTGTGAAGAATCCCAACACAGCACCATATTTAGGATCTCTGACGACACTGATAGTAGTAGTAGTAGTAGTAGTAGTAGTAGTAGTAGTAGTAGTAGATGTATATATGTATGTTCATGTTTGTAAGTTGAAATGACTTGTTTAATTTTTTTTTTTGCCAATTGTATGAATGATAGTGAGTAGAATAGTGTATGCCTATTGAGAGTTTGTATAACGTGTGGATGACAGGAGTGTGCGCATTGTGTGTGGATGATGGGAGTGTGCGCATTGTGTGTGGATGATGGGAGTGTGCGCATTGTGTGTGGATGATGGGAGTGTGCGCATTGTGTGTGGATGATGGGAGTAGTGATGTCACGATACCAGAATTTTGAGTTCGATACCGATACTAACTTTTTTATTTCGATACTCAATACCAGTTCGATACTTAGTAAAGTATAAAAGAAAAAAAAAAAAATGGTAGAAATATAATACCCCTGCACTATTACAGTGATACCAATTTTTGGCCTATTTTTATTTTATTGTGTTAAAAATAAAGTTAGTGATATCTGTCTAAGACAGCTCTGCTGCATCAGCTATCACTAAGACAGCTCTGCTGCATCAGCTATCACTAAGACAGCTCTGCTGCATCAGCTATCACTAAGACAGCTCTGCTGCATCAGCTATCACTAAGACAGCTCTGCTGCATCAGCTATCACTAAGACAGCTCTGCTGCATCAGCTATCACTAAGACAGCTCTGCTGCATCAGCTATCACTAAGACAGCTCTGCTGCATCAGCTATCACTAAGACAGCTCTGCTGCATCAGCTATCACTAAGACAGCTCTGCTGCATCAGCTATCACTAAGACAGCTCTGCTGCATCAGCTATCACTAAGACAGCTCTGCTGCATCAGCTATCACTAAGACAGCTCTGCTGCATCAGCTATCACTAAGACAGCTCTGCTGCATCAGCTATCACTAAGACAGCTCTGCTGCATCAGCTATCACTAAGACAGCTCTGCTGCATCAGCTATCACTAAGACAGCTCTGCTGCATCAGCTATCACTAAGACAGCTCTGCTACATCAGCTATCACTAAGACAGCTCTGCTACATCAGCTATCACTAAGACAGCTCTGCTACATCAGATAACACTAAGACAGCTCTGCTACATCCGATATCACTAAGACAGCTCTGCTACATCCGATATCACTAAGACAGCTCTGCTACATCCGATATCACTAAGACAGCTCTGCTGCATCAGCTATCACTAAGACAGCTCTGCTACATCAGCTATCACTAAGACAGCTCTGCTGCATCAGCTATCACTAAGACAGCTCTGCTACATCAGCTATCACTAAGACAGCTCTGCTACATCCGATATCACTAAGACAGCTCTGCTACATCAGCTATCACTAAGACAGCTCTGCTACATCAGCTATCACTAAGACAGCTCTGCTACATCCGATATCACTAAGACAGCTCTGCTACATCAGCTATCACTAAGACAGCTCTGCTACATCAGCTATCACTAAGACAGCTCTGCTACATCAGCTATCACTAAGACAGCTCTGCTACATCAGCTATCACTAAGACAGCTCTGCTACATCAGCTATCACTAAGACAGCTCTGCTACATCAGCTATCACTAAGACAGCTCTGCTACATCAGCTATCACTAAGACAGCTCTGCTACATCAGCTATCACTAAGACAGCTCTGCTGCATCAGCTATCACTAAGACAGCTCTGCTGCATCAGCTATCACTAAGACAGCTCTGCTGCATCAGCTATCACTAAGACAGCTCTGCTGCATCAGCTATCACTAAGACAGCTCTGCTGCATCAGCTATCACTAAGACAGCTCTGCTGCATCAGCTATCACTAAGACAGCTCTGCTACATCAGCTATCACTAAGACAGCTCTGCTACATCAGCTATCACTAAGACAGCTCTGCTACATCAGCTATCACTAAGACAGCTCTGCTACATCAGCTATCACTAAGACAGCTCTGCTACATCAGATAACACTAAGACAGCTCTGCTACATCCGATATCACTAAGACAGCTCTGCTACATCCGATATCACTAAGACAGCTCTGCTACATCAGCTATCACTAAGACAGCTCTGCTACATCAGCTATCACTAAGACAGCTCTCCTGCACCACCCACCACTAAGACAGCTCTCCTGCACCACCCACCACTAAGACAGCTCTCCTGCATCAGCTATCACTAAGACAGCTCTGCTGCATCAGCTATCACTAAGAAAGCTCTGCTACATCCGATATCACTAAGACAGCTCTGCTACATCCGATATCACTAAGACAGCTCTGCTACATCAGCTATCACTAAGACAGCTCTCCTGCACCACCCACCACTAAGACAGCTCTGCTGCACCAGTTACCAAGATTGCGGAGGAAGAGAAGAGGAGGTTACACAGGATCCCACACACTACAGCCGATCTTATCTGCTCCTCTCAGCCCCGGCCACCTCCCCCACCTGCCAGCCGGCTGGATCCTCACATGTGCTGCACTTCCCCCGGATCGCACAGACCCCCGCTCTCCCTCTTCATCCTCCCCACCTCCAGCCTTCTCCGTCCTCCTCTCTCCGTGACCTCCCGCTCTCTTCTGTGCAGCTCCGGCTCCTCTCCCGGACATCCCGCTCTCCCTCCAGCCTTCTCCTCCGTCCTCTCTCCCGGACATCCCGCTCTCCCTCCAGCCTTCTCCTCCGTCCTCCTCTCCCGCTCTCCCTCTCCAGCCGCTCTCCGTGCAGCTCCGGCTCCTCCGCATAAATCATCTCTCTGATAACAGAGTCTGGCGGAGCCGGACTCTGTTATCAGAGAGACACCAGCAGCGGGGGTCTGTTACACACAGTAGCCGACCCCTGCAGCATATGGAGCGGGCTCAGGAGGAGTCAGATGCCGCTGTCAGTGTGACAGCAGCATCTATATACTTAAATAGCCGGCACTAGCAATAGCTAAGTGCCGGCTATTTGAAATTGGCGCCAATGGGAGCGGAGGGAGGGAGAGAAGAGGAGGAGACTGCAGGGGGCAGGGGGAGGCACATAGAGAACACGGCCGGCGCTCAGCTAGCCGCCCACCGTGTTCTCTGCTTAACTTAAAGTTTCGATACCAGGAAATCCTGGTATCGAACGTTTTTTTTGCCCGAAATATCGATAGTAGTATCGATATTTCGGTGCATCGTGCATCCCTAGATGGGAGTGTGCGCATTGTGTGTGGATGATGGGAGTGTGCATTGTGTGTGGATGATGGGAGTGTGCAGTGTGTGTGGATGATGGGAGTGTGCATTGTGTGTGGATGATGGGAATGTGCGCATTGTGTGTGGATGATGGGAGTGTGTATTGTGTGTGGATGATGGGAGTGTGCATTGTGTGTGGATGATGGGAGTGTGTACTTTGTGTGAATGATGGGAGTGTGTCCTGTGTGTGGATGATGGGAGTGTGCCCTGTGTGTGGATGATGGGAGTGTGCCCTGTGTGTGGATGATGGGAGTGTGCCCTGTGTGTGGATGATGGGAGTGTGCCCTGTGTGTGGATGATGGGAGTGTGCCCTGTGTGTGGATGATGGGAGTGTGCCCTGTGTGGGGATGATGGGAGTGTGCCCTGTGTGTGGATGATGGGAGTGTGCCCTGTGTGTGGATGATGGGAGTGTGCACTTTGTTTGGATGATGAGAGTGTGCAATTGTATGAATGATAGTGAGTTGAATAGTGTGTGCCTATTGAGAGTTTGTATAATGCCACCTCTGTCCGTGTCAGGAACTGTCCAGAGTATCAGCAAATCCCAATGGAAAACTTCTCCTGCTCTGGACAGTTCCTGACATGGACAGAGGTGGCAGCAGAGAGCACTGTGCAGGACATACAGCAGCTGATAACTACTGGAAGACTGGGGATTTTTAAATAGAAGTAAATTACAAATCTTTATAATTTTCTGAAACCAGTTCATCTGAATGAAAAACATTTTTCCTTTAAATGGTTCCTATCAAAAAGTACACAGACCCAGCATGTCAAATCAATTTGACTGCAGAAAGTTCTTGTATACATACAGTGGGGAAAAAAAGTATTTAGTCAGTCACCAATAGTGCAAGTTCTCCCACTTAAAAAGATGAGAGGCGTCTGTAATTTACATCATAGGTAGACCTCAACTATAAGAGACAAAATGAGAAAACAAATCCCGAAAATCACATTGTCTGATTTTGTAAGAATTTATTTGCAAATTATGGTGGAAAATAAGTATTTGGTCACCTACAAACAATCAAGATTTCTGGCTCTCACAGACCTGTAACTTCTTCTTTAAGAGTCTCCTCTTTCCTCCACTCATTACCTGTAGTAATGGCACCTGTTTAAACTTGTTATCAGTATAAAAAGACACCTGTGCACACCCTCAAACAGTCAGACTCCAAACTCCACTATGGTGAAGACCAAAGAGCTGTCAAAGGACACCAGAAACAAAATTGTAGCCCTGCACCAGGCTGGGAAGACTGAATCTGCAATAGGCAACCAGCTTGGAGTGAAGAAATCAACTGTGGGAGCAATAATTAGAAAATGGAAGACATACAAGACCACTGATAATCTCCCTCGATCTGGGGCTCCATGCAAAATCTCACCCCAAGGGGTCAAAATGATCACAAGAACGGTGAGCAAAAATCCCAGAACCACGCGGGGGGACCTTGTGAATGAACTGCAGAGAGCTGGGACCAATGTAACAAAAATATTACAACAGTGGTGTAAATATGGTACACCCACCAATCAATGATAGTTAGAACCTTCGCCAAAAGTACAGAAAAATGAGATAAGAAGGTATATGTTAAAATTTAACCTGACTAAATTTCAGGGGGAAATTTAGTTTGAATATCAAAGTGTTTGAACATAGAGGTATTTCTGTATTAGTATAATAAATTTCTTTGCTTGCTTCCCTATCTCCTGCATCGTCTTCTTCATAGAGCTGCATTTTAAATCCAGCTCCCATAGCAGCTGTTCTGCGGTTTCGTCCCTATTGCACATAGAACATACGGTATAAAAAGGGATAGTGTCCTAAGGATGGGCGATCAGTGTTACAGTCTCTGAGAACCCATATTGGCAGCTACTTCTCCCTGAATGAGTCCCATGTTATGTCATTCATAAGGGTTTTGTATACAGTGGTGCCTTGGATTACGAGCATAATTCGTTCCAGGGCCGTGCTTGTAATCCAAATCTACTCTTAAACCAAAGCACATTTTCCCATAAGAAATCATAGAAATGCAGACAATTGGTTCCACAGACCAAAAATAATGATTTATTATTCTGAATAACGTGTAAAACAGATGAAACAAACATTCATAAACAGCTGAATATGGGCTGACAAAGGGCTACACAAGGGCTGACAGAGACTGCAGGGAGCATTAAGGAATGAGCAGGACAGATGTGGGCACATACATGCAGCACTCTCTGTCTGGGGAGAGAGGGGTTACAGCTATGGAAAGATTACCTCCACAGTCCTGTCCCCTGATGTAAGCCCCAGCCTGAAGTGGATCTGCTATGATTTGGAAGGTTTGGGAGACTTCCTGGATCAGAGTGCAGTGCTGTAGACCCCGCTATGCAGACCATGCCCCTCCCCAACTCACGCTCCCACCCAGTACAGGGAGCTCTTAAACCAAAGCAATGCTCTTAAACCAAGTCACAATTTTGAAAAACTTAGAGCTCTTAAACCAAAATGCTCTTAAACCAAGTTACTCTTAAACCAAGGTACCACTGTATTAATAAATCTCTCAGCTTACATTGTCAGCTCTGGCAGGTGCTTCCCCTCTCTCAGTTCCTTAGTGTCCATCATGAGCTTTTTAGAGCTGTCTTTCCTATTGTACATAGAACATACAGTATAAAGAGGAGCAACAAGGACTTTAAACCTACAAGTACTTATCAGTTGCTGTATGTCCTACGGGAAGTGGTGTATTCTTTCCAGTCTGACACAGTGCTCTCTGCTGACACCTCTGTCTATGTCAGGAACTGTCCAGAGCAGGAGAGGATTTTTATGGGGATTTGCTGCTGCTCTGGACAGTTCCTGACATGGACAGAGGTGTCAGCAGAGAGCACTGTGTCAGACTGGAAAGAATATACCACTTCCTGCAGGACATACAGCAGCTGATAAGTATTGGAAGACTGGAAGACTTTAAATAGAAGTAAATATACAGTATACATACAGCATACTTAAAAGGTATGAGTGTTTTTTTGTTTTTTTTAAAATTGGAATAACTTACAGATCTCTATAACTTTCTGAAACCAGATGATTTGACAATTCCCCCCCCCCCCTCTGCAAAACCCCTTTATTGACTACAAATATCCCACTACTAGATAACCCGAGGGGGTAGCAGACCACAAAGATTACTAGAGAAATCTAAAATACATTGGAACAGCAGATGTGACCATTGTATAACACCATCACCGATGCTGCAGGGTAACATAAGGGCCACAGGGTAAGAAAGCTTATGTACCCTGTAATGACCAAGCCAATTTTCACTATAGCGCCATAATTTTCCTAATTTTTTCTATCGTCATCATGAACATCATGAATGAAAAATTATATAAATTATGCAAAATAGTTGAAAGTCTTCAGTCTAGCCACAATTACCTTAGTGACTCCCAGAAAAAAAACTTGTGTTAGTGATCACATAGGGATTAATCTTGAATATTGATGATACATGAGACTGAGCATTGTGACCCATTATTGTACAGTATAGAGTGACCACCATTCATAGTATATAGGACCATCTAACCCTGATATTGCAGCTCACCCTATAGATCAAACACTACTACTAAGGGTCCTAAGGATGGGTGATCAGTGTTAGTCTCTGAGAACCTATATTGGCAGCTACTTGTCCCTGAATGAGTCCCATACTAGGTGCAGGGACACATCTATATTCTTGTGTCATCTATAAGGGTTGTGTAAGGGGCGTAACTAGGATTCATGGGGCCCCTTAACAAAAAAACTGTATTGGCCCCATGAATCCTAGTGTCTAGGGGTCGTGTATGTGAGGGAGACCCATCCCCCCCCAAAACTGAGCTAAGAGGCTCCTCCCTGCAGGGCGGCCTCCCGACACACGCATCATCTCAGCCCTGTCCTGAACGGTGTGCCTCAATGGTACGCCCCTCCCACCCTCCTTCCAAGACGGTGCTGAGAGCGGCTTCTCCCCCTTCACGGAAGGCCCTCAGAGCTGCCCTAATGGCACAGTAATCATCTCAGCCCTGTTCTTGACTGCGCTCACACACTACCCCTTCTCCCCAGGACGGTACCTAAAGCAGCTCTCTCAAGAAGCTCTGAGCGCCGTCCGAGAGAAGGGGTGGTGTGTGAGCGCAGTATGGGACGGGGCTGAGATGATTACTGTGCCGTTAGGGCAGCTCTGAGGGCCCTCCGGGGGAAGGGGAGGAGCCGCTCTGAGCACCATCCTGGGGAGGCAAGGTGGTCTGAGAGTGCGGTCTAGGAAGATGTTTGGGAGATTGCAGTGCCGTGACGGCCTTTGTGAGCACCGTTCCAGAAGGGGAGGGAGGGTAGCGGCTCTGAGCGCTGTACTATGGAGCCCTCCTTCCTTGTGGGCCCCATAGCAGCTGCGTGGCCTGTCTCTATGGTAGGTACGCAAAGGAACACTGCAGAGACACCATCACGTGTCTCGACGTCAGTGGACTAGCCAGACCTTCCTCCGGGAAGGAACAACCAAGCCTAGGAATGTCTCCAATCAAGGAAATCACCCAAGCAAGGTCAAGGTATCCATTCACAGACAGCTGTTTCGGGGTATTTGCCCCTCATCAGTGTGAAGTAGGTTTCTGGCCTAGTAAGTGCATGCAAAGATGCTGGTTGACGTCAGAAACCTACTCCACACTGATGAGGGGCAAATACCCTGAAACAGCTGTCTGTGGATGGATACCTTGCTTGGGTGGTTTCCTTGATTGGAGACATTCCTTGGCTTGGTTGTTCCTTCCCTAAGGAAGGTCTGGCTAGTCCACTGACGTCGAGACACGTGATGGTGTCTCTGCAGTGTTCTGTTGCATATTTGATTTCCCAGGGGGCAATGTTCTACACTGACGTTGAGACACGTGATGGTGTCTCTGCGGTGTTCTGGTTGATCTCCTTGAGGTCAACCAGCATCTTTTTTTTATGGTAGGTACAACACTGGTTGTGTGTATTAGTACAATACATCTGCTTACATTGTCAGGTCCTGCAAGGTCTTTAGAAAGCTGAGATCCAGGTCCAGGTCTTTCTCCAGTTGGTCAGTGGTCATCTCCCTATTATACATAGAATATACAGTATAATCAGGAATTTTTAGACTATGACTGAACTATAACTATTTTATAAGTCAAGAATAGTGTGAAGATATATATTCTGTATATGTGTTACATAATATGCTTTAAAGGGGTATGTCACAAAAAAACTATTCTTTCAAATCAGCTGGTGCCAGAAAGTGCCAGAGATTTTTAATTTAATTCTCTTAAAAATGATCAAATCTTCTAGTACTTATCATCTGCTATATGTCCTGCAGTGTTGTATTCTCTCCAGTCTGACACAGTGCTCTCTGCTGCCACCTCTGTCCTTGTCAGGAACTGTACAGAGCAGGAGCAAATCCCCATAGAAAACCTCTCCTGCTCCTGACAGTTCCTGACATGGACAGATGTGTCAGCAGAGAGCACTGTCTCAGACTAGAGAGAATACACCACTTGCTGCAGGACATACAGCAGCTGATAAGTACTTGTGGTGTCCCACTAGGGGTGTTACTGTTACATACACCCTTTGCAAAAGTCTGTACTTTTTGTGGTCTCATGATTATGAATGTAGTATTAAGAGTTGGCCACTAGATGTCGCTGTACTGTGTACTAGTATGTGGAAGCTGCACAGCTGAAGGATCGCAAAGGGTTATTGTGTTTATGTGTTACCAGAATCTGTAGACCAGTAGGATTTCTGCTTTCTTCTTTCCTATCACCTCATCTCTTTGTTCTTCTATTGCACTCTTTTCACTCAATCACAGCGCACCGTACACACTGTAGAGGAAGTTAGTCCCATGGTTGGGGGAGGAGCAAAGGTCTTCTCTTTGGGACGGTGTGGAGGAAGGACGCAGATTAGATAGCTCTCCACAGCATAAAAGTCAGGCGCACACCAGAAATGACTGCAGTAATAATGAACTTTTTTGAAAACCGTCAAGAGTTAAAAACATCTAAAACCCCATAAGGGGAAAGAAACACTGCAGCACCTATAATAAAGGTGAACCGCACTGCTAAAATGTTGCAGGCCAGATGGACCCACAGAAATGGGACTCAAACGGGGAATATAGAAATAACACAAAATACAAAAGTACACATGGGGTCCTGTATAATAAATGTATCATACCCACAAACAATAACACGTCCCCCAGTAGCAGACAAGATTCTCTTGTCTGCTACTTGGGGACGTGTCATTGTTTGTGGGTATGATACTTTTTTTTTTTTTGATCAAATAGTGTTTATTGAAAATTTTACATTTTAGAAACACACAACCACAGGGGAGGACATCACAGCAGTCCAGACCCTGCACAAAACAAAGTTTAACAAACAGTACAAAAATCGTATTGGCAACATCCAACATATCATGGAAAACGTCCCCCCGTAAAAGGGAATACACCGTAATAAAGATTGTAAAACAGGTAAATGGACTCTGTGTCTTTCATTATGACTAGAGAAACCGGAATGGTACATATAGAGTAAAATAGTAGTGGGGCATCACCACGGAGTCCCCCACTGAGAGATGCTCAGGTGGCCGTTGAGGGAGAGAGCCTGCCTCTAGTAAGTGACGATGGCGCCATACCAGGGGTATCCAGCCAGGGGGACCAGATTTTTTCAAATTTCTTCATCGCCTCCCGCCTTTCATAGGCATATTTATCATTGGCAATGAGCCAGTTAAAGGGGTATTCCAGGAAAAATCAATAAATTGCTAATGCAAAGGGTTAACCAAGGTTAACCCTTTCCTAATATACTTACCTGTCCTTTTTTGGCCCCCCAAGGAGATCTCCGGTCCGGTCACGTGATCTTCCAAGTTGCGACTCGCGGATCCTCTGTCCTTCCGGTCCGGTGACGTCACTATACCCGGCCGGCGTCCGCTCTCCGTCTCAGCAGCAGCTGTCACACAACAGCACCCTGCAGGGATCCCTCACAGTAACCTGCTGTACAGTTAGCCGGGTGCTGATTCCCCGGCCCCCTTCTCCTATATCATTGCGATCCCCCCGGCCCCCTCCTTCCTGTAACATTTCCACCGCGATCCCCCCAGCCCCCTCCTTCCTGTATCATTGCCACCGCAATCCCCCCAGCCCCCTCCTTCCTGTATCATTGCCACCGCGATCCCCCCAGCCCCCTCCTTCCTGTATCATTGCCACCACGATCCCCCCAGCCCCCTCCTTCCTGTATCATTGCCACCACGATCCCCCCAGCCCCCTCCTTCCTGTATCATTCCGGCCCCCCTCCCTGTGTAATGATTGCGAAACACAGATCACTCACCCCCACCCCCTGGTGTAAGTGTGTTGCAGCGCTGGACCCGATCTCGGCGCTGCTATCCTCAGCTCAAGCTGCTATCCTCAGCTGACAGGCGCTCTGTGTGAGTGCAGGAGAGATTCCTTTCTTGCTCCGTACACAGCAATTGCCCTGATACAACTCAGCTGACAGGTGCTGTGTACGGAGCAAGAAAGGAATCTCTCCTGCACTCACACAGAGCGCCTGTCAGCTGAGGATAGCAGCTTGAGCTGAGGATAGCAGTGCCGAGATCGGGTCCAGCGCTGTAACAGCGCTGTGTATCGCAATCATTACACAGGGAGGGGGGCCGGAATGATACAGGAAGGAGAGGGCTGGGGGGATCGCGGTGGCAATGTTACAGGAAGGAGGGGGCCGGGGGGATCGCAATGATATAGGAGAAGGGGGCTGGGGGATCAGCACTCGGCTAACTGTACAGCAGGTTACTGTGAGGGGTCCCTGCAGGGTGCTGTTGTGTGACATCTGCTGCTGAGACGGAGAGCGGACGCCGGCCGGGTATAGTGACGTCACCGGACCGGAAGGACAGAGGATCCGCGAGTCGCAACTTGGAAGATCACGTGACCGGACCGGAGATCTCCTTGGGGGGCCAAAAAAGGACAGGTAAGTATATTAGGAAAGGGTTAACCTTGGTTAACCCTTTCCATTAGCAATTTATTGATTTTTCCTGGAATACCCCTTTAACTTTAGCTATAGAGGCTGTACATGTTGGGGGGTCCTGATCAAGCCAGGACTGGGCTATCAACTTTCTGGCCATATATAATATCCTAGCAACAGCTAGTTTTTCAGGGTTAGGTAAAACTAAGTCTTCCACATAGCCCAAAACACAAACTAAGGGAGACTGTTCAATGTGAACAGAAAAGACTTTGTAAATGGTGGAAGCAACATCCTGCCAGTACCTCATTAATTTTGGGCACCGCCAGAACATGTGCAGGATCCCTCCCTCATCCCTCCGGCACCAAGGACACAAGGCATCCGGGCGAAGCCCCACTTTAAATAAAAACTCGGGGGTCCTATAAACACGGTGTAGTAGGTACAGTTGGGACAGTCGGTGCTGCTCCCCCACAGACAACTGGGGAGTCATCTCTAGAATTTCCTTCCACAACTCATCCTCTAGGGGACCCAAGTCAGCCTCCCATTTCTACTTAATGGTCAACGGGTGTTTCTCTAAGAATTTGTCATGTAAATGGATATATAATATGGAAATTAGACCAGACGTGGATGCAGACGTACCCACTATCTGAATAGGCGGGATAACAACTCGCTCCTGAGATAGAATGTCCCCCTCACTGTTACACGCGTGGCGCAACTGAAGATATTTATAAAAATGTGTCCTAGGGATAGGGAATTCCACACACAGCTGTTGGAAGCTTTTTAGCTGGCCATTCGTGTATAACTGCTCTTTTCGTCTAAGACCAAGTGTCCGCCATGGTGTGAACCCTTCTAGGAGAAAGAGCTCACTTAACCAGGGGGTATCCCATATAGAGGTGTATGCAGAGCTTCCAGGTAACCCGTACATGTCTAACTTTCCACCAGACCCTATGATAAAACTGAATTGTAGGCATTTCTGTTGCGGCTGTGGAGAAACGTTTAGCCTCCAGGACCTCAAACAACTGCTCCGTACCAAAATGGGCCTGCAACAATTGGGAAGTAGGGTCAGTTAGCACGTCAGTCTTCCATCCTCTAAAGTGCTGCAGCTGGGAGGCTAAAAAATAGATCATGGCATTGGGCACTGCTAGTCCTCCTGACGTTTTAGCTCTCTGTAGGGTCTCTAGCTTTATACAAGGGCGCTGGGAACCCCATATCAGGTCTCTGAATAAACTGTGCACTTTATGAAAAAAACGAATCGGGATCCATATCGGGGAGTTGTGCAATACATATAGCAATTGAGGCATCCATACCATTTTTATCAGATTGGAGCGTCCCACCACAGACAAAGGGAGCTTACGCCACACTCCCAATTTGGCTTGAAATTTAGAGAGGATCGGCGTAAGATTCAGTCTCTCGTAAGCCCTAATGTCCTTAGAGATCATGATCCCAAGGTATTTGAATTCCGTGACAATCTTAAGAGGGAAGGGGAGGACGGGCATGTGTTCTACATCCACATCTAGCGGCAGCAGCACCGATGGATAGTCCCGAGAACCTACCAAAATCATTAATGAGCATAATAGGCGTGGTAAGAGATGCATCAGTGTCATTTAGATATAGCAATAAATCATCTGCGTATAACGCAATTTTCTCCTCCTGGAGACCTCTAGTGAAACCACGAATACCCGGGTGACCATGAATCAGAGATGCCAGCGGCTCTATGGCTATCGCAAAAAGCAACGGCGACAGAGGGCACCCCTGCTGTGTACCCTGCTGCCAGTCAAATCTGGCCGAGAGACCGCCATTTATCTTCAAACGAGCACAGGGAGAGGAGTATAACAACTGGATCCAGGAGACAAATTGTGGTCCAAACCCCATTTTGTCCAGTACCACCCATAAAAAGGTCCACTCGACGCTGTCAAAAGCTTTAACAGCATCGAGTGAACACACCGCCCTTCCCCCCGGATCCCCCAAGGGCAGCTGGAGATTAACATACAAACGCCTAATATTCATGGCAGTAGACCTGGCTGGGATAAAACCCGTTTGATTGGGATGAACCAGGGCACTCATATAGAGAGAAAGTCTATTAGCTATGGCCTTGGCCACTATCTTAATGTCTGTTGATAAAAGAGAAATGGGTCTATAAGAACCCGGCAAGGACACATCTCTCTCGGGCTTGGGTAGAACTATTAATATTGCTTCCCTCATAGACTCATAGTACCTCCCCGACTTTTTTAAATAGCTCCCCCGGCCGGTAGCCCATCAATCCTCGGTAGCCCATCAATCCCCGGTGCTCTGTTATTGGTGATAGAGGAAGCCGCAGCCTCTAGCTCTTCCAAAGTCAGTGGGGCCTCTAATGCTTCTCGGACATCAGCAGTTAGGACAGGAAGGGATATAGAGGACAGGAAGTCCTTGATATGATTGGGAGTGACTTCCAATTTAGAACTATATAGGTTTGAATAGTAGAAATAAAATACTTGTAGTATTTCAGGGGTGGAGGTTACCAGGACTCCCTCAGTATTCTGTATGTGGGTGATGAAGGCCGGGCTTTTTTGAGCACTCGTAATAAGTGGGTATGATACATTTATTATACAGGATTGCATGTGTACTTTTGTATTTTGTGCCATTTCTATATTCCCCGGTTGAGTCCCATTTCTGTGGGTCCATCTGGCCTGCAACATTGTAGCAGTGCGGTTCACCTTTATTATAGGTGCTGCAGTGTTTCTTTCACCTTATGGGGTTTTAGATGTTTTTAACTCTTGACTGTTTTCAATAAAGTTCATTATTACTGCAGTCATTTCTGGTGTGCGCCTGACTTTTTTGCCCCATTTTTCTCCTGTCCCTCTCTCTATTTACATTGTTGCATATATGGGGTAGTCGGCTGCACCCACATTTATTATTATTTTGACGGTAGGTGGTGCCCACCCTACTCTTTGTGTTTCCCAGCTCTCCACAGCAGTCCTGTCTGGGCCCTGGCCCTTGCCAGGTCCCCAGGTAGTCAGTCTTAGCCAGTACCCCGCATGGGTAGGACGCAATACAGCACACTGTTACAAACCTTCTCACAAGTATGTACACCAAGCACTATGCAGTGTTAAACCTCTCAGGAGAGGACTAGCCAAAAGATAACCTCATCCCACGCCGTAGACAAGGAGAAGTCACAGAGCAGGACAGAATCCACTATAGAAAACAATTAAAGCCCGCACATTAACTCTTGTTCACACTATGCAGTTTGCACACAGCCATTGCTAAAAGTAAATAAAAAAACAGTCGGTTTGATCAAACTGAATGTACCAACTCCCCACGTTAAGGTGCCCTCAGAGAGTTGGACACTTGAAGGATCTGCAGAATATTGGAGAAAGGGTGGGCTTCTCGGTTAGGGTCTTTCTGCCCATTGATTGTGTGCTCATAGTTGTAAAATTCTCTTCCCAGTAAAACGTTATTAGCACTGGGGGCGGGGCTACACCCCAACCCAGCACTTATCTGCCCTGCCCCCAGCCAGCCCCCTCCATTGACAATCATTAGAAGGTGCAGTGCTGTAGCCTCGCTTCTGCATGGCAGTCTGCTCCCCCCACTGATTATCAATGAAGGGGACGATGGAGAGGGGGATCCCCATATCAGGCGGGGCTATTGTGTGTGGGGGGAATCTCTGCCCTTAGTGCTTCTAACGTTTTACTGTGTAGAGGGTCTCACAACTAACAGCAAGGGATCTACGCCATATAGGATAGTAAGAGACATTCCTTTATCCTCAGTGCCCGTGCCCACTAGGGAGCTATCAGCAGGTTTAATTTGTCTAACCAAAAAAGGAGTCTGTGGAGCCTCGCTTGCTAGTCTCAGAACATGGGTAAAGCCAGATATCCCTAGCCTGTTGCCAAGGGGTGCCTCCAGATGGGGAGATCACCACACCACCCTGATCGGTAGCCCCTTAAGTCTTACTCGGATGTAAGTATTGGAACATAAATAGGGAAACACCAGGAAGGCCCCATATTGTCAAAGTCTCACTCTTTTGTGAGTATAGCGACATGGCAATCCATCCACAGACAGTTGTTTCTGGGTATTTGCCCCTCATCAGTGTGGAGCAGGATTCTGGCTAACAGGGGCAGTGAAAAATAGACAAACAAATCACTGCAATCACTGAGCTCAGGGAGATCAGGGAAAAAATTCCAATGAAGTACTCAATTAGTCAACTTAATTCATCTATCCTGCTGATTTTACCCTAGCTGTTTCAACATTACAATTCCCGTCATGCCACCTTGGGGACCATGAGTTTAAAACCTGTGCCTTAATGTGTGTACTAAGCATTACATTTTACAAATCCTAATTATTGATCCACAAGGTGATCGTAAACTCCACAGTGCGTGTTGGACATGTGGTTTTGCCACTGCAGGAACTTTGAGGTGGACTATTCCTCTCAAACAGATGGTAAGTTAATAGACCCGGAACCAGAATTATCACTATTGTTAAACAAACCAAGCCCACTCAATGGCCCAGATAACATCCCATGCACAAAAGCGTATAAGAGCTTGTGCCAAATCACACTGTGTGACTAAGTCCTGCAACAAAGATGCCCCACTTGGTATCCAATCCAAACGTATTCACACATAAAAGGACAAACAACCCTCAGTTGCAGATAAATTCTCTTCTTGTATTTAGAAAAATTATTCACATGAATATAATGAACACAAAAATAAAGTAAGTCACCACAGGGAACAGGACGGTATCCAATCTTCGCACCGCAGCCGCAGTGCTGAACGGTATCCTCAGTCCTTAGAGACTCTCACTCTCTCGATAGATGAATGACGTCAATCAGTACGCTACGTCCGTTTCGGGGACAACCCCCTTTGTCAAGTGCTTATAACTTCCCATAACAGTTATCCATATTATTACCTGTATGGCGGGGGGCGTGGTTTGCTGTTGGAGAAGAAGGTCGCATGCCGCTGAGCTCCTGCACATACAGCGGTAATATAGCTACTTCTACAGAGACTTTGCACTTTGATTATCTCCTGGGGGTCTCTCGATTCTCCCAGACCCCTTCTCGACATGAGGATGACTTCAAAGAAGGCTTTCACGGCAGCACAGTGGAAGACTCAGAACTCTCTTCCCGCGGCCGGAGCGTGACAAGATGGCGCCGGCTCTCTTCCTCACTGGCAGAGGGTCCGTTTCTTCCCCAACGAGGCAGCTCCGTGGTGGACTCCCCCGCCTGCAGAGACATACAGCTGGCCTCAGCAAAGCACTCAGGGTAAGCAGATACCCCCTCAGCAACCCAAAAAGAAAAAGAGACGAGGCGCCGCGGCTACAGCGAGACGGCAGACTTCAGATGAATTAACACAGCGACAGCAGTTCACACAGCCGCAGGGACAGTACTTTTTATCCCCATCTACTGCCCCGTTCCAGATGCCTCCTTTCTCGCCGATCGCGGCTCCCGACATACAGCGTTTACTTTCTGACCTCTGCCTGCCGGCGCTGTTCTCCGAGGAACGGGATTTATTACCCAGCTCTGTTGTGGACTCTCTGCCAACCGACCGCACATAAAACAGCACATAGCCTTCTATATAGCTAGTTCGGATCTTATGAACAACCCACCTGCGGATACACAATTCATGTAGCAACTTTATCAGTAGACCACTTCGGCTTCATACCTTAGTTAGTGTATGCTATAACACTAGTTTTTGTACTCTAACCTTTGATGCTAGCTACTTCTCAACATATCTTTAAGCATGTTACACCAATTCTTTGTATGCTACTTTACATGCCTTGCTACCTTTTATTGTCATTATTTGTATGCAATGAAAAAATGTGAAAACTTTAATAAAAATTATTGAAACATTATTACCTGTATGGCACCAGCCCCACTGCCCTCCATTGCTCAAACAAGATACCATACTGTATGTTAGTGTAAATCCACATGTAAAAGCGTGCAAAAATAAGACTAGTGGGAGCCCCAGCACCGATCATGTATCAAACCACAATGCATTTTCAGATTTTTCATATAACGGGTTATAGGTAGGTAGATAGATACAGTAGATAGATAGATAGATAGAAGGTTAGTGTTGCTTTATTGAATTCTGACACCAGATGGCGCCCTGTTAACATAGAGTGACACATCCAGAAGACATTTCAAGGTCTTTTCCAATTGATATAACAGGAATCACCCAGTAAACTGGCTTCCACATTACCTATTTGCACTATCACTGCTCTATAGAGACACAGGTGATGACTGTGCTGCTTTGTGCAATGTTATTACTTTTGCTTCTGAATTTTTATTCAGCTATTTGACTTGTTGCTTTGCTTACAGTTTAAGGCTATGTTCACACTACGTAAATTCCGGCCGCATTTCGTACGCCGCCGTACATGTGCGGCTGAAACTACGAGCGTGAGAAAAATCGACATGCGGCCGGATGCGTACGAACCGCGAACATACGCCCGTAGTACAGTTATGCTTCCCTAGCTTGTTTCGAAGCGATCTGAAACAGGTCATTTACTTGGAAATCTTCGCCCAGACCCATAAAACACACAGAATCTTTTGGATCGAAAAATCAAGTTCAATTTGGCTGGAATAAGTACTCCGTACGGGACCGCATGGTAATCCACGGCCGTGAGTTTCAACATTTCTGTCCTCAAACAATGGTCTTGTTCATTTTTCACTGCGCCGTATACGATCCGGTCGTAAGTTCATACGTAGTGTGCATTGTGCGGCCGTATATCGTATACTTTCAAGCGTACACATCAACCTCAAAACTATGTGCGTATATTCGCGGTTCGCACTACGACCGAAAATATACGTAGTGTGAACATAGCCTAACAATGAGTAGACAAAGTGCAGTGATATGATATATAGTCATCCATGTATATTACTAGTTTTATATCCCTTTAGGATATTATTATATGTCTTTGGTATATGCATAGGTTTAATCAATTTATTAACCCTCTAAGGACAAGGACAATTTTATATATATATATATATATATATATATATATATATATATGCTGTATATACGTTTTATAGTCTATATTATAAGTTTTAGATGGTAACCCCTATAACTTTTTTATTTTTCCTAGAATGGAGCTGTGTGATGGCTCATTTTTTGCAATGTTAACTATAGTTTTCCTCAGTACTAACTTCATGACTACTTTTTGCATTTCTTGACAGCAGAGCACTATGTCAGACTGGAAAGAATACATCACTTACTGCAGGGCATACAGCAGCTAATAAATACTGAAAGACTTGAGATTTTTTAATTAAAGTAATTTACAAATCTGTATAACTTTCCAACACCAGTTGATTTGGAGCCTTTTTTTTCTCTGGAGTACCCCTTTAAGTGCTCAAACTGATCAATATAATACTGTAGTTTGGCTGAGACAAATATTAACACATAATTTGATCACTTTCCCATTGAAATAACTTGCTTCTGATCCAAAATGGTGACTTTCAAGATGGCGGCCATGTACCGGGTATTGCCTAAAAGATACCTATTACTGGCTGGCGTAATTAGATGTTATTTTCATGACTTTTGAATCATTATAAAGAATTATCTATTGCATTGTGTATGGCTGCACAATGTGTATGTAGAATTATTTTTGACAAGGGGCATTATGTATAGCTAATAGCAGTGCAGTGTGCAGCTGTATTATATTCAGGGGGGCAGTGTGCAGCTGTATTATATTCAGGGGGGCAGTGTGCAGCTGTATTATATTCAGGGGGGCAGTGTGCAGCTATATTATATTCGGGGGTGCAGTGTGCAGCTGTATTATATTCAGGGGTGCAGAGTGCAGATGTATTTAGGGGGGCAGTGTGCAGCTGTATTATATTTAGGGGTGCAGTGTGTCATAGTATTGTATTCTAGTATAAGGCGGGGTTCACACTACGTAAAAAACACGGCCGTAATTCATAACAATGGCCGTATTTTTTGCAAATAACGGCCGTTGTTATGAAATACGGCCGTGTTTTTTTACGTAGTGTGAACATAGCCAAATATAGTATTACATTATGTAACTTTTCATTTCATATGTTGCTGCCCATAGTGAGATTAACAATTTATTCCACACTTGTTATTATCTATTCAGTCTCCTTCACCCAGTTCTGAGCTGCTGCTTTCTGCTGAAGACAAAAAAAAAAATCTGTGTGAGCTTTTCTCTCCATCTCCCCCTCCTCCCCCTCCCTTCTGAGATGGCTAATGTAAACAAGTCCCTGGCATCCTGTATCTGCAACATTGTAACTTATTTTGTAATGCTGGCAGTGTTAACCCCTTAACGACATAGGGCGTATATTTACGCCCTATTGCCGGTAAGGGAGTTCAGAGCGGGGCCGCGCGGCGACCCCGCTCTGAACCGCGGCGGTCCCGGGTGCCACTTGCAGCCCTGGACCGCAGGTATTAGCGGGCACGGTCCGATCGCCGTGCCCGCTAATACAGTAATCAGATGCAGCTGTCAAACATGACAGCTGCATCCGATTACTGGATGCAGCATTTCCCTGGTGTCTAGTGGCGGAGATCGCTCCCCCGGGAAGATATCCCGGAGGAGCGATCTCTGTTTCTGAAGCCGGCCGGGGACCGCTCCAAGATGGCGCCGTCCCCGGCTCGGCACTCGTTTACTTCCGGCTGCAGCAGCCGGCAGTAAACGAGTGCCTATCTCATGGATCTCTACAGCATATCTATGCTGCAGAGATCTCAATGAGAGATCAAAGCACTTATACTAGAAGTCCCCCAGGGACTTCTGGGTCCCTGGTGTTGTCAAAGTGTTGTCATTAGTAAAAAGCCCCCTCCCCCAATAAAAGTCTGAATCACCCCCCTTTTCCCAGGTTATTAATAAAAGTAAACAAATAAATAAACAAACATGTTTGCTATCGCCGTGTGCGTAATCGCCCGAACTATTAATTAATCACATTCCTGATCTCGTACGGTAAACGGCGTCAGCGCAAAAAAATCCCAAAGTGCAAAATTGCGCATTTTTGGTCGCATCAAATCCAGAAAATTGTAATAAAAAGCAATCAAAAAGTCGTATATGCGCAATCAAGGTACCTATAGAAAGATCACATCATGGCGCAAAAAATGACACCTCGCACAGCCCCATAGACCAAAGGATAAAAGCGCTATAAGCCTGGGAATGGAGCGATTTTAAGTGACGTATATTTGTTGACAGTGGTTAGAATTTTTTACAGGCCATCAGATACAATATAAGTTATACATGTTATATATTGTTGTAATCGTAACGACTTGAGGAACATGCATAACAAGTCAGTTTTACTCCAGGGTGAATGGCGTAAAAACACATTCCCCCCAAATAAACAAAATGCAGTTTGTTTTTTTTAATTTCACTACACATTTATTTTTTTCTGGTTTCGCAGTGTACTTTATGCAAAAATTCAGCCTGTCATTGCAAAGTACAATTAGTGACGCAAAAAATAAGGGCTCATGTGGGTCTCTAGGTGGAAAAATGCAAGTGCTATGGCCTTTTAAGCACAAGGAGGAAAAAACGAAAATGCATAAATTGAAATTGGCTGTGTCTTTAAGGGGTTAATCTGAGGTTAAGTTGATGATGGACTCACATGATCATCGTTCCCAGCATTATAAAAAAGTTACAATGTTGCAGATAAAGCCAGTCAGGAACTTGTTTACATCAGCTATCTTGGGGAGACAGAGAGAAAAGCTCACACACAGATTTTTTTTTATCTTCAGCAGAAAGCAGCAGCTCAGAACTGGGGGAAGGAGACTAAATAGATAATAACAAGTATGGAAGGAATTGTTAGTCTTACCATAGGCAGCAACATATGAAAAATTACGTTTGAGTGGAATACCCCTTAAATGCAGTGTGTGACAGTACTATCTTCAGGAGTGTGGTGAGTGGCAATATTCAGACGTGCAGTGTAGTAGTATTGTCTTCATGGGTGCAGTGTGCGGCACTATTATCTTCAGGATTGTAGTCTGAGACAGCATTTATGGGTGCAGTGCATGGCAGTATTATCTTCAGGTGTGCAGTGTGTGGCAGTAGTATCTTCATGGCTGCAGTGTGTGGCAGTATTATATATATGAGTGCAGTGTGTGGCAGTATTATCTTCATAGGTGCAGTGCGTGGCAGTATTATTTTCAGGAGTGCAGTGTGTGGCAGTGTTATCTTCATGGCTGCAGTGTGTGGCAGTATTAACTTCAGGAGTGTAATATGTGGCAATATTCAGGAGTGTAGTGTGTGGCAGTATTATCTTCATGGGTGCAGCGTGTGGCAGTATTATCTAAATAAGTGCAGTGTGCAGCTGTATTATCTTCAGGAGTGTAGTGTGTGGCAGTATTATTTTCATGGGTACAGTGTGTGGCAGTGTTATCTTCAGGAGTGTTGTGTGTGTGGTTATATCCAGGTGTGCAGTGTGTGGCAGTATTATCTTCATGGGTGCAGTGTGTGTCAATATTCAGGAGTGTAGTGTGTGGCAGTATTATCTTCAGGAGCGTTGTGTGTGGTGATATTCAGGAGTGTAGTGTGTGGCAATATTCAGGAGTGTAGTGTGTGGCAGTATTATCTATATGGGTGTAGTGTATGGAACTATTATATTCAGGAGTGTAGTGTGTGGTGATATTCAGGAGTGTAGTGTGTGGTGATATTCAGGAGTGTAGTGTGTGGCAATATTCAGGAATTTAGTGTGTGGTGATATTCAGGAGTGTAGTGTGTGGTAATATTCAGGAGTGTAGTGTGTGGCAATATTCAGGAGTGTAGTGTGTGGCAGTATTATCTATATGGGTGTAGTGTATGGAACTATTATATTCAGGAGTGTAGTGTGTGGTGATATTCAGGAGTGTAGTGTGTGGCAATATTCAGGAGTGTAGTGTGTGGTAATATTCAGGAGTGTAGTGTGTGGCAGCATTATCTTCAGAAGTGTTTTGTGTGGTGATATTCAGGAGTGTAGTGTGTGGTGATATTCAGGAGTGTAGTGTGTGGCAGTATTATCTATATGGGTATAGTGTATGTAACTATTATCTTCAGGGGAGCAGCATATGGCAATCTTCAGGGCTGCAGTCTGTCCAAGCATAAAGCTTTAGGATCTTCTGTACATTGGAGAACCTAAAGCCACCTGTTGTATTTCCCTATCAGGATAGAAAAAAGTTTTTTTGTGTTGCACTCCACCGCAGAGGTCCCACACTCCACACAGACAACCTGTTGCTATAACTGGAATCCCTCCCCTGTCTTCCCCCATTCTGGCAGAGGGCATGCACTTCTCTAATTGAAGTACCTATGTTCTGTTTATACTTTTACCAGTAGATGGAGCTGCCATATTAAGGTGTTGCATGTATTTTTTTATATATTTATTTCTTTTGCAGTTTCATGCTTTACAGACCATAGAGAAAGCACCAGTACAGGAGATGGAGAACATTAAGAAGAGGTTTATGATCTCTTTTGCAAGCAGAATGAAATGAATGTGGCAGCTCGGTGCATATCTGTGCCTCTCAGCGGAAAAACCTGCCTTGGCAAGAACACTAGGACTTTACCCTGTGCGATGATATCTAATGTATCCCTCATCAGGTAAGATTACAGTACATTTTCTGCTTCTTGCTTGTAACACATGGTCTGCAGCTCTTGACAATCCTTGCAGAAAATCATTACTATTGTCTTTGTTAATTATCCGATATTTTTAGCTTTCCTCGCCGGAATCTGCCCTTTATCTCCATAGTATCTGTTGCAAGTTAAAGGGACGGATCTGAAATGTTTTTTTTTTTCTATCCACCGTTACTTACTGCTCATAATAATCTTGCAATCAGCATATAATTATGTCTACTTCCTTATCTTTGCCCATGAGGTAGGGAGAGGGCGAACTATATCTGCTTACTGTCTGCTCTCCCCATGCAACATGCTAATCGCAGATCAGGATCAAACCTGCTATTGAAAGCCAGTGCTTATTAGATACTGCTGCTATTTTCCTGAAAAAAAAAAAAGCAAAAACATATCCTTTAGGCCTCAGTGATTTTATTTCCTTTGCTGGGATCTGTGAGGCCTTTCCTTAAAGGGATTCTTTTTTATTTTATAGTCTATAATCTTGATTTTTGACATGTCCTTTAAAATAAGTTTCAAAAATATTCTAACTCATAAAAAAAAAATCAAACCTGTTGTCTGTTTTTAAGGGTTTAGGATTATAGCTGTTCTTAGACCTTTATCAGACCTCAATAAGAAATGGTTAACAGGATGTGTATTTATTATTATTGTTGTTATTATTATTATTATTATTGTTTTATGTTATTTTAGCTGGGTGTTGTTCTAGGTTTTAATTGTATTCTGGACAATTTCAGCTCTTTGTTCAGTGATCCTTGCAGAAAGGTTAATTGTATAGAAATCATGCAAAATAATGGTAATGTATGCAGATTGAGGGGCGTCCTTTAAATAAGATAAAGCTTTAGTGATTAAATGTAACCTTATCATGAGAGGAAGTCAGTCGGTATTTTTGATGCTTATGTTCTTCTTCATGAGTGTGGGTGTGGCAGGGCTAACCTTCCTCTTAAGGCTAAATTGTCAATCTGTACAGAGCAACATAAAATAATACTGTACACTGGCTGCCAGTGCTCTTTCAGACAGTAAACGTTGCTTATGTTTGTTTGATAGCCTAATATTTTATTTAGTGTTCATTCTGTTTCTGAATATGGTATTCTTTGGCCAACAAAAACTTTTTTTGTCAAATTTGTTTTACATTATTTAAATAAATAAAGGCTTCAAAATAGAACGTTTGCTAAATTATATATTTTTATCTTTTGAATTTTTTTTCTTTTAAAAGCTGTGATATTAGGTATAGGTGCAGTACAACATTGGTATTAACTGTTTAAAAAAACTTTTTACAACTGTATTAATTAACTCATAAAACACTCCTTTAGTGCTTTCCCTTTTTTTTTTTTTTTTTACATGTATGACGTCATTTAAGAGAATCCACTTTTTAAGTTATTATAAATTTACTTTTCTGATAGGTTAAATAAAATAGGGCCTGTTTAAATTTTAGGCTAGTTTTGGAATTCTTATATCAATTTGGAATAAATAATAGGGAAGTCATAATAATAATAATAATAATAATAATAATATTTGTGCTTAAAATTATTATAATCTGTTAACTTTGAACTTTGTCAAAGTCATTTTCTCAAATAGCACATCTTGAGATTTTGTTTAGTGTGTCTGTTGCCGTTCTGAATTCTGGAACAAAATTTTAAAACCTGGAGAGTTCCGTACAATCAACAGACGTATTGTAATTTTGCCAATTGTCTCCTTCACGGATTTGCTGTTTCTTTGAATCAGTCTCTCCTGTTTGCGTGTCTGCCAAATGCCTGTGCGGCTTTTTTTTGCAAATGACAAGTAACAAGTTCAACAAGTTGATTTATCCATTGCATTCTAGGATGGGTTGGCAATAAATGTGCAACTTCTCATATTCTTCCAGTGGTCTGATTTAAAGTGACTCTGTACTCACAATCTGCCCCCCCCCCCCCACACACACCCAAACCACTTGTACCTTCGGATAGCTGCTTTTAATCCAAGATCTGTCCGGGGGTCCGTTCGGCAGGTGATGTAGTTATTTTCCTAAAAAACTTTAAAACCTGCTGTCCTGAGTCAAATTGGCCTGGCCTGGAGTGTCTGTGCCCTAGGCCTGCACCACCACTCTGTCCCTCCTCCCACTCCTCCTCATCATTAGGAATGCCCCAGGCAGGAATTCTTCTTAACATCACTTGTCTGAACACTGCACATTTGCTGGATAGTAAAAGCACATGTTTAGTGTTCAGGCAAGTGATAAATAGGAGAAATCCTGCCTGGGGCTTTTCTAATGATGAAGAGGAGGGACGGAGGGGGGGTGCAAGCCTAGGGCACAGACACTCTAGGCCACGCCAGTTTGACACAGGGCTGCAAGTTTCAAAGTTGTTTTTAGGACAATAACTACATCACCAGCCGAACGGACCCCAGGACAGATCTTGGATTAAAAGCAGCTATCTGAAGGTTGCTTTAAAATATGTTCACACACGTTTTTTGGCCAATTTTTTTCTGTTATTCTGAGGACAAATAATGTTTGTTATTGTATAAAGATGGCCGTCAAATGGCCAAAGAAAGATAGTGTGTGAACATAGCCTTAGAATGTGGCTAGGTTTATATGTGGTATTCTGTTTAGTGTTTTTAGTCAAACCATAAATGGAACCAACTCAGAGAAATTATCTTAAAAAGATTTGCACCTGTAGGCTAGGTTCACACTATGTAAAAATGACATCCATCTTTCATAACAACAGCCGTCATTGTGCAAATAACGTCCGCTATTTAAAAAATAATGGTTATTTGTGCAATGACGGTCGTTGTTATGAAAGACTTCCATCATTTTTACATAGTGTGACCCCAGACTTAGGCTATGCTCACACATAGTATTTCTGTCAGTCCTTTTATCAGTATTTTTTCAACCAAAATCAGGAGTGGGACTGACAGGGCAAAATTATAATGGAAAGATTTGCACAGATGGGTGACAACAACACTTTTTTTTTGCTGTTTGACATCTTGCTTCTTGGACTGCCGTAATTTCGTGGCCAAATAGCATCCGTTATTTTGAAATAACGGCCATTATTTGGGTGCAAAATAGTGTCCGTCCAAAAAAGCAGCCGCCAAAAAAAGACATTGTGTGGTTATGGCCTTGTTCTCGTTTACACCCTTGTTTTTACACTGACAGGTCTGCCATAGTCTATGTTAACACAACGTCAAAAATAGAGAAAAGGCGGCCGATTTTCATATTTAGGAAAACGTCAGTTTTTACCGCGATTTAACTGACTGCAATGGCAATGCATTGAAATCAATGGAAAGACGAACGTCCAATGCACACAGTGTGTTAAATAATGGACGTTTTTGCCGCGGACGTCAAAATAATGAACTTGATCATTATTTTCGGACATCTTTTGCAAACAGTGGACTTATTAGTAGTTCACATGCAGTTTTTCCTTTGTCACTGTTCTTTCTCTATTTTTACTATTAAATTCAATGGACTTTTTTCAATTAAGCCGCACCCAAAGTCCAATTAGTCACCCAAACTAGAATAATGTACAAATATCAGTCATTGCACTAAGGGGAGGCCAGGCTGCTAAATGACATCCGTTATTTTAGACTCAAAATGACAGACGTTGTTTTAAACGGAGCTGAAAAAACGTTGTGTGAAAATAGCCATTAAGGGGTTTTCTGGAACTTTTTTTTATAGGTTGTCAATATCTGATAGGTGTGGACTCAACATTCGTTGACCCCCATGAACAGCTCTGATCGTTCTATAGTGGCTGTACTAGGTGACTGCAGCTCCAACATGGCCACTACACAATGTCTGGAGCTGTTTGCTTCCAGATTTGTTCTTTTTGTATGCAGGTGCCTCGGCCCAGGCCCACAGATGATTGTGGAGGTGCAGACCACGTCTGATCAGATATAGATGACTCATCCTGAATATAGACAATTTATATCAATAAAAAAAAAGTTAATTTGGAGTTGACCTCTTACTTAGGGTGGTTTTACATGGGCTGATATACAGTAGGTCCATACAAGAATGCAAACAAGTGCCGATCAGAGAAGGAGAATTTCTAGGAATGCTTATTGCTGATAATCGGCCCATGAAAAAAGTCTGTGACTCTGAGGCTCCATGTAAGATGGAGTCATTTGATTTAAAATAGTAGTATGGCCCCCATGGAATTAGCTAGTACTACATGGCTAATTCACTCTTTCACAGTGTCAGTGGTTGTAAAGAAGTACACAGTGGCTCACTCTGCTACTAGTCTTTATTATGGAGGCTAGGTTCACAATACGTAAAAATGACGGCCATCTTTCATTGTAGAAATAACATCCGTTATTTTTTAACTAACAGCTGTTATTTACACAACGATGGCCGATGTTATGAAAGACGGCCGTCATTTTTACATAGTGTAAACCTAGCCACACATAATAAAATAGCATTTTAAAATCTTTATTACAACCAGACCCCTTTCTACTAAATTACCACAAAAAATACCATAGAGTTTTGTTTGGTAGAACTGTGTAGAGTCTGGTTACAGCTGTAATACAGATCTTAAAATGCATGCACAGGACCTCTATATCTACAGATCACATAGCATTCATGCATTGGCATTCATGATGAATAAGATTTTTTTTTATTAGCTTGTCTTCCACTGGATGCATGCTATGAATAACATAAAAAGACATCCATAACTCTACCACTCTCTCTAGACTTTTGACAGTATTCTGAGTCTAGTATATCAGGCCTTGTGAAAGCGGATTAGATAAAAGGGTTTCTGCAAAATGCCTAGGATTGGCCATCAATATCAGAAAATGATACTTGTCTCTTTGCTGTTTGTAAAGTTATAGAATCATGTTTTGTTTCTAAGTTTGAGAGTTGTAAAGGCCATGCTCAACTAGAGCAGCTCGCCTCCCTTCTCCTTAACTTCTCACTGCATGATTGGCATGCCTAGCAGTTATGCCTTGTATATTGATCATGCAATGCAGGGAGGGGTGGTGGAGGGAGGAGATGTGCATGCTACAGCTCAGCCCGGCCTCTAAGACTTGAGCTTAGATGGAAAACATGATTTTATAACTTTGCAAACAGCCATGCGCTAAGAGACAGGTATCATTTGTTTTATCAGCTATCTACTCATGTTTAAAGCTTTCAGCATGAAATGGAGATGACAGATTCCTTTCAAATTATGCATTTGATATAAAGATGTAGCAGAGCAGTACTAAGGGTACTAAAAGTACTAACTTTTACTATGCACAGGCTGATTATCAGGTTAATGAACATTTGTCTTCCGATCGCTGGAACGCAAGCAACTTGTGTAAATGGGGGATGTGTGAATCTGAAAAGTATGAAAATGAATGAGTGATCCAGTGATCGTTCTTGTGGCCCTGTCTGTAGGATAAATACGCTAGTTAAAAGATTTCAAAAATGAGGGGTGATTTGCTACTTTGGTGCTTGTTGCGGGCACAGGTTGTAAAGGGCAAAAAAGGGGTCCATGGAGCTTTAGTTGTGAGTCACAAAACACAGAAATAGCCAGATATCCCTGCAGGGAAGGAAAACCTGTTACCAAGGGGAGCCACCAAACCACCTGGATACGTAGCCCCTTAAGTACCACTTGGTTGTGAGTATTGGAACATAAATAGGGAAATACCAGGGTGACCCCTTTTGCAGTACAGTCTAACTCAGTTTGCAAGTATTGCATCATGATAAGGTATCCATCCACAGACAGCTGTTTCAGAGTATTTGCCCCTCGTCAGTGTGGAGCAGGATTCTGGCTAACGGGGGCAATAAAAAGTAGAACAACGAAACACAGCAACCTCTGAGCTCAGGGAAATCAGTAAAAATAATCCAATAAAGTACTCACTCAAGTGTTTCCATTGATCCTGCTCCACACTGATGAGGGGCAATACCCCTAAATAGCTGTCTGTGAATGGATGCCTGGCTTTGGTAGTCCCTTGCTATTTTGCAATACTCGTAACTAAGCTAGACTTTGACGCCAAAGGGGCCACCCTGGTATTTCCCTATTTATATTCCAACTCACAACCAAGTGAGACTTAAGAGGCTACGTATTGGGGTGGTTTGGTGTTCTCCCTACTGGGATGCACCCCCTTGGCAACAGGTTTTCCTTCCCTGGAGGGATATCTGGCTATTTCCGTGTTTTTAGACTCACAACTGAAAGGGTCCTTATTCTTTAGAGCTGCATTGTTTGTGCATTCTGATAATTATTTAGGAGGGATAATATAAGACATAATATAATATAATATAATATAATACATAACATAATATAATAGGCTTCATTTCTATGTAATCCACAAGACATATGAATTGCTCCAAATGACAAATTTTTCTCATCTACATTTCTAACAACATCTAATATTTACACATATACATAGATTAATTATTCCACGTACGCCCACAAGAAACTGTGTAGTATCCAGTTAAATCTGCGGCTCTGGTATCCATGGATGTAAACATTTGCTGCAAGCACTAGAATTAAAGGAATACTTTATTACATAATAAGCTTCTTCAATCTAATTTCAATTTGCTAATAAGGATTTGTCATGATACATTACATAGGATTTATTCATGTAAATCCTAAATTATGGATTATACAGTATATGGGGTAATCTAGGAGTTACCAAGGAGGATGATTGTCAAATTGAAGGGAAATTGAAGCAACCTTGTAAATAAGTCTTCATTAGAAATTTCCTACCATTTAGCGGCTAATCAGAATCTAATTACAGTGGGGAAGGATACACACCAGCTCAGATAGTAGACAGTGGGGAGAGAAACCTTGAAAGAAATGTAACACAAGCTGTAGAGAGAGAAGAGAGCACATAAAAAGCAGTTTACAGTGGAGAAACATTTAGGCTTTAAAGAGAAAATAGAGCTCACACCAGGCCAGGGAGTCAGTCTTGCTCTATGAGGTGCTGTGCTTGAGCAGGACTTTAGTAGAACAAAATAAATTGACAGCTGCATTCCCATAGCAATACCAAACATGTTTGATCCCGATCATTTAACCCCTACAGCACTGCATACCAGGAGAACAGTTGAAAGGAATGATGTAAGTGTTCCCTCATTTAAGACACCATAAACCTAGTGACAGCTTCATTGTGTGAACTGACAGGTCTTTCTGCAACCGCAATTTACTGAATTGCGGCCGCAGAAAACCGACATGTCAGTTTTTTGCGGCGCCGTATGGGATCCCGGCCGGAGCGTATATTATGTGTATACGCTCAGGCCGGAAATCCCATAGCAGTAAAGGCAGTCTTTGAACATAGCCTGAAACCTTATTTATTTTTTCATAATCTGTTTCTATTTTCTGATTCTAATGTTTTATATTATTTTTAGTACATTGTTATGGGGGAAGCCATCTTTTTTTAAATGTTTTTACCAACATTTTGTGATATGCTTTACAGCAAGCATCGTGGACTTGAAACTTGAAATATTCTTCGTAAGGAACACATTTGTAAGCATGCTCTGCGACCCCTATGACTTCAAAGGTCATTCAATAGGGGAAGGGAGGCGGTGCTGTGTGCTTCATCTATTGTTTCCTCGATGAATTGGTGTCACCTTTCTGTACAGGTCACTTTCCTGCAGCATCCTGATTATCAACACAGACAGAACATGACATCTAATTATAATATTAGGCAAAGTGGTCAGACTAAAAACTGCAAGATAATTAGAGTATACAAAGCAAAAGTGAAAATTAGAAAGAAATATCACCAAAAAATTCAACATGTTTAACATAAAAACTTTTTATGGCCACTCATTTGGCCACCAGCAATTTAACCTCGCCATACACATTTGGCCGACAGTTCGTGTTTCCTTTCTAGGTAGGGAGGTGTGTACTACAGCTAGTTGTGGGCTCAAAGGGGTTGACTGGTCATGTGTTGACATGCAGCAAGTGGAAGTAAATACTCATTCAGATAATCACTGGCCGTTGCCGTGATCCATCCCAAGTAAGTGATTGGCTATGTGGTTATTTCCTGTGTGTCAAGAAAGGCCCAGGAGGTGGTGAGCTGCAGAACAACAGTGGCAGAGGATGGAAGGAGGCGAGTATTGCATATTTTATTTTGTATCCAGTCTTAGGCCTCATTCACACGTTCAGTAGTTTTTCAGGACTGTATTTCATGTCTGCAATCTTCATCCGCAAAAAGGTTTCCGTAGTATATCCATAATCTGTAAGGTGATACTTAAATTAAGGTGATCGATATTTTTTGCAGACGTTACAGACGTTTGTTCAGTAAAATTAACGGATCGCCAAAAATACACTCCCGCAGACTTCTATAGGTGAATCCGTGCAGCAATTACGGTCCTGTGACACAGATTGCGGATCTGTAAAGCTACGGAAAGTGTGAATAAATTTATGAAACATGTGAATAAGGCCTTATTCTTCAAAAAAGAAAAATTAACCCACTGGACAGCCCTTTTTTGCCCCTTCTCCCCATTGACATTATATGTGTTCTGGGCTTAGCATGGATATGGGAGGATTGTTTGGGAGGACATGTCCTTTTGAAAGGCTGCTTATGTGTGACTTTGGCAGATACGGGAGGCTAATAAATCTGGTCTGAAAGTGCAAAGAACATTGTACTGTCTACAAGATGGCCGGGTTTTGTACATTAATAAAGTAGCTCAGAATAGGTATGGATAATGATAATTTACATATTAGCCACATATTATTCATTTTCAGGTTTTTAGTTTAAAGGGGGAATCTTTGTAGTAATGGGTATTCTAATATAATTTTAGGCCATGATATGGGCATTAGATATGCCAAACCATTACAACTGATGGGGGTCAAACATCTAAGACTCTAAATAATCTGATCTTGAGAACTATCAAGTGAAAGGAGTTTTGTTGCAGTTCCCTGCGCAGCTGGTGGATGGGAATACTTAACCCCTTCATGTAGTATAACATACCATATGTGATTCAGGCGGAGGGGACATATGGAGCAGGCTCAGGAAGTAAGCCTGTTCCATATGTGGTGGGTGCTGGCTATATATTACTATCTATTACTCGTTGGCAGCTGCTGGGATAGGACTTTAATCTAATCTTATTAACTAAAAGGGTATTCCCATGGTACATTATTGTACAGTTATGGCTTCTCGACCCTTTACAGACTGTGCATGGGGCTCATAAAGCCACAAATAGCCAAAGTCGGTAAATTTGGCCATTTCTGAAACCCCCATTACTGTTAATAAGAGTGTCATATTGGCATATCTATCCTGTTTCTGCAACTCTCCTTGTTTAGGTAACTTCAGCTGGTTTCTGCTATCAGGACCTTAGGCCAATGCAAACAGGCAGAAAGGGGCCAGGAAACCATAATTACAATACGCAAAAAAGAGAGCCTCATTTAAGAAACTCGAAACACAGGACTAGCCAGACATCCCTCCAGGAAGGACCCAGCCATGGGGTGGCTCCTGTAAGGAAACCACCATATTAAGTGGCCCTATAAGTCAATGTAATGACAAGTGAAAAAACAAGGCCAGGTATCCATTCACACACAGCTGTTTTGGGGTGTTGTCCCTCATCAGGACTCTGGCTAGGTGGGAGCAATGCCAACTAAAGTCATAAGAGAAACAGATCACTGATCTCAGGGAGACCAGCCAAAGATAACACTGCCGGCTGCTAGTTAAAGCGCTCAATTCAGTGAAATCCTAGGTGCATTGCTCCCTGGGAAACACGAATGTGCCAAAAAGAGTGCCTGTGGAGCCACTTAATATGGTGGTTTTGGTGGTTTCCCCACAGGAGCCAACCCTAGGCAGGGTCCTTCCCGGAGGGATGTCTGGATAGTCCTGTGTTTTCAGACTCTTAAATGAGGCTCCACGGGCTCTTCTTTTGCATATTCATGTTTCCCAGGGAGCAATGTACCTAGGATTTCACTGCATTAAGCGCTTTAACTAGCAGCCCGCAGTGTTATCGTTTGTCTGGTCTCCCTGAGATCAGTGATCTGTTTCTCTAATGGCTTTACTAGGCATTGCTCCCACTTAGCTGGAGTCCTGCTTCACACTGATGAGGGGCAACACCCTGAAACAGCTGTCTGTGGATGGATATCTGGCCTTGGTTTTTCAATTGTCATTACATTGACTTATAGGGCCACTTAATATGGTGGTTTCCCTACAAGAGCCACCCCTTGACTTGGTCCTTCCCGGATGGATATCTGGCTATTCCTGTGTTTCAGGACTCTTAAATGACGCTCCACAGGCTTTTTTTTGTATATTCATGTTTCTTAGGGAGCAATGCACCTAGGATTTCGCTGTATTGGGCACTTTAACTATCAATTAACTATTATCTTTGGCTGGTCTTCCTGAGATCAGTGATCTGTTTTTCTTATTACTACAATTTGGGGACACCTGTAACCCTCTGAATGCCATGTTCATGTTATTTAAATCAAGGATGTCAAGCTCAGGCCCTCCAGCTGTTCCAAAACTACAATTCCCATCATTCCCATGTAGTTTTATAGTTTTGGAAAAGCTGGAGGGCCTGAGTTTGACACCTGTGATCTAAATAATGGTTTGACAGTCACCCTGTCAGTGCTCAGACCAGCAAGACACCAACACAATTGTGGTGTGCTAGTCAGTTGCCATGCCAGCCAGAGGCATTAGGAAGGCAGCAGGTAGGCTGTACCAATAGATCACCTTACAATACGTTGATATTCATTAGTATTGATGTGTACTGTAAAAATAACCAAAAGGATTATCAAAAAGGTTTTAGAAGTCAAGTAAGATGCAAAACATTTTTATTTTTCAACCCCTTCAAGACAGAGCCCTTTGATGCACAAAAGCCCGGGTCAAATTAATGCAATGTTCCTCCCAGCCATAGCGCTTTTAATTTTCTACCTATAGAGCTGGTTGGGGTGTCATTATTTTTGCGTCATGATCTGGTGCGTTTTTTTTTTTTTGCTGTTTCTGTTTACGGTGTTCACTGTGCAGGAACAATAATGTTATATTTTAATTAGGGATGGTCCGAACCGAGTTCGGTTCGAGTTCGTACGAACCCGAACCCTCGGTAATGATTCCCGCTGTCTGCCCACTCCGTGCAGCGGGCGGATCCAGCGGGAGGACCGCCTGGAAAACTGGGATACAGCCATAGCCATAGGCTGTATCCCAGTTTTCCAGGTGTTCCTCCCGCTGTATCCTAATGGTACTCTGGATTCAACTACTAACTTCAGAGGAACGATGCCAACTGCGAGACATACCCTACTCTTCAGTGCCCAGTGCGCACTAGGAGACTGTAAGCAGGTTAGATAAGTCTAACTTGCTGATAGTTCCCCTTTAAATGCTGATCATTTGGCTTTGTGAGAACCCAAACTTTCAGCAAGTTCGCTCATCTATATTCCAGAACCTTCTCAGTAATAAGAAATAAGCCTCCTCCCTAGGGCATTTCTAATGGCTCATTTTTCTTTCATTGGTGCCACCATAATATACTTGATATTTCAGCCTATTGGTTACTAAGCCATTATCCATTAGAGAGATGTGAAAGAGCCAGAGAGTATGTATCAAACAGCAGCTTCCTTCATAGTTTTGATATTTAGTTGAGGAATAGGTTTTGGTTTTCTAATGTCTTTTACATCTTGTTACATAGAGTATAAAATGCCAGGGATTTGTTACCTAGGACTAGGTAATTGTTCAGGTTTCTGCTCATTGTTTCTTTCATGCTTTATTCTTTTGATTATTGTAGGATTGCATATTAAATTATATTAGTAAGTGAACTCCTAAGCAGTGCTCATCCCTCTCATTGATAGAACAGACCTGTGGTGGCTGTAATATTGACTAATATGCTTAGACGCAATCATTGTGACAGCCTGTCATAGTGCCTTACTGCTAATGTCGCTGTGATCACATGATGAAAGGCCACACGGATGTCTGGGTGATGCTTTTAATCAGACGTGTATTGTGAGAGCTCAGTCAGAGACTGGGAAGGAGCCGAGCAATGCTGAGGTATACGGCTGAATTAGCTGCGGTCAGCAGAGGGAGGGGCTGGCTATTTGTCCATTTCTCTTCAGTTACATTAGGGACTAGATATGCAGAATAGAGTATAAAATTCCTTTTCTATGTTCAAGTATTGTTGTGATTCTGACATATTCCATAAAGTTGTACAAACAGTAATCGGTAATAGGCTGTCCAACCAGTTACATTTTTATGCTGAGTTTACATAGAGCGATAATTCGCCCAATCGAACGATAAACGGAACGATATATCGTTTGGAAAAATCGGCATTTTAAGCCTATCGGTGAAAGACTGTTTACACAAAGCGATCAGCGAATTTTTAGCGAACGACCGACGACCGTTTGAGAACATATTGAAAGATCAAAAAGAACGATTTCTCGCTCGTCGCTTGATCGTTCGCTGTGTTTACACAAGCTGATTATTGCTCAAATTCGATCGTTATCGTGAAAATTCGAATGATAATCGTTCCGTTTAAATGGACCATTAGCCACTATAGTTAAAGGAGAAGTCTGGCGGGTTATAAAACTCGGCAGGGGGGGAAATTGATTACACGTACTAACTTACCTCTCCCCGTGCCCTTGGTGAGTGGCGGGACCATCCACGGGACCCCTGGGCTCTGGGATCTCTGGAAAAAGGCCTCTACTGGCTGATGGACTAGTCGCTCAGCCAGTCAGTGACTGGGGCGGGACGCCGCTCCATTCACTGATTGGCTGAGTGGCCAGTCCCATCTGCCTGAGGCCGGTCCCGCCACTCACCAAGGGCACTGGGAGATATAAGTTAGTACTTGTAATCAATTTCCCCCCTGCCCCTTCATGCTGCAGGATTTTATAATCCGTCGCACTTCTTCTTTAAGGCATTAGTGAAGCTGAAGCCTCATTGAAATTATCATTGATCCTGTACCTTTCCATTGTTACCCATGCTTTGGCCTTGTCTACTCACTTGGATCATCCTCTTCACATCTTACCCAACTCTGCTACATCAGGGTTACTCAGCACTGCATTGTCTGACTATCCTCCTGACCATCAGTACAGTACCAGGCACCCTTCTATATGACTGTTGTCGATCCCCCGCTATATTCTTCTTATTCCTGTCATGTGTGTTTGGACTAATGTGACAATTACCCAAAGCATAGGTGAAATCTTACAGTCAGGGCTGTATTTGCCACTAGGCCCTCTAGGGCCTGTACCTGGGGCAGCAGTGCTGAGGGGGCAGCATTTAAAAAGGTATCCCATAAGAAATACTTTGTTTATTTAAGAAATTAATATTAAAATAATAATATTGTAAATAATAATAAAATAATAATATTTCAGCCATAGCAATCTGTTTCTGGTATGAGACTAGTGGTAGCACCTCCTGCTGTTCTGTGTTCTCTCGATTTCTTGGTTCACCTTCTACAGCCTCCATTGGTGGCCTTCTCTCCAAATGCATTGATACCTGTGTAAAAGTGTGTAGGCCATATATTTCCTTATGCACTTTGATAGGCCTGTATATGTAAAGAAAGAAAACTGCCTCTTCACAGAAATTCATAGAACTATAACATGGATCTATGTGTAACTCTATACAACTCTTTAAAACTGCAATACAATCTACATATAAGGCTGGGTTCACACTACGTTTTTGCAATCCGTCTTTTTTTTTTCATCTGTTTTTGCAAAAAACGGGTGAACAAAATGGATGCAATTGTGTGCATCCGTTTAAATCAGTTTTTCCATTGACTTCCATTATAAAAATAACTATCAAATTGCATCTCTTTTTCATCTGTTTTTTGCAAAAACGGATGAGAAAAACGGGTTGCAAAAACGCAGAGTGAACCCAGCCTAACACAAGCATTTTTTTGCTGTGTATACGTATGAAAAAGACTTGAACATATATGGAATCACCCAATTGGGGTGTATTCAAGCTGTAAATACGGCCTTGCTTATATATAAAGACCACCCAGCATGGTTAATAACCCTTTATACAGAACATTTTTGATGACAGTGGTATGAGTACGTCGAATGCATTGATATTTAATAATTCCCTGGCAATCTGAAACAATGTACTGCCGTTTCCATGATCCTAATAAAAGGGCAGCGAGCAGATTATGTGAGTAATATGTGGACGGCCCACCATCTGAGAGAGTGGGTGCAAAATTGCTTACTTGCAGTGGTCCATTACAACTTATTTTTCCAGCATTACAGCATTTCCACTGGAGAAAAAAAAATGCTTAGCAGCTTATCTGATGTTCAGAACACAGCTGCACACATTGCTGTCCTCGGGGAGTTGCTGGGGTTAAGACTGTCTGAGAAATATCAGAGGAGCTCGCCTCTAGTACTGGTGTCTGTCACTGCTGTGCATTTTCATCATAATGCACCTGGCTACTACGCAGAGGATGGGGATGAGGCCCAGGGGTGCCTGTGTGTAAATATGCACAATGTAGACACGCGTGTATCTGTATGCTAAGAGACCAGGAAAAGGGTTCGGCAATCGTTCGCGAAAAACACTTGCCGTATATTTAATATTAGTCTGTAGAAAGGCTAGAAGACCGCAGGCTTGTGGAGCAGGAGGATATTTATATCTTATCTAAATATAGGGATAGGTATTCTGTATTTCAGTTTAATGCATCAATGTATTGCTTATCGTATGTAGATATTAAGTGTGTATATCCAAGATTAGATAAATGTAGCTGTTTTCTTGCAAAGACAGCTCCACAACTGTCCTCAGGTTGTGCGCGGTATTACAACTTGTAGAAAAAATCCCGACACTCACCAATAATTTTCTTTATGGCCTTCATCAGCTTAGGTGGGTGAAAGGCATAATGATTGTAAGTATTGGTGCATCTGCACTGAATAAATGAAAGAAAATTATTGGTCAGTACCCTTTAAACCCTCAATTCTTAGTGTTAACTGTAACATGTATTTGCACTAAAGACAAATTTAAAGCATTTTTCGTGTTTTTTTTTGCTGAAAGAGTCGAGCAAAAATTTAAATGCTTATTTGTGGGCTGATGAATAATGAATTTGAAGAGTTTTTTTTTTTACTAGTAAAAGAAAACTTTTGCCTCCTTGTTATATTAAAACTATAACAGGGTGCATACTTACCTCCCTTGCTCCTCTGCTGCTCCCCCTTTAGTTGTAGTTTCAAATGAAGTCCTGCTAAGCCAATCAGAGCTGTGCAGGAGAATTGAACATCGGAAGCTGTCAAGAGACCGGCAGACCACACAGCAGGAGCAGTGAGGGTGCGAGGAAGGTAAATATGTCATTTGTTATTGGTATACTGTATGTGGTGGCACTACAGAAAGTTTTCTTTTTGCCCAGAAAGCCCCTTTAAATGGCTACACAATTAATCAGTCCATGTGAAGGCTTTGTAGATGATCGCAGATTAATGGGGTTGGCACTTCTGGGGTATTCCAATATGAGAAAAATGTTTTTTAATTAAACTCTACTCAAGATATATATAGTGTTATCATCAATAGCACTAGCATCAGCAGGGAGTTACTACTACTCCCTCTCCCCTGAGACCACATATTACTCTCGGATGTTTCAGGGATGGATGGATTTTGTCTCTTAAGTCCCTCCATATTCCTGTCGTATATATGTTTATTGGGACATTTTGGGAACATGTTTACAGTAAGCTACCTTGTATTGACCAATGCCACAAGCAAAGGAGCAGGCAGGGAATACAGCAGTTTTTGCAGGGTTGCAGTGTGGAGAGATGGTCTTCTGTGTGAAAAAATGTTCTGCTACAGCTCTAGGCAGAGGTGGAAGGGAGAGGTGGCTCTGGAAGAGGTGGAAGGGCTGTGATGAATAGCTGAAGGAAAGATTTGGTGGTGTCTGAGCTGCTATTTATCTATTTTACCTGATGTCAAAGTACCCCTTTAAGAATAGGCCATCAATACTCCTAAAGCGAATGTACTGGTACATCGCTTTTCTGATATTTTCATTCATTTTTTGAACCGCGGCCCGGTTGCCGCATACGACACTGGTCTATTACCGGGCACTGGCCGGGGGTGAATCACTGGAGGTGGGCCGGCCCGCCCCAGTGCGGCTCTATTTTTTCTAATTGATCTGTGTCATAGAGGGGAGGGGATGTCTTCCTACTGGGGACGGGCTGGCCCGCCACCAGCGGCTCAACCCCGTCCGGTGTCCAGGAATAGACCGTCTCCGTACACGTAAACCAGGCTGTGGTTCAAAAAAGGACCGCGGCACCAGCATTTCTCCGCCAGTACCAGCCTATCCATGTAAATATCAGAAGAGCGATGTACCGGTGGTACATTCACTTTAAAGACTAATCTAACCTGCTGATATGTCTCTTTTGTGCACGGGGTGCTGAGGATGTAAGTTTCTTACCTTCATCCTTGGCACCATTTCTGTGTAGTCTGTAGTTATATCCACAGGCAAATATGGTGGTTTGGAGCACTGGGGACAAGACTAATGAATATCATCGAAGCAGGTGGGCCAGTTGGGGGCGGGCTGGATCGGTGCACTGGGGGTGGTAATCCTCCTTGTTCTCTTTAATCCTTGTTCTCCTTAATCCTTGTTCACTTTAATCCTTTAAAACATATGGGTGACAATTATCACCTCCCCCCATAAATACCTTAAAGGGGTACTCCGGCGGGGGGGGGGCTCTTTTTTTAAATCTGGCCTAGGAGGAGGTGGCTAAGGGCAACGACCCCGCTGCCTGGACGCTTCCTGATCTCTGACGCGGGCTTGAGACGTGACGTTTCAAGTCCGCTCAGCCAGTCAGTGACAGAGGCGGGAGGTGAGTGGATGTCATTGCCCTCAGCCACCTCCTCCCCGGCCAGATCGAAAAAAAAACTCCCCCGCCGGAGTACCCCTTTAACTATAACCAGACATCTTTACTCTCTTATTTCTCTTATTCTCCAGTTTCCTTGAAGTAAAAGTATGAGGTTACACCCATGTAAAATTCATTTGTTATCCATTAACGTGGATGAAACCAAAGAGCTGTCAAATCCAATGAGCCAGAAGGTTGCAGAGCGGCATAAATTAGAAAATGGCTATAAGTCAAATAGGAGCGAGATGGAATTACCAGAATCAGGTCGGTAATAAAAAAATAAGCTTGATTCATGAAGGTCGGCTGATTGCTGCGCCAGCTTCACCCAGTAATGGAAGATTGTAGTGTCCAACAGTTATTAGTATAATAGAAGTACCCAATTCCAATTGTTCGATGTTCTCTGACTTTTCTGCCTGTATTACATTTTGTGATGCAAAACTTAACAGAGGATTATGAGAAGATTTGTTAGTATTGAGTGGTGTGGCTTTATATGTAACATTTCAACTTATTATGCCATGGACTACTTGTCATTTATTTACTTTCTTTTTTTTTAATCCATCAAGTAAGATAACAGCTTGCAATGGTGCGTTTACACAGACAGATTTTTGAAGCCAAATCCAGGAATGGATTTGAAAAGAGGAGAAATCTCAGTCTTTCCTTTATGACCTATTCTTTGTTTATAGTCTGTTCTTGGCTTTGGCTTCAAAGATTTGTCACATAAATCTCTCTGTGGAAACGCACCATAAGGCCATGTTCCCACAGTACGAGACACTGGCCATTCTGTGACCCGGACATGTCAGTTTTTTGCGGCACCGCTAGGGATCGCGGCCGGAGTGTATACTATGTGTATACACTCTGGTCGTGAATACATAGAAGGCAGCACTACGTAAGTTCCATATTAATCAAGGCCGTTGTTGCAAATCGGCAACAAGGGCCGCGATTATTACGTAACTTATGTAGTGTGAACATAGCCTAACACATGGAGGGAAGTTGTTTGACATGACAGAGACCATTTATGATAACTTGGGACAAAACTGACTCACTATGCTAAGCTTATTACAAGGCACATAGGGGGAGATTTATCAAGCATGGTGTAAAGTGAACGAATCAGATTCCACTTTTCATTCCTCATAGACACTTAGGAAAATGAAAGGTGGAATCTGATTGGTTGCTAGGGGCAACTGAGCCAGTTTCACTTTACACCATGTTTGATAAATCTCCCCCATAGTGTGTTTCTCTAATGTTTAGATGTAAAGGGAAACCTCTTTGAGATGTCCACACAAAATTTAATTAAAAAGTGGTATTGAAGAGAGGAGGGTGGCAAGTATCCATAATATATGATGGAACCAAAAATCAAGTCTACATTTGGAGGTGGTCTTTTGGGAGTTTACAATTTGTAATATTTTGGTTATTGAACATTACTGGCACATTGGAAGATGTTACACAATGTACATACCCTTGAACTAAGTATAAAACATAAATGTTACTCAAAGAGGATGTACCACCCAGTACATCCTCTTTAACTCTTTAACCTGAACCCACGGGGAAGCCGGTGCCATGGTCCGTTTTTCGGACCGCCGCCTGGTTCCTGTGCAGGGCGCCGTTTGATCCAGCGGTACCGGCCGGTGCTGAAGCACTGGAGGTCGGCTGGCCCGCCCCCAGTGGGAGGGAATTCCCTCCCCTGTATGATGCGGCTCGCTTAGAATGAATGGAGCCACGTCATACAGGGGAGGGAATTCCCTCCCACTGGGGGCGGGCCGGCCGACCTCCAGTGCTTCAGCACCGGCCGGTACCATACCGCTGGTTCGAACGGCGCCATGCACGGGAACCAGGCGGCGGTCTGAAAAACGGACCATGGCACCGGCTTCCCCGTGCCTGCGCCGATCGATCCGTGGGTTCAGGTTAAAGAGGATGTACCGGGTGGTACATCCTCTTTAAAGAGAACTTCCGATGATTGGGAGACCCACTTGGGGAGCAGGCAGTCTGGTATCTTAGGCAATCATACACTCCACCCAAGTGTCCCGATTTTGGAGGGTCAGTCCCTACTTTTGAACCAAGTCCTTCTGTTCCGTTTTTCCCCTTACATGTCCCTCTGATTTGCATTAATAAACTTTTTATGTTGCTGGTTTCTTACTGTATAATAAACCCTAACTTGCACATTATTCTATCATGTGGTGCAAAATGGATCCTAAAATTGTTATATTCAAATGAATCATGTGATTATGGCCCCTTTCTCACATCATGTCACACATGCAGTTCAATGGGTTACGGATTCCATTTTGTGGCCATGACGTGTGACACAAAAAACACGATTAAGCCATTGTGCATCCGTGTCACCTTTTTTAACAGTGGGTCCCTGCAAATGCGGACAGTCTGTAAATTTTTCCTAGAGTGAACCACAAGTGTCTCTCTTTTGCTGTCCAGAAAGTTGGGAGGTACGATCATATAATATCAGCTGCCTTACGGGGTTGTCCCCATATGCCAGAAGCTTCATTTGCAAAGAACATGACCCATCCTGTCTTGTATTACACGGACATTGTAATAATGTGAATAGTCATTGTATAATGCTTATATATACCTATGATTTACTGATAGTGGTGGTGGTGGGGTCGCTGCTGAAACATTTATACTGCCAGGATTACTTACAGATGACTATGAGTTATGTCCACAGGATGCCTCTCCCTATTCTAACGTGGGTTCTCGCTGAAACGGATCCACAGAAAACATAACAAAAGAGATCTTTTACAAGCAAAAATATTCATACACATGCACAACACATTTATCATCAGAAAGCATAGCGCAGAATACAATGTAGTAATACTACATAATACATTGTGTGCATTTGATCATGGCTCTCTGGAGTCAAACCAGAAAAAATTCTACATACTCAACCCTATAGAAATATCCAATTTTGGAAAAGTTCCCATTATTTATGGTTAGAAAGTGAAAACCATTATTTCTCCAGTAAGACAATTGCGCTGCTTCATCTTCGGTTGCCATTTCAGGGGTCATCTAATAAAGACAACCCTTGTTGTAAAAGAAGCCAGCCAGGCTTTACTAATCCCAGGGGATAAACCATGATCCACAGGGAAAGACATGTTTCTCAGCAGTAGAAACGTTGAAAAGAATAGCCAACAATGTAATGCATAGATGTGTTAAATCCATCATTGTTACCGAATGGGGGAGGCCACCTCTTAGATGTCTTCTTGTACTACAAGGAGATATAAGCTGGTTTCATATGGAGGTTATATGGATGCACTTTAGCCATTTTACAGAATTTAAAGTATTGTTATAAAATAATCTTTAAATATTTCAAAGGAACAAACTAAAAAGTTTTTATTGGTCGAGGTGTTCAGACTGTCATCTATCAGTTCAATGTATCAGAAGAAGTAAGCGCTCGCGTCACCAGAGACAACTAGTCTATAGGGCAGTCTCGATGACAACAACACACATCTTTCCCTGCCCATTTCCTTGGACACTCAGAAAATAAAACCTTATGATATGTAAAAAGTTTATTTTGGTGACAGGTATGCTTTAAATTACGATAGAGTATTTTGTTATCTAAGTTGAGAACTGCTGTAGTCATACTAAATAGAGTAGACTTCTTCCCTCCCATTCAACACAACTATTTCTGTGCACTTTAGTACACTTATATTTAAAACACATACACAGTATAAAGAGTAAGCAAAGCAGGTGGTCGTAATGTAAAATTGTGTTTAAAGTAAAATTCTGGGCAAATGTAAAAAAAAACATGGAGGGCAGGGAGTGAGGAGAACATAACAATCAAGGGATACTTACCCAGCCCCGTGCCTGCTCACAGTCCCGCGGCGGTCTCCCGGATTCCCTGGTCCTGTGACATCACAACTTGGCTCAGAAATGCCCACTCAGCTGACATCTCTACATTCACTGACTGGCGGAGCCGATAGTTCCTGTCGGGTCATGGCGACACATGAACTGGGAGAAACAGGAGACAGAAGGGTGACAGTTAACAGTGGTGCTGTGGGGGCATAGGGACAGGTAAGTACCCCTTGATTGTCATGTTCCCATAACCCCCTGCTCTCCATGATTTTTTTCATTTGCCCAGGGTACCCCTTAAGCTACCAAATGTAGCAAAATCTTTTGTCTATAAGGCTATGTTAACACGTAGCAAAAGTGGCGCAGAATTCCACTGTGGAATGCCGCCTGCCTCCCTGTCATAATGACAGTCTATGGGAGGCTCGTGTGGCTCCTCTCTCCGCGATGAAAACTAAAACATGTTCATCCTTCAGTGCTGAGAGAGGAGGCGCGCGAGCCTCCCATAGACTGACATTATGACAGGGAGGTTGGCATTCTCTGCCACGGAATTCCGCCAATTTTGCTACGTGTGAACGTAGCCTTATTCTGTGCATAGCACACTGTAATTGTATTTAGTTGTGCATTAGTAATGTACATAGGTCTACTTGGCATTTCTGATACTTGGTAGAAGGGATGTGTGCCCTAAGTCTTATCTCCAGCTATCGCTACATTCAGATGTCTCTGCTTTCTTCCCCTTCAGCAGGACGCAGACATTCCTGCAGTCTACCAATACTCCTTCTTAGATCTCCAGCCTCATATCTAAACCAAACTCCAAATGGCCAGTTGCTGTATAATATGATGTCATTCTGGTGCTGTGTACCGGTGATCTCCAGGATGGCTAACCCAAATAAACAGACTACTAGAGGTCAACTTCTTAAATAGAATTTTTATCTTAAAATCATATTTTGCTTCAAAAACATCATATTCCTGTCCTATTAATACCCCTTCTCATGACCTTCCCAGTTTCCTTGTTTACACAATCTCTCGATAAGGTCCTCTGAGGACAGGCAACCAATTCAGTGGTGTAACAGCTGCAACAGCTTTAATCTATCTCCTAGCCAAGATTAAGGCCCTGATACCTGAACTGTAAGTTATTGTCACTTATAGTAAAAATAAAAAATAGTAATATGAAATCACAAGGAATGAGTAAAGGGCTGGGCAATCACAGAGAAGCTGCACAGTCCTCCAGTTTATATCCCTGTGCATCCAGATTGAAGGCGTAGGTTGTAGACATCTGAGCTGAACGCTTCTTTCCCTACTTCTTTTTAGTGATCGTGGGGGTCTCAACACCCAGACACCCACCATTAAAAATTTATAAAGTGTTGCTATGGCTTCTCTCACAGAGCTCCATATTGCCTGTGTCTTTTTATACAACCATTACTGCTTTTACTTTAAAACATTGTTTAACATGTCAATAGTTTTTATCAGTTTGGGTGTTCAAATCCTGACCAATCACTACATATAAGTGACACTCCACACCCGAATCGCTACTCTACCCATCTAATTGCAGAAGTCGGGCTCCATAATCTTACCATAGAAAAAGACTCCTGTGACAAGACAGGACAAACTGTAAGTTTGCACAGACTACTACAGATCAAAACTAGCTCAATGGTTCTCCAGGATTGCATTAAATTGTCCCTAAGGGTCCTATTACACGGGCCAAAAATAGCTCAGTCAATATTGTAAACAACGGCTGATCTGCTAGATTGGCGCTTAGTTACTGGGACTATTACACAGCCTGATAATTGTTTAGCAAGGGCTGCATGGACATCGTTGGCAATGTCCATGCAGCCCTTGCCCGAACAGTTAATACTTCTACTGCACTTTGTATGCATCCCGGCACCGTCCCGACCATTTATTGGCTGAGCGACCTGTCAGCTCAGACAGGCCGCTCTGAAGCTGCAGCTTGCGGTGCCGGATGCATACAGAGCGCAGGAGAAGACCAGGAGCGTGGACAGGTAAAGTATTAACTTTTTGGGCAATCATCAGTCATAGCGTGGTCGGTGGCCAATGATTTAAGGTCTGAGCCTAAAGAAGTTCTCTATTACACAGAACGATAATCAGCCAATTGGGCGGATTCAGACTCTTATCGCTCTGTGTTATAGGGTTTTTAGTGTAGGGTTTTTAGTGTCAAAGTTTTTATTGAAGCAGATTCAATGCATACAATAAACAGCATCAAGGCAAGATCGCCCCACGCAGGGGGTATAAAGTATATTGGATACATCCTCCAGGTTTGGAAAAAGAAAATATAAGACCAAGGAAAAGGAAACATAAAAAAAACAACAAACGGATATACAGTATTAGCATACAAGGTCATTCAAGTTCCTGCAGGATTTAAACAAGAAAGGTAATAGAGTCCCCCAGGGGGTGGGGGGGTGGAGGGTTCAGCTCATGTATAGGTACGGAAGATTCTATTTCTGGGAATCTAGATGGAGCATTGATAGTAGGAATGGGGTGGTTGCGTAGTCATGTGTAGCCATGGTTGCCAGACTGCGGTGTATCGTTCAAGTGTGTCAGTACGGGTGGCTTCAATTTTTTCATAGAGCATGATTACATTCACCCTGTCAACAACTGCTTGGACTGATACTTTGCAATTTGTAAAGGAAATATCTGGAGAGCAGGAAAGGTCTCTTACCTTTTCTGTTCTCTGGCAGGCCACTTTCTCCGTATGCCCATTCATGCTGATAACTTCTGCACAGGGAAAAGGGGGGGGGGGTCGAATGTATATTGCTGGTGCTGCGGGCATTGCCGTGTCCAATAGATGCCCGATGCCACTGCAACATTGAAAACATCAGGCAGGTATTGGTCGCTGCCCTAACATGCAAGCACCCCCTTTAGTCTGCGGAACTATCAGCACGGACAGGGGGGGGGGAGTAGTAGAACAAGAAAGCAGGATAATTCCCTTCACTAGATAGTTAACTTCACTATAGCACAAAACAACTCCTAGTGGTAAAACCTCTTATGAGCCGCTGTTGGCAAGGGAACCTGCAATAAGTTATATGATTGCCCCAAAGCCCCTATATATTATTTATTCCCTCCTTTTTGGCATCTTTGTGAACACATCATTCTGCAGCAAGTAATTGGTTTATGCAGCAAGGCAATGATCCAAAGGAAAAAGCTAGAAATAAAAAGTCTTCATTTGAGTGGCTGAGGAGTCCTGGCATCAAACTTATCGAGATATTACGGCAGGACTCGAAACAAGTAATAAATTCTCAAAAGTTTACCTATGTGTCTGAATAAGTGCAAGTATGCTAGGCATGAATTCAAATTATACATCAACTATCAAATTTTAAGAAGTACCCAAATAGTGTTTTGCGTATGATGGGGCGAGAATTTTTAAAAAAGTGGTTGTGCTATTTGGAAAATCCCTTCTCCAATGTAGAACTAGCTATTATTCGGCTGAGTTCTGCAAGCTCCTCCCCTCTCTAGAATATCCCTTGTTTAAAAGTGTGGGAATACAGATCCAATAAAGAATGACTTTTGGATATGGGATGGACCCTCCCAAAGTCATGTCCCTCCTGCTTAGGGCTCCGGAGGAGTCTTAACAGTAGAATAAGACACTGCAAAAACATTGTAGAAGTACAAATTATCATGTAAAACAAGGCACAATAAATTACCACTGAACCAACATGCCCAACAGAGTTCCCAGTGGGACACTGTATTAAAGATGGACCCTGCCGTTGATCTTGTCTGCATTCAGTAGCTGCAATCTGAGACAATGTTGGTAAATATAGGTGTGAAGATTAAATCCAAGGACCATGTGGTTGTCCCTGTCCCTCTCATGGTTGTGACAGCCTTATGTAGTCCACATCCCAGATTGTAGTCAGGAACAAAAATGCCATAGACAAACTAGTTTATAGGTAGAGCCCTACTGAAGGACCACCAAAGATCAATTTGGATCTTAATTTTCCATTTTATTTGTCGGAGACATAGTACAACGTGTTTCAGTGCCCAGCCTGACGCCTTCTTCAGCCCCCTTCCTGTTCTGCAAAATAGTTACATATTAAACACAAAAGTCAAACAATTTACCCTAATCACACCCCACAATGCCCCTACATGTTGAGTTGTTAGAAATCTAACCATGCAAAAGATCTCAGTACTCCCTGAGCCATCTGTGCACTACTGCTATAAATTATCTTCAAGTGTACAACCTAAATTACATTATTATATAAAATTTAGAAAGCATACATTTTTTTGTTTCCCTATGTTGTAACATATTTTAATATATGTGGTACAGAAAAGTTGTCCTATAATTATTTACTCCAATCGTACGTCTTGTATAGCGGAGAATGTCATATGGCAAAGTTCGATACCTGCAATGTAGATCTGTTCTTAAAGAAAGACGGTAATTCGCTGCCAACGGGAACTCTTGTTTAAAGTGCTTGACAAAACAAATTTGCTGAACATTTTGTTCTAGTTAAAGTTCAGAAGAGAATAGCCGCTGAATTGTAATGTTTGATTCATATCGCTGACATACAAAAAGTTGACATACTGCAAAATTTGGGATTTATGAAACGTGCAATGAATATAAATGCAACGCGCGGTTTACTCAACCCACTCACCCCAATTATGAGATCCCACGGGTGGTCTACCAGGCGCCATACACGCTGAGTTGTTAGTAGATGCCCTCTCTGCAGACTCTGTCGAAAATTATCTGATTTCAATGAGCAGTTAAGTGAGCAAATACAATTATCTCGCACTTCTTTGTACCTTTTTGGCATACAATATCCTTTTAACAGTCAATAGACTAAAGTAATGTTAGTATGTAGCTATGAAGCTAAAAAAATGTTTCCCCTATTTTCCCTAGAAACAGTGCCTCTCTTATCTGTTGGTTATGTCCAGTATTGCAATTTTGTCCTAGTCACTTGGATGCAAATCCATAATAGCTCCTGGGTTAGGGCCGGATTATACAGGATTACTATTAGCCGCATAGGCCGATATCACCCAGTGTAGTAGGGCTAGCAATGAGCTGGTGAACAAGCAGATGATTGCTTGTGGGTTTATTTGTGCCTTCTGAGACTAGTCTTCATAGTGGTGTTGTTTGTGGAAGAAAGAAGCCAAGTTTCTCTTATCCTTGATAGGATAACTTCGTTAACTTTAAATAGTAAACCATAATGGGCTGAGAAATGGTCCACTATGGTATCTGGGGAGCCATTTGCTGTCAGCTCACATCTTGAATCTAGGAAGGAAAATGTTGCTTCATGCTCTCTTTCCATGCTTCTAAAGGAGAATAGCTCCATAGATATTGCACCCAAGGGGGTATGGTCCAGAAGCACACAGAGGCCATATGAGCTCAAAGAGCTTCACTCTGAGGAGGATGCCTTTAAGGGATACTCCGGTGCTGATAAAAAAAACAATCAATCAATCATAAACATAGTTTTCCCACTTACCATCCCTCCGGAGTCTGTCCTGTTTGAATTTCCTGCTGTTTGCAGGTCCCTGAAGCTCCAGTTCGTGGCTTCATTTTTTCTTCGCTTCTTGGTTTGGGCTTTCCCATAATGCACTAAGTCACCTGTAATGTCTAACTGACTCTGTAAAACTGTTAGATGGCTTACAGCTTGCTCAGCCAATCAGAGCTGAGCAATCTGTGTCATCTGACAAAGGGAGGCTGGCTTAACAGGCTTAGACCCACCTCCCTCTTGATGATGTAATTGTCACAAAATGGCTGCCACAGAGCAGCCTGGGGTCAACAGTCATTAGGTAAGAATGAATTTACTTCACTTCCTGGTGGGGGATTCAGGGGGGAAAAGATAGGAAGGGGGGCAAATAGGTGATTGAAGCTTATTACAAAATTATATTACTTTGCAATGTGTTTCAATTACTAGGAAAAAGCTTTTCGCTGGAGTACCCCTTTAAATTATGGTTCCATGATGCTGCTACTGAATGTAGATGAAACCATAAACTTAAAGGGGTACTCCAGGGGCATGCTTTCAAATTAACTGGTGCCAGAAAGTTATATGGATTTGCAATTTACTTCTATATAAAAATCTTACGTTTTGCACTACTTATCAGCTGCTGTATGTCCTGCAGGAAGTGGTGTTCTCTTTCCAGTGCTCTCTGCAGCCACCTCTGTTTGTGACAGGAACTGTCCAGAGCAGGAGAGTTTTCTATGAGGATTTGTTACTGCTCTGGACAGTTCCTGTCATAGACATAGGTGGCAGTAGAGAGCACTGTGTTGTATCAGACTGGAAAGAATACACCACTTCCTGCAGGACATACAGCAGTTGATAAGTACTGGAAGCCTTGATTTAAATAGAAGTACATTACAAATCTATATAACTTTCTAACATCAGTCGATTTGAATTTTTTTTTTTCCACCGGAGTACCTCTTTAACTAAACAACACTCTAGCCCTTCCACCCCCAGCTTCTACCTCCTAGAACAAAAAGTGAAAATCCAATTTGGACAACATTAGTATACAGTGTATGGGCACCTTTAAAGTGACTCTGTAGCCACAATCTGTCCCCCCCAAACTGTTTGTACCTTTGGATAGCTGCTTTCAATCCAAGATCTGGCCTGGGGTCCATTCGGCAGGTGATGCAGTTATTGTCCTAAAAAACAACTTGCAGCCCTGTGCCAAACTGGAGTTGCCTAGAGTGACTATGCTTTAGGCTGGCACCACCTCTCTGTCCCTCCTCTCCACCCTCTTCATCATTAGGAATGCTCCAGGCAGGTATTCTCCTATCCATTAGCTGAACACTGTGAGAACAGTGAGAACACGGCACATGGGCTGGATCGTCAAGGCACCTGTGCAGTGTTCACTGCAGAGGAATAGGAAAAATCCTGCCAGTGGCATTCCTAATGATGAAGAGGGCGGGGAGGAGGGACGGAGGGGTGGTGCAAAGTTAGGGCACAGATACCCTAGGCCACGGCAGTTTGACACAGGGCTGCAAGTTTAAAAGTTGTTTTTTAGGACAATAACTGCATCACCTGCGAACGGACCCCGGGACAGATCTTGGATTAAAAGCAGCTATCTGATGGCACAAGCGATTCGTGGTTGGCAGATTGTGGGTACAGAGTCACTTTAACTATAACAGTGGGCACATTAGAAAAACAGAACATATCCAGTGCATTACAGAAACTTTATGTGAGGAACCACTGTAACTCTTCAAGGCCTCCAGATTTCCTAGGTTTCCTAGGTTACTTAGAAAGGCTCGAATTTTCTTTTCTACTCAATGAAATGTTTCCTTCGAAATCTTCAAAATGACCATTCTGAAAGGTCGTCGAGGGCCAATTTGCTGAAATATTTTGACAAATTTTATTTTATTATTGTCTATGCCGATTCTTTACCAAAAAAAAAAATGGACAGACGTCGACCAAAATTGGAGTTTTTAAAGGTCAAGATCAAAAAATTGCCATTTTAGTTAGAGCCATCATCCTATGCTCCCAGCTCCCTCTTCACTGTATATTATAAGGCAACGTATAACAGGCTTAGCTGCCATAATGACTTTGTTGTGGAGTTCATCTCCTGAGACTGTCTCATACAAACAATTAGTTTAGCCAAGTGTCTGGTTGTTTAACTCTTTCAGGTATGGCAGAGACTTTGTGCAAATAATACATTTGTAGGCTTTTATTGCCGTAATTAAGAGTAACATTAAATCTTAATGACATCTATATCTGCTGCGCAGTTACAATCTGCTCTCTGTACAACTGCCCATAGTAATCGCACTATTTCCAGAGGCCAATTTCAAGGTGATCTTACTACAGTCTCATGATGTTCAACATGTTGTCCACCAATAATTTATTTTTGCTAATTAAAATCAGATACTACTACATAGAGTCATGGGGAAAAAATTACTACCTTTTTGAATGCTATGTGGGAGATTTATCAAACATGGTGTAAAGTGAAACTGGCTCAGTTGCCCCTAGCAACCAATCAGATTCCACCTCTCATTTTCCAAAGAGTCTGTGCGGAATGAAAGGTGGAATCTGATTGGTCGCTGAGGGCAACTGAGCCAGTTTCACTTTACACCATGTTTGATAAATCTCCCCCTATGTTTTTTTTTTCTTTTTGGTATCGGGACAAACTTTAAAAAAAAAAAAGGTCCTTAGCTCCTTAAAATGATCCGAGAAGAACGGTTATTGCTGCCTAATAATCCTGGAAGGGTTATAAAGAATTTAATATACATTATCCTACAGTGAGAAAGATTATTTGCAAGATTATTTGAAGTTCCCAAGAACTTCATCAGGGACTGTGCAGGCTCCGACATGGTAGATTTTCATGGCAGTACATACGAACCTGGTGATATGTACCTGTTGAGATTAAGACGCATGTTACGGCACCTGCCTTCATATTCTTTTACCAAATAAATAAATAAATAGTCTTTTTGGTGCACTCGTTTCTCTTCGGTGCACTATCCTGCCTGGCCACCAAATCGTAAAACTCCTGTGGATGTGGATTTACAAGCTGGTGGGTGGGACATATCTGCTAATATGGTAATTAGTCCTTTTCAATCAGTGCACTGTCCTATCTGCTGACTCATACGTCCACATCTACTTATACATATTCATATAGGTATAAATAGTCATGTCTCTCCCATTAAAGAGAGTAGAAGGGGAGGTACAAGTTGGTGGGGGGTGGAACGGTGTACTGAGGGTTCCAGAAAGACCCCAGTGCGCCTCAAGGCCTAATTTGCATAAATATTTCAGAAAAAATAACTCCTAAATGGCACAAAGCTGGTGTTGGCATCGCTATGGTCTAGGAAATGTTTTGGTGGCATTCTTCGGGCTCATCCATGTGGAAGACACTCTTAACCGATTTGCTGATTGTCTTCATTCAGGTGGATGAAATCTTTCAGCAAACAATGTAATATATCACAAGGCTAGAGTCCTGCTCCACACTGATGAGGGGCAACACCCTGAAACAGCTGTATGTGGATGGACACCTAGTCTTGGTTTTTCTCTTGTCATTACATTGACTTATAGGGCCACTTAATATGGTGGATTTGGTGGTTTCCTTACAGGAGCCACCCCTTGGTTGGGTCCTTCCCAGAGGGATATCTGGTAGTCCTGTGAGACTCTTCAATGAGGCTCCACGGGCTCTTCTTTTGCATATTCATGTTTCCCAGGGGGCAATGCAGCTAGGATTTCACTGTATTGAGCGCTTTCACTAGCAGCTGGTAGTGCTATCGTTTGGCTGGTCTCCCTGAGATCAGCGATCTGTTTCACATATCACAAGGCCACAATATTTTAAGAGTATATCCAAGACTTCTACTTGAACCCAATTGAACATTTGTGGGAGCACCTCAATCTTCATGTTCTTTCTATGGATTCTCCCCCATGTAGTCAGTATTACTCCAGATACCTGTGACAACCTACCAGAACCTTATCGAGTCACTCCTGGCCCATCTAGCTTCTGTCTGTGTTATATTATACATAGTGGTTACTCTAGATATTAGCTGCTGGTCACACTAATGTGACTACACTGTGTATTTCCCTTGGAAAATTGAAGAAAGTGGCATTTTCTATAGGACAGATATGTATGCCATTATTCCAGTGGGATTTTTTGATGTTTGGCGTCAGACATATCAGTCTTTGAAAAGGCTAAAGATTCTGTCTCGCCATAATTTGAAAGCAGCTGCTCAGTTTATCACAGTGATGGCCTGTGTCTGCCCTCAGTACTGTACATCATCTGCTTCTCTGTAGGGCAGCTGACGGCCTACAATCAGGCTAAAGAATAACAAGAGCAGTAAAGTGAGGATTGTCACCTACAAACCTCACCCCACTTAGACGACGTTAACATCTGCATTGCAGGCTTTATATTAGATTGTATTGTTTTTGCATGCTCTGCATACAGCACTATTTTCCCTTGAAAACAGTGGCAAGAACTCTGTTAGAAGCAATGTGAACTAGACTTTAAAGGGGTTATCCAGTGCTACAAAAACATGGCAACTTCCTTCCAGAGACAGCCCCACTCTTGTCTCCAGCTCAGGTGAAGTCTGCAATTAAGCTCTATTCACTTCAATGGAACTAAGTTCCAAAACCTGCACCCAAACTAAAGACAAGAGTGGTGCTGTCTCTGAAAGAAAGTGGCCATGTTTTTGTAGCATTGGATAACCCCTTTAAGAGATTTCATCTACGTGTTTCGGAAAAAATCTCTGTAGACAGTTGAACACCAGAGCTAGTTTTTGATGGATACAGTATAGTAAACCCTCAAATACTACATCTCTCCAGTGATGCTCAACCAAAGTAAGCAGCTCAATAAATGTACACAGTCCAATAGAAATCCAAATGTTGTAGGTTCCACCATAAAAAAACACTGCAGATCCACAGAAAAATCTACAACTGTAGACTTTAAGTTGAGTAAGGGCACATTCTCACATTCTGTAGATCATGGATATCCCGTAGCATGAAGCTGCAGGCCGGCATAGGGAACTCCCGGCTTTATGAATCATTATGATGCTGGGACAGGGGAGTAGCTACAATTCATGGGGCCCCATGAATCCTGTGCATGCACCCCTCCCCCACTGATACATACTCTTGTGGGCCAGCGCGTTACTTTGTTTTCTTTGTTGGCTCTCTGTGGTTCGGGGGGATTGTGTGTGTGGAGGGGGGGACAGGGGTGCTGGTAGCACTGTGTTAGGAGAGTCTTGTGTTGGGGGACCCTGTGTGGATCCATGTTCCGGCGGGCAAAGGTGGGGCTGTGGGCAGCAGGGGTGCTGTGTGGCTCTATGGTCTGGGGGGTGGGGGTGCTGGTGGCTGCTTTGCGGCTCTATGGTCTGGTGGCAGCGCACCTGTTCAGATCTTCCTGCTACTGCAGTGACACACCTGCAGGAGTTCCTTTGCCCAATGGAGTGTGTAAATACTTATGTCTTCCACATCGATTTTGCCAATTTACCCACAATATCTGCCATTTGTGGCCAAATTATAGCTCCTATATTGTCATGTAGTTGTCTTCTTGACAGTGTTCACACACACTCCATTGATAATATTTTTCTTAATTTTTTAGTGCATGTGTTTTTAGTGACTTTTTATATTGCTACATTTACAATACTAAAAAAAAGTTATTAAAAAAAAAAAAACATGGAAAAAGACAACAATGAAGATAGTTTGTAATGCATTTAACCATTTCCCGATAGACTTACACATAGCATCTGGCCACAGTATTTTTTATGCATTTTTTTCTTGGACAAACATTGCTGCCAGATGTTATATGACAGCCTGTAGTAAAATATTAAACACTCTACAAACACTATGCATCTTTTTCTTTGTAATATTTTTCTGGTGTGTAGTTTTCCCCCCAAAATGAAACATGTTCTATGTATGGTATTTTTAGTTACATTTGTTAAACAGACCCAGAAAAAAAGAAAAACTAACGTTACAGTTGTATGGGGAATACAATGTTTAATTCACTGCATTTATCTATTTGGGACTATTTACTGGGTAAAAGTACCTAGTGGGGTACCAGTATGTTGGGGAAATTACCTAATGGGACACTTACTGTATATACTGGAGAAACTACTTTCTAGAGTGTCCTACCTAACTATTGGGGAGACCTACCTACCACTTCCCCATCCACCTAACCTATCCATATTGCTGCACAGGGCACATAGGGGCAATTAATACTGCTTGGGCCACTAGAATTAGGGTAAAGGTAAGAAGGGTTCTGGAAAAGTTCAGAGCTTAAGATGTTTGTCAGGTTCTGCCAAGATGAAATGCAGCTGAGAGAATCCTGGCGGTCTGGGCCAGATGTACTTGCAAAAAGGAAAATGACTGATTCTGGTCAGAGAAAACATTACCTGTGATATAACTGCACTGTAATCACTTATATGGTCTTCAAGGAGTTTATGTAGAGCTGGTATCTACCACCTTATGCGGGAATATTGGTCTTTATTTAGTCTTTTTAAAAAATTTTATTTAGTATTTATTTGATATGGTGATGATATGTGACCGTGGTGAAGCAGCGTGGTGTAGTTGTTATAGCAAATCACACCAAATACAAACTCATCTCTCCTATAACAGTGGTGCATTTTCTTCTACGGTTTGGATAGATGTATTTTCTGGAGAGAGTCCAACTTCATAAGTGTTGTAAACTGAAATCAGGTTAATAGTTCTAAGAAATTGCATTAATATATCAATTAGTAAGTATCTTTACTCCCCTGAGTGCAAAATTACAGCCATTGTGTGAGAAAGACCATACGGGATGCAGAACACTACAGGATGTGTTCATCTCTTCCGTTTCCTTCTAAGTGTAATGGGCAAATATCCCTTCTGCCTGGTTTATTAAGGATTCCGCATAATCCCGCTGATGGGAGTGCAGTCAGGGTGTGTCCAGCTCTTCTGCAGCCTGGAACAGTCATTAAGATGGTGCCGCTCTTCTGTCTCACCCAAGTCAAACAGAATTAACATCTTGGGGTTTGCCCTTTCCTGCTCCTTTCTTATCATGAACTCTTTGTAGCCCACACAGTGAATTGCAACTGCTTGAATTATTATGGAGGAATTAGACTCTACTCGTAGTTTCTATGACTGAACATTCAGCTGAGGTAAAGTGCAAGAAATGCACTAGTCCCTAATACCCATGGATCTCGTGTAGTTATGAGGATCAACTTCTTATTCTTGTTCTTATTCTTGAGCCTACCTGATAATGCAGGTAACACACTTAACACTGGCTTTTAGTTGGTATTTGCATTGGTAGCAATTCTAATGGTGCACCCAACTGCATGTAGATAAAGTCATGCCCACCTCTGGTCACCAATGGCAGCACAATTTTGCCAGATTTACATTAATTTACTGTGCGGGCTACAAACAGTTCATATTAACAAAGATGGTGGGTGCCAGTGTGATATGGAAAGATTTCTATTCCCAGATTACAGTCTGAAGTTTTAATGACTCTTGCAGCATCATCCCTATAAATTAGTTCAGGTCACAGATATGTGCTGGTTATGCTCCTATAATATTGGCCTAAGGTTGTGTTCACAATTATTTACTATGTGTAACAAACATGCAACATTTCCCTTCCAAAGTAATCAACATCCATAGACCATAGTTCCATTGGAGAACAGATGCTTTGACTTAAATGGTTAATATCAGTATAGTATGGGATATAGTGTGAGATGTATGGTGTGAGGTTCACAGCTTTTCACGACATGACTGGGTGACATTGTGTCACTATGGGTATATGGTGGTTGTTATGTATATGAAGCATTTTAAGTGTTCTCATAGTATTGGTTTCTTGAGAAATTAGTCACTTAAATTACTGTCACCCGCCTTTACTATATGTTCGGTTCTCTGCACCATCCGCGAGCTTAGATGCTGAACATTTGATATATACCTATATAAAACTTTTCTGTGTCTTCTTTCTGCTCTGAAATTTCTTCATAAAATAATACTACAGATGCGTCCACACTTAACTTTCCTTTAGTTAAAGTGATCCTGTGACTCCCCCTTACTCTCGCTTCTTTTCATCATTGGACAGTGTCACCTTGGCGGGGCTTCACGGCAGCTGGTCCCCCTCTGCCTAGCTAAGAGATGGTTCCCTACTGACTTGAAGCCCCGACTAGGTGACACTGTTAACGATAAAATGAAGGGAGAGTAAGGGGGGGCAGTATTACTTTAACTAAAGGAAAGATAAGATTACAGTATAATTTCATATGTAAATGGTTTAACCCTTTTCCTATCAAATTTATTATTATTATAACATAGGTTACACATAGGTTACCTACTTATTGTTACTTTATTCCTGCTATTCCCCATCGTTCATATAGCAATGGCAATCCAATCCACAAGATGGCAGAGCATGGAGATAAATGTGATGTACATACACAACGCAATGGAAACTAGTGCAGACAGTGGAGAATGTCAAATGAGGTACATGGATTCAGGTTTCTCATGAAACCAATGCAACGCAATATTGTGACATGCTATCAGGTCCCATATGGTCTTCTAGTGGTTCCCGATTACAGCCTTGTATAATCATACAGCTATGTGCATAAGGCCTAAACAAGAATGTAAAAGATTACATTTTGCACCCCTATGGCATAATGCTATGACTGGTCAGCTGAAGTTAAAGGGATTATCTGCTTTAAAAATTGCCTACCTTTTAGAAGAGCCCCTTGGCAATCAGCAGATAACAGCGTTCTTCTGCTGGGGCCAACACTGATCAGCTATAATTTCTGGGGAAACCTGTGAGTAAGTGTCCAATTTCCCAGCAGCGCCCCCACAGGGAAAATCAAGCATTACACAGTAACCATTGACATCAACAGGTTGTTTATGTCATGTAGGGCATGATAAGTCCTTCGGAACAAGAGAATCTCTTTGTAACTTCTCTCCACACTGCCCAATAAGTGACAACTATAGACACAGGAATAGGGTTCTGATAATTGGTTTTCTAAACTGGACAATCCCTATAATGTTGATATTTCTGCTTTTTCTCAGAATTTTGCTATGCATCAAGCTAGATGGTAAATAAGGGGAGCAGGATGAAAAGATGGCGCAGCCAAGTCTTGTACCACCTGGACCTGATAGCTTCCAATACTTTACCAGGGAATCTCTTAAAGCCATTGAGAAACGTATTGCAGAGAAAAAGAATGCAAAGAATGGAAAGCAAGAAGGTGAAGAATGGATTTCAAAACCAAATAGTGACTTGGAGGCTGGAAAAAAGCTCCCATTTATATATGGGGACATCCCACCTGGAATGGTATCAGAACCCTTGGAGGATCTTGACCCATACTATGCTAACCAGAAGGTGAGTCCAAAATGATGGTGATGGATGGAGATATCTGGTTTGTTGATATAGAAAATTGTTCTTTTTTGGGATATAGCAATAAGAATATATATATGGACCAAGCACAGATTCCTTGTCGGCATAGTAAGGTAATCTTGTGACCTTAAAGTGATATTGTCACTGCCCTTACTCTATTTGCGGTTCTCCACACCATCCACGAGCTTAGATGCTGTACATTCAATATATACTGTACATGTAGAAAACTTATCTGTATCTTCTTTCTTCTCTAAAATCACTTAATTTCATTGGGGGACAGTGTCATCTAGGTGGAGCTTCATGGCAGGTGGGTCCCTTCTTCCACGTGAGAGATGGCCCAAGTGCCGTGAGGCCCCCCCCCTAGGTGACACTGTTCAACGATAAAATGAAACAGAAAGACGACACAAAAAAGTTTTCTACAGGTATATATCAAATGTGCAGTATCTAAGCTTGTGGTTCGTACGAAGTTACATTATTATTTTTTTTTATTTGCTGGTACAATTAGGACCCATCAACATAATTGGTTATGTAGTTGGTTTTATAGAACTGATGATCATATGGTGGGCCAGCTTAGTAGTGCACCATGTTTGTTGACTATATGTTATACCAGAGAGACTTCTTGACCATTCGGGAGTTCCTAAATGTCTCTTTAACCCCTTCCCCCAATATGACGTCCAGGGACGTCATGAAGAGCAGTGCCAGAACGCATCATGATGTCCCTGGACTTCATGGTTTCCCTGCCTCCCCCGCTGTCCCTATCTGAGATCTGGCAGCGGGAGGAGGCTGTGTCACACAGCATCCTCCTTCTGCCACTGCCTGGAGGGGAGCCCTGCTCCCCCCTGGACAGTTAACTTCATAGACGCCACGGTCGTTTCAACCGCCGTCTATGGGGAGATTATCTGCAGCACGTTGATCGGGCAGCGAGAGGAGGCTGCAACACGTTGCCTCCTCCTGTTGTCACTGCTGTAATCCTCCCCCAAGGCCCCCCTTCCTTCTCCCTGTCCTCTCCTGCTCCCCCCGCCCCAATTCAGTTCCCCCCCCACACCGATTCATCTCCCCCCTCTGATCCATCTCCCCCCTCCGTGCTTCCCCCCTCGTGCTCCCCGTGCTTACCTCCGTGCTCACCGTGCTCACCTCCGTGCTCACCGTGCTCACCTCCCGTGCTCACCTCCCGTGCTCACTCGTGCCCATCTCCGTGCCCCCCCCCACTTGCTCACCTCCATGCTCCCCCTGTCCCCCGATCTGGTCCCTCTCCTTGTCCCCCCCCCCCCCCCCCCCCCCCCGGATAAGTCTCCCTCCTTGTGCCGATTTTGAACGATCAGGTCCCTGCACTGATCGTTTGAATGAGTGTCAGTGTATAACACTGACACTCATTCACTAAAAAAATGCATTACAGCACAGCTTATATGCTGTATTGCATTATATATACACCTGCAAAATAAAAATAAAAACACACACATACACACAAATACATAAATAATTAATTAATTAAAACAAATAAATTAAATAAATAAATACATAAATAAATAAATAATTAAAATAAATATACACATTCCCCATACCCCTTTATAAATGATCCCCTATAAATAAGATACACATATTTGGTATCACCGCGTCCATAATGACCCAGTCAATTATCCTGTTTCATTAATTATACTGCCCAATTAACGCCATTAAAAAAATAAATAAAAAACTAACCAAAATGACAATTTTTTGTTAATCCCGCCCCCTAAAAAATATAGAAAAAAGCTATCAGAATGTCACATGTACCTAAAAGGTGTACCACTAAAAACGTCAGCTTATGCTGCAAAAAAAAAGCCCTCACATAACTCCATTGGCGAAAAAATTTAAATATTACTGCCCTTACAATATGCAAGACACAAACAGTTTTTATAAAAAAAATTCCATAAACTTTAACATAAGCTATATAACATGGATATCACTGTAATCGTACCGACCTGATGAATAACAATAGCATGTCATATGTGACGTATAGTAAACGGCGTACAAAAAAATTATGAAAAACAGCTGCTAAATTGTGTTTTTTATTTGTACCACCTCATAAAAAATGTAATAAAAAATTAACAGGGTGTCACATGTCCCCCAGAATGGTACCGATGGAAAAATCAACTTGTCTTAAACAAATATTTTGGCACCGCAAGGCCTCTGTGACATGGCATACTGGCAAAAAAATTCCTGAAATAAAAAAGGCCCCAAAATTCACCAGGTCTCTGTCATGTCTGCGGCCTGTGGTTGATTCAGGTGACGCACCGCGGCCACATATGGGGGATTTCTAGAAACATTGTAATAAGGGGATTGAATATTGAGTTCTATTTCTCAATTAGTATTTGCTGTGTTAGAGGAAAAAATGGATTAAAATGGAATATCTGCCAAAATAATGAGAATTTTTAATTTCCCCTCCAACTTGCTTAAACCTCTACGAAACACCTAAAGGGTTAATAAACTTATGGAATGCTACTTTGAATACTTTGAGGGGTGCAGTTTTTACAGTGGAGGGATTTATGGGGGTAACTTACATATAGTCCCCACAAATCTACTTCAGATCTGAACTGGTCCCTAATAAAATCAGAATTTGACATTTTCCTGAAAATTAGAAAAATCGCTGCAAAATTTCAAAGCCCTCTAACATCCTAACAAGTAAAAGGACGTTCACCAAATGACGTCACCATAAAGTAGACATGATGTAGATAATAATTAATAATTAGTTCATGTGGCATGACTACTTTTCTCAGAAAAAGAGAGTTTTGAATATAAAGGATTGTAAATGTTTCTAATTTTTGCGAAAATTTTTTGTTTTTTACAAAAAACTACTGAGTGTATCAACCAAAGTATACCACAAACATAAAGAGGAATATGTCACGAAAAAACAATCTCAGAATAACCGCAATAGCTAAAAGCACCGCAGAGTTATCACTACATAAAGAGAGACAGGTCAGATGTATTGGGACTCCTATACATTACACCTACAGGAGATTTTAGGACATCCCATCCTTAGGCATTAATATGTTGTTAGTATGTAGTTGTCCATAATGTCTTGGTATGTTGAAGCATTAAGATTTCATTTTACTGGAACTAAGGGACTTTCTCCACCCCTGAAAAACAACCCCATAGCATTAAACCAGACTTTGCAAGTGAAATGACACAGTCAGTCAAACTGGCATTAACCCAACCCACCCAGATACATCCATTAGACTGTCAGATAAAGAATTTTGATCATCACTTCAGAGAACATATTTCCATTGCTCCAGAGGCCAGAGGAGGTAGCATTATACCACAAAATCCTAAACTTGGCAGTGTGCTTGATGTCTGAAGCTTGCATGCAGCTGCTTGGCCACAGAAACCCATAACATGGCGCTCCCAATAGGGCACATTTTTTGTGGTGATTTCAATGGCAGAGAAGGTTTGGCCCCGTGCTTCAGTACTTGCTTCTGTAATTTTACGTGGTCGTCTCCTTATGGCTGAGCTGCTGGGATCCCTAAAAGCTTCTATTTCTCAATAATACTGCTTACCGCTATCAGTGGAAGATCTAAAAGGACTTGGAACTGACTTTTTTCCTTGTTGGTGTCCTATTTGAGCACCATCGGGGAGATTTATCAAACTTGGTGTAAAGTGAAACTGGCTCAGTTGCCCCTAGCAACCAATCAGATTCCACCTTTCATTCCTCACAGACTCTTTGGAAAATGAAAGGTGGAATCTGATTGGTTGCTAGGGGCAACTGAGCCAGTTTCACTTTACACTGTTTGATAAATCTCCCCCCATGTTTGAATTTAGTGTCCTGTTTGATCACAGAAGGCAGACTGCTTTGGTAGGGGCTAGATTTTATATACTGTACTGTACCACTAGAAAATGTACCCGGCGATGCCCAATTATACAGTGCCCGTATGATGATTAGAGTTGTTCCAAGGAAGTAAATGTTAGACCCAGAAGATGTTGTGGTTTCTTAATAGCCTAGTACTATACTCTTTACAAATGTAAAATCGAACTCTCACAAGTCAGTACTGATCTTGGTTTTAGCAAAAGATGGTCCAAAAGATGCCAAGGAAGGTCAGCTGCAGGTTGTCTTTGTTATTTATGATTAAAAGGGAACTCCAGGTAGAGGTTAAAAAATGAAACTTCTGCAGAAGCATATAGCATTGCTTACCTGTCTATCCCAGTTTTGAAACTACCAAAAATCCATTTGTTTGGGGGGGGGGGGGGGGGGGGTCTGTTTTGTGTTTCTGTCCTTCCTGGTTGATCAGTTCCCAGAATGCAATGCTTTCCCTCAGCTGATCATCAGTCCCCCACCCATCACAATCAGTAAAATTAGTGCGGCAGCTGCTTCTGGTCATTCAGAGATGGGTGATCACTCAGGGGATTGGGGGATCCAGCCAAGCCTCCTGTGAGATCACGCCCTGCCCCCTGTCTGCATCATCAGCCTGTCCTCAGCAAACACACACAATGTGAGACAGAGGCATGGAATATTTGTCTCCTAAGGTGGGAGAGCAGAAGGAGCAGGAGACAATGTGATTTGGCACAGAGGCCATTTTTTTTTACTTCCTGGATTTCTATCAGCTACCAGTGTGGCAGAACCGCACAGATACGGTAATACATTGTATAGACTAAAATGTAGTTTGTACTCTTATCCAGAGTTCCCCTTAAATGACAACTGTAGTAAGTGGCCAAAGAGCAGAAGATAGAATGGGAAACATATTCACTGAACTATTGTAAAAGAAAAATGAGGCAGCCACCCCTAACAGCCAAACAGATTCCGGCTCCCTTTGAAAATGAAAGTAGTAATGATTGGTCGCAAAGGGCCCTATTATGCTGCGTTTACACGGAACGAATATCGTTAGAGTTTTCACAATTACGATCGCATTTGAGTGATAATCGTTCCGTGTAAACACAGCAAACAATGAGGCGACGAGCGAGAAATTGTTCATTTTGATCTTTCAACATGTTCCCAAATTGTCATTCGTCGTTCGCTTAAAAATTTGCAGATCGCTTTGTTTAAACAGTCTTTCAACGATTCTCCCTATGTAAAAGATGGGCTTAAGCAATCTTAATAACGATCGCAATAAAAAATTTTCTTACGAATTTTCTAACAATTTTTCTAACGATTTATTCGTCTATAACGTGTATTTACAGGCAACGATCGAAAAATCGTTCGTATGTCGTTGATCTTTGATTTAGATCTGAACCTAAAATTATCGCTAATCATTCGCTGTAATTCCACATTCGTTCGCTCAAGTTCCGCATTTGTTCACTAATCGCTATGTGTAATTGCACATTGTTCATTGTTTTGCTGGGATCAGAATGAATAAACGATCATAGTAACAATCGCAATAACGATCATAGTGACGATCCTAACTAACGACTATCGCTCTGTGTAATATGGTGAACGATTTCAGGTTAACGATAAACAATCTCGTTTGCGATCGTTTATCGTTAGTTGTTAATCGTTAAAAATTGCTCTGTGTAATAGGACCCTAAGGCTTCAGTTTACCTTCCCAACTACCAATATTGTGTGTGTGTGTGTGTGTTCAGACACAGACATCATCTTTGTGAGCTAAAATCTGATCTTTAGAACATTCTACTATTTATTTCTATGGGTCTATTCTCCTTGTGTGCTCCCACCAGACCTGGCTGTCATATCTGTCATTTTGATGCTTTGGATCTGCACAATCATGTCTCTATAGCTCTGGCTGAGGCTAATTCCCTCACCTGTGCATTGCTGGGGAGACACACAGCTCTAATGATGTCACCTGAGTGTGCAGTGTGGAGATTCTCCCAGTCATTTCTGTGCGGTCTTCCCCATCTCCCTCCTTTCTTGTACATCTGGCAACGATGGAACCTTTGCTCTAACCTTCCTGGGCACCCAATCTATCTGCGGGCCAAATTTGGGGTCGAATGGTTTAAACGTTCGGAAGTCTATAGCGAACAGACATTCAGATGGACGGATGGACAGACATTAATTTTTCTTATATAGATTGGCAATGGGACTGAATAAAACGTCTGGATTCAGTGATTAAGACGGTTGTCCAATACTCCTGTTCATATACTGTATCACCATAAATCTAGTCAGGAAGGAACAAGTGATAGAAATATAGATAATGGACATCATTACCTAGCGAGGGGTTAGGATTCTTGGAGGAAATGAAACATCAATGAAGAAGAAAGCATGGTCCATAAATACATTACAAAATATGATTTATGTATATTGATGTGAATATTTCTGTCAAATATATTACTAAGAAAATGTGTTTTCTTTTTCTGTTTTAGACTTTTATAGTATTGAATAAAGGGAAGGCAATCTCCCGCTTCAGTGCCACGTCTGCCTTGTACATTCTGACACCTTTCAACCCTATCCGTAAAGCAGCTATAAAGATTTTGGTGCACTCATATCCTTTTATACAGATGACTAATTTTCTATTAGGTGAAGATATAAGTGCATGCATTTTCCTCCTGTGTGATATATAACAACCTTTTCTGATGTTTCTTGTATATCGGAACAGACCGGCTTTGTTGACCATGCTGCACACTGAGCTACATATACAGCAGCCTTACTGATATTTTTATGTTCAATAGATTGTACAGATGTTTAAAAGAGTGTGAGTTTCCTTTTCTTGCAAGATATCCCCTGAATAGTCATTGATAAATTTCTGGCCGCCTGCAGCCAACACTAGAGGGAGCCGACTGGATACAGCTTTGTTAATCAGTTCAGTACTACAATATTATACAGTATCCGTAAGCTCCTGGTGGTGGCTGCCATACATGTCATACGGAAGTTTTATTAGTCTGTATCTGAGTGTTCTGACTGCAACTTATTAGGAGAATCTTAATATTAGTGGGTGGGATGGTCACATAATGTAAGTTTATGAGAATATCTGGTCTGAACACTGAGACCTTTTAAAAAAATTTTTTGGTTACAGGTACTGTATGCTTTAACCCTTAGGAGACACAGCCAGTTTTTGCGCTATGATGTGTACTTTCTATCGCTTTTTATTACAATTTTTCTAGATTTGATGCGACCAAAAATGCGCAAATTTGCACTTTGGATTTTTTTTGCGCTTACGCCGTTAACCGTGCGAGATCAGGAATGTGATAATTTAATAGTTCGGGTGATTACGCATGCAGCAATACCAAACATGTTTATTTATTTGTTTGTTTATTTTTATTTACAAAATGGAGGGGGGGGGTGATTCTGACTTTTATTAGGGGAGGTGATTTTTTGATAATATATATATATTTTTTTTACACACATACTACAAGTCCCCCGGGGCTGCTGCAGCCGGAAGCAAAAGAATGCCTAGCCGGGATCAGCGCCATTACGGCGCAGACCCCGGCCCCGAGCAGATGTGGGGATCGCGCCTCCGCGATCGCGTTGCGGGGGGGGGGGGGGGGGGTGCGATCTACCCACTAGACCAACCAGGGAAGGAGGACATGCAAGCATTTAGATAAAGCTGCATCTAAATACTTAATTAGCAGACACGGCAACTGGACCGTGCCTGCTAATAGCCGCGGTCCCGGCCGGCATATAGCACCCAGGATTGCAGCAGTTCAGAGCGGGGTCGCCGCACGACCCCTCTATGAACTCCCCCAGTGGCACCAGGACGTACAGTATAGTCCTGGTGCAGCTCGGGGTTAAAGGGGTATTCCACTCAAACATAACTTTTGATATGTTGTTTGCCATGTTAAGAAAAGTTAACAGTTACTTTCATAAATGTTATTATCTTTTTAGTCTCCTTCCCCCAGTTCTCAGCTGTTGCTTTCTGCTAACAATCTGTGTTTGAGCTTTTCTCTCAGTCTCCCCCTCCGCCCCCGTCCCTTCTGAGACAACTGTTGTAAACGAGTCCCTGACTGGCTTTATCTGCAACATTGTAGCTTCTTTGTAATGCCAGGAGGGTTAATCACAGTGAGTTCATTAGCAACTTGACCTCACAATAACCCTCCCAACTTTAAAAAGTTACAAAGTTGCAGATAAGGACAGTCAGGGACTTTCTTATATCAGCTGTCTCAGAAGGGAGGGGGGGGGGACAGAGAGAAAAACTCACACACAGATTTTTGTGTCTTCGGCAGAAAGAAGCTCAGAAATCGGGGAAGGAGACTCAATAGACAATAACAAGTATGGAATGAATTGTTAGTCTTACCATGGGTAGCAACATAACAAAAGTTATGTTTGAGTGGAATACCCCTTTAACTCTATGGCTATTCTGGAGATTTCGGGCTCAGTGAAGTTTAAACAATGTAAAGATATTGTATAAATGAATCCTCACAGAACTTAGGACTTAATAGTATACAGTAATGCACTACCTAGCAATGTGTTGTGTTGGGATATCCTAATGCACCAGGGATCAAGATAAGGCCTGTAATTGAGGAGTAATGCTTAACTTAGACTTGTGTAAAGCATTACGATAACTTATCTTAACTTCAGGAGTGAAGTACAATATCGTAATGCACCTGGGATTAAGATGAGGCTGGCGAAATCTGTATATAGATAGAGATACTGTACAGATGTGTCCTTTCTTAATTTATGTCTAAACTTAAAGGGGGACTCCAGAATATTTTTTTTCTCAAATCAACTGGTGTCAGAAAGTTATATGGGCTTGTAATTTACTCCTATTTAAAAATCCCAAGTCTTCCAGTATTTATCAGCTGTTGTATGTCCTACAGGAAGTGGTGTATTCTTTCCAGTGTGACAGTGCTCTCTGCTGCCACCTCTGTCCATGTCAGGAACTGTCCAGAGCAGTAGTAAGTTGTAAGTCTGTGACAGAACTGTCAAGAGCAGTAGCAAATCCTAATAGAAAACCTCTCTTGCTCTTCACAGTTTCTGTCAGGGACAGAGGTGTCAGCAGAGAACACTGGGTCAGACTGTAAAGTATACACCACTTCCTGCAGGACATACAGCAGCTGATAAGTACTGGAAGACTTGAGATTTTTAAATAGAATTAAATTACAAATCTATATAACTTTGTGACACCAGCTGATTTAAAGGAAAAAAGGTTAAACATTCCCCTTTAACAGAACATAAGATGGATGGAGTAAGATTACCAGCTTATTACAACAACGTAATTTTGTGACACTCTTTCATAAGATAGATATGGATAGATAGATAGATAGATAGATAGATAGATAGATGATATATAGACAGATAGATAGTAGATAGATATTAGATAGATAGATAGATAGATAGATAGGAGATAGATAGATAGATAGATAGATAGATAGATATTAGATAGATAGATAGATATTAGATAGATAGATAGATAGATAGGAGATAGATAGATAGATAGATAGATAGATAGATAGATAGATAGATAGTAGATAGATATTAGATAGATAGATAGATATTAGATAGATTGATAATTTTCAGAGAAGAAGAAGCACAGCGATGCAAGGAAGCGTCGGTGCCAGCGGACCTAAGTCCTGGTTTCAGACCGTATTCATATAGTATACAGATAGTCCACGGCACTCCAAGGGTTAACAGTGAAATAATCGGGTATTTATTTAAGGGACCATAGTGCAACACTCCATAAGACTCCAGTGTTGCACTGTTTACTTGAATAAATCACAGATTATTTCACTGTTAACCCTTGGAGTGCCGTGGACTATCTGTTTACTAGATAGATGGATAGATAGATAGATAGATAGATAAACAGAAATGCAACAGCAACCCACAGGTGCAAGCTCTTACCGTATATACTCCCCCCGGTGTACACATAATAAAAACCTGCCCTATAGATATTCAAAAATAAGGATCTAAGCAAACTATTTGATCCCACAGAGTGTACCATGTCACCACGCTAAGGCGTCCTCAGAGACACGGTCACTACTCTAGCATTTTCACACTAACAATGGCCTCTCCTGGGCTGAATAAGCCTACAACTGGGCAGATAGGAGCCAAATGATCTCTTTTTATAGCACCCTTGGGACATGGGTGGAGTTCAAGCCAACAGGAGGTAGCCACACCCCCCACATTCAACAGAAAAAAAAGAATAAAGGGCGGCACCTCTATGCCTCTGCATGTGGCTTATGTACAGAAAAAACCCCAAAGATAGATAGGAGATAGATAGATAATATATAGATAGGAGATAGATAGATAGATAGATAGATAGATAGATCAGAGCAGGGGCGTAATTACCACCATAGCAGCCACAGCGGCTGCTACGGGGCCCACCGCATCAGGGGGCCCAGCTGCCTGCTCCAGCAATACACTGGGCCCCCTGAGCCATCAGCATTTGCAGCACCACTTGACCAAGTGAGCTTTCCAGGTGCTGAAAAAGTTCCTTCAACTTCAAGCACTCCTGAACAGCACTTGCAGTTATGACTACACTTGACTGCTCAGTGGTCAGTCGGTGGGCCCAATCAGAAGTTTGCTATGGGGCCCAGCCATTTAGATAGACAGATAGATAGATAGAATCAATAGAACAATCCTTTAAAACCCATGAATTGCAGATATGTTCTTTTCTTACCAGTATATTCCCATTACTTGTATCATTGGGCAGCAGGCAGTGTATACAGTATACGCCATTTTATGGACATGTTTTAGATTTTTTTTCCTTTATATGTAAATGACAGGACTAACATCACAGGCCTCATACAATTTCATCTGTCGGTGTTCCATAAATTTCATTTCCTTCCTTTCATGAACATTGCTCTGTGTTGGTTCCTATTCAGTGTTTTGTGAGTCACTATTTGGTTTAATGTCGGCCACAAAAGCAGTTTCATTTTTTTTTTCAATAGGCAGTTTTGTTTTACCAGCACATTTTCTGGAAATAGGAAAAAAAAAAACATAAAAAGAAAGCGTATATTTAACTCTCTAGGATAGCAATCTTCTGTGCCGTAATCAAGAAATGTCATTGCATTATAACCGCAGCCTCGGAACTATTGATTTTCCATATTTGTGCTGCTTTGTACAATAATATAATAATAAAATTTAGTAATGTTTTGCTTCCTTGACACGGATTACATTATTCAGCATGTTCATCATGTGCACTATACTCACCAACTGTGTGTTTATGACCATGAGTAACCCCCCGGAGTGGGCCAAGAATGTAGAGTAAGTATTTGCTGGACATACTATACCTTTTCTATGATCTTGAACATGGTACCCTACAGGGTTCTAGTAAGAGAACCAAGGAGATGGATCAAAAAAGGGATAAGGTAAGAAGAGTGTAGTTGCCTGTGGCAACCAGAAGAACTGGTGGAATCTGGTTCCAATGAGAAACTTTTTGACTTGCCATTGCACTAGTAGTCATACATATCCCCAGCTGACCATACACATTTAATGGGTGACAGCTATATCTTATGTGGCCCCTGAGAACAAAAAGGTTAAAGTAACACTGTCACCCCCTTTTTGCATTCTGACTACTCTACACAGGGCTAATGGGTAAATTTAGCCGTTTTCATACCTTATTTTATATCATACGTCATGGTGCTTGTTCAAGTAAAAAGTGATCTTTTATCAACTGCAGATTGTGCTAAGTGGACGGGACTTCGCGACAACAGGGCCACTTAGCTCCGCCCACAGCACCACCATTGGTCCCGCCCCTCAGGTGACATAATCGGTACATAGGTCCCACCCCCTCCACGCCCATTGGTATGGGCCGACCTAGAGGGGCTGGGGCCTAAACCTTTAGGCCAGCCTGTTCCAATGGTCGATGAGGAAGCGGGGCCTGTGGGCCTATGACATAGTGGAGAGGCGGGGCCAACTGTGGTGCTGTGGGAGGGGCTAAGTGGCGCAGTTGCCTTGAAACCCAGCCCACTTAGCACAATCTACAGTTGATAAAAGATCACTTTTTACTTGAGCAAGCACCATGAGGTATGATGTAAAATAAGGTATGAAAACTGCTAAATTTACCCATTACACCTGTGTAGAGAAGTCAGAATGCAAAAAGGGGGTGACAGTGTCACTTTAAGGCATGTTCAAGTCGACCTAAGAGGCCCCCTATACACATAAGATAGTCAGCTGCTCCTGCCAAAATCAGTAGATTCATCCAATAATATTCTAATGTGTATGGCCATCTTAAAGTGTCACTGTCATTATAACTTTCTAAATCTAAATCTATGTGATATAAAGCAAGTTTGCAATTTACATTCAATATTTTTTTTTAGTTATCATGGAAAACACGGCACTTCCTGTTTTCTGACAGTTTTTTTCTCAAAGAGTCAGAAAACAAGAAGTCCTGTGTATCCCAGGCCATCTGAGCGCTCACAGAGAAGGCAGTCATGTGATTGATGGACACATTTTGCCGTTACTCTCTGTACTGGCCAGAATTCCTGTGTTTAGTCGTTTTTTTTTTTACCAGCACAGGTCAGAAAAATCTGCCTTCAGGAGACTGGACCTGGATTTCTGGTAAGTTCAGCTTTGTTTTACAGCATGATAACAACGAAAAAAATTATGAATGTATATTGCAAACTTTAAATTTATATCACATCTACTGTTGATTTAGATTTTGAAAGTTATAACGACAGTAACACTTTAAGGGTATGTTCACTCTTTGGAATAGTCAAGCATAATCCGCGTTTAATTTTATGCCTGTTACGTTTGAAATTCCACCCGTAAAATATGTACAGAGCAATGTCCCATTGCGCTCAATATGATTTCCGCTCTGTTGTTCATACAGCCGAATTTACGGACGAAATGTTCTGCCGCGGATCAGCTTTCCGCCCAAAGAATTGACATGCCAATTGTTTGGGCATATTCTGCTAGAAAAATCCTATAGAAGTCATTGGGGCTTTAAATTTTGACTTTCCTATCGCATTCCGTTCGAATTTCGCAGCTATTCTGGCAGAGCTGAAGAGAGGAAATTTCAAATAGAAAACTTTCCTCTTCAATTCCTTGCCTTATCCCCAGTGTAAACATACCTTAACAATGGCTTGTAGGATCAGACTACACACATCAGTTTGTTCGTAGTCTGTTACCATGGAGACAAACAAAGAGCCGTATACATTAAAAAGAAGAATATAAGATTAGGCATTCTTGTAATACACAGGTAAAAGGAGCAGAAGGTTTATCCATCAATAATCTAACATGAGACATAGGAGATGTATACAATAAACAAAATATAAAACTCTTGTAAATTACAGATGAAAGTAATTAAAATAGTTACTATTGATACCATATTCACCAGAGGTTTACAAAGCATATGGTAACACAGTATGACAAGTGCACCTAATGCAATGGCACTGTTGTCGTCTTTCTTAAAGAGTTGCTGACACTAAATAAAACTTTTGACACTATATATATATATAATATTAGTATTGCGCTCCTCTTAACCGTGCGCAATGTGTCCCCTAATTTTAGTGCTTTTGTTATTGATAATGGTCTCCGTCTTTCAGATACACGTTCACTGGGATTTACACATTAGAATCACTGATCAAAATACTTGCAAGGGGCTTTTGTTTAGAAAAATTTACTTTTCTCCGTGATCCCTGGAACTGGCTTGACTTTACCGTCATCTTGTTGGCGTAAGTATAATTTGTATCATAAACTATTTACAGCCTTCATACAGTCATGCATCATCCAGTTTGACTGCATATACAATATTCTAAATAAATACTAATACATACAGGACTTCTATTAAAAAATCTTAAGTCTTCCAGTATTTATTAGCTGCAGTTAGTCATGCAGGATGTGTGTATTCTTTCCAGTCTGATACAGTGCTCTCTGCTGCCGCCCCTGTCCATGTCAGGAACTGTCCAGAGCAGTAGTAAGTTGAGGTGGTAGCAGAGTACTGTGTCAGACTAGAAAGAATTCACCACTTCCTGCAGCACATACAGCAGCTGAGAAGTACTGGACTACTTAAGATTTTTAAATAGAAGTCATTTACAAACCTTTATAACTTTCTGACACAAGTTGATTTAATTTTTTTTCTCTGAAGTACCCCTTTAAGATTGGATTGGTCAGCTTCTCGTCATTTCTAAAATCATTTCGATCATAGTCATTTCTACAATATCAATCAGAGATATTTGGCAGCACATCAGCTTATCTCAGTTATCATAGAGTTCCAACCTCTGTGTACATTATTAGAATTCCATAATTCCCATAGATTTCAATGGAAAATACTGCTGCAAACCATGTCGTTTGTGAAAACTTGAGTAATGATGCATGTATGTTTACAATTAGGTGATAAGGGATTGTAATAGATGTAATTGTTACTATTACAGGTATGTAACAGAATTTGTAAATCTAGGCAATGTTTCAGCTCTTCGAACTTTCAGAGTATTAAGAGCATTGAAAACTATTTCTGTAATCCCAGGTAAGTGGTGTGACGTGTGAGGCCCATTGTATCTCTGTGTCTGTTATGTGTTTGTGAACTTTCTCTTGTAGGTAAGTTTATAGTATTTTATACAATATATATTTTAACATTATATAAGTATTATTTAGGGTTTAACACTTAATATGTTACTAAATAAGGGGGCGGACACAACTACACACTAGAAGGGTTTGTTTTAATAAATGTTTTAATTTAAGAGATTTTCAACACTTAAAGTTTGGCAAAATTTTTTATCAAAGTACTGTATTGCCCCCCAAAAGTTATACAAATCACCAATATACACTTATTATGGGAAATGCTTATAAAGTGTTTTTTTTCCTGCACTTACTACTGTATCAAGGCTTCATTTCCTGGATAACATGGTGATGTCACTTCCTGGATAAAATGGTGATGTCACTTCCTGGATAACATGGTGATTTCACAATCCGACTCCCAGAGCTGTGCGGGCTGTGGCTGCTGGAGAGAATGATGGCAGGGGGATGCTCAGTGTCCCTCCACTGCCCTGTGTCCCCCAGTGTCCGTCTCCCATCATCCTCTCCAGCAGCCACAGCCTGCACAGCTCTAGGAGTCGGGTCGTGACATCACCATGTTATCCAGGAATTGAAATCACCATGTTATCCAGGAAGTGACATCACCATGTTATCCAGGAAGTGACATAACCATGTTATCCAGGAAGTGAAGCCTTGATGCAGTAGTAAGTGCAGGAAAAAAGCACTTTATAAGCATTACCTGTAATAAGTGTATATTGGTGATTTGTATAACTTTTTTTTTTAAGCATTACAATATTCTGTTTAATCATTAAAAATATTTATCATTAAAACGTGCTAATGTGCTTAGATATTGCTGTTACATACTTGTCATGGCGCCCCCTTGTATTCTTTTGGTTCCACTTGGGAGTGCCCACCTAATGTGCACAGTGGGGGCCAAACTCCCTCCCTAGCTTACTCCCACCAGTTCTATGCTCTTGCTTTGAAGTAGGAGAGGGATTTATGTTGTGGTGCAGTTTAGACAATAAAAATCAAAGCAGTAGCTGTGGAATCTTAAGCGTACAGGGAATTACATGTAACAGTATCAGTTAGACATGGACAATTTTTTTTTTTAAATATTCCAAATAAATAGAGAAATTTAATATTTAGCTTTGGGGCAACCGTTTAATATGTAGGTAGTATAAGAGGTCATATACTTCTTATGGCCTGATGCCTCTTGGGTTGTAATAACTTGGACTTTTCTGATCCCAAGATCAATGCAAAACGGGAAGTGTTGCATCATAATACAGACTCTAAAACATGTCCATAGCATTCCCATGTGAAACCAGTCCAAGACAATACATTGAAGAATTCTCTTTTGTCCATTCTCATCTTTGTATTTAAGGCTTAAAGACCATTGTGGGGGCCCTGATCCAGTCGGTTAAGAAGCTTTCGGATGTGATGATCCTCACCGTGTTTTGTCTGAGTGTGTTTGCGCTAATAGGACTGCAGCTATTCATGGGACACCTAAGGAATAAGTGTGTGTATCTTCCGAATGGTTTACCTGAAAATATAAGCATTGAAGAATATATCAAGAATGAAAGTAAGTCATCATATCTGCTAAGGAACCCATGTTCGTCAATGTATTCGTTTATATAGGCGAATGACACCATTGAAGACTCTCGCCTTGGCTTGTCTTTACGTTCCACCGACACCCATTTATTTCAGTGAACACTGTGTAATACTTCATTCGTCCTGTGGGGGCACTGCAGGGAAATTATATACTTGCTGCTGGGTTCTTCTTCACTTTACAACAGACTGAGTGGGTCTCAGTAGCAGGACACCTCGGGATGAGTTTATTATTGGGATCCTTCGACCATTGAAGTCAATCCATTTGAATGCAACAGATGAGACATCATTCATATGAAAATTACAGAAATAAAGCAAAATAACCAGTTAGTATAACTAATGATTTCCTTGCAGACATTTTAGACGTTCTGCCTGCAACAATAAATTGCACTTTTGTTCCAGTTCTATGAGTGATGCTAATCTAATGTGTCTTTCAGGCCTGAAGCTGTAATGATAGCCTTGATTAAATTACATCGTAAAATGTTACGTTCACATACAAACTGTTTCAATGTTGTACATCTGTATCTTGAGCTAAATGACGTACATTAGTTCATGCTTGTCTCATGTAGAGACGGGTCATCCATCAGTGAGCAGACAACAAGAGCCTCATGCCAGGGCCTTCAGGTTGGATGCTGTTTGTTCATGATGTGCATTCTAATGAAACAGACAACATACATAACTTTAACCTATAGATATTCCGTCTAAATGTCCCATCTAATGGTGCGTTTACACAGAAAGATTTATCTGACAGATTTTGGAAGCCAAAGCCAGGAATGGATTTGAAAAGAGGATAGATTCCAGTCTTTCCTTTATGACCTGATCCCTGTTTATAGTCTGTTCCTGGTTTTGGCTTCAAAGATCTGTCAGATAAATCTGTCTGTGTAAACGCACCATAAGATGCTGTGGTGCAGAAGCGAGAGAGAGAAGCTCCTAGATTAGTGCTTCTCAACTCCAGTTCTCATGGTCCACCAACAGGTCATGTTTTGAGCATTTCCTTAGTATTTCACAGGTGCATTGAGAAGCACCATCCTAGAGCAAACATCAAATTGGTACCAGATTTTGCTACTCCAAACAGAAGAGACTAATGTAATGCTGCATTTACACGGAAAGATTATCGTTTGAATTTTCGCATTTGAGCAATAATCGGCTCGTGTAAACACAGTGAACGAACAGTCGTTAATTTTGATCTTTCAACATGTTCTCAAATCGTCATTGGTCGTTCACTGAAAATTTGCAGATCGCTTCGTGTAAACAGTCTTTTACCGATTCACCCTATGTGTGAGATGGGCTTAAGCGATCTTAAAACAATCGCAATAATGATTTTTCCAAACGATATATGGTTCCGTCTAAACGCTGATCGTTATAAAAAAAACATCGTTATTTCAAAATCGTTAATCGTTCGATTGGGTGAATTATCGCTTTGCGTAAACGCAGCATTAGTTTCCCCTGTTTTCTTGACTTTAGGGCTCCTTCTGTATTGCCATGTTTGCTAATGCACAGTCCTTTACAGCAGTGCTTCCCAAATCCAGTGTCGGACTGGCCCACCAGAGGACCAGAGAATCTTCCAGTGGGCCCCCAGCTTTAGAATCTGCACAAACACTGACTGACATGTTGTTTCTAACTGGGTCTTCATTGGTGGGCCCCCAGGATTATTTCCTCTGGTGGGTCCCAGATACCCCAGTACAACACTGCCCAAATTCAGTCCTCATGGTCCACCAACAGGTCATGGTTTGGGGCTATCCCATACAAAGAACCCCTGTGATAGTACCTGATGCACTGAGGATAATAATATCGTCTGTGAAATACTAAGGACCTCCACTGGAACCGTGAAGCACTGCTTTCCAGGATCTTGCTACCCAGGGCTCCGATCAGTGTTTGCTAGCCATATGTGCTAGGAAAGCTTCTGCTGCATGCTTGAAATGTATCTGTAGGCCCTGTTCCAAGTGCATATACAGTGTCTTTTTGGTCTCTGTTGTGCTGTTGTAGAGTATGTCAGTACAAATTTTTTTGCAGACTATGTTTGTCAATGCAGATAAAAATAATGTAGCACTGTGTTAGCCATAGAAAGTAGAAGAGGATTGAAGAAATCAGCCGATATGTTTTAGAGGCTAACTGAGTATATTTGATTGTAAGTTTCCAGGAATCTCAATCTTCTACTACTTACAATGCAGAAGCATCCAGTTAAAAAAAAAGAAGTCCAGCCATTGACAGGAGTCCCTGCTCCTGTACATACTATTGATGGTACGCTGTACTGAAAAAGTAGCATGCTACTGAGTAGTGCACAACCGGTGTGGCTGCTCCATCTGTACATTTCTTTGTACTTTGTAGTGGCATCCACTTAAAATGATTATCCAGTGCTCCAAAAACATGGCCACTTTCTTTTATGCCCCTATTCCACGAGTCGTTTGGAGGAGCAAACGAGCGCTATTAGCGCTCGTTTGCTCCTCGTTCCCCGCTCGCTGCCGCCGCTATTTAGCGCGGCTGCAGCGAGCGGGTGAGTGCAGGAGGGGCTGCTCGGAGGATCACTGATCGTCCGGGCAGCCCATAGGATATAGCAGCATCTGCTGTCGACGCTCCTATTCAACGGAGCAACGGCAGCAGATCGCTGCTATATCAGTCGCTTGTTTTTCAAAACAAGCGACTGCAACAATCAGCCGACATTAACGATGTCGGCTGATCGTTGCACTCTATTCCACGGGACCAATATCGTTCGTAGCGGCCGATATCGGCCGAATACGAACGATATTGCTCCTTTAAACGACCCGTGGAATAGGGGCTTTAGAGACAACACTACTCTTGTCTCCAGTTCAGGTATGGTTTGCAATTAAAGGGGTTATCCAGCGCTACAAAAACATGGCCACTTTCTTTCAGAGACAACACGACTCTTGTCTCCAGTTCAGGTGCAGTTTGCAATTAAGCTCCATTCACTTCAATAGAACTAAGCAGCAAAACCCGCCCAAGCTGGAGACAAGAGTGGGGCTGTCTCTAGAAGAAAGTGGCCATGTTTTTGGAGCACTGGATAACCCCTTTAAGCTCTATTCACTTCAATGGAACTGAGCAGCTTAACCCTGCCCAAGCTGGAGACAGGAGTGGGGCTGTCTCTGGTAGAAAGTGGCCATGTTTTTGTAGTGCTGGATAACCCCTTTAAGGTAATACACTAGGAAATCCTGGTGAAAGTAGTCTTATCGTAGTGTGGAAAACCAATGCCATGTCTACTCTCTCCAAGGAATGCAAGAGCTGCCTCCAGATGAGTGAGAAGGACTTACACATTTAAATAAACCCTTTAAGGCTGTGTACACACTTTCAGGTTTTTTATTGCAATTATTGAATACAAAGCCAGGAGTGGATTTATTAAGATTCAGGCTTTCCTTTATACTGTATGTATGCTGTATTTATGATCCATTCTTGGTTGTACATTCAATATACTTGTGAACGCAGCCTCATAGGTCAAAGATTCAATGAATAAATGAATCAGTCAAGCCAAAATTGCTAATGGTGGTGCAGCTTGCAGCTTCTGGTCTCTAATTTAATACATTGCTGGCATATCCCTGTGCTGCTGTATATTTCATGAGATCACGCAGTACAAGCTCTGTGTACAATGTAGAAATGACCTGCTGTATTCACTACTGTTGGGGGTTCATGTTCACTTGAGTAATTTTTCCTTGTGAGCATACCCTTTCCTTTTCACTTGTGAACATACCCTTTTTTATATAGTAGTCAGGTGTGTAGAATTATTAAGTAATTGCTCCGATGGTACAATATGTTTTAGGTGATTTATATTGCTGCTGTCCTCATAATGGTCATCAGGGGGTTGGCACAGGGTTCTCAGTCTGACTGTAGCATATAGACCCACTCTTGGTGCACCATTATTTATTACTATAGATATAGGCCATATGGACATCATACAGGGTTATCCCTAGCCTGGGACCACACTTAGCTATGCCATGTCATATTTGTCCTGCAACAGTGGTGACAGCTTCCTTCTCAGTGGTGACAGCTTCCTTCTCAGTGATGACAGCTTCCTTCTCAGTGGTGACAGCTTCCTTCTCAGTGGTGACAACTTCCTTCTGGGAATCCACCTGTCAGGCTTTAGCTGATCCCTTTTTACAGATACCATTTTCCATATGGGAATATCTCTTTCAATTATGGTTTCCCCTTGATAGTCATAATAATAATGATAGGTTGGGCAAACAGCTACATGACATCCTGCCTTCACCTTCTCTCCAGGAAACACAAAATATAGAGAAGTGTTTTCCAATGTGAACAACCCCTTTAACCTATCTATCAAAATGTACTAAAAGGAAGATGCTCCTATGTTCCTTGTTAAATATTTAGCCAATGTACTCAATGGTTTATTTGTATTTTTTTTTTTTTGCAGGTGTTGTCTATAAAGACAGAGGTCAGAAGGATCCTTTGCTATGTGGTAATAGCACAGATGCTGGGTAAGAGAATGTTTCCCAATCGTCTAGCGTGGAATTAGGGATAAAACATCCAAGCAGCCTCCGATCATCCAGTAATCTAGTGGTCAACGTCAGTCAACTGGTTGATTAGAAGTCTGACTGGACTTCCCGAGTAAGGGTACTATTACACGGGCCGATGGGGGCCCGATAGTAACTGTACACGAGCGCCGATCTGCTAGATCGGCGCTCATTTACTGGGCCTATTACACGGCCCAATAAGCGTTTAACAAGGGCTGCAGGGACATCGTTACCGATGTCCCTGCAGCCCTTGTTGAGGCTGCGTTCACACTACGTATATTTCAGTCAGTATATTTCAGTATTTGGTCCTCATGTCAGGTCCTCATAGCAACCAAAACCAGGAGTGGATTAAAAACACAGAAAGGATCTGTTCACACAATGTTGAAATTGAGTGGATGGCCGCCATATAACGGTAAATAACGGCCATTATTTCAATACAACAGCCGTTGTTTTAAAATAACAGCAAATATTTGCCATTATATGGCGGCCATCCACTCAATTTCACCATTGTGTGAACAGATCTTTTCTGTGTTTTTAATCCACTCCTGGTTTTGGTTGCAATACTGACTGAAATATACATAGTGTGAACATAGCCTTAAACTGTATGCAAAGAAGAATACATTACCTATCCATGCTGCAGGACTCCCTTGCGGTCCGCTTCTCCCCGGGTCCCGCGCCTGTCTCAGCTGGCCATGACGGTCCTGGCCTGTGATTGGCTGAGCGGCCTGTCAGCTCAGACAGGCCGCTCTGAAGCTTGAGCGCGCGGGACCCGGGGAGAATCAGACAGCAAAAGGAGCCCTGCAGCATGGATAGGTAATGTATTTCTTCTTTGCATATCGTTAGCCACGCACCGCTATTACACATAGCGATGCATGGTCGACGCCCGACAATTATAGGTCCAAACCTATATCAATGATCAGCCGATGACAATCGAAAAGGGCCGATTCGGCCGATAATCGTTCAGTGTAATAGTACCCTAAGGCTATGTTCACACATAGTATTTCCGTCAATCTTCTGATCATTTTTTTTTTTCAGCCAAAATTAGGAATGGAAAGGACAGGGCAAAATTATAATGGAAAGATTTGCACAGTTTCTGTGTTTTCAACTCACTCTTGGTTTTGGTTTAAAAAAAGACTGATGGAAATACTATGTGTGAACACAGCCTTAGGGTGTCACCTACTTTGTAGTGCTCAGCAAGCTCCATTATGTATATCTGTCTCATTTTGGTCTCTATCCAGGACATATTATAGGGTTTGCTTCCATATGTATAGTGGTATACTTTTTTTTTTAACCCAATGACATAGCTACGGATTTACTACTCATGACAAACTGAGCTCTGCTACATCTGGATAATAGGATTATAGCTTCTAAAGGTCAAGAACATTGCCATCTGTTGTTCATGAGTAGAAACGTTGGTTGATGCTGATCTATTCCAATGAAAAACTTTTCCTTTTATTCACTGTCACTTCTCATTTCACTTAGTCAGTGCCCAGAATCATATGTCTGTGAGAAGGTAGGAAGGAACCCTAACTATGGATATACAAGCTTTGACAGCTTTGGCTGGGCCTTTTTATCTCTGTTTCGACTGATGACTCAGGACTACTGGGAAAATCTGTATATAAAGGTAAGTATACACAGAACTGCTTTCATGTTTAATGTTTCAGCTATTTCACTCCTGTAAACTATAGACCCTCTATAGAGTATAAGCTGAGCTGTGCTATGTACTATATCAGGGGCCTATCAATTATTATTATTACTGGTTATTATTACTGCTACTGGTTACTATACATATGCAGTATTACCTGGTCTTTTAAGGAGGCTTTGCTGTATATAAGCATCTCTTATAACAGGTAAAACATTACAATGCACAGGTTACTGCAGCTCAGCTGACTTGAATGGGACTGAGCTGCAGTTACACATCGCCACCACTACAAAGTAAATGGAGCTGACTGCTTCCAACTCTGTTCACCAAGTATTGCAGGTGCCAATCATTGATTGATGACCTATCCCGAGGATCTGTTTTGCCTGAAAGTCCCCCTTTAAAACAAAACGCTTCTCAAAACTATTTACAGTACAAGCTTATAATTGTCCTTCAATGCTATAACTCCTACAGACCCTACGGGCTTCTGGAAAAACCTACATGATCTTCTTTGTGCTGGTGATATTTCTGGGCTCTTTCTATTTGGTGAATCTAATTCTGGCGGTGGTTGCTATGGCTTATGAAGAACAGAATCAGGCAACTTTACAGGAAGCTCAGCAAAAGTGTGAAGAGTTTAAGAAAATGATGGAAACTTTGAAAAAACAGCAAGAGGATGCTCAGGTAACTCGTACAGCAAATGTGCACACACAGGCAGTTCTGAATGCATTTTAATAGGAAACATGTAGTACCACAGATATCCTGCAGTGGAATTTTGTATTGGATTTTGAATTTTGTATTGGTAGCTGCCAAAGTTTCTTCACAGATTACAGGTGATCCTTAAAGGGGTTGTCCGGTTAGGTACTGTAAATATTTGTTAAATCATCGCCCCCTCCTGGAGACTAACAATTCATTTCATACATATCATTAGCTTTTCAGTCTCCTTCTCCCAGTTGTGAGCCTTCTGTTTGTGCTGAAGACACAGAAAACTGTGTGTGATCTGTTCTATGACCTTACTCTGATTAACACTCCCTGCTGTACAGACAGCAGAAACAGTGCCAGCCAGCAAGGAAACTGATCACATGAGCCGTCTCAAAAGGGAGCAGGAGATGGACTGAACAGCTCAGATACAGTCTTTAGCAGAAAGCAGCAGCTCATAACTGGGGGAAGGAGACTAAAAAGGTAATGACACGTATGGAACAAATTTTTTGGTCTCCAAGAGGAGGGATGATTCAACATATATTTTACCTGACCGGATAACCCCTTTAAGACTACCCTTAGATCGCCTAAACTATCTAATTCTCACTTTAGGCTGCCGCAGATGCACCTACAGATGGAAGTGATGATGGTGACCTGGATGATCTATCTGTGAGCTCATCTACACTCTCAAAAAGGGATGATGAAGAAAGATTTAACTCCATGCTGGCAAAAGAAATGCAGGTAGACCATATTGATGAAAACATTTTGTAGATCTGAAAGCATTAGTTCACTTCATCTGGCAACCCCTGGCTACATGGACCTAACATGGCACAATATACAAAGGTCAAATATAAACAAAATAGGTCGTCAAACACAGATGCCGTAAAATCTTCAGAAGCTTTATTTTATTCCCATAAAGCCAATTCAGAAGATGTTGCAGATAGGTAAGGTATATGGAAGTGTTTCAGCCTGTTGAAAGCCCTTAATTATCATATTAATCATATTAATCATTGATGACTAAAGGAAACCGGTCATCACTGGGGTGGTCCAGCAACCCACCAGTCTTAAATGATAGATCTCTTCCTATACCCAAACAGGGAGCAGGTTACCAATTAAAGCAGGGGGGATAAGCCCTTGGGGACCGCTCCAATGACTTGTGGCTTCGATAACATGAAAGTGATGACAGGCTATCTTTAAGGTCAATCAACTGCCTGAAATGCATCCGTATGTATTATGTATCTGTAATGTCTGAATCAGTTTGGAAAAAAATAAAGATTCCAAAGATTTTTACTACATCTGGTGTGGTATCATAGATGTTATATGATCTATTCACAAAGCAGCTGGTATAATATAATGATCATTAAACTAAGTACTTAAAGGGGTATTCATAGCTGCCACACTTACCCCTCTCCATCCTCCCAGCCTGCTTTCACTTTTTGCTTTGGGTGGAGGATAGGCACCTAAACAGTTGTTGGCTGTTCTGGCCAGCAGTCCTGTGCTCCTTTGCTCAGCACTTTGCTGTTCTCTGTTGGGCTCTGCAATGCCAGGTCTGGAGGTCTGACAGCTCTAGGGGGCTGAGAGCTGTTTTAAAGATGGATTACTGCAGATAAGGTGGCCGGGCAGGGGAGCCAGTACACATCTTTTTGCTGATACTATGTGTGAACATTGCAATAGACTGTGTTCTTTGGTAATAATAGACTGTGTTCTTTTGAACGAATAGATAGTGTTGTTTTGTGGTCATAGGCTATGTTCTTTTATAATACCAGACTATGTTCCCCTGTATTATTAGGCCTTATTGTTTAGTGGTAATAAGTGGTAATAAGTTCTTCTGTAGTTCTCTTCACACATAGTATTTCCATCAGTCTTTTTTTCAACCAAAACCAGGAGTGGGTTGAAAACACAGAAGCTGTGCAAACCTTTCTATTATAATTTTACCCCGTCAGTTCCACTCCTGATTTTGGTTAAAAAAAGACTGATAAAAATACTATGTGTGAACATAGCCATAGGCGATGTAGTAATATACTGTGTTCACATGTAATATTAAAGGGGTTGGCCACTGTATAGTAAAATTGCTCAGCGTACAGTATTAGTAAGTGTACTCACTGTATACACTGACAGCAGATCCCTGTGTACCTCATAGAGCTAAAATCAGAATCCCCTCCTCCAGGCTGTGCTGCCCTGCTCTGTGGTGAAGCTGTTTATAAGATGACCGACATAGAGGAGCATGTGACCATGCCCAGCCCCCCCGTGTCCTCCATGGGTATAAACAGGCTCAGTGTTGGACAGTGTTGGGGGGGGGGGGGGGGGGGCATGGTCACATGCTCCTCCATGTCAGCCATCTTATGGACAGAATCAACACAGAGCAGGAGAGCACAGCCTAGAGGAGAGAAGCCTGATTTTAGCTCTATGAGGTACACAGGAGCTGCTGTCAGTATATACAGTGAGTACAATGACTAATACTGTACACTGAACAATTTTACTACAAAGTGGCCAGCCCCTTTGAGCAACATTCTTCTGCGGTAATAGGCTGTGTTCCTTTGTAGCAATAGGTTGTTTGCTTTAGTGTTACTAGGCTGTGTTCTATAATAGGAGTCTGTCTTCCTTTATAGTAATAGGATGTGTTCTGTAGTAATAGGCTGTGTTCATTGGTGGTAATAGGCTGTGTTCTTCATGATACACTCCACTGTATCAAATAGGTCATTTGCTCTTTACACAAAGCTGTTTCCTGTTTTTTTTCTGAAAAATTACTGAAAACAAAAAAAAACAAAACATATTTGAGCATTAGTTTTTGCTGAAATTTCTCCACTTCGTTTCAACATATTTCTCTCTGGTTTGTTTTTTGCAGACAAGGTCGAGTTTCCATATGAGCAGCGCTTTTAGCTTCAGATATCCCATCAAGGATGGAGGGTCGGAGAATGATTTTGCTGATGATGAACATAGTACTTTTGAGGATAATGACAGTAGACGGGACCTTTCTCTGTCTGTGCCTGGCAGGACAAATCGGCTCAATAGCAATCTTAGCCAAACCAGTCCATCTCTCAGGAATGGTAAAATGCACAGTACGGTGGACTGTAACGGAGTTGTTTCATTGGTCAGTGGTTCATTTGCACGTGCAGAACTTTTTCCAGAGGTAACAGTGTGGATGCAGCAGTATTTCTATAAAATGACCTGTATAAAAAATTTGTAACCCGTATTCTACTCTACAGGCTTTATCTCAAATGTTTAGTTGTCCCTGAGCTAGTTGGTAAATCCTAGCCTCTATGGTGGCTTCCATATACTGCACACACACAGAGGAGGGAGTCCTGCTCTTCTATTTCTTTATAGTATACACAAGCAGCAGCAGCATGGAGGACATTACAGAGCAGCATTGAACAGTTTAAACTGTGAATCAAAAGAGTTTTCTGAATATAATTTTTTTCCATTAAATTATTGTGCTGAAAGCGTTCAGTATTTTTTTCATGTTCGTAGATTCCTCCCGCTATCCGCCCGTACAATCCGCTAATCTGTAGTTCATCTGTAGTGTAGCTGTATTTCCGTAAATCCGTTTTTTAGAAATACAACCTTTCAACATGTGACTAATGACTTATCCTTATTATTATTTTTTTTACGGATCGTGTGAATATGGCCTAAGTCTAGATAGGATGGCCAAATTTTACAGCTGTATAAACTGCCCTGCAATGCCTGCTGGGAGCAGTGTACGTGACATCAGCAGAAGTCTTTTTGGAAAAACTGCCACAGAGCCTCTAAAACGCAAAAGAGGAGAGAAAAATTACCCCTCCCCCCCCCCCCCCCCAAAAAAAAGCAAAAAAAAAAAGACGTGTGTAATGCAGATCATAAACTTGCATTGACCTCCAGCTAACATTTGGCAGCTGGCGTGGTTTTTTTGGCATTTTCCCAAGATTTTAAGGCAGTGTGATGCCAGCCTCAGGATAGAAGCTTCACTAGGAGCACAATAACTACATGTAACATATTAGGAAATGATTCTCTTCTAGAATGGAAACCCCTTTATAATAAATGTAATAGCAGAATAGGGGTAGGAGGGCAACCTTTGCATAGGAAGATTTTTTTTCTCCATCATGTGAATCAGCCCAAGCTGTGTGGTTCATTAAGGCTTTGTATATAAAATGTTGAATAATACAGTTACGTGTAGTTTTCCGCTTAAGAACCCAGTATGGGTCCTTGGAAAATGGGGAATAGAAATTGTATTACTCCTTTTCAACATTACTCGTAATTAATGAATGACTATTCTTGGCGTTTAGAATGAGTGAAGGATACGGTCACCTTTAAATACAATTTACAGGTTATATGTACTGTATATAAATATTAGTGATGAGCGAATAGTATTCGATCAATAAGCTATTCAATCGAATACTACGCTATTCGAGCTATTCGTTTTCGTTTGAATATTCGAACGAAAAGGCAGTAAGAATTCAATTCGCCCTCCAACCCCCTGGTGTTTTTTTTCCAGCCAATAAACATGCGGGGGGTAGGGACAGGCACTAGGAATAGGCAGGACTTTAAAAAAAAAGCTTTATATGTGATTGGCTGGCTAAACTACGTCACCTTCTGAATATATGAATAGGGGATTTCAGATTCGTGTCACTTGCTGGTTGGAGCTAGAGAGGGACAGACTGTACACCAGGGAGAGAAAACTTAGGTAGTTAGTTAGGGAGGGACCCCAAAAGCCCTTGTTAGGGCTAAAAGTATAGAAAACAGAGATTTAGAAGGTGTTTTGAGGGTCCTATTAGACGAAGCGATTTTTAACGTTTACAGACAAACGATAAACGTTTGCAAACAAGATTGTTTATCGTTAACCTGAAATCGTTCACCATATTACACAGAACTATATTCGTTAGTTCCGATCGTTATTGCGAACGTTACTACGATCGTTTACTCCATCTGATCCCAGCAAAACAATGAACAATGTGCAATTACACTGACCGAGTAGTGAACAAATGCGGAACTTGTGCGAACAAATGTGGAATTACAGCGGACAATTAGCGAACAATAGTTAGCAAATGATAATTGCCCCGTGTAATAGGGCCCTTGGGTAGGAAGGGACCCCCAAAAGTTAAATGCACCCATGCATGCTTCCCCTATTGTCCCAGTTGCATTCCAGAGGTGTTAGCATTATTCCCTGAGGCGTCATTGTGGACTTGGTGACCACCAAATGGTCGAAATATTGATTTCAAAGTCTCGAGTATTTTTCTCCCATAGAGTATAATGGGATTCGATATTCGATCATATATACAAATATCGGGGGCTATTCAAATCGATTTTCAAATAGTTCACTATTGGCTCATCATTATCAGCATAAAACGTTAATTAAACTTTGTACTATAGTTCAATGTCCAATAGTGGGAACTATTACCAAGCTTCTTGAGAGACACCTAATAGCTAGTAAGAATGCAAGGTGGTAAGTGATTACTATAAAGTCTCTGTTATACATTACCCAGACCCCAAAGAGTTCGGACCCCAACAATAAATAGGTAGAGCAGGGATAAGAACTAAGCTAAGTGCTTCACTCCCTGGCTCTCTGCCATATCAGTCTCGCTAAAGGAGACGGTCTCCATAAAATTACAATGGAGCAAGATGGAAAAGGTAGCAAGCAGGGGAGTGAAGTGCACTTTTTCCCATGATCCGAACAACCAGATCCTGACTGCTCAAACATCTCTAGGACAAAGTTTTTTTAAGAGACTGGATACTTTATATTGTTTTTCTATAGACTTTATTGTAACACTTTATTAGATTCAAAATACGGCAGCATTTTATACCTATCTTACGGTTGCATTTTGTCAGGTGCTTCATGCTGCCCCTACTACATGGTTGTCTTTAATCTCAATATTTTGTGTGCTGATTAATTTTTTAAATACACCTTTGAAGTGGTCAGTGTTTTTTTTTTTTTTAATACAGCATTGCAATCTAGTAACACAGCAATGGCGTTAAAAGCTAAAATTTAGCAATCAGTCTCTACCTATATTCTCAACCATTGTAAGATCCAGATACCAGATACCCTGAAGGCATTCCTTTTCCATCAATTGAGACCTCCTAAAGAGGAGGATCCTGTAATTGCTATCCCCGAAATGGTCCACATAGTGTTACATGTAGCTCTAAGATGCTTGTTTCAGGTATGGCTGGCAGAGAAAGCACCAGAGATATCTATAGTAATATTCCAACACTACTTTTTGGAGTGGATAGGCTCCACGCAGAGAAGCATAAAGACTAGGTGCGAAGAACTATTTTAAGAGATGGAAACAAAATTACAAACCTCAGGAAATTAGAGATATAGGGGGAGATTTATCAAACATGGTCTAAAGTGAAACTGGCTCAGTTGCGCCTAGCAACCAATCAGATTCCACCTTTCATTTTCCAAAAAAAGTGTGCGAGGAAAGCAAAGTGGAATCTGATTGGTTGCTAGGGGCAACTGAGCCAGTTTCACTTTAGACCATGTTTGATATATCTCCCCCATAGTATTTCCTTTTCAATGTACTGACTGGTACTGTCAGAGTGTTTTAGCAGGGATGTTGGGATCTCTCCATCTTCTGCCGGCCATCACAAGAAACAGGGCAGGAATTAGAGGGGACTGACATGTGTTTTTAGTTTCTGTATGCTATTTGTTAGGGGGGTAGCAATGGTTTAAATCTGAAGGGGCAGATGAGAGTGTTGAAAGGGATCAATGGGTTCTTCAATTGCAGAATGTCTGAAGATACTAGATATGGCAAATGTACACCTTCTTGTTTATTGTCCATGGGACAATGAAATGTCGGGTAAACTGTTGGTTCATTGTTTTGGAACATTGTTGCTTATTGTTATTGTATTTTGTTTAAAAAATATGAAAAACTTAAATGAACGTATATTTTAAAAATAGCCAAAATTTGTGTAGCTGTAGTTGCCACTAGAGGGAGCTTAAGAGCTTACTGCTTACTGGACTTTTTATTGAATTGAAAAAATCTGAACAATAAGCTCCCAAGCTCCCCTAGTGGTGGCTGAAGGTAGTCACAGGTCTATATATGCAGGAGATTTGAACTCGTATTATACTTGAATTAAAAAATAGCGCAATGTCCCCAGTAAAATTTTTTAATCTGCAACAAATTACTGTATTCTTATGCAGATCGACATTGGTTCTTTTTTTTTTTATTTCTTATAACCCATCTAAAGATCAATTTGAAATATTTTTCAAACCATTTTATTTTATCAATTGCTTAGAAAATCATACAGTACAAGGTGAAGCAGACGTCAAACTACCCATAAGTGTCTTATTTTAAGGATTGTGTGGGCGCATTGTTATTTGAGCTGAACCACTGGGGAATGTACAGTTCAAGAAAAGAAATGGCTTTCCAAGGTGCATACAATCCCCAGTGTAGCATTTTCCTCTCTGCTAATCCTGCTGCAATTACAAGCAATGTACTAATATAAATCCATCAGATTTACTATACAATAGTGACAATATATATCAAAATCGAGGGAGCCGACACAAGTGTGAAAGGTCCTAAAGGACATGAAACAGTATGAGGAAAGCACTGTATTATTAATTATAGATGAAAGAGAAGGACAAGATATAATATCCACATTGTAACCAGGTGTTGAATCTATACATAAGGACAAGGGTGGACATAAGGTCCCACAGATCCATGGCCAATGGGGGCACAATGCAGTTAATTTCCCGAACTTACTTGTATCCAGTGGTTGGTATTGGGCCCATTACCTTAAATGCCTTAAAGGTCTAGATCAGTTTTAATTTGCTTCTACGTAAAATACACTCCATTGCTGTGGCATTCTAATAAACTAATATTGTGGGAGCAAAGGGATCATGTTTCTCCTTGAGAAAAGCACCATGAAGACGGAGAGAGACTTAGAGGGAATTCATGCTCCACTGGGAATTCTGGGAAATAAAATGTGCTAAGAAGCTCTCTGACACCAACATTGGGAAGTACAGTAGTTTCTTTCAAGTCAATGGTTACTTCCATTAAGAAGCCTTAGAACAGGGCTAGGCATTAAATAAGAAAAGCTAAAAACTGACGAGACAGAGAGGTAACCAATCTGTAGACAGCTTTTTTGGGATGCTGTTGCCCAACCAAAAAATAGTGCCAGAGAGTTGTTGTGTATCCTTTTCTTTCCATTAGGGCAAGAAAGGCTTATAAGCCTCCATACATCTTTATAATGACCTTCCTAATTAGAAATGTGACCCCTTTGGTCCAACAAGGATAGGGATCTATAGCCAGCCTGCAACCTGCTCTGTACTGATGAGGGGCAACAACTCAAAACAGCTGTCTACAGATGGGTAGCCTCTCCTTTTTAAATCCCCAGTCATGCTTAAGGGTAGCTCTACACACACTGTATTGCAGTGGATTTTATGTTGCGGATCTGCAGCAGATTTAATCTAAATAACTGAACACAGCATCAAATGTGCGCCATCAAATCTGCTGCAGATCTGATAACCCGTTGTGCATTCTGCAGCTCGCACCCGCTGTGGACTGGTGTGGGCGCGCGTCTCCGCCTGTGTCATAGATTCTATTCTATGAACGGGTGGATTCTGTCATCCGTCCAAAGAATGAACACGTTCATTCTTTGGACGGATGAAGGAATCCGTCCGTGCATAGAATAAAGTCTATGACACGGGCAGAGACGCGCACGCTGGCATCAGTCTGCTGGAGGATGGGAGCTGAAAAATGCACGACAGGTTATCCATCGCCATTCCGCAAAGTGCACGCACCCTTTAAAACGAAGGTACCACTGGGTACATTGCTTGGTGTTTTTTAAATGAACTGTCTATTCCCGAGCACCGGCCTGGCATGAAGCACTGTTGGTGGGCCCACCGGCCCCCAGTGTGACAAAAAACCCTACCCTCTATGACGCAGCTCCATTGATTTTAATGGAGCAACATCACAGAGGGGTGGGGGTTTTACCACACTGGGGGCTGGTGAGCCCACCAACAGTGCTTCATGCCAGGCCGGTGCTCAGGTATCGTCCGGCGCCATACACGAGAACCGTGTGATGGTTCAAAAAAAGAACTGCGGCACCGGTCTGTTCATGTAAAAAACACAGGTATATAGTGGTACATTCACTTTATGGCTTCTTAATGGAGTCAGATAGCATACTGACTAAATCTTAAAGGCACCAGGCTGTATATCCTTCTTAAAAATACATATATAATATTGAAACTTTAGTAGAGACTCCCAAGTCGAGATGAAAATTTATCATGCCGTCTTTTTTCACCTGCGTTATAAATGCACTATATACATTTTATAGAGGATTTACCTTTTACACATCTGAAGAAAAGCTGAGTTAGATTTTCTCATGTTGCTAAAAGATGAAAGCTTTAAGCAGTGTTTTCCTGATGGTAATAGTTTTTGTGGTCTATCAAGCCTTGTGTGGCTTTAGCTCCATTTAAGACAATTTTCCGGTTTTGGAAACTCCGTTTTTCTAAATAATATATTTGTGGGAGCGTTGGAAGCTTTTATCTAAATGTTTCATGTTTCCAGAAAAGTGAATAACATAATGGTTGTTTTGACTGGTAATGAAGTAAAGTATTGTCTTTAGCATTTTCATACTGCTGTATATACAGTATATATGTAATGGCTGCTATTTGTGTGGTATTTAATACTAGAAAGTATTGACAACCACGCTTCATAAGTCTCGTAAAGAAACCATAATGGAAAGCTACAAACAAACATTGGCTCTCATGCTGTGAACCTGGGCTAGTCACTATTTATTATGTGGATGGCATGTAATCAGGCCCGCTTCTGCCATGAGGCGGAATGAGCCTTCCGCCTCAGGCGGCAGAATTTGCGGTCCGGCTGGGGGCGGCATTATGTCCCCCCTGCTGTCATTTTTGTTAAGTATCACTTAACAAAAATGACAGCGGCCGCTCACCTGTCCCGTCGCCCGCGCTCTCCACATCCCGTCAGGTCCCGCGATGTCACCCTGCAGCTGTCACGGACCTCCAGGCTGTGGTGAGTGCCCGGGGTCGGTGGGGGACGCGCTGGGGTGATCGGGTCGCGCGGGACCGCCCCGCGCGACCCGATCACCCCACTCACTCACCACAGCCTGGAGGTCCGTGACAGCTGCCGGGTGACATCGCGGGACCTGACGCGATGTGGAGACAGCAGAGATCGCGGGCCGGCTGTGGTGTGGGACAGGTGAGTAGATGGCTGCTGCTGCGGCGGCGGCGGGGGTGGGGGGTGGTTTGGGGGTTGGTCCGGGGGATGCCGGCTATCACTCGGGGCGGCCGCCTGAGGTTTGCCTCAGGCGGCAGAAACCCTTGAATCGGCCCTGCATGTAATACTACATTTCGCCTGTAGTGGCCAGTGCCGAGCAAGTGATCAGCCATAAGTGTTGAATCAAAGTGCTTGTTGGTCAGCCACAACCCAATTAAAAAATGAATCATATAAACTTTACACATGAAACATGTTACTGACTAGAAAACAGTTCATTTTTAGTTTTCTATTTCTCTAAGCATGTTTTATGGCAGATTGAATATCTTTGTGCTGGTGGTTTCTAGGGCACCACAACCGAAACAGAGGCAAATAGAAGAAGACTAAGCTCATACAAAATCTCAGCGGATATGATGGAAGGTCTGACTGTTAGACAAAGGGCTCAAAGTATTGCTACTGTTTTAACAACTGCAATGGAAGGTAAGCCATTGTCCATTTCAGTTCACATATTTTATTAATAGACAGTCATAGTCTACTATTTTAGGCTTTTTAGTCTGGACCCTTCATATGAAACTAGTGTATGTGAAATATTGACCATATAAGTAACTTAGATAACTGATGTATACAGAGAGAAATCACCGGCACTACTCCTTGTTATAGGCTTGTACGTATTGCATGGACATACTATGTGTACTATGACCAATGTGCAATGGGGGTGCTCCTCACATGTAGGCAAACACGTGAACAGTCCAAGTAAATAGAAAGGAGATGAGGGCACTCACCCATACGTTGCAAAATTCTTCTGTATTCACATATCGTGCAGTTAAAAATTCCGAAAATCATCTCCCATGTGGGCAGACGCCATACCGCCTACACAGCATTAACATCAGTGATCAGCCTTCACATCGATGTTAACGCTGTGAAGGCGGTATGGCATCTGCCCACATGGGAGAGGATTTTTGGAATTTTTAACTGCACGATGTGTGAATAAAGAAGAATTTTGCAACGTATGGGTGAGTGCCCTCATCTCCTTTCTATTTACTTTAACTTAGATAACTGTTATTATACATTTACCTTATTGGGGTTGCCCCTAGTGGCTTTTACCTGCCCTGCCCAGTCTTGATGGATCTCTCCTCCCAAATAGGGAGGGAACTATCACAGCTGGGGGCACAGGCAGGGATCATCCCGATGACTCGTAGTTCAGGCAGCATGAAAGTGATGACAGGTTCTGTTAGTTCATATCCCTTCAGGATTCTCATCTCTTGTTCAAAGTATAAAGTGATTATGAAGAGAGTCCCTTACTCTGGAGGACCTGTCCTGTCCTGGATTACATATATAATCCATTGGTATGAAAAGTCACTGTGTAATGCTACATTTCTCCTATAGTGGCGCTGCAGGTATAAAATACCTTACTAATGATGCTGCTTGCTGGAATTATGTCTTATAAAATCTGTTGTTTTTTCCTTTTTTTTTTCCCAGAACTTGAAGATTCTAGGCAAAAGAAATGCTCTCCTCGTTGGTATAAATTTGCTAAGTGCTTTTTAATCTGGGACTGCTGTGATCTGTGGCTGAAGTTTAAAGACATAGTGAAGCTCATTGTGATGGACCCGTTTGCAGACCTCGCTATCACAATCTGCATTGTTCTCAACACTATTTTCATGGCCATGGAACACGCCAACATGTCTAAGGATTTTGAAAATGTTCTTTTTGTTGGAAATCTGGTGGGTTCCATTTTTATCCTGGACCAATATAATATAATGAGACTTGAAGTGTACCTGTCACGATCAGCCCTTCCGAATCAGCAGTGAGATCCTCTGCTAATCTGGAAGGTTGGGTCTCCATGGATACGAAGATGTGATCAGACGATAACGCATCGTCTGATTGCGTCTCCGTATCCATAAAGAGGCAACCTTCCGGATTAGCAGAGGATCTCGCCTCTGATCTAGAAGGGACGATCGTGACAGGTACACTTTAATCCACATGAGGGGTGGGATTTGAGAAGGGAAATTATACTTACCGCTCCCGTCTTCACTATCACGGCTCAGTGAGTTGAGCGGTGATAGTGAAGACTGGATCGGTAGAAGATTGGAGCATTAAGTATATTTTCCCAGCTCCCCCCATTCCCCACCAACAGAGCACAGTCTGGCGCCCAGGGGGTTAACTTAGTCTTAATCTGAAGGTAACAGTCTGGCCTCCAGGGGGTTATGTGCACACTGTGTAAGAGACCGGCCATTCCGTGACCCGAGCAGGTCGCGGAACGGCCGGTCTCTGAAAACATCATCCCTGCAGTACCGGACGGATTATTTTTTCAGCCACAGGGTTCTGATGCTGGCGCATCCGTGCGCACCCGCATCAGATCTCTCCATTGCACACTATGGAGCAAGCGGCCAGAGCCACTTGCTCCATAGTGTGCACTGATAGGGTTTTCTGCGGCCGCTATTCACTGACATGTCAGTTGTTCGCGGCGCCCCAAGAGATCCTGGGGATCCCATAGACTGAGAGGCAACGTATATTTTCGTAATAATCACGGCCGTGATTTTACGAAAATATACGTTGTGTGAACATAGCCTAATCGGGTACCCTACGCCCTGCTGAGCTGGGGGGATACCTGGTTTCATACGCGAGTCTCCTATTGTTTTAAATGGGGCTTGTTAATCGCGTTGAGCACTCGGGCATTGAAGTATGCTTGACTCTAGTAACAAGCACTCGAGAATTTTTGTGCTCACTAACATATTTCACATATTTTGAGGGCTAAGTATTTTATATAATTACAACGGGAAGGACAAGCTACACTTTTTAAACAAACCCTGAAGCTCGGGCAGAATGCGTTTTTATACATCCCTATCCGTTTCCTGTTGTGGTTCATTGTCTTAGCTATGGAAATGCACAATATCACAATAATTCACTACTGAAAACAATTCTTCTGTTTCCAGGTTTTTACAGGAATTTTCACATCAGAAATGGTGTTTAAGCTGATTGCACTGCATCCATACTATTACTTCCAGGAAGGCTGGAATATATTTGATGGATTTATAGTGGGTCTTAGTTTAATGGAGCTTGGAGTTTCATCGGGAGGAGGTTTCAGTGTTCTTCGATCCTTTAGACTGGTAATTGAATTTGGTTTTAGATGCATGTAATGTATTTGCTAACCTTCTTCAGTTTTATGTATAGGCTTAAAGGAAAACTAAAGGCCCTATCACATGTAGCGATTATCGTTTAAAGATCTACTATAACGATCGCCTGTGAAAACTAGTAATTTTACAGAGAACGATTCTGAGGTTATTACATTCACCGATTACTGTTATGAACGATTGTTTTCACGTTGTTATATGGTCGTAAATCGTTCCTCAGAACAACCCACACAACATGTTTTATCGCAAATGACTTTTTACATGAACAGATATGAGAACGATTGGCGAACTACCAACGATAATTTTTTGACAAAAATGAATGATTTTTCATTCGTCGTTTGATTGTTGGATGTTATTACACCAACAGATAATCGCTAATTTTTGATCGTTATAGCAAATTTTTAAACGATAATCGCTCCGTGTAATAGGGCCTTTACCCACATAGTTTTGTCTGTATAAGTTTCTGCATTTTAGTAAAGCAAATCCTTTTTATTTTATTTTCAGCTGACATACAGCAGAGGGGTGTGCCTGAGGGACCTATTACACGGAAAATTGTTATATTGTTTAAATTTAAATGATGATCATTCTGTGTAATTGCAGGCAATGATCGAAAAATCATTCATGTGTCGTTGATTTCGATCTGACTCTAAAATCATTGTTAATCGTTCGCTGTAATTCCACATTCGTTGACTTATCGTTCAATGTAATTGCACATTGTTCATTCTTTTGTTGGGATCAGATGTAGTAATTTAAAGATAAACAATCTCATTTGCGATCGCTTATTGTTAAAAATCGCTTTGTCTAATAGGACCCTGAAGCCCCTATTTTTTCGTGTCTATTATCTTTGCAGTCCCTTAAGGATTAAAGGACAGCACCAGTATGTTCTGCCCATTTAAAAAAAAAAAGTGGCAAGAGCAGCGTAAAATGCCAAAAAGGGGATTTTAAATTCCATATTAGAAAAACAGACCGCTGACCACTGATAAGATATATTAAGAAATGGTATCAGTATAGAAATGTATTCAAACACACCGAAGTGTGCTTTCTTAACATATCTCTAAATTCAATATATTCTGACGTGATATTGACAGTTGTTTTTTTTTTATAGCAACATGATTTGGTGACACTCTGTCCATAAGACTATATACTTTGTATGTCTATATAGGGACACCCAATAATCATTAGGTAACTGAAGCCTCATGGCATGTTGTGATATTTTGTTGAATTGGTTTCATAAGAAATTCCCTTTAACTAAATTAAAGGTAATAGTGGACACATCTGTAAACATAAAGAAATGGTTAAAGCAAAGCTCATATTGTTAATTTTCTAAAAGACTCAATAATAGTGTTAATATTTTTTTGTTATTCTAAATATTCTAGCTTCGTGTCTTCAAGTTGGCAAAATCATGGCCTACCCTAAACATGTTGATCAAGATCATCGGTAACTCTATTGGCGCATTGGGTAACCTGACCTTGGTGTTGGCCATCATAGTGTTCATCTTTGCTGTGGTCGGCATGCAGCTGTTTGGTAAAAACTACAAGGAATGCGTCTGTAAAATCTCTGAAGAATGCAAACTTCCTCGCTGGCACATGAACGACTTCTTCCACTCCTTCCTGATTGTGTTCCGAGTGCTATGTGGAGAATGGATCGAGACCATGTGGGACTGTATGGAGGTGGCGGGACAATCTATGTGTATTCTAGTCTTCATGTTAGTGATGGTGATTGGGAATCTTGTGGTATGTAAAAAAATTTTTTATAATTAAAGTTTTATATTTCCCTATGATTTTCGAACTTTAGCTGAGGTTTGATGCTTGCTTTTTATTTATACACATTTTTTAACTCCTCCCATTCTAGAAAGTCCTGCTTGTTCAGTTTGCTTTAGTCTTAGGCAATATGGTACTTGCAACAGGCAGTGTACCATATTCTGATATATAAAAATTAGGTTGAATTGTATCATTTCTCCCATTCCTCAGTTGTCTGAACACTGCACAGGTGCTTTAATGATCCAGCACATGTGAATAGCAGAAAACCTGCCTGGAGCATTCCTAATGATGAGGAGGGCGGGGAGGAGGGATGGAAAGGCAGTGCAAGCATAATGCATACACACTCTAGGCCACGCCAATTCATCACAGGGCTGCAAGTTTAAAAGTTGTTTTTTAGGACAATAACTGCATCACCTGTCGAACGGACCCCAGGACAGATCTTGGATGGAAGGCAGCTATCTAAAGCTTTAAGCCTAAATTGGAGAGGACATGGGCTTCTTAAGGTGAAGGTTGTGATACGTACTTGTTGGAACTTCCAAGCCCTTTTTACAAGAATCATATTGCACCTCCTTTGCTGAGATGCTGTGGCTGGCAGCAGGGGCACAGGGTCTTGGAAGCCATGGAAGCACATGTACATGGGGAGAGGCGCCAGGAACAGCTCAACTCAGGGGTCCTAGATTGGGACTCCACCCTTACGACAGCTAAAAGAGCATATGGAATGGGGTTGTTGCCATGAAAAATAAATGTTTTTCTAGTGTAAGACTATATTTTAAAATCATTTCCTACTAAAGTTTAAGTTTTTGACTTTTTCCTGTTTGGTTTTAGGTGCTGAACTTGTTCCTGGCCTTGCTGCTAAGCTCATTTAGCTCTGAAAATCTTTGTGCAAATGAAGAAGACGCTGAACTCAATCACCTCCAGATCGCCTTTGGCAGAATCCGGAGGGGCTTGGCTTATGTCAAGAAGTGCTTGCAAGAATTTTTCCAAAAATTGCTTCTGAGCACAAAAGATGATGTGGATAACACAAAACTACACAGAGACATGACCATTAAGTACGATAATGGGGTTTACACAAATGTGGCTGTGGAGAACATGAAAAACCAGGATCCTTGTATTGTTATTAGTGAAACAAGTGGGATAGGCTGTATTATTGAAAGGAAAGTTCCTATGGCTGACAACACCAAACAGTGCCTCATCAACGCAGTGCCTATTGCTGTTGTAGAGTCCGACTTGGAAAAACAAAACTCTGAAGACTCTGAAGAGTCCGACATTGATGAGGTGAGGCATGGGACAGAGATAACTCTATTAACAACACTTCTGTATGTTTAAAGGGGTTATCCAGCGCTACAAAAACATGGCCACTTTTCCCCCCATTGGAGACAAGAGCGGGGGGAAAGTGGCCATGTTTTTGTAGCCCTGGATAACCCCTTTAATGTTCTGACCATTTTGCCAGTGTACTACTTGTCTTGATTATATACGTGATTATATATAGAATAAACATATACAATATAACTTTATACATATAAACAGCACAAACAAGCAAAACTCTGTAAAAGCATATACAGTGGTGCCTTGGATTACGAGCATAATTTGTTCCGGCACTTTGCTTGTAAACCAAATGCACTCTTAAACCAAAGCAAATTTTCCCATAAGAAATCACTGAAATGCAAACAATTGGTTCCACATCTCAACAATAATGATTTTTTTTATTCTGAATAACATGTAAAACAGATAAAACAAACAATGAGAAGCAGCTAAATACGTCATATTATAAGTTACTGTACAATATAGTATCAGCATGTGGAGTATAATGTATAGTGAGTGCATAAACCTGAAAAACACAACAGTAGTTTGCAGACACAGGAAGGAGCTGCAGATCCCCATAATGCAGTAGCGCAGTAAAACAGGCTAGAATAGAGAAGCAGGGCTGCTGTCAGAGATCTCTGTGGTCATATGACAGCAATGAAAAAGGGGAGTGTGTTCAGCTTGGACCAATCAGGAACAGTGACAAAAACCTTTCTATACAGCAGTGTGTATAGCTGAGTGTGAGTGCAGGCACATTATAGCAGCAGTGTGTATAGCTAAGTGTGAGTGCAGGCACATTATAGCAGCAGTGTGTATAGCTGAGTGTAAGTGCAGGCACATTATTGCAGCAGTGTGTATAGCTGAGTGTAAGTGCAGGCACATTATAGCAGGAATGGAGAGGATGGGAAACACACGGACTGACAGAGACTGCAGGGAGCATGAAGGAATGAGCAGGACATGTGGGTACAGTATAGTAGCACTTTCTGTCCAGGGAGAGAGGGGTAACAGCTATGAAGAGATTACCTCCACAGTCCTGTCCCCTGATGCAAGGACTGAAATGGATCTGATTTGGAAGGTGAGGGAGACTTCCTGGGTCATAGTACAGAGATGTAGACCACACTATGCAGACCATGCCACTCCTCCACTCGCGTTCCCACCCAGTACAGGGAGCTCTTAAAGGGGTACTCCGGCCCTGCAGTATAATCTGTGTACTGCCGGGGAGGGGGTTGAAATAGAAACCGGCGGTGACTTACCTCCCCAGTTCCAGCGGCGACTCCCGGATCCCGCAACCTTTATACCTCCGTCCCGCACCTCTGCAGCTCTGCCATTCAGCGGTCGTAGCTGAGTCCCGCCTCTGCCGCTGAATGGCTGAGCTGCCTTGAGACGTCACCTCTCATGCCGCAGCTCCAACCAGGAAGCGGCCGTGGGATGGGGGTATGGGGCATCGCGATCCAGGAGCCGCCGCTGGAACCGGGAAGGTAAGTCACCGCCGGCTTCTATTTCGACCCCCTCCCCGGCCGTACACAGATTATACTGCAGGGCCAGAGTACCCCTTTAAAGGTAATCAATAAATCACTGTTAGGCTATGTTCACGTATAGTATTTTCATCAGTCTTTTGGTCAGTCATCTTTCAACCAAAACCAGGAGTGGTTTAAAAACACAGAAACTGGGCAAATCGTTTTGCCCTGTCAGTTCCACTCCTGGATTTGGTGGAAAAAAGACTGACCAAAAGACTGACAGAAATACTATGTGTGAACATAGCCTATTGGTCCCTATTTTTAATATGTTGTAGCATGGGGTACAAATTCTTTCATGTATCTTAAGGGTTATGTCTATACATCACCATTGCCTGGCAGATTGGGGATTACATTATGGTTAGAAGACTGGAAGGCACTATTGCTATGGGATAAGAGGAGTCATAGGTTTGATCCCCTTTTTTACTACTTCTGTTTAAGACAGTGAGGAAGTCTTTAGCATTGACCGTGAACGTTTAAGGATTTTTGCTGTGCAATCTCTGCCTTAAAAGTCCACCATGGCCAGAGTTGACTAAAAAGTTTTCTACAGATCCCTAGACTAAAGGCTATGTCCTAGATCACTTTCAGGCTATGTTCACACACAATAACAACGGCCATTGCTTAGCAATGGCCGATGTTATACTGGCCGAACACCGGCAGGTGTTTATATGTTCCTGTGGCCATCAGAGCTCTGACAGCCACAAGAACATTTATTTCCATACAGCCCATTTGGGGGGTGTCTGGATATCAATTACACATTGACTTCCATACACACCACAGATGAACAGATTGCATCTGTGTGTGCATGGAAGATTAATAACGGCCGCTGTTCGTGGAACAGTGAGCGTTGCTATTTTTTTTTTTGCACAGCCGCACTGAACAAAGGCAGCTGTTGGTGCAGTGGGTTCATGGAATAGGCAGCATTGCATTGATTTCTAAGCAATGCCGCCAAGGTCGAAAAGAAAACAGTGTCCGTTCTTTTAAAAAATAGCACATTGTGTGAACATAGCCTTAAAAGTCAATCCCTAAGCTGTAGGAGAGGGTGCTAACATACTATGTTATATATATGTTTATCCCAGGCAGGTTAACATTCTGTTTTTGTAGATTTACCAACCACATCTGCTGGAAGATTGTTCCAAGCATCTACTACTGTTTCAGTAAAGTAAATATTTTCTCACGTTGCTTCTAATCTTTCCCCCAGTAACCTCTCACTGTGTCCTCTTGTTCTTGAGCTCAGTTTTTTTCTTACTAAAAACCCTTCCCTCCTGAACCTTATTTAGTCAGCTGTTTAATTGTCTGTCAGAACTCTGACCGAATACAGGTAGTCTTTAGTACTGTACTGATGACCCAACTATATTCCAGCAGACTCTCCAGGTCTAATCCTTAGACTAATAGTACACTTTAGCCTACATGAGTGTCATCCGATATGATGATGTATAACCATAGGTGTTACCCATTCACAGCTGAACCCCATTAAAGGGGTTATCCAGCGCTACAAAAACATGGCCACTTTTCCCCCTCTCTTGTCTCCAGATTGGGTGGGGTTTGAAGTAAATGGAGCTTAATTGCACCCCCCACCTGACCTGGAGACAAGAGAGGGGGGAAAAGTGGCCATGGATAACCCCTTTAACTCAGATTACTAGTCATTGGTAGCTCATAATCCACACATGACATAAGTGACATGACAATAAACTGGCTCAAAAGCAACAGGAAGTGTGATCCAATTAAGTGGTGAATGTGACAACGGCAATATGTTCTACCATGATGAATTACTTCAAACAACTCCTTTAAGTAGCTTTCATAATCACCCTTCATATATTCTAATAAAAGCCAACGCTTAATTTGTGAAGTTTATTATAAATACTACAATACTTATAAATATAACACTGGCAAAACAATCAGAATGTACTACAAAGTCTCTCGTTCTTTTTTGCATGGAAATTAATCATTGAAAATTTGTAACGTATCTTGTCACTATTATTGTTTGAAATTACACCGCCATACCTTTCTTCTAGTATCCAATTTTTGACTTTTATTGCTTCCCCTTCTCACAGAGGTAACCCCTCCAGGTTGAAGGAGTCAAGATTTCAGCTCTGGTGTTTATTTTAACAAGACAGAGCAACGTGTCCAGTCAAGTAATATATATGGTTATGTTACTGATGACTATTGGTCTGCATGCTGTTCAGCCATGGGCCCTGCCATCCATTGCAACTCGACTAAGAATATGCACAGCTGTTCCAAGTGCTGAACTGTTTATCTTCCACATAGCATGATCATGCAGGACTGGCAAACCTACCCTGTTCTGTGAAGCCTCAGACGTTTCGGACGTTCACACAACAGGTTGGGCGGTTGCCACTCTCCATGGTGCTGAAATGATTCGAGCAGCATGTTGCTTTAACCAATCATGTTTTCCCATCAACAACCAAGTTGATGTTGCTGTCTCCAGGCTGCATGTAGTAAGTGGTCATTGACGCCACTGTACTTCTACAATGTGCATGCCATGCTCCGTGGGGAAATGGATATAACTTACTGAATAAACTGCAAGAAATTCAAAGCGGAAATGCAAAGGGACCATGCATCATTTTTCAGATCTGATTTTCTAGACAAAACCAAAAAATATTCCAGAAAAGAAATTGTAAAAATTGTGTCCATAGTGGATTTGTCAGATATACAGTATATATAACCTGTTTCTAGCCTTGGAAAAATAATGAATGAACCCTTCTTGCATTTCATCATGATGTCATTACTTATCTGCATATTTACTCGGTTTGCTTGTGTTTAATTGAGGTTTGCATTAACTTTCACGTGTTGGAAAATTTGCACTTTCCTTTTCATACAATGTTCTATGCAAAATAGAGTCTTCTAGGGCGAGACACCCATTATGCCTGCCAAACCGATAAATCGGTGATTGTGCCATGACATCTCAATTAAATTCACAACAGATGTTTGCTTGCTTGCTTGAAGGAAATTGCTTGGGTAATATTTACTATTTACAGGTGTAATGCATTAAGAATATCATGTCATTCAGGATCTTTGGAAAGTTGAGTTACAGTCCTTGTAGACACTATAGTGGTTGCTGTTAACTACTGTCACCCAGAATGTTACCTGTTAGCAGTATTGTATTGGGTGTTTAGGGCCTACCAGTAGAACTGACTCTTGAAGACCTTCAGGAGGCAGCAAAATGCATAGTTTGACTAAGTGGAGAGTAAAGAATGGGGCACTCACCAAAAACGTCAAGCTTGACAGTCCTTTATTGCATGCGACTCAGATCCTAGGTAAGGGAGGACAGATGGACTAGACTGTGGGGTGTACATGCCCGCAAGTCCATCTGCCCTCCCTTTCCTAGGATCTGAGACACATGCAATAAAGGACTGTCAAGCTTGAAGTTTTTGGTGAGTGCCCCATTCTTTACTCTCCACTTTGTCATATTTGCATTCTTTTTTCCATTGGGAGCACCCCATTTACAAGCGTACTGAGCTTCGTCCTACACCCTATATTCGCTTGTTCGCGGTGCTGGTAGTGCCGACTGCACTCTACAGACATTCTAAAATACCATTCTGTGAAATCTCTCAGTGCCTTTCTAGGGTCCACAATGGGTTCTCCTGTGGGCCACTCTGAGCCTCCCAATACCCATGAACGTTTGGCACAACCAAACATTCAGGTATTTCCTATGGAAAGGGATAAGCCCCTGCCAGACAGCTCTGGTGCCAGCTTATAGCTTCTATAGTAAAAATGTCAGGAGGCAAAAATCCAGAACACTAGACATGAGTGAACCTCTAGCACGCTTTGGTTCATCTGAACCCGAGTATGCAGCATTTGATTACCGTTGGATGCAGCCCTAGACAGTTTTGGAAAATTTATGTATGGCCTATGGCTGTATCCATGTTTTTCAGGCCAATGGCGCCATTCAACTTCTTCACCGAGCGTGCTCAAGGTTCACTCATCTCTACAGAACCCTTCCCTCCACTCACATCTGCTAGAGAAGAGTCGGCCAAACCTACATGTGGCTGCGGATTTGGCCGGCTTTAGCATAAGGTGTATAAGCATCTCAAAAGTCTTTTTGCTCCATATTTTTGTCTTGGTACTTTACTTTTTCAAATCTTAGTGCATCCATTATTCTCTTAGTCTCTTATTCTCTAGTTATATTTATATACCAGAACATCATACTTTTTGTCTATACTATATTTCTCACCTAAGCTGTGTATACACTTTTAGGATCTATTAAGGTACCTGGTAAGTTTTATAAATAAATTGGGCTAGGCCTTGTCCTTCACCACTAATTATTGCCTCTACTACAGTAAGTCCAGTACAGTCAGACTGTAATTTGTCTCCATGGGGAGACCACCAGGCTTGGATGGGAAGTCATATATAAGCCAGGCATTGCTCCTGGTAAAAGTATGTATAGCTGTCCTCCAAAAGGAAAATAGCTTGCTCTCTAGTGCCCCCCTCTATAGGCAATTGTTATGGGGTTCTTGCTCTCCTTACAAAGATGGTTGTCTAGGTGGGGCGCCTTATGTGCACTGGCACTAACAAAAACAATTGCTAAAGGAGTTTTCAATGAATTGATGTTATTGATATTACTAGGAGGTTGAATTTCCACTTTTCAAAAAAGGCTTTAAAGAGGTATTCCACAAAAACTTTTCATATTTTTGCCGCTGATAGTGAGACTAACAATTCCATCCATACTTGTTATTATCTATTCAGTCTCCTTCCCCCAGTTCTGAGCTGCTTTATGCTGAAAACACACAAAAAAAACCCTGTATGTAAGCTATTCTCTCAGTCTCCCCCTCCCTTCTGAGACGGCTGATATAAACAAGTCTGCAACATTGTACATCTGCAACATTGTAGCTTCTTTGTAATGCTGGGAGGGTTAATCTGAGGTCAAGTTGCCGATGAATTCACTGTGATCATTTTTCCCAGGATTACAACTGGAGATGGAGATAAAAGCTCACACACACTTTTTTATGTCTTCAGCAGAAAGCAGCATCTCAGACCTAGGGGAAGGAGACTGAATAGATAATAACACGTGGAACTGAATAGAATAACAAGGAGACTGAATAGGTAACAACAGTGGAATACCCCTTTAAGCGACAATGTCATATAAATTGACTTTTAAAATGTTGCACTGACATATCAAAAGTTTAAAATGGACGGGGTCTTGGTGCTGAGACTCTGTCCGATTGTAATTATAGCTGGAAGTAACACACAGTAGTGCCCTCCAAACCCCAAAGTGGTGCTCAGTCCATCTGCTTACAGGAGACTGGCTTCATTGTAATCTATAGAAGTGCATTTAAATGGTAGGGACACTTTAAGGTACCCAACTACAACACAACCCCCTGCATGAATAGGGATGAGTTGTAGTACTGTACTTGTCAAGTGCTGTTGAGAGAAAAAATCCAAAGTTTTTGCTACACTTGTTGCTAAAATGTTGTTCTAGTGGTCACCAGTGGGTGGGCAAAGATGCTAAAAATGTGTGTAAGAGTTGCTCATATTAAATGGTATTCCCTCTATGAGCCACAATAGAGAGGCACTGTATATGAAGAGACCCATACATGCATTACATGTTCAACCCTGTAATGCAAAATACTATTAGCAAATGTGGCTTCTCCCACCAATATTAGGCAATGGTTAGAGAAGTCAGATCTAAGTTAAAATATCCTATTGAGCATAAAGTAGAAGTGTGGCATTTCAACGCGGAATAGGAACACAAATAAGCAGAAAATTTTACGTCTGCATTGGTATATAACTTTATAAAATTGACAAATGTCATTGCAGAAGGACAAACCTTCTAGTTCCAGTTCCTCTGAGGGCAGCACGGTGGAGGTCAGACTACCAGGCATGGAGAGAGAAGATGATCTCTACGGCTTTGACTACGAGGAGGCTCTTGATCCGGAGCCATGTTTTACAGATGGTATACTCAACATTCAAATGTTGTTGAATGATATCTTTTTGAGTCAACCTCCATTTATACAAAGGCTTAAAGAAGAAGCCCGCCCATTTTTAAAATTCGGCAGGGGGGAATTTGATTACAAGTACACACTTACCTCTCTCTGGGCTATGGTGAGGTCCTGGATTGCCCTTGGGACCCCCGCGCTGTCACGTCATGACCCGGCCAGTCCATCAGCCGGGACAGGCCTTTTCCCCCCGGGTTATGACATTATCACAACAAGTAGATGTAAGTTCGTACTTGTAATCAAATTTGCCCCGCCAGCTGCAGAATTTTAAACTAACCAGCTGATTGCTTCCTATTGCGCACAGGTGCTGAGGATGAAGGTATGTCTCTTACCTTCATCCTTGGCACTGTTCCTGTGAAATTTGTAGTGTAACCCTGTGTCCGGTAAGGCCATTTGGCGCACTGGGGGGCGCAGTTACCACGCCCAGAGCACCGATCAGGCCTGCTTCCCAGCTGGCTTGCTCCACTGAGAATCATTAGTAGGGGTAGTTCGGCCGGGGAGGATCACTGCTCAGGGGTGGGGTAGTGCTCCAAATGGCCTTACCGGGCACAGGATTATATTAACAACTGCACGAGAATGGCGCCGAGGAGGGAGGTAAGAAACACCCCTTCCTCCTCAGTGCGCTGTGCGTTATTTATCTAACCTGCTGGTAGTTCCCCTTTAAAGTAAGGAAGAAGTAGAGAGAGAGTGACTTTGTGTTCAAGACAATTGGACCAAGATATAGGCCAAAGTATCCATATACAGTAGCACTCACAGAGCTTTACTAGAGTAATGCAGTCAAAATGTGGCAGCCAATCACTGCAATATGTTTCGATATACTTATGTAATCATTGAATTTTGCAACTGGGATCCATATTGTTTGTTTTCATCCTTAAACCTTTACCTTTGTCCCAATGCTTTCTTCTAATTCCCTTCAGGCTGTGTGAAGGCATTTCCATGCTGCCAAATAAATGTTGAGGAGGGAAGAGGAAAAATGTGGTGGAATCTTAGAAAAACCTGCTACCTTATTGTTGAACACAGCTGGTTTGAGTCATTTATAATCCTCATGATCCTACTTAGCAGCGGTGCCCTGGTGAGCACAATACTTCTCATTTTAGTCAGAGAGCCTAATCGTGCTTATTTCATCATAATTCTGTAGTACGGCTTCATAAACTCCAAAATGAAAAGTTTTAGGTTTATGATGCCTACAGTTTTTTTTTTTTATCTCATTTTGTGACCTTATTATGCAAATGTTTTTAAGCTGTAAGTGCTGTGTGTCAATGTCAGTCAGTGTCAGTCAGTCTGTGTCAGTAAGTGTCAGCGTCAGTCAGTGTGTGTCAGTCAGTGTCTGTGTCAATAATGTGTGTTTGTGTATGTTAGTGGTGTCTTAAGTGATCATGCATAATGGATGGATGAGGAGCCCGCTGAGTCTCTGTCACCTGAGAGCCCACAAAAACCTGGAGCAGTTCCTGGGCTGCATCCACCTTCTTCAGGCAGCAGGATTCAAATGCCAATCGTTCTGGTTTGTGCAAACCTGAACTTTCAGCAAGTTTGCTCATCTCCATCTTTCATTTTTCCTATATTTCACCTTTAAAGGGGTACTCCAGCGCTGATAAAAAAAAAAGAAAATCAATCATAGTTTTCCCACTTACCATCCCTCTGTAGTCTGTCTCCGTTTGAATTTCCTACTGTTTGCAGATCCCTGAAGCTTCATTTTTCCTTTACTTCCTGGTTTGGGCTTTCCTATGATGCACTTTGTCTCCTCTGATGTCTAACTGACTCTGTAAAACTGTTAGATGGCTTACATCTTGTTCAGCCAATCAGAGCTGAGCAAAGGGAGGCTGGCCTAACAGGGCTTAGACCCGCCTCCCTCTAGAAGATGTCATTGTCACAAAATGGCTGCCACAGAGCAGCCTGGGGTCAACAGTCATTAGGTAAGAATAAGTTTACTTCACTTCCTGGTGGGGGGATTGAGGGGGGAAAAGATAGAGAAGGAGAGCAGATAGGTGATTGAAGCATATTACAAAGTTATATAACTTTGTAATGTTTTTCAATTACTGGGAAGCTTTTTGCTGGAGTACCCCTTTAACTTTTTAGCTATTTTTTAACTCTATATAGTATTTTTTTTATATTTAGTTTATTTTTTACATTCTGTGTTTCTTAAAAAAATTTGCCATTATATGGTCTTATATACTTTATAAATTGTATTCCCAGGCGTTTGAAGACATTTACATAGAGAACCGTAGAACAATCAAAACAGTGCTGGAATACGCTGACAAGCTCTTCACTTACATCTTTATCTCAGAGATGCTTCTGAAATGGGTGGCCTATGGATTTGCAGCATATTTTACCAACGCTTGGTGCTGCCTGGATTTTGTGATAGTAGACGTAAGATCTTGGTTTTATTCTATATGTATGTGCAATTTTTTCATATTTATTTTATTTTAATAGTATATAAATGTTATCAGGATAGTATATAGTATATAATGCTGAAATAGATTCCTATGTACCTAATTCTATTATGCCCATCCTTCTAGACAAAACATTAAAGTGTCCATGTCAGAGAAAAAACATTCTATCACACCCTAATTGTTCTCTCTTTCTCAGATATCCTTGGTTAGCCTTATAGCCAACGAGCTGGGATTCTCAGACTTAGGGCCGATCAAGTCACTAAGAACATTAAGGGCTTTGAGACCTCTGAGGGCATTGTCACGTTTTGAAGGCATGAGGGTAAGTTTGCATAATAAAACAAATACATTGAATTCATTTACAAGAAATTGCTGTTACTTAATTATCTGACAGGACAAGGAGATGGTGCAGACCGCCAGTGACTACCCATATAAAACAACAAAAAAACTGCTACATATAGTGGAGAACAAATATATGTACTTAGAAAATGTGGTCAGTAGAGCCTGATTTTGGCCCCTAGAAATTTATTTTGTTGTTTCCAAACCCCATTGATCAATGGGAGACTTGAGCATTTAACCTGCTCGGCAGAGCGGAGGGTGCATGGTCTACTTTTATTGTTTCTTGTAGTAAGTAACGTATCACATTTTTTTATTTACATTTTTGTATATTTCGTCCCTTGAATTAGAATTAGTATTTAAAGGGGAAGTCCGGCGTTAGGCATTTAATTAATAGAGTCAGGGAGAAGGTGTGCTGAACAGAACAACATGCACCGGAGGACCGGAGGATCTTCCGCTGGGCCCCCCTGCTTTAGAATCTGCACTAACACTGACTGACATGTCATTTATCACTGGTTCTTCATTGGTGGGCCCCCAGGAGCATTTCCTCTGGTTGGCCACAGATACCCTAGTCGGACACCGCACCTACCTCCCCGGCTCCAGCTCAGGGGTCCACTGTCCCCCACTCCGGTTCCTGGTTCCCCGGGCGCTGACTGGCTGAGTGAGGCTGACATGTCACGACCCGGATCCTTGCTCCAGAGCGGAGCGCGCTTCATAGGAGGTGGCGGCCGGCTGTAGTGAGTAGCCGGCACCTCACCGCTAATAACAGGCTGCAGGCAATCGCACTGCAGCGTGTCATGAACTCCTTAAACGCCACGATCGCAGCGCAGCCGCGGCGTTTAAGTGTAAGTGACAAAGGGGGTCCCCTGTCACTTACCGATTGGGACCCCAGCAGTCATGCTGTATCGGGCCACTGGAGGTCTCTTACCTTCCTCCGTGCTGTCCGATCGGCGATCTGTTCACTGAGCCTGCACAGGCATCACACTAATGTATGTAAGAGTCCCCCAAAGGGACTTGAAATGTGTAAAAAAGTTAAAAACACCAATACACTACCCCAAAGCCCCTCCCCAAATAAAAGTTTAAATCACCCCCCTTTCCCATTATATAAATAAAACATATAAAAATAAATAAATAAACAAACATATAATATACCGCAGCGTGCGTAATTGTCCGATCTATTAAAATATAAAAAGCGTCATTGCGAACGGCGTACACGAAAAGAGGGAAAAAAGTGCGCGGATTACCGTTTTGATGTTACATTATATATAAAAATTTTTATAAGAAGTGATCAAAACGTCCGATCTTCACAAATATGGTATTAATAAAAACTAGAGATCATGGCGGAAAAAATGACACCCCATACAGCCCCGTAGGTGAAAAAATAAAACTGTTATAAGAGTCACAATAGGCCCATTTTATTAATAATTAATTGCCAAAAAAAAAAGGATTTCATTAAAAAATATATATAACATTAGGGAATCTGTGTAACCTGCATATGGCTGTGTTCAGACTGACCTATAGAATAATAGTATCATGTCGCCTTTACCATATAGTTCATTACGTAGACACAGGAACCCCCCAAACGTTACCATATTGCATTCTTTTTTTACGATTTCACCAATTTATATCTTCATAAATAATATATTTGGAATTCCATCATACATGTTATGGCAAAATGAAAGACGCCATTACACAGTACAACTATTCCTGTAAAAAACAAGCACTTACATGGCCCTGTAGATAGAAAACTGAAAGTGCTAGAGCTTTTAGAAGGGGAGGAGGGAAAAACCCTAAGATCAAAAATTGCACGTTCCACTGGGTCATTTTGGGCCTGGTCCTCAAAGGGTTAAATGATGGGCCACAAAGGAAAACATTCTATAGGTAAAACAAATTGCAAATGCTTGATATGAAAAATCACTATATGCACAGTTTAGTATAAAGAGTTATATTATAGAAGCAATAGTAGGAACATTCTGCTTTAATGGTAGGAACATTTCCCCATTGTAAACCTTCTGCCTTACGACAGCCGCCATGTGTGAAAATACATAAAAAAATAGTATAACCTATGGATTTTGGTATTCAAGATTTATCTTGATGATATTATTTTTCTTGATCTTTTAGGTGGTGGTAAATGCACTGGTCGGGGCTATTCCATCCATCATGAACGTACTGCTGGTCTGCCTTATATTTTGGTTGATTTTTAGCATAATGGGAGTCAACCTTTTCGCCGGAAGGTTTTATCACTGCACTAATACTTCAACAGATGAAGATTTCCTTGTCTCTGAAGTTAATAATAAATCAGAATGTCAGCAACTAGAAGAGGCAAACAAGAGTGCTATATGGCACAATGTCAAAGTGAATTTTGATAATGTTGGAGCAGGATACCTAGCTTTATTGCAAGTGGTAAGTAGCATATTGTTGCCCTTTACTTAAAGGGTTATTCCACTCAAACATAATTTTTGATATGTCGCTGCCCGTAGTGAGACTAACAATTCCTTTTATACTTGTTATTATCTATTCAGTCTCCTTCACCCAGTTCTAAGCTGCTGCTTTCTGCTAAAAACACAAAAAACTGTGTGATCTGTTCTCTCCGTCGCACATTCCTCCCTTCTCTCTTCCAAGATGACTGATGTAAACAAGTTGCTGATGAACTCACAGTGATTATTCCTCCCAGCCTCACAAAATTGCTACAGAGTTGCAGATAGGGACTTGTTTACATCAGCCGTCTTGAAAGGGAGGGGGGAAGAAGGGGGAGACAGAGAAAAAAGCTCACACACAGTTTTCTGTGTCTTCAGCAGAAAGTAGCAGATCAGAACTGGGAGTAGGAGACTGAATAGATAATAACAAGTATGGAAAGAATTGTTAGTCTCACCATGGGCAGCTTAGTAGGTTAGGAAGGATAGCACTCCAGAGGTCGGTGGTGCTCGAGCTGGAGATATCCAAGAATGTTTAGAAAACCCGTCACTCTGCAAATCGTTTTGGTCATTTATGGTAGTGCAGTATGCATCAGGTTACAGTTAGGACCTTTATTGGCCAAGCATGGCCTTCATCAGCTAAGCTTTGTGGATGAAGGCCATGCTTTGCCGAAACACATCCTTACTGTAACCTGATGCATACTGCACTACAATAAATGAGCAAAACGATTTGGTGAGTGCCGTTTTTTTCTACATTCTCACCATGGGCAGAAACATATGAAAAGTTATATTTGAGCGGAATACCCCTTTAACTAATATTACCTTTTTAGAAATTAAAGTAAATGTACCAGGAGATACATTGTTTTTTTTTTTTTAAATTAGCAGATCGGCGCCAGTGTATAGAGCTAGGTTGTAGCAAAAGAATGTTGCCGAACATGGGAACCGGGCAGCGTTTCAGAAAAAAGGACCACGCCACTGGGATTAATGCACCAGCGCTAATCTGCAATTGTAAAAAAAAAAAAAAAAAAAAGCAATGTACCTCATGGTACATTCGCTTTAAAGTGTTTAGGTTGCATAAAATAACTTTTTTTTTTCCCCAAAGGCCACTTTTAAAGGATGGACGCCTATTATGTATGCAGCTGTTGACGCCAGAGCAGTGAGTATTCATTTTTTTAAAGGTTCGTGCTTTAAATAAATGGCAACATGATTTCATCTAATTAGTTATAAGGAAGCTCGAGAATATATTGGATAAATACTTAGGGGGAAAATTTACTAGGATAATCAGTCTATAGTAAACCCTTTTGTGTCCTTTTCTACTGATACTGTATAACAGTGACAGAAATGTGATAGGCTTTTAATCTAATTTTAGAGGTTAGTAAAAAAAATATATATATATTTTTTTGTATTGAGTCTGAGCTACATCATGTATTTTACTTCAGAGCTACATTCATAGTTCTGCTCATTTTCATTGGAGACAGTCAACAAGCTTGCTGTCAGACATATACCAACCAGCTCCTATAAGGCCGTGGTATTGCCTTCATACTGTCAGTACTGTACAGTTCCTGATATAAAGAGGAAACTTTTCTGAATGCCATTGCAATGCCTCCCGATTCCTGCTGCTCTGCGGGAAATCTCAGGTTAGCCAATCCCTTTCCACAGTGACCCACCTTAGCCAGTGATTAGCTGAGTCATCAGTTCTTGGGGGACACCATATAACTGAAGCTAGAAAGCAGCCAAGGGCAGCAAGGACAGGAACTATCCAAATGGCAGCAGCGGGGGATTGGGGTAGGTAAGTATGGCTTATTTTCTATTTTTACAGTATCATAAGCTAAATAAAATGTGAGCTGCCAGAATACCCCTTTAATTGGTGTTTCTTGGTATGAATCTATGTAGGGCTGTGTGCCATATTCAGTATCACACACTATATTTTAATTGTATGTCCTTTTTTTTCACATAGAAAGATGAGCAACCCAGATATGAGGAGAATTATTACATGTATTTATACTTTGTAGTCTTCATAATATTCGGGTCTTTCTTCACCCTGAATCTCTTCATCGGTGTTATTATAGATAACTTCAATCAGCAGAAAAAGAAGATAAGTATTTCTTGTTATAGTGTGGTAAAGTATTTATCATAGTCCATAGACAATTGAAGGCATGCTATTGTTTTTGCGTTTTTGAGTTGTTCTGATTGGCAATTATCTATCAATGCTGTGTATAGGCAGTTAACTGTCAATCAGCAGCTGGAGGGCAGGCGGGGGGGGGGGGCAGAGAATCCTATTCTTCTGCATATTAGGAGAACGACTGAACAAAATGATGTAAGTAATATACCAATCTGTTCAGCATTTCTGTCACTAGTTTATGCTGCCCTCATTTAAGGCAGCATAAACCTAGTGACAGATTCCTTTTAACTACCCCGATATACAACTGAAAAGCAGAAACCAGCAGCTTCAGCAAAGAATGCAGGCTTGCGTAAATAGGAAAAGACAATTACCTTTCACAACTACTTCAGGAACCAACAAGGGAGGGGGGGGGACCTTCTAGATCTAATTTTAACCACTAGAAGAATAAATTGTGTAAAAAACAAATAAAGAAGTAAAAATTGCAACAGAAACAAGGATTGCCATAGAAAGTGAAAAGAATCCCAAAATGTTTTCCACTTATTAGAGACCTTTAGAAAAGTGGGAGAACTACATTTACATTTCGATTTATATTGATTTATTATTTTACTTAGGAGGACAAGATATCTTTATGACAGAGGAGCAGAAGAAATACTACAATGCAATGAAGAAACTTGGATCCAAGAAACCCCAAAAGCCAATCCCACGACCTAAGGTTAGATGTCAAATTTCAGTGAAACTACTTTAGAATAAATGGGCTACTACACCCTGCTAGAATGTCACAGATGCTTTTTGATGCCAACCGTAAATATTTACTAATGTCACCAAGAGGAATGACCCTTTAATAGTTACAGTCTTGATTAAAGGGTCACATCTTGTTGGTTTTTATCAGTGTAGGTGGGCAACATGCCAAAAAACTATGGAACACTTTCCAGAATTAACCTGGATGGTTCCAGCTGAATGCATGTAGCATACACACCAACAACATTTGAGCTTCAATAGAGTGTACCTCTTTAAGACTGAGGCCATAGTTAACAGGGTAACATCTCCCTATTTCTAAAGATACTTGCCTTCTGCAAGTATCTTTACTTGCAGAGGGCAGACTTCTACAGACCATTGGTCTGTAGCAGTGAATCACTGGTGTGGTTACCTATAGACACCTTTTCTGGCCATCATTCAATCATACCATGTATTCTCTCATAGTCTGAGTCTCTTGGCTGTGGGGCAACTGGTTCTTATACAAAAAAAATATGTTGCAGCTTAACTGATACTCTGGGGAAGACACACCACTGGCTTCTCTGTGATTGTCTATTAGACTTCCCAGTCTCTGCAGATATGTCTTTTTTTCCAAGTGACCCCTCTGAGGACCCTTTTCATTCACCCTCTACTCAATGGTCTAACATGGGCTCCATTTCTTCTTAATGGGGACCTGTCATGATGCAGCTATTTCCCATGCAGTTGCTGCTGATGCCAAAAGATTGTGGCACTGTGGTTATAGCTCACATCGCATTAAGTTGCATCAATGAGCCTTATTACTTAAAACAGGGCTCGGGCTTGGAACTTAGCCGGTGTGAGGCACATACATGGTAACCTGATCTTCAGCTGCCTGGAAGGTCCCTGTGGAAATCCTGGGTTCATTATGACAAGCTGGCGGGAAAATAAAGAAGGGATAAACAAGGCTGGGTAAATAAAGAATAAAATCTTACAGTTGACCAATAAAAATGATGTGTTTGAATAAAGCACATTCAAAAGAAATTCTGGTAAACTACATTGGGCACGCTACTTGGCCATGTGGGTGTTAAAAACCTTTTCCAGGAAAAATGGACTGATCAGTTTGGTGCCAACATTTGCCACCCACACCGATAAGTTGCTCAGTGCCTGTACTACACAGTGAATGGGACTGGAAGCAGTTGTCTCAAATCACTGTATAGTAGGTGGACCCAGTTCCTTCCATTCTCTTCAATGGGAGCTTAGCTGCAGCTACAAGTCACCACCACTACAAAATGAACAGAGACAACCGCTTCCAGCCCCATTCACTATGTAGTGTGGGCGCAGAACAACTAGTCAGTGGGAGTGTTGGCATCAGTGTCTGATAAGCTGTCTACTTTGCTTGAAAAACCCCTTTAACTACATATTTAGGGGCGGGCATCTGAATGACCCTTTGTCTGGTCTTAAACAGTCATTCTTTAGGTCTACTATGTTGATTACTAATAAATATATTTATAGTGATAACCAATATCTTGTCTCCACAGAATGTTTTACAGGCATTTGCTTTTGACATAGTCACAAACCAAATATTTGATATCATCGTCATGTGTCTCATATTCCTTAACATGGTGACAATGATGATCGAAACTGATGACCAGAGTAAAGAAAAAGAGGAAAACTTGTACTGGATCAATATGGTCTTCATTGTAATCTTTACTGGTGAATTCCTTCTCAAACTCTTCTCCTTGCGCCATTATTATTTTACCAATGGATGGAATATATTTGACTTGGTTGTGGTCATACTCTCCATTGTAGGTAAGACCGTGGTTTGGGTCGATTGACCAAATTTAGTACATTTGCAATACATATTGGGGGAGATTTATCAAATATGGTGTAAAGTGAAACTGGATCAGTTGTCCCTAGCAACCAACCAGATTCCACTTTTCATTCCTCACAGACTCTTTGGAAAATATAAGGTGGAATCTGATTGGTTGCTAGGGGCAACTGAGCCAGTTTCACTTTACACCATGTTTGATAAATCTTCCCAAATATGTAATTTTTTTTTCCATATAAATGATCAACATTTCTTCATAGGGAATAGTGATGAGGGAATCAATTTGGAACTAATTAAAGCGAATGTACCAGGAGGTATATCGCTTTCAGATTTTTACATCAATAGGCTGGCGCCGGCGTGAGGATGCTGGTGCATCTGTCCCTTTTTTGAACCAAGTCTATTCCCGGGCACCGGCCCAGCCTGAAGCACTGGAGTTGGGCCCACCCGCCCCCACGGTGATGAAACCCCTCCCTTCTGTGACGCGGCTCCATTGATTCTAGAGGAGCCACGTTACAGAGGGGAGGGGGTTTCGTCTGCCTGGGGGTTGACAGGGCCCCCTCCAGTGCTTCAGGCCTGGGGAAAAAACTGTGCCGTGCATGGGAACCGGGTCGCAGTTCAAAAGTAGGATTACGGCAGTGGCATCCCCACAGTGGCACCATTGTATTAATTTGAAAATCTTACAGCAATGTACCTGTTGGTACATTCACTTTAAATTTGTTCAGATTTTTACAAGAAAAAGTTTTTTGTTCCTTCCCCCAAATCAATACAAGAGCATTGTGTCCTGTCAAAGATAGGAGTCCCTCCCTGCTCCAGTACTAAGCGATAAGGCATAAAGTGTCTACAGCTCTTGGCCTAGCTAAGGTATCGGGCAAGTGCCTCCATGCTTAGTACATACAGGACCAGGGATGTCTGTCTTTTAACAAGAGCCCCTGCTCCTGTATACATCCAAATCAAATTGTATGATTTGCAATGAGCTTTACAGTGTGCATCCATAAAATGTAACATATTGTATGCTTTACTGTTCCATACAGGTATGTGTCTGGCAAACATCATAGAAAGATATTTTGTTTCACCAACATTATTCCGAGTCATAAGACTTGCAAGGATTGGAAGAATTTTGCGTCTTATTAAAGGAGCAAAGGGAATCCGTACTCTGCTTTTCGCTCTGATGATGTCACTTCCTGCTTTATTCAATATTGGTCTTCTGCTCTTTCTAGTCATGTTCATTTACGCCATCTTTGGAATGTCCAATTTTGCCTTTGTGAAGAATGGTGGTGGCATCGATGACATCTTTAACTTTAGGACATTTGGCAACAGTATGCTTTGCTTGTTCATGATCACAACATCAGCAGGTTGGGATCTACTGTTGGGTCCAAATCTTAAGACTGGAAAACCCGACTGTGACCCTGATTTTTCACACCCCGGAAGTACTGTTAAAGGTGATTGTGGTAACTCATCAGTTGCCATTTTATTTTTTGTCAGCTACATTATCATCTCATTCCTCATTGTGGTAAATATGTACATTGCTGTCATTCTCGAAAATTTTAGTGTCGCCACTGAAGAAAGTGCTGAACCCTTAGGAGAAGATGACTTTGACAGGTTCTATGAGGTCTGGGAAAAGTTTGACCCAAAGGCTACACAGTTTATTGAATACAATAAACTTTTTGATTTTGCAGATGCACTGGACCCACCTCTACAAATACCAAAACCAAACCAAATTCAGCTCATTGCGATGGATCTGCCCATGGTAAATGGAGACAGAATACACTGCCTTGACATCCTGTTTGCTTTCACAAACCGTGTTTTGGGTGGGGAGGAGTTTATGGACTCTCTACGTCTAACAATGGAGGATCGGTTTATGGCCTCAAACCCATCTAAGACTCCTTATGAGCCTATAACAACTACCTTAAGACGTAAACAAGAAGAGGTATCAGCTGTCCTCATCCAACGTTGCTACAGGCGTTACCGCTCTAGAAAAGCCGCATGTGGTTCGACGGTGCCCAAAAAGAATAAGAACAAACGTTCTAGTATGAAGGCTAAAAGTGAGCAAAGTTCTTTAAAATATGCTGAAAATTCGAACACCCTTGATTCAGACATGTCCAGCTCAACTATGTCACCCCCTTCCTACGACAGTATCGAAAAGACAAATGAAAAAGACAACGCTGAAAAGGAAGAAGATGGTAAAGGGAGAAAAAGTCATGCAAAATAAATTCACGTCGAATGTGTGATGCACCATTTATAAAGGTCATAGACTAAAAAGGTCCACAGGTGTTTGCTTGGAGATCTATGCCAAATTGTCTATTATATGTATGATGTAAGTTTAGTGCCTATAATACTATATGGAAATGAAGCTTTCTCTGGAATCTACAAAAGATCTATAAGAAAAACTTTTGGAGGCTCATTTTTGTATTCAGTTTATGAACTTTTTGATGCAAATTATCCACTTACTCTAAGGGTCTTTGGGCTTAGGTGTCTATATACTCTGCTGGACAATCACAGTGACTTCTGCTGCTCTTCTTACAATGTCATGTGACCAGTACTCACTAGATCATTGGATGCATTTATCAGATGTAAAAAAAAATGATGGGTTCAACTTGTGAAAATGGATACTTACTATCCAACACCAACACTATCCATCGAAGCTACCGAATCTATTTTTTACCGGTTGATGTCCAATGTTCAACTATGTTAATGTGCCTCCGACGTCACAAATGGTTTTCGGTCCTTCAGCTTGAACACGTTCTACACATTTCTGTAAAGTGCTCTTCTGTACAAAGGAACAAAAAGTAAAAAAAAAAATCACTGAACACGCTTATAATATATATATAACAGGGAATTAGAATTTTTGAACAGCCGCAGTAACATTTTCTAAAAGTCAACTCTCTTCACTCAAATTTTCTACTTCTTAGATTATGTTAATCAAAAATTAGTTGCTCACTGGAGGTCTTGCTAGGTTTTTGCTCCTTTACCAATGGTGAATACAACTCGGAAGTCAACTCTAGTCTATGGGTTTAGCTTATTCTATAGCTTTCATGGAGAAACTACTTACTGTATGGTGGATGAACATGAAGACCCACATTTTCTATGACTGCAGTGGAGAAAGTAGTAGGTGTAGTTTGCACTTGACTCCTGAAACTTGACTTTCAAATAGGCAAAAAAATCAAACCAGTCATTTGAGCTGTTTTGGGAAGATGGATATGCAAAGCAGCCACATTTAGAGGCACCGGAGAGCTGCTTTGCATATGCTTCTTCCCAGAATTCTCAGTGCAGTATAAATGACTCATAAATCTCCTCACACCTTTATGGTGCTCTCCCAAAGGAGAACCATTACCTACCCTTTTTAAGTGAATTTATTTAAAGGGTACCTGTCGTTAAGTTTACTCATTCACGCCAACTGCACGCTGATCCGGTGAGTGAACCCAATGACAGGTACCCTTTAACAAATATGGTCTAATCATTGTCTCCTTGGAGCCCACAAACACAAATCTGAGGTCTTTTCATAGTCCTTTTATGGCGTGGTGATGGTGTTTTGGCCACTGTCCACATTGTGTTCAGGCTATTTATTTGGCATATGAAGAGTGCCCCCAAATGTCCCAGAGTTATACATGTACAAAGTGACTATTATAGATGAGCCAATCGCGAGCATGCTTAGCACTGTGCACCATTAAATTACCAATGATACAAGTTGAAAGCAGCCCTACGGCAACCTGAAAAATATGGACACAGCCATAGGCCATAGGATGTATCCGTGTTTTCCAGGACTCCCTAGCACTGCATCCAACTACTTCAGCCACCCGAGCGTGCTCAAGATTGGGTTATTTCTAGTGGCTATCGTAAAACCAAGTACATCATAGTATATTTTCTTCTTTACTGTTGTAAGTTTAGTTAACTACAGTTTCTCCCCTCCTTGGTTGAAATCGATGGACATTTATACAACCATACTGTGTAACTGTGTCATTTTCAGGTATGCCACTACTGTATACCAGCCACATATGCCAAAGGACACTCTTGAGCATGGGCCTCCAAACTGCGGCCCTCTAGCTGTTGCAAAACTACAACTCCCATCATGCCTGGACAGCTAAAGCTTTGGATTTAGCTGTCCAGGCGTGATGGGAAATGTAGTTTTGCAACAGCTGGAGGGCTGCAGTTTGGAGACCCATGCTCTTGAGTATAGCCAACTGAATGCTTTGTGAGCAGACGCTAAGATTGGGTTCACACTTAGTATTTTTATTCAAAATCAGCAGGGGAAACTGACACAATAAAAACTATAATGGAATTTTTTTCTACCTTTTTGTGTCTTTTAGACCGGTTCCTGGTTTTGGCTAAAAATGCTGATCAAAGTACTACATGTGAACCGAGCCGTAGACTCTTCAGAATGTGAACATTTCTTATGTTTGATATATTTCTTTCCTTTAGAAAGATGCTCTTTAAAGATTCTTACTTGGCAATAAGATTATATTATAGGGCATTCATGTTTTAGAAAACCTTTTATTATTATTATTATTATTATTATTATTATTATATTTATTCAATAATTTATTTATGTACTTTATTTTTGTACCTTTTTTTTAAGTCTATTCATTTTCAGCTGTCACCTATTACGGGTCTGGGCCTGTGTGAAACTTAGTACAATAAGGACAGTGGTGTTATCATTTTGTAAATAGAAGTTAGACAATGTTGGCATCTGCTTGGCATTTACAGCATTACGCCACTGCTTTCCTCTGTTTTGCCAATTCAGTGTAACTTAAAGGGGTTGTATGAGATAAATATCCATTTATTCTAAGAAACCTAAGAAACCGTGCCACTTTTTTTTCCCCTGGGCTTTGTCTAGTATTGCAGGTCAGCCATATTTAAAAGGGTATTTCCATCTTGACTAATTATGTTCTATCCAGAGTATCCATGGAATAGAGCATAACTAAGAGATTACAGGAGGTCTGACCACTGGGACCCCCATAATTCCCACTGGATGGAGTGGTGAGCCACTTATCAATGGCGCCTCTCCATTCTTCTCTAAGGAGGTGCTGCAGATAGACAAATGCAGCTTTTGGAGAATGAATGGGGTTGCAGTGTGCATGCGTAGCCCACCATTCTGGTTTGGGCTTTTTGTTGTCAAGATCACCAGGGACCCCAGTGCTCAGACCCCCTGTGAACTCTTAGTTACTGTGTATAAGGTATAACTCATCAACATGGGGATAACCCTTTAAACGTAAAAAACAAAGCTACTTTCTTGCAAAAACAGCAACACCCCTGTCCTCAGGTTGTGTGTAGTATTAAAATTTAGCTTTATTTACTTCAATGGAACTGAGCTGCAAAACCCACACCCACACTGAGGACAAGGGTGGCGCTGTTTGTGGAAGGAAGCAGCCATGTTTTCCTAAGCTTGGATAACCTCTTTAATAGCAATATGCCCTAATAAGGGGGAAGAGCCCCTAATGGAGATTGGCGACGTTTTTCGAGGGAAATAAAATTCTTTCTTATTAGTCACATATTACCCCTTTATTAAGACACAGCCTATTAAAAGTTCCTATTTATATTTGCCTTCACGTCTCTGTGTATAATACTAATATAGTAGAAAGCCATATTTGAAATCTGTTATTAGAACCTTAGATCACACGAGGATGTAACCTGCAGGTAATACACATTTTTGTAATCTTTAACTTGATCCTACATGATGCATAGCCAAATATAAAGGAAATGTATTCCAACATACTCTTTATAAAATAGTATAAATAAAATAAATATATATAAATATATATCTTGCATTTTGTATATAAATTTTAAAAAAGTATTAGTTGAGGGCTCTGTGTGTGGAAAGCCATGGCGATTTCACTAATGGATCTGAATTATATTGCAGGTTGAAAATAAAAGCACTCTATGTGGTTATCCGGTGCACGTGTATGTGTGTTTTCTCATTATACAGAAGTAGTCTTTGCGACTAAACTGTAACAATCATTCACTGAAAAGTCTGAGAAAATGATAAGGTAGTCCTCAGTCCTTTCCTTCAAAGAGTAAATCATAGAAAACAGCCTAATAAAAAAGAGCAGAAAATATAATTATACTGCCGTTTCTGTAAGGTTTTTGGACATGTTTCGAAGGAAAATTCCCTTTTTCATCAGGTTAAACTGATGGATCTGAGGAAGAAAGGTGTTTCCCTTCAAAACATAGTAGTAATAGTAGGCTCTCTAGCATAACCCCCTTTAAAACATCTAAATTAGTATAGCATAGATGATTAAGGTTAATATTGTAATTCATATAAGAGTCAAAGTAGTATATAGAAGTAAACACTTTTTATATTCATAAAATCAAAGTAGAAATGAAATAAGGACACAATTAAAATATATAACTGTAGCAAAATTCAGAAGGACATATGTATCCATAGGTATATATATATCGATGTGTGTCCCTATATTATGGTTCATAAATTGATCATATGGATATATAAAAAAAATATGGAAGAATTCCTGGCATAAAAATATCATATCATAAAAAATATATATATGTGGCTTGAAACATATCCTTGTGTTGTATATTTCATGAAACCAGTAGAATTATGTCCATATGTGACTTTGCAGGGCTTTTGCAGGTTGCAATGTTTGTAATCACTGTGCTTGTATTGAGTAAATAGTCATTTCTCTATTTGTCAGTTTGGGATGTCAATTAGTAGTAACTATTCCCGTATTTTGCAAAGGTGATACACTTAAGATAATAGAGAAAAGTGGTGGCAGTACACCTCTCACCAGTCCGAAGATTCTGTATTTGTAGTCTCTGTGGTCGCAGGTTACGGGGAGTGTATAAATAGATGTAAAGCTTCCCCTGCCCGAGAGTGTTGTAAAACTCAGAGAGATGTGCTTGATGTCTAATTCTCTCCCCCAATGTGGCTGGGCGTTCACCCTTGACGGGGCGCTACTCCCTAGGTTGCTGCCGGTATGGGAGTGCTTCAAAGGGGTCCAGTGTGCAATAAACAGAATAGATGATACGGACTGGTGGTGATGGTTTGAGCACAGTGCGTCTTTCTACTGTATTTGATAGATATTGCAACTCTTAGACGCATTTAAGAACGATGCTTCGTTCTTTCCTCGGTAAGGAGTTGCAATATCTGTCAAATACAGTAGAAAGACGCACTGTACAGTGCAGTGCAGTAGTAGTACAGGCAGTGCACCACCATCTCCCATACATTACAGTGCTTGGATGGGGGGGACGCTATACAGTAAAGGATGGGTGAGGAGTTGGTGACTACTGTACTATAATTGCTGGTTCTGATGAACATTTCTTATGTTTAATGTCCTGTACAGTATAGTGCTGTTCTGTACTGTACTGTAGTGATTATACTGAGCACTTATCAGTGTAATAAATGAGGATTGTAGGTAATTATTGGTGGCTGCTGGAACCAATTAATCACATTTACATTATTTCCTATGGGAAGACACTGCTCGGTTTTCAAACTGCTTGGTTCACAAACTGCCTTCCGGAACCAATTAAGTTCGAGAACCAAGGTACCACTGTATATCCAGCTACTACATTCATATTTTTTTTTATAAAGACACATGTTGTACCTGGTAGTGGCAATGAATCCGCTGGGTCACTTTCAGGGTTAGGTTTGACACAGGGCTAGGTCAGGGAATGGAGTCTAAGGGAGCATATCAATCTTTACCCTTAAAGGAAAAGTTCAACTATTTAAAATAGTTTTCATCCCGCAGGGGGGGGAACATACCAAACAATCCCAACTCACCTCTCCCCACACCTCTCCAGCACTGGATTGCCACTCCGGGACTGCCGCCAGGCTCCGGGATCTCCTCCATAGCCAGTTGATGGAATGACCACTCAGCCAGTCAGTGACTGGGGCAGGACGCTGCTGCAGTCACTGATTGGCTGAGTGTGCAATCTATCAGCCGGGGATGGGCATTTCCGTGATGTTGTGACATCATCAGAACTGGGGGGAAAATGCCTTCTGACAGGGATCCCGGAGCCTTTAAAGCAACGCTCCGCGGGCACAGGGAGAGGTAAGTGATGATTGTTTATTGGACGGCTAAACATCCCCAAGGTGCATATTGTTTATAATGTTCCCCCTGCCCCTGACGGCTGTGAAATTTGTCAAATCACCAGACTTCTTTAACTTCCTCAAAGGGTGTGGACTAGAGATGAGCGAACCTGGAGCATGCTCGAGTCCATCCGAACCCGAACTTTCGGCATTTGATTAGCAGTGGCTGCTGAAGTTGGATAAAGCCCTAAGGCTATGTGGAAAACATGGATATAGTCATTGGCTGTATCCATGTTTTCCAGACAACCTTAGAGCTTTATCTAAGTTCAGCAGTCACCGTTAATCAAATGCCGAAAGTTTGGGTTCGGATGGACTTGAACCCGAACCCAGTTCACTCATCCCTAGTGAGAACTTACAAGGAATCCCCAAGTCACTAACCCTGATGTAGTCCCTAGAAGCAACATCTGAAGTACAGTATAAAGTATCTAGGCATGGTACCTTAGAAGTAGACAGAAGGCATAGATGTACAGACAGAGGACTTGGCACCTGGAGTTTAGTCATTGAGGGCAAATAGAGTTCAGTCATCAAGGGGAACAAGAAAAAGACCATGGTAGGTAGCAAGTAGACTATTCAGGAAACAAAAGGGGTTAGAACCTTAAAGATACTCCACAAAAAAGAGCTTTGCAGTTCACAGAATAAAGAAATGTATTGCTCAGGCATGGTGCAGGGTTAAGAGCAAGATTGAGATACGTATTAGTAATATGGCACCCATAGATATGTGTGCTGATACATTGGAATCCTTGATAGAATGAATAACTTGGGGAATATTCCAACTATTAAAGGGGTTATAAAACATGACCACTTTCTTCCAGAGACAGCACCACTCTTGCCTCCGGTTTGGGTGCAGGTTTTGCAACCAAGTGAATGGAGCTTAATTGCAAATCACACCTGAGACAAGAGTGGTGCTGTCTCTGGAAGAAAGTAGACATGTTTTTTCTAATGCTGGATAACCCATTTCCTCTTTCCCAGGATAGGGAATAAGTGTATGATTGTGTGGGGTTTGTGGTTTGGCTGGTACCTCCCCTCTGTTCTCCACAACAGAGGTCCTGAAGAAGTTGCATGGATGCAGTCCAGACTCCTTAGGGCTACATCCAACTTCTTCAGCCACCGGTATTCAAATACCTAATGAGCGGACTTGAGCATGCTCAAATTGCGCTCATCTCCAATTAGAATATACCTTCAATGGAACTGAAAGCCCAATCCAAGCAAAGCAGTCTCAGATCATTATTTGTTCTCCACCAAATGCTACCAGTGCTGTCAGTGCCGGATTTACATTTTAGGTTCCTATAAGGCTATACTGTCTGACCATCAAGTAGATCATACCTTAAAGGGGAGTTATTCACCCTTACAAATTTATAGCCTATCCTTCGATATCAGATGAGGGGCATCACCCTAATTATTTGAGGGGGTGATGACGATTGGGCCAGAGCTGAAGTCTCTTCTACTTGTCCTTCCATACTATGCTGCTATACTGTTAGTAGTGGTGGTATAACAAAGTTGCCCAAGTGAACAGTACCTTGCATCACTAATACAGCAATTGTAGGTATACGCACAAGCAAACTGATCTGTTGGGGGTGCAGGGTGCTAGGTGATAGGCCATCAGTTTAGTAAGGCTAAATAACACCTTTAAGGCTCTCCTTAGTGGTTCATTGTTTTTATCTACTGTATATATTTTCCTATTAGCAGACATCCTTCCTCAATGGCTCCAATTAGGCCTATTAATGGGGGAGATTTATCAAACATGGTGTAAAGTGAAACTGGCTCAGTTGCCCCTAGCAACCAATCAGATTCCACCTTTCATTTTCCAAAGAGTCTGTGAGGAATGAAAAGTGGAATCTGATTGGTTGCTAGGGGCAACTGAGCCAGTTTCACTTTACACCATGTTTGATCAATCTCCCTCATTGTGTCTATAAAGGAGTCCAGCCTCGGTTGTCACTGCAGTTGGACAGGGACTGTTCTCCGGTTATCCTTCCGCTCATGCTATAGGCCTGGGCTGTACTGTGACCTTTTGTAGCATCACTTCCTATTGAGTGACAGCTGCCGTCCACAAGACGCATGCAGCTTAGTGTATTTCTCTAGACTGTAGCCATAGTTCAATAGTTAAATTCAATTAGTAGCCCCTTAAAATGTCACAGTGTAGCCCTGGCCTTATACCCATCATATGATGAAAGGTTAGACAACAATCCAGAGAATATTTCTCCAACTAGACAATACTTTACACTCCCCATCCAATTCATTATCATTATATATGGTGATCTTGAACTTACAACAATTAAAGTCAATGACTTTGCAATAAAACTGAAAGATGACTGAGATGAAGGCACAATAGTCATCTGTCACTTTAATTGAGAACCAATTGCTATTACTACAAATTGCCTCTAGATGGCGCTTGTGTAACTGCAGCTGGCATTGCAGCCTGCGGCTGGGTGTGAACCGCAGATCTTTGTCTTTTACACATTTAGCTTAGGTAACCGTATCAGCCCAGCTGTTGGATGACTACGAGGAACAGCGTGAGTTGAAAGCTATTTAAAACGATGTGGTACTCATTATGGTGGTAATCTAGCACATGCAGACATACACCTGTATCCTATAACATAGAAAAAACAGAAAAACATTAGTTATTGATTTATAAGTCGTCACTAACTGAACTAATCCCATTGGTTTACATGGTGCCAGATTATCAAATATTCTGGATCATCGGAGGGTCATAAGAAATTTCATTTTATTTTTTAAAGAAATCAACAGGGGTATTATACTAAATATACTCCTCCATCTTGGAAGTGGCAGGGCTGCAGTCAGCGACGGACACCATAGACTGGGGGAGTGCGGAAAGGTAACAATAAGAGATGTTTTTTGTTTGTTTGTTATGTGTTTTTTTTTCGTTTTTTTTTAAATAGAGCAGTAGCATATAGAAAAAAATTCTACCATGGGAGTACCCCTTTAAATTATTACAATTACTAACAATAGGTAAACCGATTTTAACCCCAATCCCTAACCCACAACTCATATGTCCTTCTCCAAGGGGATCAGTATTATTTCAATGACTGTTCAATGATTTGTGATTTGTTCTTATAATATCATTGCATTTACTAGTTCATTTTTTTTTAATCCAAAAATCCTACTGATCAGTTCACCCATCTAGTGACTTATAATGTATAATATAATAATCCGACAATTATATTTCCATATACTTATAGTATTTTACCCTGGTGCTACGGCCTAACATGACATTAACTAAATCCATTGGAACCTGTATCACAGATATAGCCTTATCTGCATATGTGACCCAGATTTGCAGTATGGGCCAACACTATTATACAGTATATGATCAAGATCAGCATTTAAAGAGCAAAAATATTTTTCTTTCAAATCATCTGGTATCAGAAAGTTATATAGATTTGTCATTTACTTCTATTTAAAATTCTCAAGTCTTCCTGTACTTATCAGCTGCTTTATGTCCTGCAGGAAAGGGTGTATTCTTTCCAGCCTGACACAGTGCTCTCTGCTGCCACCTCTGTCCATGACAGGAACTGTCCAGAGCAATAGCAAATCCCCATAGAAAACCTCTCCTGCTCTGGTCAGTTCATGACCTGGACAGAGGTGGCAGCAGAGAGCACTGTGTCAGACTGGACAAAAACACCACTTCCCGCAGGACATACAGCAGCCGGAAAGTATGGGAAGACTTGAGAATTATGAAAAGAAGTAAATTACAAATCTATATAAATTTCTGAACTAGATGATTTAACCTTTTACGTCGTGGGAATTTACAATCAAATCTAAGGTTAAATTTATTCAGCATTTTACTGTCCCCAGCTAAAATGAAGTCCCCACATGTAGAGGATAGCCACCCGGAACTTATTTCTTCATGGCAAATTATTATCACAAAAAGTATTATGTGTATTTTAATAGGATATATGAAATTAATAGCAATTGATTAAAAAAATCTTTCTCTGTCATGAGATATCTTACATTGATGTCAGTGGTAGCGCCCCCTGTTGTCCCTTGTTCTCATGACTTCTGTGTCCACCTCTTGGCGGGCACACAGGTTTTATCACAGGCCTTCTCACCAGGCGCATTGATATCTTTGTATATCATAGTCTTATAGAAGTTGCATGCAGCCATAGGAAGTCCTGGAAAACATGAATACAGCCTATGGCCTATGATTGTATCCATGTTTTCCAGGCAGCCTTAGGGCTGCATCCAACTTCTTCAGCCACCGGTAATCAAATCCCCTGTGTTTGGTCAGACTGGAAAGAATACACCACTTCCTACAGGACATACAGTGGCTGATAAGTACTGTAAGACTTTAGATTTTTAATACCTCTACAAAATCCATCTCACCTAATGGAGCATATGGATGGAGGTTGTTTCATGAACTACTCCTCTAAACCCTGTTGCCTACGTTATATAGAGAAATGCAGGAAGGAAGTGCGAGCCTCTAAAATGGCCGCCCCCCAGGGATGTTTTTAAAAATTAAAAATAAATAGATCCAACATTTGAAAAAAGAACAAGCAACTTCATATCTCTTCTACAGACTTCCATCTAATGACTAAAACTAACATGAAATGCATGGGATATTTCCTTGAGGGTACAAACACACACACCGTATACGCAGCAGATTTGATGGTGCAAATTTGATGCTGTGTTCAGTTATTTAGATCTAATCTGCTGCGTATCGCAGCAGAAAATATGCTGCGATACGGTGTGTGTGTTTGTACCCTTAGGGTGTGTTCACACCTACAGGATCCGCAGCAGATTTGATGGTGCAGATTTGATGCTGTGTTCAGTTATTTAAATGAAATCTGCTGCGGATCCACAGCAGAAAATATGCTGCGGATCTGGTAAGTGTGAACGTACCCTTAAGATAATTATAATAGGTAAGTGCTGTCCGATGTAAAAAAAAAAAAAAATATATATATATATATATATATAAATAAACAAACACAATTTTTTAAATGTAATATAATAGGTCTAGATTCCATTTTATATTATGTAGAATCAGTGTTTTATTATAGTCAGTTCCCCTTTAAGCAGATGGCTGCTCCAGCATATAAGTATGTATTCTATGTAATGCTTCTCACCTTAACCCAAACTCCACTGTGTCTTCTGGGAGAGAAATTGTTTCAAGCAGGTCTCAGCTATCTGTCAATATTCCAAATGCCAGAAGGCATTTTATTGCATTACCAGACAGAATACTAATGCCGTCTGATATGGCATGTAGCTATGTCTTCTGGATCTGGATTTCTCTATGCTGCGTTCATTATTCTGTCTCCATTCTCCAGGTATAAGATCCGATTTTTATGTAGTATTCTTTATTATAATATTCTGCTTATTTTATAGATTTAGGAAATAGAACATTTGGGCATGCGTGGTACTATAGACGGCTTTCAGGGATTTTTAAAAAATGTATTTTTAGATTTTTTTAGTATTATTATTTGAACCATTAGCTTCTAGATATTGCTGTATACACAAGGTGCAAACCCATCCACAGTGAAATCTGTCAGAGACCTTTCCTGGCAGTGTCGATCCACAGTCACTGCTGCCTTCCCCTGAATGATTGTCTAAGCTCAAGTATGATCAACTCGAAGGTGACAGCTCAGAAAAATACAGGATAAGCTGGAGACTGAGCAGTCCTACAAGCTCTGGGAGGGATAACCCTATGATCAGGCTACTGCACCCTGTGATATACTGTACAAATAAGCTACAAAAGCTAAACACTCCAAAATGTTTAATAAAAACCTATTGCAATTTTTTTTTAATTATCTAAAATACATTAATTTCAATAAGAAATGCCCCCAAAGGTGTTCATAGCTTTTAAAGGGGTTATACCAAGATTATTATTTTGGGATTTAAGTCAATTTTTTTTCTTCATCCTCTGACGTTTTGTTTGTAGGTTCCGATAGTTCTATGTTCCGTTCTTATTTTCTTCCTTCTCTGTTTGTTTGTCCATTGATCCTTCCCATGACACCCCCTATCTCCATGACCACTGGTCTTGAGATGCTCAAGGGGATCTGGGTAAGCCCGCTTTATAACTGTGATGCTGAGGATAAGATAAGTAGGAGGTCCCTGTTTCTCTGTTGCCATAGAGTAACAATAAGAAATACATATGCCTTGACCTGTCCGTGTAAGGGCCCTATTTCATGGAGTCATATTCTGCCAAGTCAGAGGTATGTAAAAGGTTTATTATTTTACATTAGGACAAGGGCTGCACGGACATCACTAACAAGATTAGGGATGGTCCGAACCTGCCGAGGTTCGGGTTCATATGAACCCGAACGCTCGGCAGCAGATTCCCGCTGTCTGCCCGCTCCGTGGAGCCGGCGGATACAATGGGAGTAACGCCTGGAAAACTGGGATACAGCCTATGGCTATGGCTGTATCCCAGTTTTCCAGGTGGTCCTCCTGCTGGATCCGCGGGAATCATTACCGAGGGTTCGGGTTCGTACGAACCTGAACCGAACTCGGTTCGGACCATCCCTAAACAAGATATAGTATTGAGCCCTTGCTGAGGATTATCGAGCCGTGGTATAGGGTCAGTAAGCGGGCAAATAAATATGGCCCTAAGTTTTCTTGGTGCAATATATATATATTATTTATTTATTTTTTTTCATCTGAATCAGCTCAAAATTCTGTGTTGATTATTTTGCAACATATATGATAAAAGTAGAGTTTTAGGGATGGGATTTTTTTCAAATGTTGCGTGAACATTTAACAAATTCCTATTCTCCTGAACACTTTCATGAAAATCTAGTCAATGCAAAATGTCTCTCCAACAAATGGCCCAAAATCCTTTTGCTGTAAGCCTATGGCTAGGTTACACTATATAAAAATGATCTCTGTCTTTTATAACAACGGCCGTCTTTGCACAAATAAAGTCTGTTATAAAGGCCAAAATATGTGGAAACCAAACTTAATACTGGTGTTATTGTAAAATACAATTTTGCAGGTTTCTCTTTTTTTTAATAGATATAAAGTCAATCATCGTATTTCCGCCATTCCTCTCCTCTCTGTCCCTATATTGCTCTGTTAGTCTCTCCCTGCTCTGCTGTAACTCCCTGCTGCCATCCTGCTCTCTCCTCCACACACAACCGACTGGCCGCCTCCATTACCGAACCTACTTATATAGAGGGGGAGGGGCTGACATCACAGAGGGGCTTGCAGCTGATCGGACGAGCGCTAGGGACTATGGTTAATCCCTTTCTCCTGCCCAGTGACGCTGCAGGCAGCCTTTTTTTTTTGCAAATTTCCTTAATGAATCGGCAGGAATTCAGCAAATTGACAGCGCGGTTCACAGCAAATCTTGAGTTGCCTGATTCACTTTGCTCATCTCTATATGAAAGGATGTTGTGACTTTGTTTATAGAAGGTTGGAGTTATGTTTTATAAGTCTTTATAATTGCTGTTTGTATGTGACATTGCATATAAAACGGTCCCTGTGAGGGATGGTCCGAACCGAGTTCGGTTCGGGTTCGTACGAACCGGAACTCTCGGTAATGATTCCCGCTGTCTGCCCGCTCCGTGGAGCGGGTGGATACAGCGGGAGGACCGCCTGGAAAACTGGGATACAGCCATAGCCATAGGCTGTATCCCAGTTTTCCAGGCGGTCCTCCCGCTGTATCCACCCGCTCCACGGAGCGGGCAGACAGCGGGAATCTGATGCCGAGCGTTCAGGTTCATACGAACCCGAACCTCGGTAGTTTCGGACAATCCCTAGTCCCTATTGGTGATTTGAGTTTTACAGGTTCTCTTTTCAGGTTTCTGGAAATATGAAATTGCAAAGCCTTTCTCTTTAACCCCTTAAGGACAGAGACTGAAATGGCCTTAAGGACAGAGACAAATTTTATGAATATGACCAGTGTCACTTTATTCATTAATAACTTCGGGATGCTTTTACCTATCCGGCTGATTCTGAGAATGTTTTCTCGTGACATATTGTACTTTACATTTCTCGTAAAATGGAGTCGATACTCATAACGAATCTTTATGAAAAACACCAAAATAACGTAAAAATTGTGAAAAAATGCATTTTTCAAACTTTGAAACCTTTCTGCTTATACAGAAAATGGTTATACCACATAAATTATATATTAAATAGCATTAGCAACATGTCTACTTTATGTTGGCGGCATTTATTAAACTATATTTCATTTTTTTAGACAATAGGAAGCTTAAAACATTAGCAGCAATTTTCCAAATTTTCTGTAAAATTTCAAAATCAGATATTTTTAGGGACCTGTTCAGGTTCAAAGTGTATTTGAGGGGCCTGTATGTTAGAAAGACCCACAAAGCACCCCATTTCAGAAACTGCAACCCCCAAACTCTGCAAAAGCATATCCAGAAAGTTTTTTAACCCTTTAGGGGAGTTACAGAAATAAAAGCGTGTAAGAAATTTGAAAATTTTCTGTGCAGAGATAATGATAAACCTATTAGCAGAGAAATGCACCCCAATATTTATTGCCCCGTTTCTGCAGTTTATAGAAATACCCCATATGTGGCCCTATTGCGCTATTTGACGCAACCACAAGCCTCAGATATAAGGGAGCGCCTAGTGAATTTCAACGCCTCCGTTATATTTGGTCATTTTTGACTGTACCACTTCAGGTTGGCAGAGGCTCTGGGGTGCCAAAACCTAAAAAACACCCCTAAAGGGACACCATTTAGAAAACTGGACCCCACAGGTGCTTCGCAGATTTTCAGAACAATGTGGTGTAAAAAAGGAAAAATTCTGTTTTTTACACTAAAATGTTGTTCTAGCATTCATTTTTCATTTTTACAAAGGGATAAAAGAAAAAAAAACACCAAACATGTAGCGCAGTTTCTTCCGAGTACGGAAATACCCCACATGTGGACATAAAGTGCCAAGCGGGCACAGGACGAGCCTCCAAAGGGAAGGAGCGCCAATTGGCCTTTGCAAGCTGGATTTTACTGGAATGGATTTCAAGGGCCACGTAGCATTCACAGAGCCCTCGTGCTGCCAAAACACTGGAAACCCCCCACAGGTGACCCCATTCTGGAAACTACACCCCTCAAGGAATCTAACAAGGGGTTCAGTGAGCATATGGACCCCACTGGTGACGGGCACAAATGTGGAACAATGTGACGTGAAAGGGAAAAATTTCATTTTTTCACTTTCACGGCACAAATGTGGCCGTCATCAAGGGGTCCATATCCTCACTGCACCCCTTGTTAGATTCCTTGAGGGGTGTAGTTTCCAGAATGGGGTCACTTGTGGGGAGTTTTCAGTGTCTTGGCAGCACGAGGGCTCTGTAAATGCGACATGGCATTCATCATCCATTCTGGCCAAATCCAGCCTTCAAAATCCAAATGGCGCTCCTTCCCTTCGGAGGCTTGCCCTGCGCCCACATGGCGCTTTATGTCCACATGTGGGGAATTTACGGACTCAGGGGGAATTGCTCTACACATTTTGTGTGTTTTTTTCTCTTTTAACCCCTTGTGAAAATGAAAAATTTAAGGCTAAACCAACATTATAGTGTAAAAAATGTAATATTTCATTTTTACGCCATATTGTTCCACATTTGTGCCCGTCACCAGTGGGGTCCATATGCTCACTACACCCCTTGTTACATTCCCTAAGGGGTGTAGTTTCCATAATGGGGTCACTTGTGGGGGGGTTCAACCGTCTTGGCAACACAGGGGCCTTTTAAATGCAACATGGCCCCTCGAAATCCATTCCAGCCAAATCCAGCCTCAAAAAGCCAAATGGCGCTCCTTCCCTTTGGAGACTTACCCTGCACTCGCATGGCGCTTTATGTCCACATGTCGGGTATTTCCATACTCAGGGGAAATTGCTCTACACATTTAGTGTTTTTTTTTATCTTTTAACTCCTTGTGAAAATGAAAAAATCAAGACAAGATCAATGATTTAGTGTAAAAATTAAACATTTTTTACATTAAATGTTGGTCTAGCCTTGATTTTTTCCTTTTCCACAAGGGGTTAAAAAAGAAAGTGAACACAAAACGTGTAGGGTAATTTCCCCTGAGTACGAAAATACCCCACATGTGGATATAATGTGCCATATGGGCAGAGGGCAAGCCACCAAAGTGACAGAGCGCCATTTAGAGGCTTGAATGGAGGATGGAGGCCATGTCGCAATTACAGAGCTCCTGTGCTGCCAGGACAGTAGAAACCCCCCACAAGTGACCCCATTCTGGAAACTACACCCCATAAGGAATCCAACAAGGGGTACAGTGAGCATATGGACCCCACTGGTGACGGGCACATAAGTGGAACATATGCCATGAAAATAAAAAATACAATTTTTTCATTTTCACGGCCCAAATGTGGCCGTCACCAGGGGGCCATATCCCCACTGCCCCCCTCGTTAGATTCCTTATGGGGTGTAGTTTCCATAATGGGGTCACTTGTGGGGGGTTTCTACTGCCCTGGCATCACAGAGGGTTTATAATTGCATCATGGGATCCTCTAATGGGAATGGCGGCCATACCTATTTAGCTGGGGAAAAGGGACCATTCTAATTTATTTGGGGGTATTAGGCCAATTATTAGTTTATAAGGTTGAAAATGTCAGGTGTCCATCAAATTCAACCTGTGTTGATCCAGAGGAAGGCAAAAAAAACCCTCATAAGGCAGACGACAGTAGCCTCATCACAGGGGAAAAATTCCTTCCCGCCTCCATAATGGCGATCAGAATAATCCCTGGATCAACGTGACCCCTGAAATAGGAATAAGGGACAGAATTTAGAAAATGTAGAACCCCAATGACGTGTGGTACGCCTTGAAGCAATCCAGTATGCAGAGGCCGGGGTGATCAGGACAGGCGTCACACTGAAAAATGGTGTCCTTCCTGATCCCCCTGTTACACCACACTCTGCACTTCTTCTGGGGTCTCCTGTTTTCCAGTGTGGGGGATGTCACCTGGAAAATGTTGTCCTGGTGCGATACGGGGTCCTTCATATCCAGAAGCGCTGGGTCCGCTCCATGGCTGCTAAATATTAGGGCTTTATTACTACTTCTGATATTTACGGATCGTACCGCAAGCTACAGTAGCTCAGGCAGCGAGGGACCGGAAGAGGGGGCGCTGGTATAAAAGTTATCCCCGTACAGGTGGTAACCTTTATCCAGCAGTGGGAAGATCAGTTCCCGAATGATCTTCCCACTAACTCGGAGGATGGGGGGGGGAGCATCTGGGGGCTGGATTCGGGTGTCCCTTCCTTCATACACTCTAAGGGTACGTGCACACTGCGGAATGGCAAAGGATAACCCTTTGTGCATTCCGCAGCTGGCACCCGCCGGCGGACTGATGGAGGCGCACGTCTCCGCTCGTGTCACACTCCATTATATGCAAGGGCGGATTCTGCCCTCTGTCCAATGTGTTCATTCTTTGGACGGACGACGGAATCCGCCCGTGCATAGAATGGAGTCTATGACACGGGTGGAGACGCTCGCCTCCATCAGTCCGCCGGCGGGTGCCAGCTGCAGAATGCACAAAGGGTTATCCTTCGCCATTCCGCAGTGTGCACGTACCCTGGATCTGTAAGTGTACCCTGAGGTACTCTCACAGAGTGTGTAGAATTTCACGCCATACCGTCATCTCTTATTGGGACGGTACTGGCGGAAAAGACGTGTCTGGGGGGCAGCGTACGCTACGCTACCCCCAGACACGTCACTGGATGATGAGGATGAATGGAGGAGATAAGGATCCCCCCATTCATCCTCACTGGCTGTTTTGGTGTCGGAGGCAATAAGAGCGTATGCGTCCGACACCGAAAACACCTTGGGGGCCATCTTTATACGGGGATTGGTATATGGGGTATGTAAATGTGTAGTGGTGTAGTGTAAAACTTTATTTCATGTAGTGTAGTGTAGTGTTTTTTACGTGTTTTTTTGACAGTAAGAAAAAATATCCCTTTGCCAAGAAAGGAGCTGCTGCTAAATGCCGCACTTATCAGCAGCCAGTGGCGGTAGGATATAGGGGGGAAAAACGCCCCTACGCCAAAAAGGAGGAGTTGCTGATCAGCGGCGCACTTACGGGCGATGCTGATCAGCACTCAGCGGCGTTAGGGCGCAAAAAAAAAAAAAAAATCTTTTTAACCCAAAGCAACTGATCAGTGAATGATATTCACTGATCAGCCGCTAGGGGGCGGTAGAGCGACGCTACCGGAGATTACCGAGGCCCGCCGAACACGAGGACCCGAGTGATTACGAAGATTTCCGACGCTGGACGACCGAACCCGGAAGTGACCCGAAGAAGACGCGAGGACGGCGCGGACCGCAGATCGTCGCTCCAGACGCCCAGATCAGGTGAGTATGGTACACCTGCACCACACACACCTGTTCTGCACCCCTCAGCTACCTAGCTGAGGGGTGCAGAACGCGACAAAAATGTTTTTTTACAGTTTGATCGCCATGATGGGCCGGCCGGTACTGGCTGGCCTATCACGGCGATTGTGGGGGTGGCATCGGCGCCATCTTTGGTGGGGACACTAATGGCAATTGGTGCTGTCTCGGACAGCACCAATCGCCATTGCTTTCCGGGTCACCGATGACCCGGAAAGCTGTTTTCAGCTGCTATATGCTGATCTGTATAGATCAGCATATAGCAGCGATCGTCGGCACGGGAGGGGTTAATCACCGCCCGTGCCGACGAGCAGAGATGGCCTGCTATACATTATAAACATCGGGCGTAAGTATACGCCCGTTTGCGTTAAAGCCCGTTAAAGCCCGATGTCGTTAAGGGGTTAAGTTTCTCTTTAAGAGTCCATTAGCGTATAAGTTGTGACTTATGTTACCTTTTTGATGACTAGATCGCAGCTGGCACCAGTAAATATTTTTTTTGTGTGTGGGGTTAGGACTTACTTTCCATGTTCAATATGTAGTGGCAGCACAAGTGTTCCTAGTAGAGATGACCGATGCAGATTTGTTTTGCTTTGTATGAAACTCGTACCCTTCAGGCTGCCCGCTCCGTGCAGAGGGAAGATACCACCCAAGGAGCTGGTGAGTAGTGTTGACAGAACTTTTTGGGTTCAGCAAGGTTCTTTAAACTCAAACGTTAAGCATTTGACAACCAGCATCTGGAGAAGTTGGATGCTGTCCTAGGGCTGCCAGGAAAACATGGATACAGCCAATGGTCTATGACAGTATCCATGTTTTCCAAGACTCCTTAGGGCAGTCCCAACTTCTCCAGCTCCAGGGAGTCAAATACCAAGCATTCGGGTATAGAGAACGTTGCAGAATCTGTACAGTTTTGCAGGTCTGCTCAGCACTACTGATGAGTAGTGTTTACCCCTATAACTGTACCACATTGTAGAGGGGAAGAGGAGTCTCTTGTGACTATATTTATAGCCATAATAGCCCGCCTGTTCTGAAGCAGAGTTCGCAATCCTTTGCATAGCTTAAAGCAAATATACCACTATAACTACTCAATTAAGATTTCTATATCACCTGATCAGCTTTGCTGTGCACATCATAATCTGTTCCTGCCATCACTGCCTGGATCCTGAACTCTCCTCCAGTTTGTACTTATGCAAATGTCCAGTTTGGTGCACTGGAGGGGGGGTCATGGGCCATGGGACATATCAGCGATTAAGGAATCACACTTGACATTTCTTCACAAAAAAAAACACCAATCCAAATGCCATAATTGGTGCATTGTTTTTTTGTTTTGTTTTTTGTCTAAAAATGCTTTGGCCAGATGTTAGATGAGAGTCAATAGGGCAATATGAAATTCCATACCTACATGAATTTTTGTGTTTTTGTTTGTTTTAGGGCATTTTGCCATTTTTGCACTCCTTGGTAGTTTTGTTTGGTAGTTTTTCCTCTACTTCTTTAGGGGAAGGGGAAAGAAAAAACGCCAGAAAAAAAAACCAACATGCTTAGAGACATAGGGGCATAGGTATCAAGGTCTGCACCTAGCACAGACCGTCAAAGAGTTGCAAATTTTTGTGCAAACCCCCAGCTTGCACAAAAATTTAGGGACTTTTTACAGTTTTTTACCCCGCTTGCCATGTGGGTAAACAGGAGGCAGGGAGGGGGCACAGCAGTGCGCAAGGGGAGATGTGTTTAATAATAAAATTTATCATAATTTACACAGTTTTTTTGTATAAATTATCCTTAAAATGTATGCTAGCTCAGAGCCAGTGTAAATTTTTGATGCAGCAGCCTTAGGTGCGCAGGGTTTGTCAAGCGGTGTGTGTAATAAATCCAGCAGCACATACTCCCCTAATTTTTCCCTTAATTCTTCAGCAGAAATCATAGTCACATGATTAAAAAAAAAATCACATGACCTATCATGAAAAAAAAGTAGAAAAAGTCTTTAGATGGCACTTCCGTGTCTGTGGGTGGTGCACCTAGTAGGAAAAAATCCCAGCAATACTGTGAAGAGTCAATCTCGGCACTCACCATAAATGCTTCCTAGTTTTATTGCATAAAATACATATCCATCATAAACACAGCAGGACGTTTCGGCGTTGGCCTTTCTCAACTGTCAACTGACAGTTGAGAAAGACCAACGCTGAAACATCCTGCTGTGTTTATGATGGATATGTATTATCTACAATAAAACTATGAAGCATTTATGGTGAGTGCCGAGATTTACTCTTCACTAAAATGAAAAAAAAAACAAAAACACAGGGATAAAACAAAAAAAAACTAAAAATGCCTGTACTAATATACACTATATTGACAAACTGTCAAAAAGCTGTTGTTTGTTTTTTGGAGTGTTTTTAATTTAAATAACCATGCATAATTTTTGTCTGATGGAAGCCTAAAAGTGCCACCTGACCAAGGAATTCCTCTTTCTACATCATTTATTAAATTTATTTAATATTATAATCCTGGCCATCCCGAGTATCTTGGGAAGCATCACCTCCCAGACCTCAGTGATGGTGTAATAGGATCCCAGTCTGTGTTCCCATCTAAAAACAGAATAATTGAGAGACTTGATGTGACATTTCCAAAGAATCAAAGTGATCTCTTTGCGGCTCAGACACGTTTCGGAGACAAGAAAGAAATGTCCTCTTTCACGTTCGCTATAATGAAGGTTTCCCTGGTAACACACTGAACTGTGTAATGTTATGCTGCATACAGTACTCGCTTTTCATGTACTTTCAAATGTCTGCTAAGTTAGTCGCTCCGACTGTCAGCAAGAGGTAAGCTTAGTCTGTGCATTCACTAAAACTCCATGAATACAGTAAAGCAAAAGATTACAATTGACCTGCTGCGATTTGTACTCGAATGCCCATTTACTCACCTGTCTGAGGTTTCCTTTGAATTGCGCAGTCGTACTGTACATTGTAAAGCAGCTGAAGCCAATGTCACATTTGTGTACTTTTTCTATGTGTTTTTAGCACATTTTATAAATTCAATATTATAAACTAATGGATCCTATTCATTCTTTTAAAGAATCAGTGGGGAGTTTTATATGAGTTTAATTCGGATCCTTTTTGTACGACATCATTGTGGGGCAGACTAGATGGACCCAGTGGTCTTTTTCTGCCGACGATCTTCTATGCTTCTTGTCTCGAGGATATTTTCAGTTTTTCTACATATAAGATGCAGAGCTCAGGTTCCCTGCATAGACAGAGAGTTAAATGATATAACAGTATGTGCCTGCAGGCACCAACGGGAGAAGCACACCACTGTATATTGTTTCCCTGCTGAGGTGGTCTACAATCCGAAGGCTGTCGGGGCATGCTAGGAGTTGTAATTTTGCAACAGCTGGGGAGCCACAGGCTGGTTACCAGTGGCCTTCTGTCTGCTGTTACAACATAGAGTTTAAAAAATTAGTTCTGAGTATTAATAGTATCTAGAATGATCCTTAACTTCCTCTAATGGCCAGTTAAATTAAAGGGATTATCCAGGCTGGGAAAAACATGGCTGTTATCTTCCAGAAACAGTGTCTCTCCTGTCCTCAGTTTGGGTGTGTTTCTGCAGCTCAGTTCCAGTGAATGAAGTAAATGTAGCTGAATTGTAATATCACACAGCACCTGAGGACAGGGGTGGTGCTGTTTGTGCAAGAAAGTAACTGTGGTTTTTCAAATCTTCGGTAAACCCTTTAAAGGGTGTTTCTGAGTATAAAGAAAATGATATAGGGTAAGAAAAAAAAACTCACCTGCCCTAATTCCTTGCAGCTGTCAGGCTAATTCTCTAAGTCCCCAGTGCTCTTGGCTGCTTTTTAATATTTGCAGGAACTGCTTAACCAATCATTGAATGAGGTGGGACACAGCTACAGACACCTATTGGTAGTTCCTGAGGAGACAGTGTGTCATCAGAAACCAGGAAGCAGCTGAGAAGACCAGGGAGCAGGACCATCGGTGTGGCAGCTGTGAGGATAGGGACAGGTGAGTATAGTTTCCTTTTTATTTTAACCCCAACCCCAGCATTTGTTTATCCATGAAACCCCCTTCTAATCTGAGTATTGTCATTTAGCTCCATTTTAATGTGATGGCGTTAGTGCCACATTTTTCCATGTATTGCCATTTAAGTGAGAGAACTTGTTTTTTCTTTCCCACTTTTTTTCAAAATGGGGCATTGGCTCATAGGTTCCAATTCGCAGGTCCTGTATTTGTGTTTCCCAATAACAGGACTGGCACAGGATAATGTCACCAAGTAAGCTATTTAAATGGATCCCAGCAAACACCCTATGCTTCTTGAAGTATATAGCTTTCCTGGTTCTATTAGTGACTTTTTATTGTGGTCCTTCAATCTCACCTTGACCTTGGCCTATTCCAGACTTCATCCTTGATCTCATGCCTGGTTTTGATACAGAATGGGGTCGATTTATCAAACATGGTGTAAAGTGAAACTGGCTCAGTTGCCCCTAGCAACCAATCAGATTCCACCTTTCATTTTCCAAAGAGTCTATGAGGAATGAAAGATGGAATTTGATTGGTTGCTAGGGGCAACTGAGCCAGTTTCACTTTACACCATGTTTGATAAATCTCCTCCAATGCCCCCAAACTGACAAGACTTACTATTTTAAAGGGAATTAATTGACTTTACATAATGTTTTTATGTTAAACATATTTTTAAAGAATTTTTGCTGACTTATTTCCTTTTTTCTGTATATATTATAATAATAATCCTGAGATCTTGCAGTTTTCATTCTCACCACTGGGGCTAAAACTAAGCCGAGACTTCTTGTTCTATCTGTAGTGATAAGAGGAGGCTGCTGTAAAGTGATATGTACAGTATTGCAACAACATGTGAAACAAGTAGATAGAGGAGACAATAGCAGCTCCCTGTGGAATGACCTCTGCAAAGGTCACAGAGCGCGCTCAATGATGTTTCACATTTATCTCAAGGAGACAGAGTCTGTCTATTGCCGTCTATGTCCACGAGTCTTGCTGTAAAGCATGTCACTAAATGCTGTTTAGAACAGCCCAGGCAATATGGCAGCCACCCATAACAATGTACAAAAAGTGGAATTAAAAGAAATTTAAGTCAGAAAATCAAAAACAGACCAGAATAAAAGATCAAGTTTTAGTATCTGATTCTAATCGGTAATTTAGGTGACACATTTTTCACCAATGATAAATATTATTTTACATCAAGCTTGGTTCAAGATCACTTCTGTTCTATGGAACAATCTTTCTAATTTATACCATAGATTTTCAATAGGCCTGAGATCCAGCCTGCTTTCTGCCATGTCAGTGACTTGATATTCCTTTCCTGAAGAAAACCTTTACCACTATCCTCCCTGCCAAGATGCATTATCATCCTGAAAATGACTTCATCATCACCAATTTAGTTTTTGTTGATGCAATGAAAATGTCTATGTACTGACTGCTAAGGAAATGATTGCCATCTCCCCTGGCCCTTTGGCTGACATGTAGTCCTATATCATAATCACATATCATGTCACTTTTATATATATATATATATGTCTCTATTGTTACATGCAATCCAGAACACTCACGTTTACTTCTGATGAGGGACCACCGTTCCCGAGAGAAGCACTCTAGTGTTAAGACTCTCTATGCAGCATCCTAATAAATCTATTGTCTATGAAGATTTGTCTGCATGAATGCCCCCCTGCAGATGGTAGAACAGTGGGAGGTTGTACATGAAGAAGATGTCTGCACGTGACGACCCTTAGACACAAAAATGTCAAGAGCTGACATCATGTCAAGTCCTTGAACGTAATGGTTTCGGGGACTCTACATAATAACGACAACTATATCCTATTGTAATGCTTTAATAAACTGTAATGGAGGCTTCCTCTGTCAATGTGACATGGGTGCAACTGAAAGGGGTTAATACTATTCTACAGTCAATCTCACACTTTCTCCTTTCTTAGAATACAAACTCAGAATAGCAAATTTTGCAACCACTTATTGGATATAGGTGACAACTCCCAACTAGTGTTGAGTGAACTTGCCGAACTGTGTGGGTTCGGCAACGTTCTCTGAACGTGAATGCTCAACATTTGTCTGAGAGAGTTGGATACCAACCTAGGGCTGTCAGGAAGACATGGATACAGTCTATGGCTGGGTTCACACCCAGTTGCTGGGAGTCAAATGCCGAGCGTTCAGGTTTGGAGAATGTTGCAGTTCGGCAAGTTCGTTCAGCTCCACTCCCAAGCCCCAAAACAAAATCTCAGTGCTCAATAGTAAAAACTATATTATAGTAGAAAATAGGCAACATGGATAATCCGCTGGCTGCCTCCAGGGCTATTGGAAGAAAATGAGCACAAATCCAACTGGATCCAATGTGTGCCATTTGCTGTGGATTAGGCCAAGACTTCTATATATTCCAGTAATGGGGTGGGCTGGACATTTGTCTCCTCCCCAGGTCAGCCCATGAGGAGCACATTATATTATTTGCACACAAGGCCAAGGACCTTACAACCAAAATTTATGAAAAAAATTCAAATACCATATGCAAGAAGTCATATATAATAGTCATATTAAATTCTAATCAGATAGGTGCTAAACATGACTGGTTTGAATGCAATAAAAAATCCAATATTAATAATAAGCCCAGTAGTTCTCAATATTCATGATAAGCTGAAAACTCCGCCTACCAGCTATTGATTGGCAGTTATCTATCCATGTTTATAGGCAGTCAACTGTCAATTAGCAGCGGGAAGAGGGGCATGGCAAGAATTCTATTCTCCTGCATATTAGAAGAACGGCTGAACTAAATATTGTAAGTAGTTTATGTTGCCCTCATTTAAACCTAGTGACAGATTACCTTTAAGATGGAACTCGTAATCCAGACACCAAAGCTCTTTTGATTAAACAGAAGCAGATTCTAAAAGGAACCTTTAAAAACCTATTTATCATTGTAATCTATCATCCACTTGCATTCATAATTGGATTCAGGCCATTTATATTGCTGAGACCTACACAGCCAGATGTTAGTTGTATCAGAGAAGACATATTTAGGGTAATGTTTGTCATCACTCAGTGTGTTTTATGTGACTATAGTGAGTGGGAAGTCATTTTAGTAGATAAGCGTTAATAAAATTTAAAGATTGTTCCAAACCTTTGTACCATGCCGTGGCATACGTGCAGGATGGGGCGGCCTTGCGGATATGTAATAGTTTGGATCCTTTTAGGTTCTGCCTTACACCACCATGCCTTAACCACTTGAGATAGGGGATCAAAGTGCCTCCCCTATTCCCCCCCCCCATTTGCTTACATTGCATCAATTGTATTGATGAAACAGGCCCAGAAACACGACCCCTCTCTGTTTTATACCATATTGCCATTCTTTAATGATAGTGTGGCCACTAGTCCATTATAATGACGGCTATAAACCCTGAGTTCATACATTTTATATACAATTTATAACATGTACTTCAATGCTTTTGGTTTATAACCATTGACTGTTTTCTCAAGCTTAGGGTCTCTCTAGTCCTTTCCATGCTCATGTCTTTTTTTTTTTTTTGGCTATTAGCATCCCCTGGCACTCTCATTTAAAGCCCCATGTAATGACAGAGATGCTGCTTTCTTAGAGACAAGTCCCATGTGATCAGACAGGCAGCGTCGGCCACTGAGCGGCTGTGCGGCTCCATGCAGAAGGAAATGAGCTTTTGTGTAGAGTGCAGTGCTGATGCAGACTATCCCAGTGGTCTATGCAGAATGCAGCGGCTATGCTGAGCCAGTACTGAACAGCTCTAATCACCTGCTAAATAAACTGTTTTATGCCACAGTAACCTGGACCCTGCTGTCGCTACTAGAGAAGCTGGTTTGGGTAAGTCATCTTTGCACTGTATTCCTATTTCAGCACAATGCTTTGTGTAGCATCCCTGTCATCTATTGCTCTATGGACTAGAGGTTATGTGCAGAACGATTGGCTGAAGCGTGAGAGAAATAGGAATCTATTGCGTTTTTGTATTATGGACTGCACTGTCCCGTATTGTATGCGTAACTAACATAATGATTGACATGTTGGGTAATACAGGTTTTGTTACTTTTATAAATATGCGGTAGAGGCTCCATGTAAATTAATGAAGGTTTGATTTTTAAGATATAATATTTCTATCTATATAATTTTATTATTATTTTTTCTGAATAATAATGGGTATATTGTTAGGTTATCTACGGTGCACATGAATGTGTTTATATGCGTATGTGATTAATTTGGATCATGGTAGAGAGTCTAATAATATTATAATAATATAGATGTGTGGATGTAATGTATAAGAAAAGCTGGATGTTTCTATATTAATATTAATAATATGCTAATTAGTATTGTTACTACCAATTCCATATATATCTATTCATATCTATTAGGTTATGTATGAGTACTTATTTAAGTATTTATCTATCTCCTATCTATCTATCTATCTATCTATCTATCTATCTATCTATCTATCTACCTATCTATCTATCTATCTATCTATCTATCTATCTATCTACCTATCTATCTATCTATCTATCTATCTATCTATCTATCTATCTATCTGCTATCTATCTATCTATCTATCTATCTGTCTGTCTATCTATCATTATCTATCTATCATCTATCTATCTCATATTATTCTATTAAATTATATAATTCATATCTATCTGTTTGTATCTATTATATATCTGTCATATCTATCTCTAAATCTATATCTATTCATTTAATATCTATCGATCTATCTATCTATCTATCTATCTATTTCATTATCCCCCTATTAACAATCTGCCTGTGTATTCATCTGTGTATCTATAATTATATATAATCCATATATATATATATATATATATATATATATATATATATATATATATATATTGTGTGTGTGATCACACATCTGGTCTAGATAAAACCATAATATACAATTATATTTTACTAAAAAATATTTAATGTACTTATACCTATGTAGCTGAGCTGACTTTGTCATTCGGCACACCCCAGGACTACTGGTAAGTCCAATGAATGAAACAATGTTAGCTGTGCTTAATCAATACCATAAGATATTGGCAACAATTTTCATATAAGTGCTGACTGACCGCCACATTGGATATGGGAGCTTTTTGACAATGGGCTCAGAAGATAAGAAGATAAGTAATGACTTCATATTGATACAAAATGGTACCTAATAGGCTACAAATGAGTGGTATTAATCCCCCAGTATTCATTAAGTCACCTGTTAAGTGTCAGGCAGATGTGACTGTAAATTATACAGCCGGGGTCTCCTAATGGGACATGAGGCGGTGACACGACAAGTACCAACTTGTAATTGAATTCATCTATATCCCTACCAGAGAACACAGCCTGCGACCTGGAGAACGTATTGTTTGCGGTAAAAAAATGTATAATGTCAGTATAAAGCACCATAACCCTACCCACCATACCCTCTATGTACCTTGTCAAGTAGGAAATGCCTTTGGATATGGAATCAAATGAAGCAAAGGTATTGATACCAAATAAGTGGAGTCCTAAAGATCATATTCTGATGAAGATTTAGAGACCTATGGACATCTATAGCTTGGGCTCTGTGTGCTCTGTGTGCTACCTCTGAGAAGTACCATCAGCGATAGACGCTAAAGATACGTGTTATGGCCATTCATCATCATAATTCATGTGAGCTGTGTCAAAGTCTATTTAGAGAGGTTGTTGGGTTTAAACAATATATACCCTCTTTGGGAGTGTTAAGGGAGCAGTTAAAAAGAGCGTCTCTTGCCCTGGAGGACCTCTGCTGGTCTCCATTACACACATATTAAAGGGGTTATCCGGTGCTCGGACATTTTTTACATCTTGCTGCCATATAAGAAAACCTAATAAACATTATATGCTTATCTCTCAGCGTTCCCCTGTTGTCCCGATGCAGTCACCGGTGTCCCTAGCTGTCTGAAGCTTGTCTTGGGAGTGATAGCCCGCTTGGCCAATCACTGTCTGCTGCAATGTCCAGTCTCAGTCAGTGATTGGCTGGACTGTCACTTCCAGGGCAGGCTTGTCTCAGAAGTAACAGCGGCTACAGACAGGAGGGGACACCGGAACACAGGAGTGCAGAGAGATAGACATAATGGGGGAGATTTATCAAACATGGTGTATAGTGGAACTAGCTCAGTTGCCCCTAGCAACCAATCAGATTCCACCTTTCATTCCTCACAGACTCTTTAAGAGAAAAAAAAGTGGAATCTGATTGGTTGCTAGGGGCAACTGAGCCAGTTTCACTTTACACCATGTTTGATAAATCTCCCCCTATATGTTTTTTAGGTTTTCTTATATGGCAGCAAGATGTAAAAAAAAAAATCTGTGTGCGCCGGATAACCCCTTTAAATTTGAATGGGATGTAATTCTTAATTTTCCCTGTTGTGGCGCTGCAAAGAAATAAAACACCACATGTAAGGTCTCCCAGTAGATAAGTAGAGCTCTTCCCCACTCTCACAAGTAGTTACTGCGTGGACAACTCCTTTAAATTAATAGAATGGTCCTTATAAGACAGTAGCATTGTTGGTCTAGCATATCCAGGGGGCACCAGGTGGGTTAAAGAAGGTGACATAAAGTCTACAGTGACTAAATTACCAAAGGGTCCATGTACACAAGCAGTCCGCCCTGCTTGTGGTATACCATGTTGGAGGGCATTGATACCTCTGTATGTGACAGGTATATGGTAGAATGACATGGGGAACTACTTGTGACTATGTAGCTATAACATTTTTTGTGTCCTCTAACTAAAATGTATACTGACACAAAACAGACTAAAAGTAGCCGCATCATGTTTGGTCTATTAAAAGAGTTTTTGGATGACAAAAAATTTGTAGTACAGCTGGAATAATCATATGTGTGTACAACACACATATATGTAAAGCAGTAGAAAATTGTTGTTTTTAGGTAAAATAGCGGACATCACTGTACTGTTCTTCTTTTCTTCTTCCCCATGGATCTGATCACCTCCAATTGTGACCCTAATGTTGCCATGCAACAAAACACACCCTTTCCCCACAATCCCCCTTGCTTGCACACACAGTAGAGACTAAGGAAAAATGTGCATCTAAACTGAGCATGTCTGACCGTCTCAGTGGATACCTCAAGATGGTAGTACAAGGACATTAGAGCTAAACAAAAAGGTACATCAGAAATTAGTATTTTATATTTATCTCCCAAGCAATATATTTTCAAATATGCTTTTACATTGGAAATTTCACATAATGCATGAACCTAGACATATTCTTCTTTGTGTTAAAACCCCTTTAAATCCTACGGCCATCTGGGGTAACAGCTATAATCCTATATTGTTCGGGTATCTGCAATTGATTTGAATTGGTGTATGATCTATGGGCAGCATTTACAATATGTGCTCAGTATCTTTACTCATGCATTGCATCTCCTTCTATTATCTTTCTCACTGTCACTATTATCTTGATGCTAATGGTTCACATATTACTGTATGTCCCCTGAAGATCCCACCTGGTGGTGTGGGGAAACACGTAGGGACTGAATAAATCCCATACACAGGGAGTTGTAGCGTTTTTTTCGGGGCGTATTATTTTTCCTCTTGGGAGAAGAATTGATTATTTAGTGGGGTGAATCGGTACCATACAACACTATACCCCTTGTTTTTTTATTTGGTCGTAAAAAGAATCTTTGTTGACCCGGTTGATCCTACAAATAATAAGAAGTGGGGATCCCTCCCATGGAAACATGTTTTATCCCATTAAATAAAGGTTAAGTTTTAACATCATGATTCTGCGCATCCTATTCCTGCAGCCTACAGACACAATGTAGATGCTATAAACCAGTTAATACCAAAGTCATATTTGCCAGTTCTTTCCCTTCTTTCTTTTTTTTATCACAGTGCTTCAGCAGCTTTTTAGATTACATTTACATATAAGTCCTCCAGAGATCCATTCACGACTGTCCTGACTAAAGTGCTCTCTATTGTAATGGTCACATGGCCACGGCTGAGTACCTTGACGCGTTGTCATAGCAACATTTACCTTTCATAAAAAGTATATAAAATGCACGTCGCTTACATAGTATATGAGGTAAAAGAAATGTGTAAATTTCAAAGGTATAAAAAAATAATAATGCAATAATAATCACAAATGGTTAGTATTCAAACTATTCTCATAGTCTTATGAGACCGACACGATACGCATCTGGAATTGAAAAAACATAGATATTTTCCTTTTAAAAACAGTGCCACATCTGTCCTCAGGTTGTGTGTGGTAGTACAGCTTCACGCCATTCACTGGGCTGCAATACTGCACACAAACTGAGGACAAGGGAATACCCTGCATACAATTTCACACCATAGAGAGAAAATAATATGTGCTGTAGAGCATTCACATATCTAAATACCAATGCTCATCCTGACCAGCAAGAACTACTGGGGGTTATTTAACCAAAAGTGGGAATGTATTCCCGAATATGAGAGAATATTAAAAAAAAAAAAAAAAAAGAAAAAGCTTACTCTACAGCACCATACATACCCTTGTGACTGCCCCTGGTACTGCAGCTCAGTCTTATTCACTTAAATAGACTGATATGGTGTAAGCTGCAGTACCAGGCATGACCACAATTAAATGAATGGCGCTGTGCTTTGATAAACAGTAAAAGGGACACATTACTTACATTCTAAAGTGCTGGCACCTATTAATTAGACATTGATGACCTATCCTAAGTATTTTACATTAATGTAAGATCTCAAAAAAAACCTTTAAGCGGAACTCTAACTTTAATGTTCTTAATAGAAAGCTATGCTCTCCCTGTTCCCTTATCTGCTCACCCTACATTCTGCTCTTTCAGCTTCAGTTTAAGATCCCGAACCCACGGTGAAAATACATTATATGCTATTTGTCAAGTCTAAGACTGCATTCACTGTATGTGGGAAGGAGCCGAATTCCTTCTGCTTATTATGAGTCTATTTCCAAGAGCATTTAGAGAGATGACTGATCATATTTTTGCATTGCAGGAGGTAATCACATTCTGACTTTTAATGCCCACTTATATGGCTCCCTCATGTGAACAGACAACCTGGGCGCAGTAGTTGACAGTGTAATTGACCTCTGCAAGTACTGATTTATTATTGTTATTATGCTCCCTATATTTCCATAGTCTGGAAATCTATCAAAGGTGTTACATGTGTGTTATTACCTATTTCTTCTCAAGAATTAGGTGTGGAACGTGATATTACTATCTTGATCATATATATATATAGAGAAAGAGAGAGAGAGAGAGAGAGAGAGAGAGAGACTACACTCTCTATTTTTTTTTTACATAGCCATACAATTAAGTGATGAAAATTGTGAATGCACATAGCCACCACTAGGGGGAGCTGAGGAGCCTACTGAAGATAAAACTTTATTGGATTTGATGGAAGCTGCATAAAAGTATCTATGGCACGTTCTGCCTAATGTGAGATGGAATAAACTGTGAATTTATTATATAACACAGTGGCTTTCCAGCTGTTGTAAAACTCCAACTCTCATCATGCCCTTTCTTTTATTAAAACCAAATATGTAGACTTTAAAGCCGATGTACTCTTAGATACATTGCATCAACACTGATATCACCTCCCCGACGCGGATCCATTAGAGTCAATGGTGCGGCATCACAGAGGGGGGGGGATATCGTCACACTGGGGGCGGTGCACTGCCAAAGAATGGCGCTGAGCGCAAGAACTGGGCGGCATTTAAAAAAAAATCCATGCCACTGCGATCCCCACTCCGTTGCCGATCTACTGCAATAAAATAAAGAAGCAATGTACATTTGCTTTGAAGCATACACTCTACTGTGAAGGATTTTCACTAATATATAGTATATATGCAAAAAAAAAAAACTGCAATACTCTAATATATAGCTATTATCTAAATTATTTCCTGTAACAGTTTGGATGATGGAAAGAGCAATTACAAAGCCACATTCCCTTGTAATGCCTATATTGGGGAAGGTAGCAATGGCCAATAGGCGTGATGGCGACCCACATGCCAGAAGTAGCACGTGGAGCCCTCCCTGATGGCTTGTGGGCCATAGATCGCTCCCTTCAGGTGTATGTGCTTTGGCACATACACCTGAAAGCTGTGGGACCACAGCCTTCACTTACAAGCTGGCACCTCTGACCCCCGACACAGGCGCAATGGCGTCAGATGTCAGCATGCCTGCACTGGGGAGGAAGGAGGCTGCCCAGCAGCTTGAGCATCAGGTAATTAGTGATGTCTGGGGCCCTGCAATACACCTAAAGGGGAATTTCGGATAAGAAAAACTTGTTTTCTATTAAAAGTACATTAAAAGTTATATAGATGTTTCTATACAATGTATTACTGTATCTGTATGGTTCTGCCACACTGGTAGCTGATAGAAATCCAGGAAGTGAAAAAAATGGCCTCTGTGCCAATTCACATTGCCTCTTGTTCCTTCTGCTCTCCCACCTTAGGAGACACATTGTGTGTGTTTGCTGAGATCAGGTTGATGATGCAGACAGGGGGCAGGGCGTGATCTCACAGGAGGCGGGGCTGGATCCCCCAATCCCCTGAGTGATTCACCATCTCCGAATGGCCAGAAGCAGCTGCTGCACTAATTTTACTGATTGTGATGGGTGGGGGACTGTCATGATCAGCTGAGGGAAAGCACTGCATTCTGGGAACTGCTAAGCCAAGAAGGACAGAAACACAATACAGAACAACCCCCTTCCCCCCAAAACAAATGGATTTTTGGTATTTTCAAAACTGGGATAGACAGGTAAGTAATGCTATATGCTTCTGCAGAAGTTTTGTTTTTTTAACCTCTACCTGGAGTTCCCCTTTAATGATGGGAGTCTCTGCTCTGTATAGGGTTTCCTGCTCAAAAGCAGAAAGCCTCTGCTCCTGAGCAGGCCCCAGGCCATGAAGAACAGCTAATAGATAGATTAGGCATTACACTGAGCACATTCAAACTGATGGATTGTCTGTGTTATGAAGGACAGGACTAGTCCTCCAGAGCAAGACACTAACTGATCTCTGGTTTAGTCAAGTAAAGAAGAACCTGAATGCAGATCCCTCTTTATATATTCGGAATTACCCCAAAGAGCATATAAACATAGGTTTTCTAAAAGCACCCTTTAAATAGACATCTGACAGTCATATGTAAGTACCCTTTAAAGGGGTTATCCAGCGCTACAAAAACATGGTCACTTTTCCCCCTCTCTCGTCTCCAGTTCAGGTGTGGTTTGCAATTAAGCTCCATTTACTTCAATGGAACTGAGTTTTAAACCCCACCCAATCTGGAGACAAGAGAGGGGGAAAAGTGGACATGTTTTTGTAGCACTGGACAACCCCTTTAAGGATCACATTCCATAAATGGCATGCTATCCTCAAACCCATGTAACTAGATATGTATGGCAATGGTTTAAGGTGGCTCTGAGAGCGATTCGGCGGCTGAGTGACAGTTACCTGGCTGTCAGAGACTGTCACAGACTACCAGAGTCCCAGGAGAGGAGACAAAAGCGTTTTCTTATCTAATCACCGGCTTGCCATTAACAGGAGGTTGTTTCTGCGTCTAACTAGACCCTGTAGCTCCAACCATGACAATTGTCACTGTAGAATGGCTGATTTCTCCTGTAACTAAGGGCTGTCAAAGATATCACACATGTCTGATAGGTGGAGGCCACATCTCCAGGGCTGCCCCCTATTGAAAGAACAGGGTCTTGTGATCATCGGTGCATGAAGAAAAAATGACTGCCGGGAAAGGGGGAAGAAGAAAGACAGAGCAGGCCGAGTAGGTTATGGAAAAGATGAGAGTCGGGACCCTCACCAGCCTGACATGACATGTCATACTAACATATCCTTTAAAGGGGCTGTGTGGGGAGCAAAAGACGACTGAGGCCTTCTATTCCTTGCACAGCTCCTTTAATATACAACCATGGCCCAGGCAGACGTCTTCTGCACATGTTTAGATCAGTTCTAAAAGAAAAATGTATCAGGAAAAGGAGATTTTGGCTTTAAGGTGGGAACTGTCATTGCGAAAGAAGTCTGTCCACCATATTAGTAGCGTCATGCTGTTACTGTTAATTAATATATCGGGTTTAGTCACCTTTGGAGATTCACCGGAGATCTCTGAAGCTTATTATTTAAAAGATCTCATTTATGAAAGCTGTAGAAAATGTCACCAGTGAGTCAGGATAAGAAATATGGGTCATGGTGACATCTAGAGGGATCCCCGTTCTGTCAGTCTGATATTAATTACTATTATAAATTGTTATTACACCAGGACTTAAGAGGGATTCTCATCTGGACATTTATGACATATGCACAGGGCCCTCGCCCTAATCTCGAGATCAAGGGTCCTGCTGTTCCCCTCCAGTCTCCGGGCAGTGAAAGGCCGCCAGATAGGCTGCTTAATGCAGTTTATGTAATACTTTTAGAGCTTAGTATGATCTATATCAACAGTAGCACAGTGTAGTACAACTAGCCACCCTGTTACTGAAACTCATAAGTTATGACATCAAGATGCAGTAGTTGACAGTGCTGTGCTGTTTGCTTGACTCCCAGCCAGCAATGTCAATGGGAGATACAGAAATTGCATAAGACTGCATGTTTTCAGCTTCCACTGAGGGTCGGCCGTAAGGCAAGAAAACTATCTCGCCTCAGGTGGCATATTGCGATTGCAGGGCCCTTGAGCCCTTCAGGAGTTTATTATCTTTTGTTACACACCACTCCGCTATCTCTCTTATTCTGTACCATTGGCTCCATAGACCCAATAACTTGCAAATGACAGCTGGACACAGATGTCAGGCAGTCTGGACTGGAAATGTAGTATTTAACTGACTTTTATATGTAGAGGTATATGGTACACTTTGCAGGTACTGTTATTGTGCATGAAAACTTTTCTCACTGATGATTTATAGTGGCACCTTAGATGCAGAAAATCTAGAAACGGCCCTGCTGATCACCTTTAGGGCCAGGAGCCAGAATGCTCAGACCTTGAAATAGGTTCAGGTCCCTGAGGTGAGTCCTGCATCTATCTGTGACCAGATTAGAATAAAGTATTGGACCGGGGTTCTTGGGGAACAGGGGAGAAGACTCCTATACGTCATCCCTCTCTGTCAGTGCATGCTTGGAGCTGTGGCTTCACATCAGCTAGAGAGATCCTGGTTGGAAACCAGTGCCCTATAGCATAGTTTGCAGTAATAAAATATTCACGAATTTTTGCAAAAATTTCTGTAACTGTCCAAATACACATTCTGCACCAACAACTTCATTTAAAATACATGGAGAATATAGAGGATGGAATCAGCCCAAAGCGCCTCGGTTATGCTATCCTTTGTGGAAACCTAATAAAGCCATGAGAAGTTTTAACTAACTTCTGGATTTTGTGCTTTAATTTTTGTGGAACCTGACCATGACGCCCTAACACTTCCACCCAAATGTCCAAGGGTACGGCAGTAGAGCTGGATTTGCTGCAAGAACAACATTCAGTTGCATGGTACTGATTTACGAAAAAAAAAAAAAAAAATGCAAAAAAACCCAACTGCTGTGTATGACTATAAAGATGGTGTGTAGGAATCTAATTCCCTGTTAGTTGCCTACAAATGTATTCAGCAAGATACGAGCACTGTTTATGGTCGTCTGTATTTCATAAAAAAAAGAGTCTTAAAGGACCCGTCACTGCGCCCATAAACGCAATCGCATCATGGACATCCCTAATATAATAGTTACAGTTATTCTAAATCAGAGCTTTCTGATAATTCGATGCATCTTACTGTCTTAGTACAATCCCATAAACAAAGTTTCTTTCTTCTCCAATAGGAACGGGTTCCATACATACTGATATATCTGCTGCAATAATCCACTTTGTAGCCGGCATAAATAATACAGATGATAACAATGTGCAGGCAGTGAGTGCAGGAGTGTATAGATGCGGCTATCATGAAGACACGCATCGCTGTATAAATTATGGATGATTGTTGCACATCTTATATTACTACATATATAACATATATAATATGTATATCCCCTACCCGGCCACCCTATTATTAAATCAGATCTAAATGTAAACAAGGGCGATGCTTTCATAGTTGTGTTCCTCAATCTGAACGCAATTGGAAGGTAATAGGAAGTGACTTTTCCATGGGCAGATTGTGTGCCTGTTCCCCTTTGTCTGAGCATACATGTTCAAGCTGTCGGAAAGCATCAAGCTGTTATATTTGTTACTGGAGGTCTGAGGCCATGCGGTATTTGAAAGTGCATTAGCTTCAGGTACTGACGATGCAAATACGAGGTATATAGGTTCCTCGAGCTAGCCTAGTTTAAAAGCTATTGACCTGATCAGTCTGGGATTTTCTTTAAGGAAGCAGCTTTGAAAGATGTAGTGGTCTTAATGGATGTGTATCTGGATCTGTCCATGTATACTCCCATTGATTATAGATAGTCGTATCTATATTATAGCCATGATATTAAAACCACTAACAGTGACAGTGAATGACACTGATTTCATTGATACAATGACAGCTGTCAAGTGGAGGGATATATTAGGCATGTGAACAGTCCGTTGTTGAGGTTTACGTGTTAGATGCAGAAAAAAAAAAAAGGTAAGAGTGTGAGCGACTTTCACAATGGCCAGTTGTGATAGCTGGACACATGGGCCAAAGCATATCCAAAATGGTAGGTTTTGTAGGGTGTACCCAGTATGCAGTGGTTAAAATATATACAAGTGGTTCAAATAAATCAAACCGGTACCATGCAGGGTGCCCAATACTCAATAATGTGCATGGGGTGCAAAGACTGGCGAGGGAGTAGTCGAGGGAAGAGCTAAGGGGATCACAGCTTATTAGGTATGGGGCTGCTTAGCCACAGGTATGGGGCTGCTTAGCCAGTGCTCAAAAACTTTGTATTCACACAAATAAGAATTTTTGGGATTCGTTTTGGAGGAGAACTGAGTATGAAAGCAAGGACTGACATAAAGTGACAAGGTATATACATCGCTGTTAAGTTCACATTTTCTGGTCGATTACAGTGCACCCGACCTAATAAATGTGGTTCTCTACTCCTGTACAAATCAACACCGGCCATCGATTTTGAGAGAATTCTCCCTGAACTAATTCCGGGGAGGATCACTCATCTATGTCACCTAACTTTTCACAAACCCTAAACATATAAGGCCGGGTTCACATTTAGTAACACAGTGGCTGTTCTGTGATACTGCCGTGTCACAGATCGGCCACTATCAGAGAAGTCCACGCTGGCCGGATGAACTTCACTTCTTTTGATTTGTGCCCGCATTACAATTCACCATAGCAGACAATGTAAAGAGCGTCCGGAGCCAAACATTACATTGTCTACATTGTCAGTTTTGTGCGGCAGCTATTCTATGAATAGTGGCCGCACAAAACTAACATGTCAGTTTTCTCTGCAGCTGTAAGGAATCCCGGCCAGAGTGTATATAGAGTGTGTACGCTCCAACCGGCATTCCATAGGACACAATGTTATTTTAATTTTCAATAAACAGCGTCCGGAGTTGCAACGGTTGTTATTTATTGAAAATTTACGTTGTGTGAACTTAGCCTAAATCTGTATTGTGGTCAAGAAGTAGTCCACTTCTTACATTACTGTACCCTACTGCTTTTGTCATTCTATTCATGAACCAGGAAGACCAGGATGAACAGCTTTATAGGACCTGCCCTTTTTTTATGAGTGTGTACTATTGTGTTTATTACATTGTAATGATGATCAGAAAGCAATGCCACATCCTAAAATAGCTCCATATCGTTTACCTAGGGATTTCAGGCAGAGAGACGTATAGGAATATGAATATCCAAGCTCCAGGGTTTACCTAAACCCGCTGTAATGAAAAGAAAGCTCCATTGATCTCTGTGACATTTACGCTTTCCCTCTTTGATCATATATAATAAAAAAAAAACCTGCAAGGTGAGCAGAAGTGGAAGGGTTAAATATATTACACATTTCCAAGACAAATTCTTCCAAGAATGCCTGGTGCCAGCCAGTGATTTCCCACCAGATGTCGTCCATTACACCAATGCAAACCCTGGTTCGCCTCCTTTCTCAGTTGTCATGGTAACCATGATTCCGAGCTGCAAAACATACCATATGGCTGTAAGATATCTGTTTTCTGTACAATGATAAAAAAAAAAAATATATAAAAAAATGTGCTGCTCTGCAGCAGAAGAGAGAGCGAGATGACAATGCAAGGGCTGTGATTATACCAGGAAAGGGTTAAAGGATTACGACGTCCACTATTATCATCAGGGAAGAGACGGTGCATGTTCTGTGCATGAATGGCTGATAAGATGAGGGGGTTGTAATAAGCTGCACATTATGTGCCTACTGGAATCTGCAAGGGCTGGCTGGAGCATCCTGGCGGCTGGGAGCAGTGCATGCTGGGACGTGGGCAATCATTCTGTTTATCATAGTCCTTGTCAGCAGAGAACCTCTGGATGAGCCGAGGATGTGCCGAAGTCGGGGAGAGTATTGTGACCTAATAAATGGTAAATATAATATAAAAATATTTTAAGACCATGAAGAATCTAAAGCACTATAACACTTTAAGGATATTTTATACTTATATTAGATATTATTATATGCAGTATTACAGTCACTTTGGCTGGATAAAGTACTGTGTGAGCCTCTGGGATATAGAAAGGTAGACGTCTATTCCTTCCCGAGACGCTTCATCCACCTTGGCACATACTGTACTAGAATCTGTTGTGCGTGGGTATGTGAGGTCTGACATATATAAAATACTCTGCCGCATGGCTTTCATGTACCAGATCGCTGTTTTCGTAGTTGACTTATGTGGCAGACTAATTCTTACACAGTTCACCTGGGTGCCAGACCATTGATTCTCAGCTCTTCAGAGTGCCAGACCACTTTTTATGCAGCTTTTTAATGTATGAGATTATCATTAATGGCTCCTGAACATATCAGATCAGGACTATCTTAGCTCATAGTATTAGATCACTTCTTCCTTAGCTCTTCAACATATCAGAATGCTCCTATCTCAGTTCCTCAACATATAAGACCAATCCTTCCATAGCTCCTCAGTGTATCCGACTATGACTTTCTCTTTTTAAATATCTGACCACTTCTTCCTTAGCTTCTCGACATATGAGACCACTCCTTCCTCAACTCCCCAACATATCTGACCATTCCTTCCTCCACTCCCGAACAAATCTGACCATTCCTTCCTCCACTCCCCAACAAATGAGACCACTTCTTCCTCAACTCCCCAACATATCTGACCACTCCTTCCTCAACTCCCCAACATATCTGACCATTCCTTCCTCCACTTCCCAACATATCAGACCACTTCTTCCTCCACTCCCCAACATATCTGACCATTCCTTCCTCCACTCCCCAACATATCAGACCACTTCTTCCTCAACTCCCCAACATATCTGACCATTCCTTCCTCAACTCCCCAACATATCTGACCATTCCTTTCTCCACTCCCCAACATATCTGACCATTCCTTTCTCCACTCCCCAACATATCAGACCACTTCTTCCTCAACTCCCCAACATATCAGACCACTTCTTCCTCAACTCCCCAACATATCAGACCACTTCTTCCTCAACTCCCCAACATATCAGACCACTTCTTCCTCAGCTCCCCAACATATCAGACCACTCCTTCTGCTCCTCAACATGTATAACCACTCTGTCCTCTATTCTCAACGTATCAAACAACTCAACTCCTTCCTCAACTCCTTGATAAATAAGACCAATGCTTCCATAACTCCTACACATATATAAAACCACTCCCTCTTTAGCTCTTCGACATGTAAGACCAATCCTTCCATATATCCCCAACATATAAAACCACTCCTTTCTCAGTTTCTTAACTTATAAGACAAGCCCTTCCTCAATACCTCAATGGATCAGACCATTCCTTCTTCAGTTCTTAAACATAGCAGACCACTCCTTTTTCAAGTTGCCTTTGTGCCGGACCAACCCTTCCCCAGTAATCCCATGCAGCAGATCAATCCTTCCACTGTAATCGCATGTAGCAGATTAATCCTTCCCCAGTAATCACATATAGCAGATTAATCCTTCTCAGTAATCCAATGTAGCAGACCACTCCTTACCCAGTAATTCCATGTAGCAGACCACTCCTTACCCAGTAATCCCATGTAGCAGACCACTCCTTACCCAGTAATCCCATGCAGCAGACCACTCCTTACCCAGTAATCCCATGTAGCAGACCACTCCTTACCCAGTAATCCCATGCAGCAGACCACTCCTTACCCAGTAATCCCATGTAGCAGACCACTCCTTACCCAGTAATCCCATGTAGCAGACCAATCTTTACCCAGTAATCCCATGTAGCAGACCAATCCTTACCCAGTAATCCCATGTAGCAGACCACTCCTTACCCAGTAATCCCATGCAGCAGACCACTCCTTACCCAGTAATCCCATGCAGCAGACCACTCCTTACCCAGTAATCCCATGTAGCAGACCACTCCTTACCCAGTAATCCCATGCAGCAGACCAATCTTTACCCAGTAATCCCATGTAGCAGACCAATCCTTACCCAGTAATCCCATGTAGCAGACCACTCCTTACCCAGTAATCCCATGCAGCAGACCACTCCTTACCCAGTAATCCCATGCAGCAGACCACTCCTTACCCAGTAATCCCATGCAGCAGACCAATCCTTACCCAGTAATCCCATGCAGCAGACCAATCCTTACCCAGTAATCCCATGCAGCAGACCACTCCTTACCCAGTAATCCCCAGTAGCAGACCAATCCTTCTCCAGTAATCCAATGTATTTGACCACTCCTTACCCAGTAATTCCATGTAGCAGACCACTCCTTACCCAGTAATCCCATGTAGCAGACCAATCCTTACCCAGTAATCCCATGTAGCAGACCACTCCTTACCCAGTAATCCCATGCAGCAGACCACTCCTTACCCAGTAATCCCATGCAGCAGACCACTCCTTACCCAGTAATCCCATGCAGCAGACCAATCCTTACCCAGTAATCCCATGCAGCAGACCAATCCTTACCCAGTAATCCCATGCAGCATACCACTCCTTACCCAGTAATCCCCAGTAGCAGACCAATCCTTCTCCAGTAATCCAATGTATTTGACCACTCCTTACCCAGTAATTCCATGTAGCAGACCACTCCTTACCCAGTAATCCCATGCAGCAGACCACTCCTTACCCAGTAATTCCATGCAGCAGACCACTCCTTACCCAGTAATTCCATGCAGCAGACCACTCCTTACCCAGTAATTCCATGTAGCAGACCACTCCTTACCCAGTAATACCATGTAGCAGACCACTCCTTACCCAGTAATTCCATGTAGCAGACCACTCCTTACAAAGTAATTCCATGTAGCAGACCACTCCTTACCCAGTAATCCCATGTAGCAGACCACTCCTTACCCAGTAATTCCATGCAGCAGACCACTCCTTACCCAGTAATCCCATGTAGCAGACCACTCCTTACCCAGTAATTCCATGCAGCAGACCACTCCTTACCCAGTAATCCCATGTAGCAGGCCACTCCTTACCCAGTAATTCCATGCAGCAGACCACTTCTTACCCAGTAATTACATGCAGCAGACCACTCCTTACCCAGTAATCCCCAGTAGCAGACCAATCCTTCTCCAGTAATCCAATGTATTTGACCACTCCTTACCCAGTAATTCCATGTAGCAGACCACTCCTTACCCAGTAATCCCATGCAGCAGACCACTCCTTACCCAGTAATTCCATGCAGCAGACCACTCCTTACCCAGTAATTCCATGTAGCAGACCACTCCTTACCCAGTAATACCATGTAGCAGACCACTCCTTACCCAGTAATCCCATGTAGCAGACCACTCCCTACCCAGTAATTCCATGCAGCAGACCACTCCTTACCCAGTAATTCCATGTAGCAGACCACTCCTTACAAAGTAATTCCATGTAGCAGACCACTCCTTACCCAGTAATCCCATGTAGCAGACCACTCCTTACCCAGTAATCCCATGTAGCAGACCACTCCTTACCCAGTAATCCCATGTAGCAGACCACTCCTTACCCAGTAATCCCATGCAGCAGACCACTCCTTACCCAGTAATTCCATGCAGCAGACCACTCCTTACCCAGTAATTCCATGCAGCAGACCACTCCTTACCCAGTAATTCCATGTAGCAGACCACTCCTTACCCAGTAATACCATGTAGCAGACCACTCCTTACCCAGTAATTCCATGTAGCAGACCACTCCTTACAAAGTAATTCCATGTAGCAGACCACTCCTTACCCAGTAATCCCATGTAGCAGACCACTCCTTACCCAGTAATTCCATGCAGCAGACCACTCCTTACCCAGTAATCCCATGTAGCAGACCACTCCTTACCCAGTAATTCCATGCAGCAGACCACTCCTTACCCAGTAATCCCATGTAGCAGGCCACTCCTTACCCAGTAATTCCATGCAGCAGACCACTTCTTACCCAGTAATTACATGCAGCAGACCACTCCTTACCCAGTAATCCCCAGTAGCAGACCAATCCTTCTCCAGTAATCCAATGTATTTGACCACTCCTTACCCAGTAATTCCATGTAGCAGACCACTCCTTACCCAGTAATCCCATGCAGCAGACCACTCCTTACCCAGTAATTCCATGCAGCAGACCACTCCTTACCCAGTAATTCCATGTAGCAGACCACTCCTTACCCAGTAATACCATGTAGCAGACCACTCCTTACCCAGTAATCCCATGTAGCAGACCACTCCCTACCCAGTAATTCCATGCAGCAGACCACTCCTTACCCAGTAATTCCATGTAGCAGACCACTCCTTACAAAGTAATTCCATGTAGCAGACCACTCCTTACCCAGTAATCCCATGTAGCAGACCACTCCTTACCCAGTAATCCCATGTAGCAGACCACTCCTTACCCAGTAATCCCATGTAGCAGACCACTCCTTACCCAGTAATCCCATGCAGCAGACCACTCCTTACCCAGTAATTCCATGCAGCAGACCACTCCTTACCCAGTAATCCCATGTAGCAGGCCACTCCTTACCCAGTAATCCCATGTAGCAGGCCACTCCTTACCCAGTAATTCCATGCAGCAGACCACTCCTTACCCAGTAATTACATGCAGCAGACCACTCCTTACAAAGTAATTCCATGTAGCAGACCACTCCTTACCCAGTAATCCCATGTAGCAGACCACTCCTTACCCAGTAATTACATGCAGCAGACCAATCCTTTCCCAGTAATTCCATGTAGCAGACCACTCCTTACCCAGTAATTCCATGCAGCAGACCACTCCTTACCCAGTAATCCCCAGTAGCAGACCACTCCTTACCCAGTAATCCCATGCAGCAGACCACTCCTTACCCAGTAATTCCATGTAGCAGACCACTCCCTACCCAGTAATCCCATGCAGCAGACCACTCCTTACCCAGTAATTCCATGCAGCAGACCACTCCTTACCCAGTAATTCCATGTAGCAGACCACTCCTTCTCCAGTAATCCCCAGTAGCAGACCACTCCTTACCCAGTAGTTCCATGTAGCAGACCACTCCTTACCCAGTAATTCCATGTAGCAGACCACTCCCTACCCAGTAATTCCATGAAGCAGACCACTCCTTACCCAGTAATTCCATGTAGCAGACCACTCCTTCTCCAGTAATCCCCAGTAGCAGACCACTCCTTGCCCAGTAATTCCATGTAGCAGACCACTCCCTACCCAGTAATCCCCAGTAGCAGACCACTCCTTACCCAGTAATTCCATGTAGCAGACCACTCCTTACCCAGTAGTTCCATGTAGCAGACCACTCCTTACCCAGTAATTCCATGTAGCAGACCACTCCCTACCCAGTAATTCCATGAAGCAGACCACTCCCTGTTCCAATTTCATTTAATTTTCATCTGTAAAGCGCACAAATTCAATACATTCAGTGCATTAAATCAAACCAAATAGAATTATGTCTGCCTAGAGACAGATTTTTAAAAATGTATTGGAAGGACGTGGATGGTCAACATTGGTTTGATTAGTCGTTGGATGTTTATCCTTTAAATTGACCCTTAGGAAGTGCGGCAGGATCTAGCAGTGCATGACCGACACCGCTCTACTAACTAATGTACAGCTGGTATAACCCATATGAAATAATGCTTCTGCTTCTTGTAAAATCAATAGCAGCTTCTAGAGACTTTACATGTATAAGTATCTTGGAGAAAACCATCAACCGCAAAAGTCTTGGAAATCTGTAAGTGTTTTGGGCTAAAAATAGAGAGCTGCTACCGTAGAGAAAGCTCTGAAGTGAAAAGCCTTGTAGGAGGCGGATAGCATTTAATATGGGTTTTAAAAGATAGTCATAATATCAAAGCTGTCTGCTGGGGATGAAGGAAGCATTAAAGGGTGCGAGACATGGGCTAGAGATTACACATAGAAGAAGCTGATTGCGTCATACAAAACCATGCAGTATAATGGGCTGTCTATGTACTATACAACCAATAGGAAGAAGACAGAGTCACTGCAGCGAAATTCAGTAACACATAGAAGAGGTACAAAATAATTTGGTAATGCTGCAATGTCTTATTAGACGGTTTTCATTTATGTTGAATTATTTAATATTAGAAAATTGGCATCAGTTGTTAAAGGTGGCCCGACAGGATTTAAAAAAAAAAAGTCTACTCACTTTCCCTGGTCCCCCACCACTGCTATTCCAATGAGGCACAGTCCTACTGCTCAGTAACAGCTGGTTTCGGTCTTGACACAAGGAAGTGATTGGCTAAGGGTACTATTACTACGGCCCGATCATTTTAGTAAATAATTGCCGATCTGCTAGATCAGCACTTGTTTACTGGACCTATTAGATGGCCTGATAATCGGGCATGGACATTGTTAGTGATGTCCATGCAGCCCTTGCCCAAACACCTGACACCTTACCTCTCCCCACTCCTGGTCTTCTCTCCTGTGCTCTGCAGCTTCCCGGTCCCGGCGTCAGCCAATCACCGGGAAGCTGCAGTGCACAGGAGAGAAGACCAGGAGCGGGGAGAGGTAAGGTGTCAGGTGTTTGGGGAATCGTCAGCCATCGTCAATGCAACGCTGTTACACGTATCGAAGCGTTTTTGGCACCCAACGATTTTAGGTCCGAACCTAAACCAATGATCAACTAATGATCGCTGTCATCAGCTGATCGTTGTCTCAGCCCGATTTGGCCGATTATTGCTCCCTGTAATAGGGCCCTAAGACAGGTCACTACTGCAGCCAGTGATTGGCTGAGTGAGCAATTCCTTGTGTTGAGGCTGATACCAGGAGCAGCAGGACCACACATCACTGAAATAGAAGCAGTGGGGGGATCGGATCAGACTCCTGCCCCTCTACTGTCAGCCAGGACAAAGATTCTGTTTGCTGTCATGGCCTTGTTGTAGGCGGAGTGGCTTGTTGGGGCTTTCTCTTGCATTTAGTAATAGACAAAGGGAAACATAAAAGACATACTGGATTATTAATGCATTATGAAGCAATTATCCAACACCCACATCAGCCATGTGAAAAGTAGCTGCCCCCTTAAATTTCTTCCTTTAATAACAATTAAGCCCACACTCTTTTGTGGAACAGCCGCAGGTTTCCACTGATGAATTGATGGTCCAGAAGGGAAAGGAAAAAAGTTGTCAACTAATTATATACATATATACAAGATATATATATATATATATATATATATATATATATATATATCACAACCCCAACCTACGGTGCATGAATCATAAATTGTATTATACATGTGACCACCTACTATGCACTATAAATTGAGACTCTTTAAACAAGTACAGAACACATCAAAAAGCATCAAACACTAAAATAGCGAGGCCCTCTTTTATATAAATGCTGTTCACACAGACCCCCCAGATCATACTAGTGGTTATCCAGATTAGAAGAACATAGCTGCTTACCTCCACAAGAGGCACTCTTGTACTCTGTATGCTTATGGTATTGCAACTCCATTCTATTGAAATAAATGGCGTCAAATTGTAACACCACATACAACCAGGGGTGATGCTGTTTTGGATAATCCCTTTATAGACCCTAGACCTTATCCGCATGTATACAGACGCCAGACCATACTAGCCCTTTAAATAGACCTGGCCATTATCCCCTTGTATACATACTCCAGACCATACGTATACATATGTTAGACAAAAAGGAACAAAAAAAATCCTCTATTATATTTTCCATCCTTCAGCATAAAACAATGAGGTTCCAATGATCTCCACCTTTAGAGTGATGCCACAGTTCAGACAAGTGATTCATAGCCACTCCATTTTCCTTGCAGACAATGTTGTGTAATTGGAGAACACATGCGCCTGGATGTTGTTACAAGTGTCTCATTTGAACTTCTCCGTGTCAGTCTGTATTCCCGTATCCAAAGTGCAATTATCTTGTAAACAGCATAGCTAAATGTAGCATACAACGTGCAGATGTTCTTCAGTAAGCCTATCTGCATATGTTAGTACAACATCAATAGTCCATATGACATCACAATCAATACAATACTGCAGGAGGCAGATAAGCTGCACATAATGGATTAAAGTCACTCAGCAGAACATCAGGTAAAAAAAAAAAACAACACGGCAAAGAAAAGCCATTGTGATTCAGCAGCACAAAGGAATACTGGGATATCAGTTACGTACAGTATACATGAGTATTTCCATATCATGTACATGCTGACCGTAGCAAGGATAATGTCTCCCATAAAAAGTACTTCAACCATGAGATGATCATGTGGTGTACGAGTGTACTAGAATTCCATTGCAATGGTCATGGGGTCTACCACTACCACAACTCTGGTGAGATGGTCATGGGGTCTACTGCTACCAGAACTCCAATGAGATGATCATGGGGTCTACCACTACAAGAACACCAACGAGAGGGTCATGGGGTCTACCACTACCAGAACTCCAATGAGATGGTCATGAGGTCTACCACTACCACAACTCCAGTGAGAAGGTCTGGTGGGTCTACTGCTACCAGAACTCCAATGCAATGGTCATGGGGTCTACCACTACCACAACTACAATAAGATCGTCAAAGGGTAAACTGCTACCAGAACTCAAATGAGATAGTCATGGGGTCTATACTACCACAACCCCATTGAGATGATCTGTGGGGTCTACCACTACCAGAACTCCAATGCAATGGTCATGGGGTTTACCGCTACTACAACTTCAATGCAATGGTCTTGGGGTCCACCACTACCAGAACATCAATGAGATGGTCATGGGGTTTACCACTACCAGAACTCCAAAGGTGAATGATTCTTACCACTATAGAAAGTATTACGCTAGTCTTTATTTCTGAGGAACTGAGGGGGAAGAGAATAGGCTTTCTAGTTTCACCTATTGGAAGTAGCATCTCTTCAAGTCAATGTTCAAACCTAAAGGGGTGATTCAGAATTCGGAGAACAGAAATGCTGCCACTCTTGCCCACAGTTTGTGTGTGGCACTAAAATGAATGGAGCCAAGTTGTAATACCACAGACAACCTAAGGACAGGTGTGGTGCTGTTTTTAGGAACAAAAAAAAATCTTCTATGTTTTCCGAATTTTGCATAATCTCTATAAAATAAGTCTTAATATATGATAGGAGATTATTGGTCAAGATATTATGCAGACCTACACAACATGAGAGAGGAACATATATAAGCCATAGTGATTCATAGTTGAAATCTCTTGGCATCTCATTACAACGGCTATATAACACAGTGGGTCTATTTATGTAACGTCTTCCTAGTCTGTCTTCTATAATTGATCTATTTCATCCAGTGGGGCATTTCTTATTTACTCCTAATATTTGTACAACCCTTTACTCCAGCCCATCTGTGAGTGATGTCTCCATTTACTCTATAACCTTGACCCTTCCTCTCTAAATGTCTTCCCATTCAGTCTCATTCTACCCTGCATACAATAATGGATTCCTCCGTTAGCTTCGATTGCATGTAGCTTAGCAACTCTGGAATATCCACCATCGCTATTCACGCTTCCTCTTAGCATTGTTGGATAATGTGGACTAATACCGACATGTTCATATATGAGCAGCACATTCCTGTCTGGGGACCCTCTGTCCTAGGGCCCATCCTGCAAAGTGAGGATGAAGAAGTTGAATGTAGCCCGTAGGCTATGTTCCAATTAATTAATAATATTGTCGAAAGCTGGCTGTCTCTTTAAAAAGACGGCCACTAATAATGCTAATAATGATCATGCAATTATTTTTACATTGTGTGAACACAGCCATAGGCTGTAGTTCCAAAGTCAAATGATTGGAAAATGGGAATTGATGATTTATCACTAAATATATCACTTTCATCCAACCTTCCACTCTACGATTCTTTTCTATAGCGCACTGTCCCAGATTTTTTCTTTTTCAGGTTTAGGCTAGGTTCACACTGCATCTTTGCAGTCAATTTTTTTCATCCGTTTTGATCTGTTTTCCATTAACTTCCATAAAAAAAAAAGAACGGATTAAAACACATCTGGCTTTTTAGCGTACACAAAAACATTGTCAACCACATTTCTGTGTACACTAAAAAAAAGATGTGTTTTGATCTGTTTTTTAATCCTTTTTTTAATAATAGAAGTCAATGCAAAAATAGATAAAAATGGAGGCACACAAATACATAATTTCTTTTTAACCGTTCTTAATCCGTTTTTTTGCAAAAAAAGAAAAACGAACTGCAAAAGTGCAGGGTGAACCCAACCTTAGTGGTCACTTCTATATGTGAATCCCATTTAATTTAGATGATTAGTCCTGTCATAAAAATTAAAGTGACTCTGTACCCACTTTTTTACCCCCCCCCCCTTTGTACCCACTTTTTTACGGGATCGTAGCACAACAGAGCGTAATGGCGCATGTGTGGAGAAGAGGACCAGCTGATGCAGGGAGCGGGCAGCACAATGGTATGCAGGGGGGGACAGGCAGGAGAGGCGGGGAAAGGCCGGGTGCATCACAAACACGGGGCGGCGTTGTGAGGAAACACCAGAGAGGCAACGCAAGCCCGCCTACGTCATTGCAGCGGCGCCGGGGGGGTCAGGAACAGGCGCATGCGCAATGACTGCTAATACTGTGTGGCCGGACAGAGGGCAGATCGGGAGGCAGGGGTAGACAGACAACCACACCACACAGACCGCGCTGGCCTAGGGCACGATCGCTCTAGGCCACACCTCTTTGGCACGACTACATTCCGAATAAAGTATGAATTTTGGCCTCCGGAAAGCGACACCAGCATGGGTAAACATACCAGCAAAAAGAACTTCTCATCAGCTAAAAGAAGGTATAAGTAGTTGGGGGGGGGGGTCACAAAGTGGGTACAGAGTCTCTTTAACTCCTGTTTCCATTCATTTGATTTTCATAAATTTTATGCATTGTCTATTTTCAAGGCATACTGCTTTCAGTTTTCTATCTTGATGTATTGATGCTTTTTTTGGTCCACCTCTGGGCTTTGCTGTTATATAAATTTCCCATTTTGTCAATACTTTCTACAAATTTTACACACAGCTGATTGGGAACAACCAACATCTTTTGCCACACTGTATTTAATTTCCATCTCCAAGGAGTTTTATAATTTTTTGTTCATTGTTTTTATCTGACTTCAATTACTCAAGTGTACTGCTAGGTGAGGTTTATATGTACTCAAGCTTTATTCTTTTAGACTAATTTTTCAGGCTTTTGTGTTTGTTTTTTTTGATTGTGATGTGATTTTTTCCCCTCAATATTGAGTGATTAAATTTCTTTTCTCTACATTATCTGAAAAAAAACAAACATAATAAAAATATTATTTCATTAGTTTACAGTATGTTAGAGGATCTACAGCTATGGGGTTCTTTTATTCACTGTGTAATTTGGCTGATTCCATAATTTTTGCCATGGTTGTTACATGTGATATCCACATTCATGAAAGGATTTGTAGTGGTGGACAAAAATAAATGGCACACATGGATTTATAATGCCACATACTTTACCTAATCCTATGTGCGCCATGTAAACTTGTTTACTATTAATCAGTGTTATGAAGGAATCTATATGTGCCATTAACAGCCCCCCCCCCCCCCCAACCGCACTGTATGATGAGGGATCCAAACCACTGGCAACTTACTGTAATTACCACCTATTTGGATGGGAATTTTATTGGAGCGCTGTCAATCCTTTTAATTGCTTATAGCAGGGATAAAGAATCCGCACTGACAGCTGTGGCAGACGTTATGTAAATTAAAAGGCTTTCTGCTATGCATACTGTCATTCTTAAAGGGGCTTTCTGATTTAGAAAACCCATTTTGAATTCATAAAGGAGAGTTCAACTATTAGACAGACATAAAGAGCATCCCTGTCTTTCGAGGATTCAACTGGTCCATGTATTACATGTATTACTCACCAACAGCTGTATCCACCACCAATTGTGTTACAGTGGTCCTATATCATGGCACCACACTGTACCAGTGTTCTGCAGCCTTCATCCAAAGCCATCACCTCTTGGAATTGGACAATTATACATAAGCGAAAACTGGGATGGGTGCCTTCCCTGCAAACTTGCCAAATCTCTTTCATTCTTATTGGAGATAAGCTACCGCTAGAGGTGCTTAGCAGAGGCTTCTGGCACTTACCCATTAATGAAGCATAAATACCTAAGTGAGCCATAATGAAATGTCTAGAAGGGAATCAGAATACAGAAAAAAAGCAAAAGTCGGCAGCACTCCTATACTTCTGTAGGTTGCATGCCACATGTGGCTAAAGTACAGACAAAAAAACAAAAAGTGCAACGGCAACCTACAGGTACAAGTGCTTACCGTACAAGTGCTTACCTCTGGCTTACACATGATAAAAACCTGCTCTATAAAAATAAAAACTGAGGATCCTAGCAAACCATTTGATCAAACAGGGTGTATCATGTCACCACGTCAAGGTCTCCTCAGAGACATGGTCCTACTCTAGCTCCGCACCCCCCCCCACACACTTGCACTCCACCCATGTCCTGTGGGTGCTACAAAAAGGAATTATTTGGATCCTATCTGGTCAGTTGTAGACTTATTGTTAGCCCAGAAGAAGCCATTGCTAGTGTGAAAATGCTAGAGTAGGACCATGTCTCTGAGTACCCCTTAACATGGTAACATGGTACACTCTGTTTGATCAAATAGTTTGCTAAGATCCTCCATTTTTAATAACTACAGAGCAGGTTTTTATCGTGTATACGCCGGGGGAGTATGTAGGGTAAGCACTTGCACCTGTAGGTTGCTGTTGCACTTCTTGTGTTTTTGAGAATCAGAATACTTCATGTTGGTTAGATATCTTTTTTTTTGAGCCACTCCAATACTTTTTGGTTGACCGATAACTTCTTTTTTGAAGGTTGCCTATTAATAAACATAAAAGAAAAATATATACATGTGGACTTTCAAGCACTAAGACCCATTCCTGCCCCTTCCCATAAATGTAATGACCTGTGGGGTTCTTATTGCTCAAATATAAACTTCCGACGTGCCGTATGACAGGATATCATTGTAACACTTCCAATGTTAAACCAATAAATATGCTAAATATGGTGTCTCAGTATTCTCAGTGAGCTGCCTTGTAAATAACTTAATGAGTGGTTTCATGGATAAGAGTTATTGCTCTAGTAATCTGACCGGCTCTATTGGTGACTTTATCACTGTAACATTACACATAGTACCAGGAGTTGTGCCAGTGTCATCAAATATATTACATATAAACTACCCAGATGTTCAATAAAAACGGACAGGGTTATTATGCTGGAAAATGTGGGTTTGAAGATGACACCAGATGGCAGAACAGGCTCCGGTGATGCAAGATCTTAATGCATTTAATAGCTACATCCATGGCTAAATGAGACATTAACCCTGTCACCCAATGCTTCATTTTCTTATTGGTTATTAAACTGAATCTGCGACTAAACAGTTCAGTGATTAATCGCTAAGCCCCCCTCTTGGCTAGTTGACTCGTGAATATTTAAGCTACGTAGTAAAACACACATATCCTTGTAGTTCAACACTAATCCAGAAGAAGAAATTCCACTATGGACCTACTTGATGCAGGAGGAAGGTCCAACTCTCCATAGATTTTTGCAGGCCTGTGCCCTGAATGCAAAACAACCTAAATACTCTAACCTGGGACAACTAAAGGCACTTCAATGGCCTTAAAACTTAACTTTTATTTATACCAGATAAAAGACTATATAAAAAAAAAGTAGAAAAATTGCGAAAAATGAAAAAATGTGACACCTCTGTGAATGACAACTCTGGCACTAAGGGTGGGATGATCTACGAGCCGGGATAGTGCAGGGGGTATCCACAGTATAAGTACAAAGGAGGACAACGTGCACTCTGTCCACTCCTAACAGTACAGTACTCTCCCTGCCTTTTGGAGTATCCCACCTCCTTAACAGGGTGGCCCCAACCACGGTGTCGTTTCCTGCTCTACCTCTAAGTGTAAGACAAATGACATACACACATATATAACGTAAATGTACACAACAAGTGACTACCATTAACAAAAAATTAAATCCAACGCATTTCACCTGTGCAATAAATACAGGATCATCAGGGATATAATGGTGTCAAAAATGAAACAGATGGCATCAACCGCATACATTATAGAGGTCCGTAAGTGATAACAATATCATCATTAGGTAGCAAAATACACTCTCAGGGGACAGACTCAGGCTAGAGGTACAGTCAGGGCAAATTCACAAACAACATTTACACCCGATATGATAAGACCGGATATGGCGCCTACTTCCCGTTCTTTGGAACGCATCATGGGTTCCAACTAAATAAAGGTACAGCGATCAATAGATCTTCTCACTAATAAATAGAAAGCAAGAAGGAAAATGTTATGCTAATGATGAGCCATATAGCCTAACCTCATGTAAGAACCACCATACTGCTAAGTTACTCCTAATTTCCGATAATGGATATTAGAGAAATAAAATAATCGCCATAGGATATATATATATATATATATATATATATATATATATATATATATATAATGCTACAATGTAATGATATATGTAATCTACCAAAAAAGCAATCCAGTGGAAACAGAGGACAGACAACTAACCCACATTGTGACACTGGACAACTTGACCATGATAGTTATAGGGCCTATGCTATATACAGTAGAACAAGGAACAATAGGACAAGGAACAAAAGGAGGTAGATATACTAACCAAAATGAATATTTCGGGAAAGAACAAAAGCGAATGTAAAAAAAAAACATTATAGGAATGCTATAAAAGATAAGGCTTCATTTAGCCCATTTGGATGTACCGCCCTGAGGCAGTATATCCACTGCGTTTCCTTCTGTAGCAGTTTTTTATCGTAGTCACCTCCTCTGGGTGATGGATGTATGGGTGATGGCAGGGAGAGTACTGTACTGTTAGGAGTGGACAGAGTGCACGTTGTCCTCCATTGTACTTATACTGTGGATACCCCCTGCACTATCCCGGCTCGTATATTTTTTTTTATATCTTCTTTTATCTGGTATTAATAAAAGTTAAGTTTTAGGGCCATTGAAGTGCCTTTAGTTGTCCCAGGTTAGAGTATTTACTAATCCAGAAGAAGAAGGACAAAAGTCAGCGGACAATTCTTCTAACTTTAATAAATTCCAGCAACCAGCATATATTTCTGGATCAACGAACCATCTCATCTGGATCAATGAACCATCTCATGGCAATGAATTCTATCATTTTACCGCTCTTACCGAAAAGAAAACCTCTGTGATAATAATTCGAGATGAGCAAATGTAGATTTTGGGGGATATAAGTAGGGAGGATCGTGTACAGGGATAGGAACTCCTGTCTGTGGTAGAAGTCCCTGCTCTTATGCTGACAAGCAAGGCATACACACTATGCCTTACTGCTCAGTTAACATTGGCTGGGCTGGCTGCTGTCCAAGGGTAAGCAGCAATGATGTATGTATCACCACTAGAGATGGGCAACCTTCCATCACGCTCAGGTTTGTCCAAACCAGAGCAAACGGCATTTGATTACTGGTGGCTAAAGAAGTTGGATGCAGCCCTAAGGCTGCCTGGAAAAGATTGATACAGCCATAGGCCATAGGCTGTATCCATGTTTTCCAGAACTCTCTAGGGCTGCATCCAACTTCTTCCACCACTGGTAATCAAATGCCGTATGATCGGGTTTGGATGAATCAGAGCGTGCCCATCGTATACTCAGTAGTAAATTCACAGGGATTCTCTAAATCCCGCTCAGAAAATGTGTACAATTAAATCAGCATTTGCCTTTGAATTCAATCTGAGAGTCAATTTGAGCAAATTTTGGCTATTCTCCAACATTCTACTGATCTTTGTATTGACCATTTTATGCTATAGGAATATACGAGAGCATAATCCTATGTGTGCAGTGTATGGGAGACATCGCACAAGCTAGGCACCACCCAATAGCTAAGGAACAACTGAAACTTGTTAATGAGATGAGAAAAAATAATAAGAGATTAGAGAGGGGAAAACTGGTGAAATTGGTGGGAAGGAATAGAGAGGGGAAAACTGGTGAAATTCGTGGGAAGGAATAGAGAGGGGAAAACCGATAACATTGGTGGGAAAGAATAGAGAGGGGAAAACTGGTGAAATTGGTGGGAAAGAATAGAGAGGGGAAAACCGATAAAATTGGTGGGAAGAAATAAAGAGGGGAAAACTGGTGAAATTGGTGGGAAAGAATATAGAGGGGAAAACTGGTGAAATTGGTGGGAAAGAATAGAGAGGGGAAAACTGGTGAAATTGGTGGGAAAGAATAGAGAGGGGAAAACCGGTAAAATTGGTGGGAAAGAATAGAGAGGGGAAAACTGGTGAAATTGGTGGGAAAGAATAGAGAGGGGAAAACTGGTGAAATTGGTGGGAAAGAATAGAGAGGGGAAAACTGGTGAAATTGGTGGGAAAGAATAGAGAGGGGAAAACCGGTAAAATTGGTGGGAAAGAATAGAGAGGGGAAAACTGGTGAAATTGGTGGGAAAGAATAGAGAGGGGAAAACCGATAAAATTGGTGGGAAGGAATAAAGAGGGGAAAACTGGTGAAATTGGTGGGAAAGAATAGAGAGGGGAAAACCGATAAAATTGGTGGGAAGGAATAAAGAGGGGAAAACTGGTGAAATTGGTGGGAAAGAATAGAGAGGGGAAAACTAGTGAAATTGGTGGGAAAGAATAGAGAGGGGAAAACTGGTGAAATTGGTGGGAAAGAATAGAGAGGGGAAAACTGGTGAAAAAAATTATATATACAAATTATATAATGGGCCAAAATAGTGTTTCTATTCATATACACACACACGGAAACTCATCTTGAAAATGCTTTTGAAAGGTCACTGAACATTAACAACTCAAAAAACACGATTGAATTTGATAAAAATTATCAAAATTTTGATTATTTGCTTTCTTTAATGTTTCCTAGTATAGCCTCCCCTACAACAAGCCATATATAATTTGTACCCATTGACTTATCAGCCCATGCTTTCACCTTGTACACGACTGCATTACGGTATTGGCTGTTCACGCACCATACTTTTTATGAAAAGAACAGCCGCTGTTTTCAATTCAAACATTGGCCGTTCTTTTCATAATGCAATGATTTGTATTGAAGTCAAGTCACACAATGTATTTAACAATGTCTGTTGTTTGGCTTCGGACATCAAAATAATGTCATTTATTTCCGTCCATTGTCCATAGAAATTTGTGGCCCTTCTACTTTTGCAAAACTACAATTTTCTGTCCAAGCGTGATGGAAATTATAGTTTTGCAACAGCTGGGGGACCACAACTTGACATCCCTAATCTAAGAGATATGTCAGGTCTCTAAACAGATCAAATTTAGCCTTTCTGTATTGAAGAATTATTGTAGCTTCACTGTTGAAGGAATTTTAAAAATAATAATAATAATAATAATAATAATAATAATAATAATAATAATAATAAATTAGCATTATTTTCTATTACTTTCTATTATTATTATTATAAAAAAAATTGGATTGGGAATTTGGATCTTTCAACCCTTTGTCCCGAGTACCTGACGTCCCAGTAATCCCTTCCCCATTATGATAAGTAAGGTCATGTAGTTGCCCTACCAGTCAGTAGGTAAGCATGGGTAGAAATATAGATTGATACGGCCACTTGAAAAAACACCTGAATGCCTGATCACGTTCACCTTACTCTTCGAGGAGACATACATAATTCACTTTGAGTGGATTCATTTGCGAGATGGCTGAAAGTATAACATCACCTTGTCATCCTGTAGGATCTTGGACAATCTGACAAGTATAGTGAGAGAAATTACAGAAAGTAACTTGTAAGAGCTATAGCAGTAAAAGATCTGTCAATGTTAGCACTTCTCTGTAATAAAAAACCAACATAAGAGCTATGGAATTGACAAGAACTTTGCACAGTTAATGCTATAGGCAATTGGGATGAATTGACTCAAACCAGGAGCCACAGAACCCGCTGTCATGTTCTGATCTAGTAATTGGCTTCATGGATATTGGATACAATGGCTAGCATGGAGAAGGGCCGTGCCATGTGGGAAATTCATCCTTAGCCGTCATGGACAATCTTTATCATTCCCACCAATCCTTTCAATACATTGATTGTAGCTGAATCGTGAAATATGCAATTTGGAAAGTCTTCACACCCTTTCAATATTTTTCACATTTTGTAATGTTAAGGCCTTGTGCTAAAATAAAAAAAATCAAGTTTTCCCCCGTTATTCTGCACTCAATACCCCATGACGGCAATGTGAAAACAGAATTTTAGAAAAAAAAATAATACATATATATATCGTATATTCTAAAATTATATACAATTTCTAAAATTATATTAAATAGAAAAAACTAAAATTTTATATTTGATATAAGTATTTAGAAACTTTGCTAGGAGAAATGTCTCCAAGTCTTTCAGTACTTATCAGCTGCTGTATGTCCTGCAGGAAGTGGTGTTTTCTTACCACTCTGACACTGTGCTATCTGCTGCCACCTCTGCACATGACAGGAACTGTTCAGAGCAGTAGCAAATCCCTAAAGAAAACCTATAGAAATCCTTCTTTGGACACTTCCTGACTAGACAGAGGTGGCAGCAGAGAGCAGTGTGTCGGACTGGAAAGAATACGCCATTTCCTGCAGGACATACAGCAGCTGTAAAGTACTAGAAGAATTCAGATTTTTAAATAGAAGTAAATTACAAATCTGTATAACCTTCTGATTTGAAAATAAAAATAATATTTTGCTGGGGTACCCCTTTAAATACAGTGAATAAAGTGTCCACTAAGTGTAGAAACACTCCATTTTTAAGATTTTTGGGGGGTAGCCCAACCACATGCTGTTTGGATTAACAGTCACTGGCTCATGTACAGAAGAGAACCATAGTCTGGGTAAGTACACTGCCAGTGGGTCCATTATATACAGTAACTCCATATGTTCTTCCATACAGGGTTTGTGCATTCGGCCCAGCTATCTCCATAAATCCACAGGCTCTAATAATATAATATTCAGCTCCTTTCCTTTCCAGTGATTCTTGATCTCTATCCTTGCTTTTGTCCAGTAATTTTTTACATTTCCATATTGTGATCCTGTTCCATGTGGATATGCCTCTTCCTCTTGAAGGTCACCCTCCTTTACATCTGCCCCTTCACTTTCTGCATGCTATTAAATTATACAAAGGAATAAATCATTAATTATCATTTATGCTACCATACCACCTCTGAAAGAGCCGGCCGTTCTCCTCCAGACTTTTGGCTGCCTGCCTGTCTCGGTAGAATTATAATGTAAGGCGCAGATGTCAGCCTTGTGTGTTGTACTGTAGTGTCCTATAATGAATGCTCAGTGTCATAAATTAGACTTCTCTTACCTTGGCTGCAAGAGAAAATTAAGAAATATTCCTATTGAAGGACATGCCCAGGTTATAGCACCTGTACTGAACACCCCTCGTGGCCTAATAATCCACTAAAAAGCAGATTCTAAGAATAAAACAAATGGTAACTTAATAAAACTCAATGTTCATCAACAAGGTGCGCGGATCCATCAGTCCCACTTTGTCTGATTGCTTTAAAAATATTTTCTCATGTAGCTGTATTTATTCTATTACATTGCAGAAGTAGCAGAGCTGAGTGGCTCAGATGTATTAGTTTATCTATAGTTTTCTTTACAAAATGTTTTATTATTCACGTTTAATTAACGACTTTTTAAGTCACATTGTAAACTCTAAGGGGGGCATTTATTAAGTCCGGCGTTTTTTACGCCTGACTTAAAAATGCCCCCGCAGCTCCGGCGCTACAGAGATTTATGTAGAGGCGGACAGCCTCTACATAAATCCCGTGCGCGCTGGTGCGCATCGCCGAAAACCTACGCCAGCTGAGGACGAGTAGGTTTTCGGCGTATATTTGGGCCGAACGGATGGTAAATCGCGCCCTCCGTTCCGCCCACTACACGCCCCCTTTCCGCCCCCCCTGGCGTACTCGGCGGAAAGTGGCGATTTGCAAATACTTTATTCGCAGATCGGCCATTTGTGTATAAAAAAATATGCAAATCGGCACTTTCCGCCGAAAATCATCCGTTCGCAGGATGATACATGTGGCCCTAAGTGTTTTCAATGGGACTGCAGGTAACCGGCTGCAGCTCTAGAAAGCTCTAGGCAGTATAAGACAAAAAAAAAACACAACAAAAAACAGCAGTTTGTTTTTCAAAACAGTGCCACACCTGGTTAGGTGTGGTATTGCACTTCAGCCCCAATGTTCACATAGCGTATTAGACCGGCGGTTCCGGGAACGGCCAGTCTCTGAAAAGATCATCCCTGATCTTTTACACCGCAGAGTTCTGATGCGGCCACAGACGCTTGCTTCATAGTGTGCACTGACAGGGCTTTCTGCAACTGCTATTCACTGAATAGCGGCCGCAGAAAACTGACATAGTTTTCTACGGCACCGCAAGAGATCCCGGCCGGAGTGTATACTATGTGTATACGCTGCGGCCGGGATCCCATAAAAGATAAGGCAGCATGTCCTTTCATACAAAAACATACGCTGTGTAAACATAGCCTAATAGTGTTCAGATGAAAACAGCCATGTTATTTTAATCCTCTGTACAATCCATGTCCCTAGTAGGTTTTTGTATATTTTTTTAATACTGTATATAAATTATGTACCATACAAAAATCAGGAAATGTATGCACCAGGGCTGGCGTCAGCACAGGGCTTACCTGGGCAGGCCTCCAGGGGCCCAGAGAGGGAGAGGGGCCCAGTGTTCTGATGTTCAGTCTCCTCACTGTAGTGCAGGGTGAGCGCTGAACATCAGAAGACAGAGAGCAGGACCTGTGAGCTTCCTGCAGAGAGAGAGGGATGAAGGACCTGATCACATGACCTGCAGGTCCTCAATACTACAGTGTGGAGATCAGCTGAGAGGAGAGGAAGAGGGAGCTGTGTCAGTCACTTAGCAATGTGTGCGTGTGTATGTGTCAGCCATAATGTGTTTGTCAGTCAGTAATGTGGCTTTGGCTGTCCAGGCATGATGAGAATTGTAGTTTCCCATCATTAGGGCTGCATGTTCCAGGCATGATGAGAATTGTATTGTTGCAAAAACTTGAGAACATAAAGAAGATTGCAGCTATAAGCTGAGTTAATGATATCATCAGCGTTATAGCTGCTTAGTATGGGAGCTCTGATGGTATGCAAACTAATTGTATATGAAAATGGCCACTAGGTGGAGCTTAAATACTGAACTATTGCAAGGTGTGTATACAAGGCACAGTAAGACATACAATGCCTTTTTATAGCTTCTATTAATTATAGATAACAGAGACTGCCGAAGGCATGACAGTATATATTATCCTGGGATTGTGACACAGCTGTATACATTATCCTTTTATTGTCATATCACTGTATACAGTATCTCTGTACTGTCATATCACTGTATACATTATCTCGGTACTGTCACATCACTATGTGCATTATTTCTGTACTCCTTGTAGTCTGAACTTACTGCTGAAGGTGGTCACATTATGTTATGGGACCCTATAGTTAAGCCCCTGTTTATATATACCCTCTAAGCCATGCGGTGTAGCTTTATATAGGAAGGTAATTAGGTGCACTACCAATCAGGGATGCACTGTCCCTTTAAATGCAGAGCAGCGAGCGTGTGCACCCTAGGGGGCCGAGGGAGCAGGAGACTGGAGCCGGGATACATAAAACACGTAAGAGGATGAAGGTATGGGCCCCTGCACGTGGGCTCCAGAGTCTGCCACAAGAGAGATTCAGGGAGCGGGTGCGGCAGTGGCCCGGAGCACAGGATGCCACCATGGCCGTGACAACTACATTACCGACATACAGATTTTAATGATCTATAGGCTTTGCTGTAATAAATACAAGCCTCGCACCCTATGCGCTACTGTAAATGCATCCGTTTAATCAGCCTCTTCCCGTCTTATTTCACCGTAATGACTCGATTATCATTCTGCATCTATGGAATATAAATGTTTTTCCATAGACCACCTGCCATTCCAATGACACTGAAACCCCCAGCATCCCATATCATCTCTCAATAAGGTCCTAATGGTTTTTACAGCTTGTCCTCGCGCCTTTTTACCAGCATTTTCCCGAACCGTCGGCGCAAATAGTCCAGGTTTGTTTTGTTATATGGCTTTTGAATTGCACATTCCATTTGTTGTTGCGTCCTGCACAGGTTTATAATAGTCCTTGCAGATTTGTATGAATTAAATTGAACATGAATATGGAGAACATAATGTGCTGGAAGCATTAAGAGCCGGGGCGAGGGGTAGCGAGCGCACTCCCCAGCTTTCCTACACATTAAGAGCAAAGAATAATTATACACACAGAGACTGCTTAGTCACTCACAGTTTGATTCATGCTGGCAAGCAAAGCTCCTCCACCGCTCTCATCCTTAATGTTATTAGTTAGATACTGAACTGCCAGGTTAGAAGTAATTATTTCTGTAATGAAAATGTACCCAAAATCCTTCAGGACAGGGGCGGCTAAGGACAGGCAGGACCACTAAATCTTGTCGGGAATTTTTTTTTTTTTTTTTTTATATGAAGTTGGCAATAATTTAATTGATGCTGTTTCTGGCGGCTTGCCAGGGAAGTCTAAGGAAGTGCTCGGAGTTCTTAATCTTAGCTTGGAATCAAGGGAATCGGGTTGAGGCGTTGCTTTCTGCTAGATTGTGGTCCCCAGTCTATTCTCCATCATTACGTTTTATCTTGCGTTATTGCTAGCTACATATCTGAAACACAAGCGGCATATAGATAAGACGTGCATGGTAAACAGTGATTGATTCCTGCCTACGTGCTGGATATTCTATACGCCTGGTGAGATTTTCCTGCGTGTTCATTTTTAATAGGGTTGAATTTGTTATTGAGGTGTCTATTTAGATCTGCAAGACTGTAGCAATATGTTTCCGTTTTATCCTGTGCAACTGGCATTGGGTTGGAGTTTACTTACTGTACCCATACTAGTTAATGGCCGACATTCATTCAGCCCCCAACTATCTCTACCGATCCCCCCTATACACATGTCATAGTTAATGGACAACCATTCATTCAGTCAAGAACTATCTCTTCCAATTCCCTTAAAGAGGTGCGATAGCTAATGGCCAACTGTTCAATCAGTCGAGAACTATCTCTTCCAATTCTCTTATAGACATTTGACAGCTGATGGTGACAACTATCTCTACTGGTCCCCCCCATACGTATTTGTTAGCTGATAGCTGACCATTTATTGAGCTGACTGCTATCTCTACCGATCCCCCCATATACATGTGAAAGTTAATGGACCACGGTTCAATCAGTCAAGATCTTTTCCAATCCTCTTATAGACATTTGACAGCCATTCACCCAGCCGCCAACTTTCTTTTCCGATCCCCTTATACGTAGGTGATAGCTGATAGGGAGTCCTGGAAAACATAGATACGGCCTATGGCCTATAGCTGTACCCATGATTTCCATCCAACTTATTCAGCCACCGGTAATCCAATGCTGCACGCTTGGGTTCTGATGAACCTGAATGTGCTCGAGATTCGCTCATCTCCAGTATTTTCCTGTCTACACCCAATGTAAGGGCATGCTTCTAAACCCGCATATAATGGTTTCTTATTAAAATTGCACGCTGTAAATGTGATGATAACATTTCTTAATGGTTTGGTCATCGGTGACCATCAAGTGTAATGTATCTCTGGAATACCTACCATTTATATGAATTGTCAGACTGGAAGATACATTACATAATTACTAGTAACAATCAATAATTAACCCCAGCTAAGTCATTCATCACAGATGGTCACATTGGACTAGTTTGGCATATTAATAATGATCATTACAAGGGTTCATTATCTGTCACTCCCAAATGTATACAGGACAATGGTATGACTAATGGCCGAGATCGTAAACGCCTTATCAACATGATACTGGGATGTGTTCACCAGTAGGATCTTTATGAAAGGAGACTCCATTGCATGTGTCTTGGAACTGAAATACAAGTCTTTCAGAATAATACAATTCAGCCCAATTGATATGTTTTGTTTATTATGTCATGTCATGGACGGTGATTAATTCTCCTTGCCATGTTATCACTATAAGCTGAAGCAGTGAGAGTAAAGCCCTTATTACATGAGCCAATCAGAAGGAGCAAGTGAGCGCCAACTTGTCAGATCAGATCGCTCCACGTTAGCCACTCCCTCCGGCGTTATTACACGTGCCGTCAGCAAGCAGGTAAGAGTGGGGGGCTGCAGGAGGGGCTTTCCGGATGATCTTAACATCATCTGGGGAGCCCATAGGAGATAGCAATGGTCTGCTGCAGCAATACCACGGAGCGATGGCCATCAACATGCATGTGCATGTTGGCTGATCGTTGCCTCAGCAGTACCTATCACACCAAGCAATTATTGCGCATAACGTCCGATAATCGTCCGAATACGGGCGATAATCGCTTGTGTAATAGGGCCTTAACTGAAATTGATTTAGGCTATGTTCACAATACATAAAAGTACGGCCGTTGTTGACATCGGCAATAACGGCCATACTTTGTACGGTGTGGAACACTGCCTATTCTTCTATGGGATCCCGGCCTAAGCGTATACACATCATATATGTTCCGGACGGGATCCCATGCGGGGCCGCAAACAACTGACATGTCAATTCACACAATGAAGCGAGCGGCTTCATTGTGTGCTATGAGAGTTCTGATGCGGGCGCGCGCTGATGCGCCCGCATCAGAACACTGCAGCCAGAAAGATCATCTGGCCTCTACTGCAGTACCGGGATGATCGTTGCAGAGATCGGCCATTCCGTGACCCGGTCAGGTCACGGAACGGCCGGTCTCTTACGCCGTGTGAACATAGCCTAAGGGTTGGGAACACTGGTGTACAGGATGAGAAAAGAATGGCTGCGATGTACCAACACAGTGCCATCCCTATCCACAGGTTGCATGTGGTATTACACCTCAGTCCCATGCACCTATACAGAACACAGCTGTTATACCACACACAACTGTTTTTATAAGATAGCAGCCATGATTTGTTGCTGTTTTTTATCCCATTAATAAAAACACTTATCATAAGCAAGCCATTATTCCTCATTGAATTTATGCTGAGTCGTGTATAATCTACAGACTAACAAGCCTAAGGCTTCTGAAACACATGGAATTTGGCATTTGGAAACCACAAAGGTTCACACTGTAAATCCCCATTAATCTACAAGAGTTTATTAAGGGGAAGAGATGGAGCAATGTTGCATGGATGATGAAATACAGTAACTACTTTATACCGAAGGGAATAGGGATATATTTTGGATTATAACAGAATTATGAGCTGTATTAGCTAAGAATCTATAATAGAATATTCAGTCAGGTTTTGCCAGGTACTCAAAGTGGTAAATAGTCTGGAAACAACATCAGGGTTTACAGATTATTTTGTCACTGCAGTTGAATCTGGCATGGAGTCAAAGAATGGTCTTGAGGCATCTTAGGTTACCCCTATCCAATAACTTTCAAAACATGAGACTGCACAGGAATCCTCATTACCACTTAAAGCGTAACTGTCATTTCAGGGTCATTTTTCTGAAAACATTAAATATCAACAGTACAAGCGATTTTAAGAAACTCTGTAATAGGTTTTATGTACTAAAAGAGTTTCCTTCTGTACTGAAAAAGCAATCTCCCAGCCTCCCCCCTCACATCAAATGAAGCAGGATTTGTGTCTCCATTATGTGGCTATGGAGAGGGGAGGGGCTGTTAGGAGTGACTGAGCACGGAGGATTTCTGCAAAGCACAACACCCTGCAATCTTTTCTCAGTAAGTTCATAGATAAGCACTGACCTTTCTGACCCCTGAATTTAGCGTTTTAGGTGCCCAGAGAGTCTACAAACAGCTGACCTTCATGTCACCTCTTCCTTCTCCCTCAGCCCCTCCCCCCTTCATAGGCTTACAATGGAGAGAGCACAGCCCGTCTTCACTGGCTTCTCTGTAATGAAGACGTGTTTGCCTGATAATGCACAGATAAGAAGTCAGGGGGGGAGGCTGGGAGATTGCTTCTTGAGTACAGAAGGAGGCTTTTTTGGCTGATGAAACCTATTACAGAGTTTCTTAAAATCACTTATACTACTGATTTCTGCAATAAAAAAAACATGACAGTTACTCTTTAAGCATTACCAAAGAAAGACAGGGAAGCATCAGACAGGGAACAGATTTAAACAAACACCTTAACAGAACTGAACAATCTGAGTGCATAGACACTGTACTAAAACAAAGCTCAGTACATATACACAGTAACAGAACCAAGATCAGTACATATACACAGTAACAGAACCAAGCTCAGTACATATACACAGTAACAGAATCAAGCTCAGTACATATAAACACAGTTTTAGAACCAAGCTCACTACATATACACTGTAACAGAACCAAGATCAGTACATATACACAGTAACAGAACCAATCTCAGTTAATATACACAGTAATAGAACCAAGCTCAGTACATATACACACTGTATCAGAACCAAGCTCAGTACATATACACAGTAATAGAACAAAGATCAGTACATATACACGGTAATAGAACCAAGCTCAGTACATATACAGAAGCTCAGTACATATACACAGTAACAGAACCATCCAGCAATGTAGGCTACATCTAGCCTCTGATGGCCAAGCTTGGCTCTTGGACACATGCGACACATTGATAGCTTCTACACCTACTTCATTTTAAAGGGGACGAATGGTGGCAAAAGTGAGTCTACCTGGGCTCTTATGCCCCCAGTAGTGTCTGTCTTATTGTACACTCAGTTGGGTCTGTGCTCTAAGGACCTAGCTACAGCTATAACAGGGGTAAAGAGACAACATCTCACTTCTTATTAGTCACTATTTTAGCATTTGATTTGGGAGAATCACAGAGAGACAAGTGAATCCTACCCCTGCCCTCATGCCCTTACTACTCTTAGAATGTAGAATTTGACTATTTTAAATAATTTTATTTTTTTTTTGTTATGAAGTAGAGTTAATACAGTGAGTAAACTGGTCTCAATTAAAATGGGATTAGGAAGGGGTGTTACCAGCGGTGTCACTTTTAAGCCTGTTTGGCTCTAGTATCCAAGGAACGCAATAATGTTAATAAAGGACTTTTGTTTACAGAATAAACTTTCCATTTTCTGTAGAGTCATGGATTTATTGTAGAAATGCTCCGTCCTGTTATAGTACAGAATTATTATAAGGAGGAACAGCTGGTGGTGCAAAGTTTAATAATATTCTTGAAAGCATAACGCTATTGCTTACGTGTTCTAATAATTAGGTATGCCGCGATTTAACTGCTTCGGTGGCACAAATAGTTCCCATTGGTCTGTTTTGCACTGTTGAGAATTCCATTGGCACACGTTATTTCACAATTCTTATTTGTGTCGCTGTCACTTAAAAACAAAATATTTTAAATTGTGCTAGAGACAACAGGTTTGATTAGTTGTGGTCTGGGTGTTCAGACCACCACTGATCATTAAACAGAGTTGGGAGAAGTGCTCAGCTAAGCTCTTCACTCCCTGGTTCGCTACAATCTCACTGCAGCAGTCTTTATGAAACGAGATGGAAAAGGCAATGAACGAAAAAGGGAAGCTCCCAACCTTCCTCAAACAAATGATGTTGGAAGAGAGAAAGATTGCCCTGTGTTGGATTTCAATTTCCTAACTCCTCCAGAGGAGTCTGACAGCAGCTTACCCCTCCCTCTCCATTAAGAACACACGAATGTTCATGTGTATAGAGGGATCTGGAGAGATAGTTGATAATCCAATGGCTAGTCCATGTGTATGGGTACCTTAAAAGTTACAGACATGGGGGGAGATTTATCAAACATGGTGTAAAGTGAAACTGGCTCAGTTGCCCCTAGCAACCAATCAGATTCCACCTTTCATTTTCCAAAGAGTTGGTGAAGAGTGAAAGGTGGAATCTGATTGGTTGCTAGGAGCAACTGAGCCAGTTTCACTTTACACCATGTTTGATAAATCTCCCCCATAATATATGTGATTTTGGGGTGTAAAAAAAAATCAACAAATATGCTCCAGTACTCAGCTATTAAATCCACGGGGGTTCCAAAATCAATGCTCTGGTGGTCTTCTGCCATTATTTCTTGACATCCCATATTGGCATATGAGTTCTGCAGCCATTAAAGGGGTTATCTACAAAAACATGGCCACTTTTCCCCCTCTCTTGTCTCCAGATTGGGTGGGGTTTAAAACTCAGTTCCATTGAAGTCAATGGAGCTTAAAGGGGTACTCCAGCATGGGGGCACTTTTTTGGGGGACCGGGGAGGAGGTGGCTGAAATAAAAGACGTCCACAGCCCTCCCCGGTGCCAGCGGCGGGTCCCGCAACACGGCGCTCTGGTGCCCGGTTCCGTCCGCTTCCGGGTGTCTGACGCCGCCCGAGACGCTACATCTCAGGGCCGCTCACTCATTGAAGGAAGCGGGATCCGAGCGGACTTCAAACGGATCCTGCCTACTTCCCTGAGTGGCTGAGCGGCCCTGAGACATACCGTCTTGGGGGGCGTCAGACACCCGGAAGCGGCTGGGAACCGGGCACCGGAGCGCCGTGATGCGGGACCCGCCGCTGGAACCGGGGAGGTAAGTGGACGTCTTTTATTTCAGCCACCTCCTCCCCGGTCCCCCAAAAAAGTGCCCCCACGCTGGAGCACCCCTTTAATTGCAAACCACACCTGAACTGGAGACAAAAGAGGGGGAAAAGTGGCCATGTTTTTGTAGTGCTAGATAACCCCTTTAAGCTTTATTGCCATAGAGGCCAGTGATTGGCCGGGATTGAAAAGCTGTAGCAAAGCCCTTTAAAATCGAACACGTTAAATTTGACTCGATTACTAAAAGGCTGTGAGCCCCTTTATTCTAATGCCCGATTTACCAATCTGATCCAGATTTATCGGATACACATGAGAAAGCACCTCGTGTTGGGTTGACAGTAGACTCTATCAATCACTCCATTTACGTGAACACTTGGGTTAATTTAACACACCCAATCCTTTTATCCCCCAACAGATCATGTCGGGAGGTTCCACATACACAATAGATTTGTCGGCCAGCCAGCCAGTCCCATTGCAATATATCCACTTTTTTAGAGAAGAAGTAGTTTGAACATATTAGAAATGTGCTCAATGTCTAAAATACATAATTGAAATGTTTAAAAAATTCTGTTTCAAATTCGAAAATAGAAATATTATAATAGAAAAAATATATAAATATGAGCACGACTCGTTCTATATAAAGACTGGTAAAAAGAAAATTGATAGAAATCTCTGTTTCTAATTCTTGACATTGTAGCATGCCTGGTCATGTCATTTTCTTGAGCCCTAGACCTTGTTGTAGTGTACAATACAGTAGAACAACCCATCAGTGGCCTTTGCTTAGTCTCCTGAGCCAGGCTTGAGTCTTACGATCTCTATTGTAATTGGATCTACCCAAGAGATTGCTTTCTGTCACCTTATTTTCCACAGTCTTTGCTTGGGGTGAAGGTCATCTGAGGATGGATGACTGGGACCTTCGAGAACAAGTGAAGAAATAATTTGAAGGAGAAATAAGTCTGGTTTCTAATAGCATTTGATCTTCAGTTTGTATACTGCACAAGGCCAGCCTAATGCATTGCTGTAGATCATTGTGCCGGGTTTATATCCGTAGAAGACATCACTCTATTTATGAAGGCTGATCTCATGATCCAAGAAGTAGAGCAGTAGTTCTCTAGGTTCATGTCACACCACATATCTATGAAAAAAGACATGGCGTGTCTAAGGCTCTGTATACACTAGAATCAAGGCTTTCATTTAAAATGAAATCCGTAGCGAAATGACAATGATGAAGTATAAGAAGAATAAGAATGAAGTTGGCCTATGATTTCTTTCAAGTCAGAATGGTCGGATCAGTAGACATAAAAGCATTTGCTTATTCATCAGCTTACTACTAGCCATATTACCTCGGCCTGATATACTATAATATACATAATACCCCAAGGCAATAGGGCCCTGAGTATTTATAAAAATATATTCATGAGCAGTGTTGAGAAAACTTGACAAACTGTTCAGATTCTGCAACATTCTCCGAACCCGAATGCTCGACATCTGACTCTGGCTGGCTGGAGAATCTGGATGCCGCCTTAAGGAGTCCTGGAAAACATGGATACAGTCCTAGGTTGTATCCATGTTTTTCTGGCATCCCTAGGGTGGCATCCAACTTCCGCCGTGGGAAGTCAAATGCCGAGCGTTTGGGTTTGGAGAAGGTTTCAAGTCCTTTCAACAATTTTCATGAGCCAATAAGATAAATATAAGGTCTCACCCAAATTAGCAGGGTTGCCAAATAGAGATGAGCAAACCTACTATAAGTTCAATTCACAAACTTACTGAATGCTCAACATTTGAATCCTGCTGCCTAGAGAAGATGGATACAGCCCTAGCTGTATCCATCTTCTCCAGGCAGCAGGATTTAAATGCCGAGCGCTTGGTACAAATGCTAACCGATCAAACTGTAAGTTCACTCATCTCTATTGTCAACTTTTATTTTATACATTTTTTTACCTATTTACATATTCTTATTATGATTCTTATTTTACTTATTTTTTTGTCTATAAATTTACAGAGGGTGATGAGCATGCAGATTATGCAGAGAGTTGCATTGTGTTAAATGTAGGCTACTGGCAACCCCCAGAGGAAGCTTTGGTTAGTCTAAGGCTATGTTTTTTGTTTTTTTTTAGAAAAGAATAGACACAGATTGTAAAAAAAATCAGCGCCCGTTCTTTTCTGCAGGGGCAGCATTGCATTGGATTCAGTACAGTTTTGCCACTGTGTTCCAACATCGTTATTTTAACATCCGTTCTTTAAAACTAATTTAATTAGTATTAAAATAATGAACATGCATATTTTTTCCGAAAACAGTAGCTGTTCAAACAATGTAAAGTACAGCCAGCGATCATACTTTACATTGTAAAGTATGGTTAATAGAATTGTGGGCACACCCAATGGTGCTTGCAAAAAGATATTGTTCCTGCAGCTGATACAGCAGCATCAGAACAGGAACATGCAGAACATAGCCTTACACTCCACCTGCAGTGGCCACTACAGGCCAAAAGTAGTATTAGGCTATGTTCACACAACTTTCGTATTTTGCAATCGGCAACAACGGCCATAGTTAATACGAAAAAATACGTTGGCTTGCTGTCTATGGGGTCCCAACCGGAGCGTATGCACATAGTATACGTTCCGGCCGGGATCCCTAGTGGTGCCGCAAACAACTGACATGTCAGTTTTTTGCGTCCGCTATTCATTGAATAGCAGCCACAGAAAGCTCTTTCAGTGCACACTATGAAGCGAGCGGCTGCAGCCGCAAGCTCCATAGTGTGCTGTGGTGAGTTCTGATGCGCGCGCGCTGATGCGCCCGCAGCAGAACTCTGCACCCTGGAAGATCATCTGAACAGTACTGCAGTACCGGTCAGGATGATCTTTTCAGAACCCGGCCGCTACGTGACCTGGCTTGGTCACGGAACGGCTGGTCTCTTACGCTATGTGAACATAGCCTTACATGGTGATCATTCGAATTAAAAGACCACCATGTAATACCTAATAGTATGTAGTGCTCTAGAGTGGAAGCAAAGTTTCTCTGCTCTTTCCTATAGCTGAAGTCCAAAAGGGGACTCACCTGACATGTTGATATGGTAAGAGGTTGTCCTAATGCGAGTCTCGATTTTATAAAAAATGTGACACCTGTCATCTTTAGTTATTATTTGGTTATTATTCATCAGGGCTCGTGGAATCCCTTTTTAGATTTGATGCTTTGGGAAAAAAACACATAGACAAAGAACTCCTAGGTCTGTATGCATATATGATTTGCGATATACTGGTTATGACAATGCGGTGATACATTTTTCATGAACCCAGATTAAAGTCAACCCAGATTTTTCAGCCAATATCCATATTAGTTAAAATCTTACAGCCTTAAGCCATCCAGATCACATTGCAGATTGTACATGGAGTAACAACTGCGCGTGTCAAAAAGTCAGTAAGGCCTGTCTATCTCTCCAGGCCGGAGCCGATATCAGGTAATATAAGGAGCTAATGAGACAGATGCAGGATGAGACTCCGCTAGCGACTCAGCAGCTACAGGTACAAATCCATCCTGCTGCCGGCGACAGGGCTTAGCCTGTCACAAAAAGTGTTTGATGATGACTTCCAAGACGCATGGAGGAGATGAGTGATGGCGGCTCAGCTCTCTTACATTAAAAGCTATTGACAGCCAAGGAAGGCCCATAAGCTTAGTCTACGAATAGGGAAATGCGTGTCTGGGTACCGTTTGGAACGGCGTTAAAAATGCATCTCCTTGATAATCCGCTATTATTATATTTGCTAATCTTTGTTTTAATCATGAAGACATTTTAAACTTTCATCAAAAATTCATCAGGTCCTCTGGGCCTCGTGGCTCAAACTGTCTAGAAACGAAGCACTGTAAAGCTATAGAAACACAATGGCTCTCCGTAGAGTCATAGATCAATGAAATAGAGGTGGATTAAAACAGTACAACCAGATTCATAAGCTCCTGTGGATTGTTCTCAGGGCCACAATGCTACACTTGTAATGGGGCGCCCTGTAACATGTATTTTTTTATTATGCTAGTGTTTGTATACGTGGCATAGGGTCCTTGGGGGCCCTATTTACCAGGGCTTGCTATTGCTATTTCTGCACCCATTATAGTCACAGTCAATGCTATTGATGTTCATGGATTAGAGGGACCACATCTGGCTGCTGCATTCCCATATGGGGTTCAGTGTCAGAAATCTACAAATTACGTAGAAAACAAACTGTACGTGTACTGTATACGCCCAACTACTGCCCCAATACTCTCATTTACTTACTACATTCAGTAAAAACCGCATCTCTGCTGTGGTGTCTAAGAAGCCAATGGTTCTTCACCCCAAAGGCCTTAGGCTCAAAGGGGATCTGTACTTTTGTGGCAGAGAACTTCCTGGTCATGACCCATATAATGTTGGCATATTGGTATAGTTGGATAGCGGAAGATGTAACCGAGGAATAGATATTCAGGCCGAGGTCAGTGCAGGCAGCGGACAGAAGAATCTATCTATCTATCTATCTATCTATCTATCTATCTATCTATCTATCTATCTCCTATCTATCTCCTATCTATCTCCTATCTATCTATCTATCTATCTATCTATCTATCTATCTATCTATCTCCTATCTATCTATCTATCTATCTATCTCCTATCTATCTATCTATCTATCTATCTATCTATCTCCTATCTATTCTCTATCTCCTATCTATCTATCTATCTATCTATCTATCTATCTATCTATCTATCTATCTATCTATCTATTATCTATCTATCTATCTATTTCCTATCTATTATCTATCTATCTATCTATCTATCTGTCTCCTATCTATCTATCTATCTATCTATCTATCTCCTATCTATCTATCTATTATCTATCTATCTATCTATCTATCTATCTATCTATCTATCTATCTATTTCCTATCTATTATCTATCTATCTATCTATCTATCTATCTATCTATCTATCTATCTCCTATCTATCTATCTATCTGTCTCCTATCTATCTATCTATCTATCTATCTATCTATCTATCTATCTATCTATCTATCTATTTATTTATCTATCATTGGTCAGTGTATACCCAGGTCTCCCATTAACCTATATAGATGTTATTTTATGGCCACTTTGCCTATAGATGCAGGCTAATGGTGCCTCGTCCTGACATTACTGATAATAATTGGCTCACCAGAGGCCAATTTTCGCTCTCGCAGGAGAGAATGATTTTAAAATGTCATGTCTAGGGAGACGAGGCATTGCAGAGGTAATGACCACAGAAGCCGAACCTCTCATGCTATGGGGATTTCTACATTCATTATATGAATCCCCCTCCTCCTTTCTGAAAGAAATGGTGAATTCTCCGTCCTGACACTGGATCTATTTCCAAAGAATTGGAAAAACAGGTAATTCACAGCAGCATTGTCCTTGAGATTGATCCATAAGACTGATACACATATATATAAATATATATAGAGAGAGAGAACAAAATGAAGGTATTGGTGTCAGATAAGTAAGATAACTTTGAGTTCTTACTCCTGAGACCCACTGGGATTCTGAGATACAGTCAGGTGCATAACTGCAAGGGCTTGTCAGGAGGGCTTGCAGTTAAAGGGACATTTGCAGAACCCGGGTGGCCCCTTTGGCCACCCGGTGCTGCAAATGATAAAAGCTCAGGAGGCCCAGTGTATTGCAGAAGGGGCTACCCTGATGCGGTGGGCCGCTATGGCTGTTACAGTGACAATTATGTCCCTGATCAGGGGCCAAAACCTGCTGCAGAAGAAAAGCCTCCGGAACCCTCTGATTTAGGAAATTTCATTTAGCTAATACATAGATAGATAGGAGATAGATAGATAGATAGATAGATAGATAGATATTGGAAATACAATGTAATAATAGTAAATGAACAGAAGACGATCATCTAAAGTCAAATCAATCGGCATCAGTTCTTCTAGCTTCATTGCACTTTGATTTTCAAGGAACTCAGCAGGGAAGTTGTTCAGATCTTCTATGGCGGTAACTGCTCACATCCTTGTAATCCCTGACAGACTGGATGATGCAAGATCAGGGCTATGTGGGGGTCATATTCTCATCACCTCCAGGGCTCCCTGTTTTTCTTTAGGACCTGTTCACACTGAGTAAAACAGGCAGAATTCTGCAGCAGAGCTCCCCATCGCGGAATCCTGCCTGACACAGTGTCTCTATGTGATGGCTTGTGCGCCTCCGCTTCCGTTGTCCTCCACTCAAAGAATAGACATGTCAATTCTTTTAGCGGAGAGTGGAGGCACGTGAGCCGTCCCATAGAGACACTGTGTGACACTGAGGTAGGCAGGATTTCACAGGATGTAGCTAAGGAAGCAGTTGAATCCGTGCCCTGTTGCCCAAAGGGTTCCCATAGGCGTAGGTCACACATTTAGCATTGGACCCTAGGAGCTTTAGGTTATGCCTCTGACACTTGGTAGCAAACAAAAAAATGCCTATACGTAACTTAGGCTCCGTTCACAGGGAGTAAAACTGGCAGAATTACACCACCCTCCGTGTCATATTGGGAGTCTATGGGAGGCTCGCGCGCCTCCTCTCTCCGCGCTGAAGAGGGAACATGTCAATTCTTCAGAGCGGTGAGAGGAGGCACGCAAGCCTCCCATAGACTCCCAATATGACACGGAGGCTGGCAAATAAAGAATGAAGACACTGGACAAGCAGGGGGTGTCAAGTGTGTGTTTTTTTTAGCATGTATACAATTTACACACTTTTCCTTCTACTTCCACTCATGAATGATTTTCTGCACTTTTCCAATGCTTGACAAAACTTCCCTCCCACACACATTATATACAAAGAATAAGAACTGAATCAGCTCTTCATTTCTACTCATCGCCGGCATGATTGAGAGAGATCCCTACAAGGACAGCAGTCTGCTTAATGAATGAGCTCCATACATTAATGTATGAGCGGAGTGTGCCTGCCTTCACTATACTGTAGTATGTGCAATTAATCCAAGAATAAGGCAGAACTTTCAGAAGGAAAAATACTCAGGTCAGAGAAAGGCCTCATGGAGAGAAGCTTTTTTTTTTTTCCTAGGCGAGCGTTCAATGCTTGTATACGTGACTGGGATGCAGAATGAAGCTAGAGACAGAATTAACGCTCTCCAGTTGGGATAAAGAAAGCAAATGAATGATGTCTATTGAACCTAGAGAACATGTTTGGTGAAGCTACATTTCTAGATTAGAGAACTGCAAGGACAGCGGTACCTTAAAGGGAACCTGTCAACTAGAGATTAAGTATAGTATTCGCTCGAGTATCGGGCTACTGGAAAGTATTCCATACTCAAGCAAGTACTGTGTGCTGCAGGACTCCACCCAGCCAATCAACAGCTGCAGCGGTGTCCTGCCTCAGCCACTGATTGGCTGAGAGGCAATAAGGAAGACAGATAGAAGACCGGAGGGGTAAGTATCATTTCTCTGCTCCCCCACCAACAGAGCACAGAGGGGGCCAGATTGTCACTTTCAGATTAACCAGATATCCTCCATTCTGCCGAGCTGAGGGCATCTGTAAATATATTGTTTTCAATTGTTACTCAATTCGAGCACTCGAGTATTAAAGAATACTCAACTCGAGTATTTAAGTGCTCGCTCCTTTCTACAGTCAACACTTTCACGCTACCTGAACCACGAGACATTAGGTGGGTTCCCATAGTCTTCCTGCCTTGCTCGACCTCAATTGATCTCTCTCTGTTTCAGTAAGGTATTGAGAATAACTCTCAACATAACTCTCATGCACAAAATCAAATAAAAGGAGCTATTTCAAGATCAAATCTACTATCCCAGCAGTTGGACCCTCACAGGTGAAGAGAACACAGGTCACTTGTCGCCTGAGTGAATGGAGCAGCAGTGTGCATGCCCGGCCACTGCTCTATTCTATGGGACAGCCAGCTGAGCAGTGAACACGACTATGTTTGGAAGCTCCTTAGAGAGTGAATGGAGCGATGACCAAGCAAGTACACTGCCCTCCATTCACTCAGGGTAAAATTGACTTTTGCTCTCGTAATTGGTGGGGATCCTGGCAGTCAGATGGCACTAATCAATATATAATTTTAAATGGTCAACCATAAATCATAGGCTCTTAACCAACAGAATCATGTACCTATTGAATATATAGCACAATACAGATACTATAACAAAGCTCTGAATGGTCACTATAGGTAACACCACTGTGGCATACACGACTCCCTGTGTATCGAAGATGTCGTTTCCTGGATAGCACGTTCTCATATATAGTTTATTATCGTTAATAATTAATGTGCTCAGCAGTGAGGAATTAAAGCAACTTCAGCCTGAGATGTTCTTACCCCATGAGCCTGACCACCCACTGATACAATAACCCCTACGTGTAATAGAGGATTATACACTGGATAATAAGGATAATAAATTCTAGAATAGTACATTTTAGGAATTTTAATATGCCCCTCCTCCAATCACTTGGCCCCACAAAAAACTGACCCAGCAGGACTGGGAGGCTTGAGAGCATTGGTGAGGCAATGGCAGGGAAGCAGAGGAGCTAAGTATAACATGTTTTTTATTGTTACACCAGCCATAGAGAACATTTTTGTTTTTTCTGGACATCCCCTTTAAGGGAAATATTCTATAGTGAAATAAAACAAATGATACTTGATGATAACTAGTGATGAGCAAACATCCCGATGTTCTATTCGGATCCCACACACGAATGTAAAAAAAATATATATATTGTGATCGGTTTGTGTTCACATACAGTAGAAGCGTACTTTCCCGTCTGTGCACATGCGTGCAGATTATCAGGCACAAAGTGTAAATTATGCCGTTGCGTACATCGCAAGATAAAAGTTTACATTAAAAATGTATATCTTGTTTAAATATGTTTGAAAATCATTCCGATCATCAAATTAATTGTTTGTGAGCAGCGAACGGGAAGAATTAGCGTCATGTTTGTACGAACATACAAACATTTAAGAACATGTTCGCTCATCACTAATGATAACTGTCATTTAAGGCTCTGTTCACACAACATTTATGCAGTCCGTTATCATCATCTGTGTAATCCAAAAACCGGATAAAAAAAACAGACATATTTGTGTGCATTCATTTTGATCATTTTTTTCTATTAACTGCCATAAAAAAGGCAGATCAAAACACGTTTGTTTTTTTAAAAATACACGAAAACTTTGTCGACCATGTTTTTGTGTAGGCTAAAAAAAAAGGTTGTGTTTTGATCCGTTTTTTCCTCCTTTTTTTAGGCTATGTTCACACGACGTAAAATAACGGCCGTTATTTTCAACGGCTGTTATTTTGAAGCCAAAACAAAATTTGGATTCCTAGCATGATTATAAACGGGATAAAACAGGTCATTTACTTTAAATACTGCGCCCAGCCCGAGAAACCACTCAGAAATTTTTTTACATCAAAATCAAGTTTAATTTGGCAGATATAAGTTTTACGTTCGGGGCCGCATTGAAATCCACGGCCGTTGTTGCAGTATTACCAGAAATAATTGACATGTTAATTTTTCACGGGGCCGTGTAAACAACGGCCCTTATCTGATACGTAGTGGGAATTCATCGGCCGTAGTTACATTGCATTGCAGTCATTATAGGGAACCTCAAACTGATGGCCGTAGTTTTGCGGCGTGGACAACAGCCGTTATTTTACGTAGTGTGAACATAGCCTTGTAGTGGAAGGCAAAACTGATGCTTACAAATACATCAATTTTTTTGCAAAAAACAGACTGCAAAAACGCAGTGTGAACCCAGTGTCAGTAGTTTGTACTTGTAGCTGACAGCCTCAGCACTGTGCACGATAGTCAATTTTCTAAATCTCTGCCATTTTTTAAAATTTGTTACTAGAACCTAGCACCTGTTCTCCTCACCTATAACTATATAGTTTCCTGCTCTGCCTCCATCTCCAGCGCCATAGAATAATATCACGCCGGGTCGTGTACTGGAGATGGAAGCTATGTTAATAGAGCGTGAAGCTCCATCTCCTAATGTATATGTTATATGTTATGCAGTATGTGGTGGAGAAATCAGCCACTCCATAAGCTATTCTGGCACTAAATTTCAAATGAAAGTGAATTAGAAAACTGATGATAATGTACTGCACAATAGTGATTTTTACAGAAAAATACAAAATCCACAAACATGCCTGTGTCCTATATCCATCCTTTATACTTCCCATTCCTGAGGGTAGCTTCACACGTGGATCGCAGTGGATTTTCTGTTGTGGATCCGCAACTAGAGATGAGCAAACCGGGTTCGGGTTCGAGTTGATCCGAAGCGCGGATCCGCAGCAGAAAATCCACTGCGGTACGGTACGTGGATAGCTACCCTTAAAGCGAATATACCTTTAGGTACATCACTTTGTTTTTTTTTTTACGAATCGGCGCCGGTGCAGGGATGCCATTAGCGTGGTCCCTTTTTTGAACCGCCACCCGGTTCCTACTCACAGCGCCGGTCTATTTCCAAGCAACAGCCCAGTACAGAACATTAGGAGCAGGCCCCCCGTCCTCCTGTGTGATGAAACCCCCTCCCCTTTGTAAGGCCAGAGAGCCTGCCCCCAGTGCTCTGTGCCAGGCCAGTGCCCGGGAATAGACTGGTTCAAAAACAGGACCGCGCTACTTGCATCCCTACACCCGCACCGATCCGTTAAGGTAAAAAAAAAAAAAAAACAAAGTGATGTACCTGATGGTACATAGGCTTTACAAATCCACCTCTGGCATTAGGAACTGCATAAAACACTGCCATGAATATTACCCATGGGATTCCTTAGCCAATGGCCATACACAGTTTTTTATGTCCATTTTTGTAGAGCTGTTTTAAAAAAGCTATTTTATACAAATATAAAGTTATATAGTTAAACAAAATCTGGCTAATTTGTTATAATTTTTCGACTGATTTTATTATTCCTTTTATTTTATTACCTTTTATTACACAGTGCTCTCTGCTGCCACCTCTGTCCATGTCAGGAACTGTCCATAACAGCAGCAAATCACCACAGAAAACCTCTCTTGCTCTGGACAGTTCCTGACATGGACAGAGGTGGCAGCAGAGAGCGCTGTGTCAGACTGGAAAGAATACTCCACTTCCTGCATTACATACAGCAACTGATATGTACTGGAAGACTGGAGATTTTTAAATAGACGTAAATTACAAATCTCTATAACTTCCTGACATCAGTTGATTTGAAATAAAAAAAAAAAGCAGGAGTACCCCTTTAATGGAAGTGGATCCATCCTTTATTTATATAGTTATGTGGTCTAGAATGCAGTCCAGGCTTTATAACCTGCCAAAAAAGCTGCAATGCAATCTACCAGTGTGAACCCAGCCCTACAGATTTCAGTTTTTTTTTTTTTTTTTACAGAACTATGATCATCCTTGTCCCTTCTTATAGACACAAACAGTGTGCTCCATTTTCTTACAGTCCATAGCTTAATATCAGATTCTGTATTCCGCAGTAAAGCGCCGTATACAGAATTGTTTAGGGGGGGGGAATGAAGAAATCCCAGAAATGTAATTCCTCGGTGGGTGATTGATCCCCGGCTGTTGTGAACTAATTATCCTCTCCGCATATCATACTCCAGTATCTGACAAAACGCCTATAAAAATCATTTATGACCCGTTATATATGGCGCTATGCAAATTCAACAGAAATTCCATCAAGAGCCACAGACGACATTTTCCCTTTCGGCTAAAAAAAAAACGTTGTTTGAGGATTTTCCTTGATTTGTAGTGGATTAATGACTTCAAACAGCTTGACTGATTTGCTGGCCCTTCCTCTTGCTCGGATTCAGCTGATAAAAATATCCATAGACAGTGAAATCAGTAGAAGCCTGGCTTTTTCAGACAAGACTCCCATGTGATCACAATACAGGCAGGCTCAGTGAGACTGGAGCTGTTCTACAAGCAGTAGGTAATGAGTCTTTGTGCAGGCTAGGGGCTCTAACAATAAAGCATATGCTATCAGCTAGAAAATACTGCTTGGGGAGAATTTGCAAGGGGAAAAAAAAATGCTTTATCCAAATACAGGCAACGCCGTCCAGTTCTGACCATGCGATATATCAGAAAACGACATTTCGTGGATTATAATTAGGATTTATTCCTATCAGGAGTGCATGGAGGGGCAAGCAGCAGTTTGAGCAGGTCAGTTATTTGTGTTTTGTTTTTTTAATTTTTGTTTTGCGGTGTAGATCATGTGATGTGGATGTAATTGTTTGAATGAGGCTCATTTGCATATAGAGGATTGGGCATGGGGGAATATGGGTTCTTGCATTGTTATATATGTGTGTTTCAATGGCCTATGCTATGCATATGTGTGTGTGACCAATTCTAGGGGATATATGTGCATATATAAACACATATTGCAATTTTTGGGCATATCATATTGCATACTATGATAAAGTGACATTTAAATTTTTTTTTTTTTTTTTAAATCAATGTCACTTATATCATAGTATGCAATATGGTATGCCCAAAAATTACAGTATATGTTTACATATGCCCCAGATTTGCAGAATGTTTATATACGCCAATATATCCTCTAGTATATATGCCTATATATCCCCCGTGTGTGTATCTATATATATATATATATATATATATATATATATATATATATATATATATATGAGACACACACACACACACACACACACACACACACACACACACACACACACACACACACACACACACACACACACTGAGAAGTAGAAGTGTACAATGCTAGTTGTACAATTTTTTTTTTTTTTTTTTTTTTTGTGTACTATACTTGTGATGCTGACCATATTTTTAGCTATATACTAATAACCCAAGAATTTAGAAAATGGCCTGCCTAAACACTGTATTTATCCCAGTCCATTAGCATCTACATAAACACATCCAAAGCTTTAATTTTATACATTAGTCTGTCAGCTTTCAATTAAAGAGCCTTTGTCTTCAGGCTCATTTCCATTACAATTGCTGACTACACAAATTCAGCCAGTGAGAGTAAAATCGGTAAAGACTGTATTGGAGCGTAACTTGGAATTTATCTTTTAACAATTGTTTTTAATTTGCGTCGCATTCAAATCTCGGATAATTAGGCGACGGATTAACAGATATTATAGATTTAAAAAATAAATAAATAAAAATCCAGTTTTTGTAAAATTCTAATTTGAAAAAATATTCTTGATTATATAACTAACAGTTATGGATATATATATATTTAGTCATACTTAAGAATATTACAGGTTAATAAGATTATACTACATGGAAAAAGTTTAAATTTATCTTCTAGTATTTATTTTGCTGTGGAATCACATGATCGTTTTTTTCCTTTGAGCTGTTTGGACATGTAGAGGCATTATGTAAATGACTCCACAATGCTAGGTTTAACTGCAGAGACAGGGGGAGGAGGCGCTCGGGGATTAAAGGTCATTGTGCTGATGAAAAAGCTGAATGGGGAACAACACTACGTGCTATCGCAGGGCCTTTCACTAAAAAGCGAGCGTGCATATTTAATTAAAGTAGCATAGATTTGATCTGAAAGATCCTGAGCTAAAATTAGCTATCGCTCCTGTAACGTCAGGATGCAGAGTAGCATGCATGATATCCATGGTTAGGTGTGTGATATATAAATATATAATTTTTTTTTTTTTTATTTAATTAATTTAAATTTTGCTTTTATTATAGGGTGTATATGTATTTTATTGGAAGCTAAGTGCCGTAATATACAATGAGCTTTAATATTTCTGGAACCGAAATATCAGATGTTCTTTATCGGGAAAAATAAACTAAAAAAAATCAATGAGTTTATCGTCTTCCTCGGAATGATTGGTTTGTCCATTATGGATTACAAAAGCTGAATCCATCTTATGCAAGAGTAATGTCACTTACATTGATGTCAATGTTGTGTGCCTTGTATGGCCACTCTTAAAAAGGGTTATGTCTTGTATAGTTTACCTATCTTAGTGATGGATATCAGATCACGAGGCTTGGTCTCTTGTTAAACGCCTATATATATTGAATGTTGAATTTATATACAGTATTGTACTATGCTTCAAGGCAGGAAAAGAGAAAATATATGACCATCTAGGAGATATACATAGTATTCACCCTTTAGGCTATGTTCACATAGTATTTTGGTCACTATTCTTTCAAAAGGGTCAAAAACACAGAAAAGGTGCAAATCTTTCCATTATAACTTTTCTCTGTTGGTTCCATGGCTGATTTGGGCTAAAAATACTGAGTAAATTACAGTGTATGAACATAGTCTAAAAAATTTTTTGGGCCCCTATTTTTTTAACCCACACCAGGTTTTGGCTATAAATACTGCTCAAAATGCTATGTGTGAACATAGCCTTACATATAAAATACTGTGTAAGGCTAGTAAAAAGCATCTTGAATAGGTATCCTTCTTATTGACTGGTTTAAGATAGCAGTAAATGGAAATGTTATAATGCATTATAATAAGCTTCTAAAAAAACAAACATTTTATTGGCTAAGTTTTTTTTTAATTTTTTTTAAGAAATATATAAAACTTTAACTAGTATTCACAACTGTCATTTTATATTGATTAAAAAAACAACAACCCTGAACTGGTAAAATAATATGTAAAAAAAAAATAAAATACAACAACAAATATTCGGTATTCAACCAAAATAGTAGCCGGTTATAATTTCCAAGAAACTGAGATAATAATAGAAATCTCTCATGAAAAGTATTGTTAGCGACCATCATAATTCAGTGTGCTTTACCTCCTGTCTTCTGATTATGATCCCACCGCAATGGTGTTCCTATTCTTTCCCATTAAAATGTTTTTTATAGCTTTGTGGATGATCCATTTTCCGTGAAATCATAAAGTAAATTTTTATAATATCGATACAGGAAATCGATGATTGTAATACTTAGCTCTATATTTAATTCTCATATCTAAATGTTGCTATTCGTTCATCGTACAGAATTAACATGGTGTCGCCCGTCAATTAATATCTCGGTTGTGTCCCCAGGGAATCATCAGCTCTGAATTGTCTTGTTTCATCCAAAGACCTAAACTCATACTGTGGTTGAAATCAGATATTGCCCAAAAAGCCACAGGATTACCTTCAAGGTGCCAAAGACTATAATGAATTACTCCTGAAAAGCTCTGATAATAAAGCAAAGGGGCGCAGTCTTCTATTATGTGTATGGGATTGCCTGGGACCCAAGAAACGCTATTCATATACTTGCCCATGAATAATACAGATGTTTGTACGCACAATTGGGGAGATATATCAAACATGGTGTAAAGTGAAACTGGCTCAGTTGCCCCTAGCAACCAATCAGATTCCACCTTTCATTCCTCACAGAATCTTTGGAAAATGAAAGGTGGAATCTGATTGGTTGCTAGGGGCAACTGAGCCAGTTTCACTTTACACCATGTTTGATAAATCTTCACATTTCTATCACACTATAGATCACCCAATGTCAATAGTCTTACATCTTCATATAATTGTTTTTAGAACACTTAAGACACCCCATTAAAATGTGGTTATCAAATTAGGGGTCCATTTACACAGAAAGATTATTTGGCAGATTATCTGCCAAAGATTTTAAGCCAAAGCCAGGAATGGATTTGAAAAGAGGACAAATTTCAGGCTTTTCTTTATGACCTGATCTCTCTTCATATTCCATTCCGGGCTTTGGCTTCAAATCTTTGTCAGATAATCTGTCAGATAATCTTTCTGTGTAAATGGACCCTTATACAAAGTTGTTTGCATATATGGGATTACCACACTTTGGAGCCCTGTTGCTGCCATACCTTTTATCCCCTATCCTGCTTTTCATTCACATGTATGTATTGACTGGAGATGAGTGAACCTCAAGCACACTTGGGTTCACCTGAACGCTCTGCATTCGATTACTAATGGCTGAAGTTATCGCTCAGCGTAATAGAGACAGCAATCAGCCAATGAAATGATCGGCTGATCGTTTCTTTAGGCCCAGCGCTCAGGCGCCTGACCGCACATCGTGTAATAGTGATGTGCTGATGATGATTCTACAAACAGTACACATTACCCATCCACGCTCCTGGGCTCCTCCTGCGGTCTGCTTCCTCTCTGGTCCTGCGTGCTGCAGCTTCAGAGTGGCCTGGCAGAGCTGACAGTCCCCGTCAGTGATTGGCTGAGCGGCCTGGCAGTGCAGACAGGCTGCTCTGAAGCTGCAGCGCTCAGGACCTGGGGAGAAGCAGAGCGAAGGAGCAGCCCTGGACAGTGGATGCGTAATGTATACTGTTTGGGGAAGGGCTGCAAGGACATCGGTATCAATGTCCGTGCAACCTTTGCTATACGATTATCGGGCCGTGTAATAAACCCAGTAAACGAGTGCTGATCTAGCAGATCAGCGCTCGTGTACAGTATTCATTGGCCCGTGTACTAGGACCCTAAGGCTGCCTGGAAAGCCATAGGAAAGCCATAGGCAGTATGACTGGGGACGTAGCAGTATGACATTGGGAGTAGCAAACATTGATTATTTCCATGCAGTATTGAAGATGTGATGGGGAGAATGGGGGGGGGAGTTGTTGCCTTTCTAAAGCGTCAGCGTTCTGCATTGTATTTAAGGCCCTGACACCCCCTTCATAGTGCAGCTACCTTTCGTGTCCCCAGTCATTACAGGGGGGGAGGAGGGGGGCTGCTGGCTTTCACTTTTCATCCTTATTTCCTCGTAAGCTTCGGAGAATTACCTAACTAACCCCCCCCAGGTATTATGTGCCTGCCTTTTCCAGGAAGAACAATTCCAGGGCTAATGCACATACCTGGGAACCTTCCTTTTTATATCTATGTGAGTGAATAAGGCTGGATTTGGTTCACATGCAATGTTTAATGGTACGTTTACACAGACAGATTTATCTGACAGTTGTTGTTTTTTTAAGCCAAAGCCAGGAACAGACTATAAACAGGGAACAGGTTATAAAGGAAAGACTCTGATTTCTCCTCTTCTCAAATCCATTCCTGGCTTTGGCTTCCAAAATCTGTCAGATAAATCTCTGTGTAAACCCACCATAAGTCGCCTTTTGGAGCACATTTTAGCAAAAACCAGAAGTGGATGTGACACGGAGAGACCCTTTAATGGTAAGATTGTGGAGACACTTGCCTAGTCTGGGCTAATAATGAGCTCTTAAACATGGATCAAATATGTTAATCTAGGATTACAAGAAACAACTACTTTCTTGCAAAACAGCGTCACACCTGTCCTCGGGTTGTATGTAGTATTACTATTCACCTCCATTAATTTAAATGGAAATGGGCTGCAAAACCCTCACCCAAATCAAAGACACAAACTGTGATGCTATTTCTGAAAGAAAGTAGACATGTTTTTCTAAGTCTACATTAAAGGGGTTATCCAGTGCTACAAAAACATGGCCATTTTCTTCCAGAGAGAGCCCCACTCTTGTCTCCAGTTCAGGTGTGGTTTGCAATTAAGTTCCATTGAAATGAATGGAGCTTAAAGGGGTTATCCAGTGCTACAAAAACATGGCCACTTTTCCCCCTACTGTTGTCTCCAGGTCAGGTGCGGTTTGAAATTAAGCTCCATTTACTTCAGTGGAACTGATTTTCAAAACCCCACCCAATCTGGAGACAACAGTAGGAGGAAAGTGGGCATGTTTTTCAAGCGCTGGATAACCCCTTTAATTGCAAACCACACCTGAACTGGAGACAAGAGTGGTGCTGTCTCTGGAAGAAAGTGGCCATGTTGGGTAATAACTTTAAAGGGAACTGTCATTCATGCTGAACAAACCATGGGCCAATAGGGCATCGCCGTCCATTTCTCCCCAGCCAACCAGCCTTGAGTGATGGACCTCTCCCTATATGCAATTAAGGCAATGGGGCAGACAGAAACCACTGGGGACCACCCCAATGACTGGTGGTCTAGGCACTATGAAAGCAATCACTGGTTCCCTTTAAAAACAGATAATTTTGCTTTCTGAAATTGTATTATTATTGAAGTCTTAGCACCCAGTGTGCCTGCTTTTTTTTTTATTTTTTTTATTTTTTTTTTTTTTTATACAGTTTCATAACATTCTTCACTCATCTGAATGAAATCTTGGTTGGCGCTTCAAAGTGCATGAAGAGGACATCAAAAGTATTCATGTTTTTGATGTGCCTTTGCATTTTTCAGTGCTTTAGGACATATTCTTTTTCTTGTTTTCACATTCTGATGAACTTACTTCTTAACTTTTCTATGACTACGTATTTCTGCTTAAAGGGGTTTTTAAAGATTAAAAATGTTTGGTAAGAAAAGTGGGGAAATAAAAAAACAAAAGAACTTTTACTCCACAATAAATCCCCCATAATCCTCTAGGAGCAAAGGATTTATTAGGTAAGCGGGGGGTTTTCTTCTCATTTTATACCAATTCTCCCCTTGGCCAAATTGTTCCAGTCTCAGAAAACCCCTTCACACCTACAGGATCTGCAGCAGATTTGATGGTGCAGATTTGATGCTGTGTTTAGTTATTTAAATTAAACCGCTGCGGATCCGCAGCAGAAAATCAGCTGCGGATCCGGCAAGTGTGAACATACCCTTAGGGTGCCTTCACACATGCCGACTCGCAGCAGAAAAACTATAGTAACTACAGTACTGGGACTACTACAAAAAGGCAAATTTGTTAAAGAATGTTGTTGTAAAAGTGTTTAAAAATTGGAAAATCACAATTTAAAAAAAAAAAAGTCAATGATCCCGTTTCCTCCATTCTTCTTTGTCCCTATATCACACTGTTAGTCTCTCCCTGCTCTGCTGTAACTGCCTGCTCTCTCCTCCACACACAGCTGACTGGCCGCCTCAGTTACCGAATCGCCTTATATAGAGGGGTAGGGGCTGACATCACAGAGGGGCCTGCAGCTGATTGGACGGGCGCTAGGGATTATGGTTAATCCCTTTCTCCCGCCCAGTGATGCTCCAGACAGCATGTGACCGCCATTTTGTTTTTGCAAATTTGCAAAAATTTGCTTTGCAGAACGAAGCGAATGGAAGTGATCACATCTCTAATTGTGACTGATCTGGCACTGCTATAACTTTCATTGTTCTTCTCACAGATACGTTAAGCAGGGGGCTCACTATCCTGGCGGAAAGTCATGCCTACATGGGGAAATCCTCCAAACTCTATTTAGTTGTTGCCCTTACCGTGTTCTTAAAAAAAGAAAACTGCTAACCACGGAGCCATTGTCAAAATTCCCTCTAAATAACATACCCTACTGAAAAATTAGGTGCTAGGGGTTAATCGTGTGTGTGTGTGTGTGTGTATATATATATATATATATATATATATATATATATATATATATATATATATATATATATATATATTTTTTTTTTTTTTTTTTTTTTTTTTTTTAAATGTGTTAAAACTCTTTATATGTGTGTAGACCTACCAGCAATCTATCAAGGGAACCTGTCGGTGAGCCCAGCATATATATGAGCTATGACCCCCACCTCTACCTGACAGTTTTCCTCTATTACTGTGCATAGGGAGAAGCTCTTTAATCAGCAGCAGGGGGCATGGGAAGCCACAGCTCATGAATATGATGGACTCCTAGTTCAAAGCGCTCACAGATTTCCTTTACCGTAAGGCTTTACACCTGATTTTACGATGTTTAAATACAGTAGATTTCAGGCACGGCCATGTACCATAGATAAGTATTCTCGTTTTGTTTGAAAAAATATACATGATAGAATGTCTCTTTTGTTCTACATGGGAAATTCTAAACTTAATGTCATTTTAATGGTATAATTGTTGCTATAACAACTGACAAATAGTAGTTTTTTTTCCACACTAAATAAAAAGTCTATTTTAACATATTGTAATAGTTTTGATCCCGCCTCTCAGAATTTATTTTTTGGGATGTCAGGTTAGGGTTTAGCCTGTTCTGTTTTCCTGTTTTGTTTTTTTGTGTTGTTTTCTATTGTTTTTGTTTTAACTGTCAGGTTATGAAATGTTTGCATACAATTTAACGTAATTGACAACTTTTACCATGCAAATTCTTAGAGTACCAGAGCTAGAAATATGAATCTCTTGAATGCTTTTTAACAGTGATATAGCTTGTTGGGGAAGGAGACTAATGGCGCAAATGTCCCTGGAGCGGGGTGCCAAGGGTTGACTGGGGTAGCATGTGCAATCTCTGCCCTGACCGATCTAATACCTAGCTATGATTCATTGCTTTTTATTGAGCTTAGGCAGAATGTGGTCCATACGTCCATTGCTTCAGCTACATCCTCGAATCTGTTCACATCTGCTTCATCAGAGTATAACAGCTGTGCATATCAATCTTTGTAGACAGAGCTCAATATGTGGTTTTTTTTTTTTTTTTTATTTAAAGAAAAAAAGTCATCTACAACCTTCCTTGTCTACCTCAAGCAGGTGTATACGCCATTTTATGTATCAGATTTAAAATTATTAATGACTATAGTCCCGTAAAGCTACCATCGACAAATATAATCATAAAAAATTAGGCGTTTACATGGAGCGATAATAATAATGATATATTGTTTGGAAAAATAGTTATTGCGATCGTTTTTAAGATCGCTTAAGCCCTTCTCACACACAGGGTGAATGGGTGAAAGACTGTTTACACGACGCGATCTGCGAATTTTTAGTGAACGACCAACGACTATTTGAGAACCTGTTGAAAGATCACGATGAACGATTTCTCGCTCGTCGCTTGATCATTCGCTGTGTTCATATCGCTCAAATGCGATCGTTATTGTGAAAATTCGAAGGATAGTCGTTCCGTGTAAACACACCATTACCTTTAGCAGTTAGATCAGACAAAAACACACATTTTTCAGCTGAAAGAATAAAACAAAATACTCCTTTGTGTAAATATTACATACTACTTGTGGTGTTTTGATTTCCTCTTAAAGTGTCCATCTAATGCACAGGTGTCAAACCTATACCCCCCCCCCCCCCCTTCCCCCAGAGCTGTTGAAAAACTACAGTTCCCATCATGCCTGGATAACCAAATTGGGCATTCTAATTTTGCAACAGCTGGAGGTTTACAAGTTTGACATCTGTGACTTAATATGTTTAGGCCGATCCGTCTTCAAACAGCTGATCCAAAGGGGTGCAGAGTGTCTGACCTCCACTGATCTAATAATGATAGCCTAACAGGAAATAATTTTCATCTACCAACTCTTTCAGAAAAAATGCAGTTTTAGGCTTGGTTCACACTATATAAAAATGATGTCCGTTATAAAAAATAATGGACGTTATTTGCGCATCGACATCCGTTATTATAAAAGATGGATGTCATTTTTACATAGTGTTAACCAAACCTTGTGGTGTGTTTTTACACAGATTTATTTGACAGATTATTGAAGCCAAAGCCTGGAATGGATTTGAAAAGAGGAGAAATCTCAGTCTTTCCTTTATGACCTGATCTCTGTTTTTTTAGTCTTTTCCTGGTTGTGACTTCAATAATCTGTCAGATAAATCTCTGTGTAAATGCACCCTTAGAATCCTATTAGACGAAGCGATTTTTATTTTTAACTTTTTCTTTTCCTCCGATTAACTATAAATGATTGCAAACGAGAGCTTTTGCACACGACCTAAGAAAATTAATCATAATACATGGAACGATAGTTGTTCGTTACGATCACAATTACTAACAATCGTAATTACAAACCGAGAAGAGCAAACCGTGAGCATGCTCGAGTCCATCCGAACCCTAACGTTCGGCATTTGATTAGCGGGGGCTGCTGAACTTGGATAAAGCTCTAAGGTTGTCTGGAAAACATGGATACAGCCAATGACTATATCCATGTTTTCCACATAGCCTTAGGGCTTTATCCAACTTCAGATGGACTCAAGCATGCTCGAGTTTCGCTCATCTCTACAAACAAACAATGTGTACATACACCAAAAGATTTGCGACCGATTAACAATTATTTTATGGTCCGCTCAAAAGATGCGATCAAGGACACACAAACGAATTTTCATCAGTTGTTCGATCGTTGCCTGCATACACACGGAAAGATTATCTCTTAAATTCAAACGATAGAACGATTTTTTTGCACAATAATCTTTCCATGTAATAGGGCCCTTAGTGTGTTGCAGGGGCACCTATGGGAGATGTTCACACACAGTAAAATCGTCAGTTTAGTGCAAACAAGAGATAAAAATCAGCTATTATTTTAATGGCCGTTAAATTAACTTGCATGTCTTAATAATAATTTTTAACAAAGTTGTTTTAAAAATAGCATTTTGCAGACTTTTTTTTTTTTTACCCCTACGCATACATCTCTATCTTCTAGGGTATATGCTCTTTCATTATCTAATGTGACAGACCCATGAACGATGCCTTAAATATTTTGTCGATAATCCTGCATATTTGAGTCTCCGGAATTCCAAGGGTAAATAAGTAATGTCATTGTCGTCTTCCCTTCAGGTGCATGTGACAGTACCGCAGCTATGAGTGGCATTTTAAAGAGGAAGTTTGAAGAAGTTGATGGATCTTCACCTTGTTCTTCTGTCCAGGAGTCAGATGATGACATCTCCAGTAGTGAGAGCGGAGACAGCAGTGACAGCATCAATCCCTCCAATTCCACTCACTTTACACGTAGGTTGGGTTTTTACTTAATTACTGTTGCAGATTTTCTATAAGACAAACAGTAGGATGGAGAGATGAATTACTAATATGGATGATGGCTATGTGCTCGCGCTGTGTTTTGGGCCTCGTTTTACTCCGTATTGTTACCATGACCAGGAAGTACAATATTTTTTAATTTTTTTTTTGTTTTATATTTTCTTAACCTGCTCTTGGTTTTTGTAAAAAATATTGTTGAAAGTGCGAATGAGCACCAATGACTGTGTATGCATTTAGCCTTATTCTTAGGCTACATTGAGACGTTCAGTGATTTTTTTTTTTTTTTTTTTTTTTTTTTTTTTTAAAACCATATACGTCTGCAAAAAAATACATTGTAATGTTTGTAATGCGTCCGAAAAACTTGACACCTTGGAGGTCAACTGTGCGGAGAATTTAGGAGATGTAGGTGCTGTCCGTACTAGGGATTGCCAGTAACTTTTGTGGCTGTTATTTTTGCGGCGCACAGATCCATAAAACTATGAACAGTGTGAACAGCCTAATTGAAATCAACGGGGCCTTAAAATGAGCAAACTTAGACAAGAGAGTCTAGGAATGCCAATGGCATTCAGTGGCTCAGGCTATGTGATAAATAAATAGTTGGCTGTATGCCAAAGTGTGTGCCTAGATAAATGTGCATTTTGGCACATTCAAAGGCAACACCTTTTTACAAATGAAGCACATTATGCTCTTCTCTTTGGCAGACTATGGGTCAGATTGACTTAGAATGGCCCAGGTTTTTATTATTTATTATTATTATTATTATTATTATTGTCTTGTTTTTTTTTTCCTTTTTTAGTCATTTATCAACTTGCCTAGTGTAGTTTAGTAAATTGTCTCTTGGCTTGTCTCAAAGTTTTTTTTATATGACACTCGAAAAAGTAGGTGGGTTGGCTTTGAAAGATGTTGAGTCAATAAATTTTTAGTTCATATTTGATGTTGCCTAAATTTGGATCAGCGCCCGATACCTATGGGGTACGGTAGAGGAGTGAAGTCCTATGCGACTGTGAGCATAAGACTGCTTGGTGTATAGAATATTTATGCAGTAAATTTGCTTCCAGTGGGCTCTATGATGCTCCCGTTTAAAGCTACGGTTATACAATGCTATTGGTGCAATCCTGCCGTTAAATATGATTTTTTTTTTTTCACCCGTCTATGCATCTTTTCCTATTACAATCACTAACTAGGTTGTGACTCCAGTGTTCAAAGTCTTAGCCAACTGGGTTCCTCAGTTGGGGGCCATAATTCCACCTCCTACAACCGTACTCAATACTTTATATGTTTAACGTCGTAATTGATACTTCTAAAATCCTTATTTAAGTCCCGCTGCAGCGCCCATTTGATTGTCCCCACTTACTTCTACAATATCCTTTTAAGCAAAGTCCCAGATTGACATGGGGGTTCTCACAGAACCTTCCAGAAACTCCCAATTTGATACATCCGTATAGGCCACACCTCAGTGGTCTGTTTAGTCGGACAAACTGCAAATAATACGTCATCACCTTTCCAACAATGTCTGGAGCCAATCTTTACTATGATAGAAACATTTATTTGGGAATTCTTAATGTGGTTTTAAAGGGACTTCAAGCTAGGCCCTCATTTTTAAGCTTTAAAGAGGAAGTCCAGAAAAATAAACTAAGTAGGAGATCACTGGGTGACCGACCACTGTACCCACCGCTGATCTCCATATCAAGCCCGGCTTCTGTTTTACGAATAGCGAAGCGGGTATGGCACATGACCCGCTGCTCTATTGATTAAAGAGAATGTACCATCCGGTACACTCTCTTTAAAATGACACATGAATTGAACAGCGCCAGCACGGGGAAGCCGTTGCCTCAGTCCTTTTTTTGAACCGCGGCTAGGTTCCCACATACGATGCTATTCTATTCATGGTTACCGGGCCGGGCTTGAAGCACTGGAGGCGGGCCGGCCCACCCCCAGTGGGAGGAAACCCCCTTCCCTCCATAACGTGCTCCATTAGAATCAATGGAGCCACGTCATGGAAGGACAGAGGTTTCCTTCCACTGGGGGCGGGACGGCCCGCCTCCAGTGCTTCACCGCTGGCTCGGTAACCATGAATAGAACGGTGGCGTAGGCGGGAACCTGGCTGGGGTTCGAAAAAAGGACCACGGCACCAGCTTCCCTGTGCCGGCGCCGTTCAATTCATGTGTCATTTGAAAGAAAGTGTACCTGATGGTACATTCTCTTTAAGATGGAGCGACGGAAAGAGCCAAATACAGTGCTGTTCCTGTGTACTTGGCTCTTTCCATCGCACCATAGGAATAAATAGAGCCGCTGGTCACATGCTGTACCCACGGCTCTACTCGTAATACAGAAGCAGGGGCCCGATACAGAGATTAGCGGGGGGTAAAGAGGTCTAACATCCAGTTGTCTCACCATAAGGTGCCTATATATAAGCATTGTATTCTCCAGCAAAAGCAATGTCATTGGAAAATGAACTATTGCTTAAAGTATTAATGTTAATTAAAAAAAAAAACTATGTATGTATGTATATATATATAAGTTTTGATCAGGGTCTGGGTGCTAAGGTCCCCACTGCGTGAGTGTTGAAAAGTACATGGCTAAGCACTTCTCTCCCTGTCTCTTTCTCCTCGCTGCAAGACTAGCTCCATAGACTTCCAATAATATCATCCTCCTGCAGAGAACTGCTTAGTCAAGCAAATCTTAGTACCCAGCCCCCGACATGTCTGACATGTCATCTTTTTTAAATACCCTTAACATATTGTTAGCATAACAACTTGATTTAAAGGGAAATCTGCAAGTTACAAGCATCTAACCTGCTGGTATTACCCTATAACGCATGGGTTGCTGAGGGAATTTCCTTACCTTTGATCTCTGGAACTTTGTAGTTTAGGGTGCGTTCACACCTACAGGATCTGCACCTTTTAATGAATTTTGGTACAGCGGTCTGTAGTTCCATTTGGCCACCTATGTCTTAAGACTTTCCAGTTGCACCACTAAGCCTAATAATAATCTGACGCATCATGTTCTGTAGAGAGGACTTATCTGTATCCTTAACACGTCCAGGATTACAATAGAGGATGACAATAGTAAAATGGAGAAAATAAGTATTTGACACACTGCCGATTTTGTAAGTTTTCCCACCTACAAAGAATGGAGAAGTCTGTAATTTTTGTTGGTACCGTATTTTCCGGCATATAAGATGACTTTTTAACCCGAAAAATTGGGGTTAAATTTGGGGGTCGTCTTATACGCCGGGTATGGTCGCCTCATACGGTGAGGGGAGCTCAAAAATGGCCCCATCCACACTGTATGGGGCGACCACTATAAAAAAAAAAATAAAATAAAATAACTCGCCTAGGGCCTGTTCCCGGCCTCTGCGCGCCTCCGCTACCGTTCCTGGTGCAGGCAGTGTGACGTACACTACCCGCGCCGGAGATGGAGATTGCCAAACCTTTCCCCGGCAGCCGAGTGTCTCATCGGAGACGCTCGGCTGCTGGGAGATCTTCGGGAGAATGAGAGAGGCGCCGGAAGTTCCCGAAGCCACTCTCATTCTCCCGAAGCTCTCCCGGCATCCATCTCTGGCGCAGGTAGTGTACGTCACACTGCCTACGCCGGAACGGTATCGGAGGTGCACGGAGCCTGGGAACGGGCCCTAGGTGAGTTAAATGTTTTTGTTTTGTTTTTTATTTAGCTGCGGTTAACCCCTGCCTGACCGCAGCACCGCTGCGTTTTCCGTCGTATAAGGCAAACCCCTGACAATCTGCTTAAAAGTCAGGGGTTGTCTTATACACCCAGACGCCGGAAAATATGGTACTCTTCAGCAACAATAGACAGAATCTATAGAAAAGTCCAGAAAATCATGCATGAAATAAGTATTTGATACAAAAGAAAAACATGTGGGGCATGTGTATTTCACTGACACAGAGCTGGGAGTAGACCACTCCCTGCTCGTTTTGTTCACTGGTCAGCGTCTGAACACTCAGGCTATGTTCACACAACATCAAAAACAGCTAAAAGGTTCACACAGTTTTTCTTTTTCCACTGTTCTTTCTCTGGTTTTACTATTAAATTCAATGGACTTTTCAATTAAGATACACCCAAAGGCCAATAAGCAACCCAAACTAGAATACTGTACACAGGTAAATGACGCACTTAATTTTAAACAGAGCTGGAGAAACATTGTGTGAACATAGTTAAATCCTCACCAACTAAAAACCTTAATTTTTTTTTATTTTTATGACCGTTACGGTTTAACATTTGGTAGAGAGAGTTTTGTTTGCAATTGCAGAGGTCAGATGTTTCTTTTTAGTTCTTGACCAAGTTTGTTCGCACTGCAGCAGGGATTTCGTCCCACTCCTCCATACAGGTTTCCTCCAGATCTTTCAGGTTTCGGGGCTTTCACTTGACATTGAGTTTTAGGACCTGGAAATGCTATGTATGGAGCCGCTCCTTAGTTGCCCTGGCTATGTGTTTCGTGTCATTGTCATTTCTTCTTCTCCTTCTCCATGGTTGGGACTGTTTTTGGGGTTGTACTCATCCTTCTTCCTGGCGAGAGGAGTTGATACTAAAAAGTTCTATTTAGGTCTCTTCTAACCACATGACCTTCTCCTATGCCTCCTCTGGCGAACTCCAAACAAACCTGGACATGTGCTGGTGTGAACAGGGGGACCTTGCATGCCTTGCAAGATTTTAATCCATGACTGCATAGTGTGTTACTAATGGTAATCTTTGAGACTGTGGTCCCAGCTTTCTTCAGGTCCTCCCATGTAGTTCTGGACTAATTCCTGACCTTTCTAAGAATTATCCTAACCCCACAAGCCCAAGGCCAAGTAAGATTGACAGTCCTATTTGTGTTTCTTCCATTCTCTAATAATTGCACCAACAGGTGTTGCCTTTTCACCAAGCGGCTTGTCTACTGTCCTATAGCCCATCCCAGCCTTGTGCATGTCTACAAATTTGTACCTGGTGTCTTTAGACATTGCAGAGTCACAAACTAACAGGTTTGTGAGAGCTAGAATTCTTACTGGCTGGTAGGCGAATAAATACTTATTTCATGCAATAAAATGTGAATTAATCATTTAAAAGTAATACAATGTGATTTTCTGGATTTCTTATAGATTCGGTCTCTCACAGGTAAAGTGTACCTATGATTAAAAAAAAAAAAAAATTACAGACCTTCATTCTTTGGTGGATAAACTTGCTAAATCACTTGTTTATCAAGTGTGTGTATGTGTAATATATATCATTTGTATGTATATAAAATATATTAAACTACTATTATGTGTCCTATGTTGGTTGTAGAGTATTACATTTTTTTCTGTATTTCTTTTTTCCCCCTTTCCTTTTTCTACATGGTGAACACACCACACAAAGCAATATTTCTATAAATTAGAGCAAGGCAGTTTACCCTCTAAGGAGCTTAGTGGCAACCTGCCAGTCACAAGGCAGCGCTTGGCATCCGCTACCGTTTGGCTCATGCAGATATAGTCTTAGTCTCTGTATAAAAAGCCAGCAATTTCTTGGATAAAAGCATCTCCCTATGAGTGTATAAATATAGCTTCCCTTATCTGTCCAAAAACAGGATAAAAAAAAAATCAGCAGTAGTAAAAACAAGGTTTCTACAGGTTTGATTCTCCAAGTCTTAATACATGGAAACATTATTAGCATATGTATATCGGAGAAGACAAGCCTTATGCCAATATTATAGATCGAAGGTTTTTAGTTTTTTCCCTATGGGTTTATTTAATTTTTTTTCCTTGTCAAAATGTCAGTGCGATAGTGGCTGTACTTTACAATTACCACTGTCGCTGTCAATTATTTTTGACGTCTGCAATTATAATATGTAGATTTCTATAATTTTGAAAGGTATACGATGCTATTATAAAGTGCAGATCTATAGATGACATCCTCAGTCTAAGAAAATTCAGTGAGTAACTGGTATAACTGGTGGAAGTCATTGTAATTTTTTTACCTAATGTTCCCATGAACTAGTCTGTGACTATGACAATGGTGAATGGAAGAAAGATTTGGACTGTGGTTAAGCAAGATTTGGACTCATAGGTATCTTTTGCCATTAACCATACCGTATGACGCAAGAAATTTAACTTTTTTTTTAATATCTATGAATGATTTATTTTGATCTTGAATGGGAAAAAATATTCCAAGAACACTAAATTTAATTTTTGATTATAAACACTCCTATTTTTATGAAATATAAATATAATTAACATAAATATTTGAGGATGTGATTGTTCTTACACTTACCTGAGCGATTTTCTCCAGTGGTGGCGAATATGTAAAATGGTCATTTTAACATTTATTTGGGGAGGGGCTATGTCTTTTTTTTTTTTTTTCCCCTCCATTCTTTGTTTCCTTTTAAGTCCCCCTAGGGGACTATTACATGCAATCACTAGATTGCATACACCGATCAATGCTATCGGCAATCTTTACATAGAGCCTGCCTGAGACAGACTCTATGTGAAGAGGGCAAAGCTGACAACACAGTGGTATGAGTTACTCCTCCAGCAGTCACACTGCAGGGGTCCCAATTGGACAATGACTGGACAAGGAGTGCAACTCTTCTCACTGACTGTTCAATGTTGCAATTGGTGGCAATAAACAAGTTAATAACTGGGGGGAGTGGGATCGCAGCAGCCCGTCATTAACAGTGATCTCGCGTCATAGAGCTCCTGCAGATAATGGCGTAAATGTATGCCATGTGTCCATTAAGGCACAGACTTCCGTGGCATACATTTTACACCCATTGTCCTTAAGGATGGGCATTTACGTCCATTGCAGCTTCTAGCTTTGTGAATGCCCTTTTTGGGATTCCTGCCTCCATCCCACCATAAGATTAATGGTGCATGAGTAATGTAAAACCTCTAATGTACAAACGCACATAGAAAAATTTTGGTGAGTGTCATATCTTATGGCAATATATTTTGGTCTGTATATTTTTTATTTTTTTTTATTTTAACATTGTGGTCATCTGAACAAAATGATTTTTCGCACGATAATCTTTCCGTGTAACCCTTCACCCATATCACAGCATTGATACTGGGTGGTAGACAGGTGTAGTATTTTCCATGGTGTGTTCTAATACATCATCCAGCTAATTGTTGCCATTCAGCAGTTCAAGGTTAACATTAAGTAATTGATGTCATTTCAAGGACTCTAAAGACTGCTTTGCCCTTTAGGAATAGAACCATCTGAATAAAGCTGGCCATACACTAACTGGTCCTGTATTTTTAGGAGGACACCTTCATTCTCAATAGTAATGAGCAAATCCATTTGGACCAATTTGGCCTAATTTCTTTTGTACAATATTTTGTGATTTTGCCTTAGAAGAATCTACTAGTATGGCCATATAGTATGCAGTGGGCCCATCCTCTTTTTCTTTTGCATCAGTTTTTAAAAAATTTCTAATTTCTATTTAAAATTGTAATTTTTTTTGTACTAGATACCAATACCTACATTTTGTTTTTATTTTTCTTCCTTCTAATACACCGTCATTGCTTCTAGATAATAGTGCCAGGAAGCACTCCAGGGCCCTGAAGTCACATGCCGTTGCTTACTCCTTTTAAAAATAGCTTTACAGAAAGCGAGGCCAATCATCGGAATGGGCTTTGGTTTTGCCAGGCTGCTAATTACCACCGTCTTATCGCTTCTGTGTGGCTCTTGAAGGGTGTCTTTATGTTGTCTGAAGATGAAAAAAAAATGTTAATTGGGTCCATTAATGAAACCGTTTTATGCATATCATGCAAGAACAATTATTCTTTCGAGTCAGCTGCACTGGCCGTGGGATTCCTTCTTTGACCTACTATAGTTTGTGTCTCCTTTTTTGCTATTTTTTTTTTTTTCTTTTTTCCTCCCCCTCCCTCTCTGCAGTCATCCAGTCACCCATGTGAAACAAGAGGCTTAAAAATGGATGAATGCTTTATTGCCTCCAGCTGTTCTGTGAATAGCACATTGTGAACAATAAAAACAAACTGTTTACATTTTAGACTTTTTCCTCTTATTTTCTAACATGGCAAATCCTTTTATTGCTCTTAAGATTAGCAAAATTGGCAATTTTATTTATTTTTTTCATTTTGTCTTAAGATGTACTTTGTTTTGAATGGGGTGGAAGAGTTATCTGACTATAAATTGGGGCCCCCAAAATATTTTATAAGATCAGCTGACAGGCTTGGTCCACGCTATGCATTTTGGATTGAACACTTGTTATGATCTCCTAAGATGTGTACCACACATGGGTCAACATAGGGTATGAAAATCTAAGAATATTGCTCTTACGATGTGTTTATCCACTAAATACTGAGCAATATACATAGTAGAGTATATATTCCTATTTCTGCCATGTATGTTTGTCTTTTGACTGTATTTTGTTCTAGTTCAGATTCAGATTTGCACATTGATTGGGGATTTCTGGTGCTTTTTAAACTCAGAATCAAGTGCACACAGGAAAAAAGTATACAAAAACTATTGCGAATGCTGTAACTCAAGTCTTAGGGTAAGCGGTAATGAGCCATATCGGGACGATTCAGCAGATTAATGCTCCGTGTAATAAAGACCACGATCAGTCGAAAAGCCGATCATCGGCTGATCGTTGATATTTATTTAAACTAACACATTGCACATCGCTACATGTAGTAGTGTGCGGCCGACGGCTGATGAAACTGTAAAAACAATAAAGTTTATACTTATCTATTCTTCCTTGCTGCACGATAATCGAGTCATGTGCAGGCTTGGTAAACAAGTGCTGATCTAGCAAACTGGCACTCGCTAACACTGCGGGGTGGCGACGTGTAATATGGCCCTTTAGGCATTACATTTTGTTTGTGGCCCAATGTTACTTTACAGCTTTGGTATCAAACTCCCGGCCCTCCAGCTGAAACTCATACTTGTCCAGGCATGATGGGAATTGTAGTTGTGCCACAGCTGGTAGGCTGCAACCTATGTTTTAGAGGGAATTTATTAGTAGGTTAGACCATAGATATATACATTGTAGAACAAGGTTTCTCAAACCCAGTCCTCTGGTTCCCCTAACAGGTCATGATGTATGAGGATATCCAATACATACACCACCTGATCTGACTAGAATTATATCACCTGTGACATACTAAGGAAATCCTCAAATTATGAGCTATTTGGGGTAAGGGTATATGCACACTACGGAAACCCAGCGGATTCCGCAGCTCCTTTACCAGATTCTGCCATGCGCTTAAAGAATGAGCGGGTTCATTCTTTGAATGGCGGAATCTGGCAAACAAGAGAATGAAGCCTATGGGACCAGTGGAGATGATCGCGTCTGCCAGTGGGGGCAAGCTGAGGAATCTACAGCAGGTGATCTGTCGGGTTTCCGTAATGCTCACATACCCTAACTGAGGACTGAAGTTGAGAAAAACTGTTCTAGAACATGCTATAATAAGATGCTGCAATATTCTCTAATCGAGCTTTAAGAATGTAGCCTATGATTGAATTTTTTTATTCAAAGACCTAAAAACACTTGGGCCCCAATTTATTAAAGTGTGTAAAAATAAAATGGTGTAAACCACCTATCCTGCCATAATATAAATAAGAAAATCGGAACATTTCTTCTATTGACCGACCCAACCCTTTGCAACATATCCCGTTGTATCCACATTGGTTGGCTTATTCATTTGGTAGTGGTGGTGGTGGTTTCATTCATAGCGGAAATTAGAGTCGTAGGGGGCCCAAAAAACCGCAATTGAACAGCATTATATATATTACATTGTAAGTGGGGGCCGCGATCACAGAGTCATCCACTGGGGCCCAGACGCTCCAGCTAAAGGAGACCTGTCACCCCCCCCGTGCCAGGATGACATGCTCCCGACCCCCAGTTAGATCCCCTTATACGGAGATATCCCGGCCAGAAGCCGGCGTGCGTGCTCTGGGGTGAGGTCCGGCGTCCATAGAGAATGAATGAAGCAGCAGAGATGAGTCCGGCTTCATTCATTCTCTATGGACGCCGGACCTCTCTCCAGAGCGTGCGCCGGTTCTGACTGGGATATCTCCGTCCCGGGACCGGCTCCAGCTGCGGGACTCTGCGGGATGAGGTACGTATAAGGGGATCTAACTGGGGGTCGGGAGCCTGTCACCCCGGCACGGGGGGGGTGATAGGTCCTCTTTAAACCTCCTAGAACTAGGAGCCCAAATTAAACCAGTTGGACTCAATATATTAACGCGTATTTTGGAGCCCAACTGTTCCCCATTGTTGGCTCATAGATTGATCTTCTGTATTTCAACTTGCCTTGTCCCTAGTTCCACCATGAGGGAACCACTACCAAGTGTCCAGCAATCACTTACCCACCTTGTCCTATGGCATTAGACATTGTTTGTTGTTTGGGGGGGGGGGGGGGGGGGTTGCCAATAATGTGATAACCAGTTAAAGCGCTACATTCGAAAGTAACAACATGCGTCCATCGCATGTTTTTTGGGGGGTCTGCTCTTCCCTGTAAATGTTTCCACGTGATCACATTGACCAGCTGCTTCCCTCGGATGGTAGTCACTGTAGATAAAGCCTCATCATAGCCGTCTGCTGTGTTAATGCGACTTGTTGTCAGATGTGTTATTGTGCCAGGATGAAAACACTGAAGGGGCATACACTAGCAAAGTTGACTATGCCGAGAGATGTTTGCTAGAATGTGGATGAAAATGTAATATAATACAGGCTGTATTTCCAAATAATGTACAAGTCACGGGTTACCCATCATGCATTCATGACTTATTTTGATTAAATAAAACATATTGGGGTGAATTCGTCCAGACGTTCTGTTATATTTTACACACCATGATTGCATTTATTTATGTGCGTGAATATTTTGCTGTTTAGCTCAAAAATGTTTTTTTTTTTTTTTTTTTATATATTTTCCAGCATCATCAATTCTAAAGAGGGAGAAACGACTCCGAGCTAAGAATGTGCGCTTCAACTGTGTCACAGTGTATTACTTCACCAGGAGACAAGGGTTTACTAGTGTGCCCAGTCAAGGGGGCAGCACCTTGGGGATGTCTAGCCGTCACAACAGCGTACGTCAGTACACTCTGGGAGAGTTTGCTGTGGAGCAGGATCGACTGCATAAAGAAATGTTAAGAGACCACCTTCGAGAAGAAAAACTCAATACTCTGAAACAGAAGGTAATGCGGCCTTATGTGCACATTTGTGGTCTTTCATTTTGTTAAACAAATATAAAACGTCCAGGGTGGACTGAATGATATCTGGGTGCAAAGTGGTAAAGGTAATGGCAACCTTACCAAACACTGGATTTGAGTTAAAAACAAACAAACAACAAAACACTGCATATAAAAAGTACTTGCCCTTTGCTAATTTTTTCAGGAATTGCACTTAAAGTGTCACTGTCGTGTATTTATTTATTTATTTTTTTTACAGAAATGAATAGTACAGGCGATTTTAAGAAACTTTGTAATTGGGTTTATTAGGCAAATATGCCATTATCTGCATTCAAAAAGACTTTTCCCAGGTCCTGTCTCTTATTTACTGCTCATTATCAGGAAATCACATCTTGTTGCATCAGACGTGCCCCTGTCTGTTCTATGGAGAGGGGAGGGGGAGGAGGAAGGAGGGAGATTAGTCGGCAGCAGAGAACAAAGGATTACACAGCGTGAGCTATGTGAAAGCCTCTATTCAGAGGTCAGTGCTGACTTCAGAGGAGATAGCCCGTTGATGTAGCTGTAAACTAACTCTTTGTTTTCCTGTTTTGGTGCCTCATCTCCCTCCACCCCTCCCCTCTCCATAGAGAATAATGAAGACCGGGGAGAGAGCTTCAGACTGCTTTCTCATGCTAAAAATGCTTTTTTCGGCTAATAAACCCCATTACAAAGTTTCTTAAAATCGCCTGTACTATTGATTTCTATAAAAAATAAATCACAGGTACACTTTAAAAGTTTAGTGTACTCTGTGAAAACTAAAAGTTTTTTCAAATTGAATAGATGTTACTGTTAAATACTTTGTACTGTATAGTACCCTCTTCTTTTCTTTTGGTTCTCTATCAGAAATTTCACCTAGTGTGTCCAGTGCTGGTGGTCGCACATACTCAGTGCTTTAGTCCCACCTCCTGAGCGTTGTTGTACACAGGTAATTGGAGTGGCTCCTGTTATTGTAAAGACATCCAGTTTAGAATCTGTTATTACTAGTAGCTCTTTATCCATCTTTATCCATCTAATTAACCCATTAGATTGATGATCTGAGAACGAAGAACAAATTGCAATATCTAGATATAGGAGCGAAAAAATATAATTGAATTTTTTTTTTTACTTGATGTTCAGTCTGCAACATGGATGTAAACACCAAATGTTATGTTAATTTAAAGGGTTTATATAGAATGAGATAACAATAGCTGCTTTGTTTAAAAAAAAAAAAAAGCCACCTCTGTCCTCAGGTTGTGTGTGTGTGTGTGTGTGTGTGTGTGTGTGTTATTAAACCTTGACACAATTCACTTAATTGAAAAAGAGCTGCAGTTGCACATGCAAACTCAGGACAAGAGCGGTGCTGTTTTTGGAAGAAAGCAGCAATGTTTTTTTCTAATTTTGGAGAACTCCTGTAAGGTCACTTGTTAGCCACCAGACAAAGTTATTTACAGTCAACGGGACTAGAGAAAAAGTTGATCAAATAAATAAATGTTATGGTCTATGGGGCTCCAGTACCAGTCTGCCTGGTTAAATAAACAGTTTTCTGAGATCACAATAAAAATGAAAACATTTCTTAAATAATGAATAGAGCATTACTCACCAATGCTGAGATCTTCCACTATTGTAATAGCCTCACAGTGATCAGAAAAAAAGCAGCAGCCAATCATCCGCACTCTGCGATACTTCTTCTGACCATCTTACAATTTAGTTTGACTCCTATTTCCAATTTATGTGTTTCATAAAGAAATATTTTTAGGCCAACTTTATAAGCTTCTCTAACCACCCTAAGCTTATAACCACCCTATTTTCCACACAGAGTGTGGAAAAAGATGCTGGTTGTCCCCAGTTACTTTATTACTTTATTAGACTGGTGACAGTATTTGTTTTTGAAAAAAAAATTTTTTCCTCAACCTTGACTGACTCCATAATTTGTTTTCCCTCTATTAGATTTAAAGAAACATATGTCATTATTTAAAAAAGAGTCTATTTCCTAAAGCCAGAATGGTATTAAAAATGTATGTATTTTCTATAAATGGAGGGGGGAAAAAAGCTGCATGACTATCATCTAATTCTGCAGAGTCCATCATTTTTGCCAGGGGTTGTATTATATTTAATGTTGTTCCCATTGTATATTAATCTTGTGTTGCCTATGGATACATTTTGCAATCCTAAGCCGCATGTATTACTCTAAAGTTGATTTGGAGTATATATTCCCAGATGTGACATCCAAGATCCTTTTGGTTGAAGGAGGCGAGGTTTATTAGGCAGCATGTCTGCAGTACTCACCAGAGAGGAAATCCAGCATTTGCCGCAAACACATTAAGATTCCGATTGTAGTATTCCTCAGAAGTCAGCGGTATAATGAGGCCATTGCTATGCAAATAGGCTCATTATTATTAATTTGTGTCAGCTCCTGAGAGGTCCTCGAATTTTAAGTAAGAAACAAATAACCAAAAAAGGGGAAAAAAAGTAAAAAAGTATCATAAAAGTATGAAAAATAATCTGTTAGACCACTGGGTATTATGTGTAGATTTTTGTTGTCTGATTTGATTGGAAGCTGTATTACTGAGTTGTTTTGCAACATTTCACTGGACAGCACAGAACTGAGATATGGGATTACCTATCATAGTCTCTTACATGCATATTTAATTTTATTTTAATATATGGTTAATTCGTCACTGATGCTGCAAAAGCCACTAGGTAGACCTGCTTCTCTTGGATATTTATAGAATTGCATGTTTAAAAAAAATATATATATATAATTTTTTATTTTTTAAATGGGGGGGTAAAAATGACCCAAATTCAGCAGCTTAGCCAGTTACAGGCTATGCCATTATCTAAATGGAACATATTCTGTAATTATAGCAAAGACACTATATAATATTGACATTCAGTTGTGAACAAGGCGTGTGGCACGCCGAAACACGTCAACTGCTTTACCTGTTCCCGTTTTTGATGGATTTTCAATAAAGAAGTATTCACATTGTATCTCCTTGGAGTGCTGAATTCTAAAGACCCTATATAAGCATATTTTTATTCAATAGACATTGATTAGTTAAAATGGTATTCCAGTGTGGGCAAAAAATGTATATATTTATGGGGCTATGGAGAGGAAAATAAATGTAACACCCCTTTGAGCCGGCCTCTGTAGGCAGGGGTTGTGATAATGTAGTTCTGGCCACACTATAGCACAGTGCCTCCATCCAAATCTTGATTGCAGCTCTTAAGGTACGCAGCAGGTTGTCTTCCTTCTGCCAGGGATCAACTTGGGGAAATCCCTGCCCAGCTCACATACACACTTACTCCAGAGAAGGAATAACAGATTAACAGATTTTTTAAGGGAACTGGGGGACTACGACAAGATATTGTCTGGATAAAGTCGTAAACAGAGATTGAACAGATTACAACTCAGCATAAGGGAGACGCCTAGTGGTGAAACAATAGTGATAATACAATATGTAGTAATGCAAACATAACACTTCCAAGTACTTACAACCCCACACAGTCTCTGGTCCAAGGCCAAATAGCACACTTGTCCTCACTATCTACCCCTATGACTCTTATATAGTCTGTTGGCCAGCAGTTACCCCAGTCTGACAGTTGTGGCCCAGTTGCCGTGGAACTCCGCACACATGGATGCGATTGTGTATTTAATCTATCTTGACTATAAATTCGGCAAGGGTGATGAACTCCAGCAGCTTGGGGGGCTGTGGGGTCACCAGCAGATACCTTCAGACACATAGCACAGGACCCTGCTGCTGTGTACAGATGATACAGACGCTTGGCTCCCTCTCTTCTCACTCCAGGATGCGGTCTCTTGGCTACAGCAGCCCCTCTCCTCTCTCCCAATCACTGGCCACAGCAGTGTCCTGTCTCAGCCAGTGATTGGCTCAGCAGGCAGACTGTGCTCAAAGCTCTCATTGCAGGACAGGGCAGAAGAGATGACGAAAAGGAGCTAAATAAGTATTGCAGGAAGGACTAGTGGGTCAGTAAATATAATGTTTATAATTTGTTGGAATGCCCCTTTAAAGAGGGTTTACACATTTAGATTAATGTTGGGCAAACTTGACAAGGCACATGTTGGGGAAAGAAATAGTTTTTTTTGTTGTAAATGGAGAAAAGCTACCTCTAGGGGCTTAAAGTGACTCTTTACCCACAATCTGCCCACCTCTGTACCTTCAGATACCTTTTAATCCAAGATCTGTCCTGGGGTCCGTTCGGCAGGTGATGCAGTTATTGTCCTAAAAAACAACTTTTAAACTTGCAGCCCTGTGTCAAACTGGCGTGGCCTAGAGTGTCTGTGCATTAGGCTGGCACAACCTCTCTATCCCTCCTCCCCACCCTCCTTATCATTAGGAATGCTCCAGGCAGATTGTCTCCTATTTATCAGCTGTGTAACCACGACACATGGGCTGGATCGTTAAAGCACCTGTGCAGTGTTTACTGCAGAGGGATAGGAAAAATCCTGCCAGTGGCATTCCTAATGATGAAGAGGGTGTGGAGGAGGGACGTAGGGGGGTGAAGTTTAGGGCACAGATACTCTAGGCCTTGGCAGTTTAACACAGGGCTGCACGTTTTAAAAGTTGTTTTTTAGGACAATAACTGCATCCCCTGCGGAACGGACCCCAGGCCAGATCTTGGATTAAAAGCAGCTATCCAACGTACAAGTGGTTGGGGGGGGGGGGGGGGGGGGGGGGGGGGGGGGCAGATTGTGTGTACAGAGTCGCTTTAAAGCCATATTACTTGGGGCAATTATCAGCTGAAGAGACCAGTTTTGCCCTGTGTAATAAGCACAGTGATCAGTCACTAAACAAGGAAGCCCTTTTAAACTGGTAAACTATTCATTGTTGGCCACACATCTCTCCATGTAATAGGGGAAGTACAGCTGCCAAAGGCCCACATAAACAATCCAGCAGTCGTGTCCCTGCCAGCACAATAGTCAAGCCATATAATAGTCTCTTTTATACAAGTATCGGTCTCATTGGACAGCAGTCTGGATATGTAATACCACCCTTGTTCCCTCTTCCCAATGAGAGCACATACACTGTCTGCTGAGTGTGTATGTGTTTAAGGGAATTGGGAGATGGAGTTGTCATAGTGTCTATGGGGCATCTTATTCTATATAATCTCCAAAATGCTAAAAGGACTTTGAAGAATATATCTGTGCTATATAAACAACACAAATGGTGGATAGAATGCCCATATAATAGCTAGTTATGTTTGCATCATCCGAAAAAAGGAAATCCTTATCCGGCCAGAGAAAATTTACAGTAAAAACCCAAATAAACAAAAAGCTGTCGCAGTGCACTGGCAAAGGAAAATGTTAACGGCATCCCTGTCTCCTACTGCTCAGCAATGGAGGAATTGTGTAGCCCGCCTGAGTCATTCCTCTTATTAGAATATTAGAAGCCAGCATGATGTTCATTGACCTGTAACTATTTCTCACACTCGGCATTTCTATTTCCTTTCAGATAACTAAAAATGGCACAATAGAGTCTGAAGAAGCCAACGTTCTTACTCTGGATGATATTTCAGATGATGACATTGACTTGGATAACACAGAAGTAGACGAGTATTTCTTTCTACAACCTCTGCCAACAAAGAAGCGGAGGGCCTTGTTGCGTGCGTCTGGGGTGAAGAAGATCGATGTGGAAGAAAAACATGAGCTGCGAGCCATCCGTCTGTCTAGAGAAGACTGTGGCTGTGACTGTAGAATATTTTGTGATCCAGAAACCTGCACTTGCAGCCTTGCAGGCATAAAATGTCAGGTGAGCTGCCAGACTAGTACTATTCTACATGCCTTTGTTCTTATCCATTTTTTTCTTTTTTGATAAAATGTGACTTTTTCATATTTCCTTTAAATCGAATGTTGGCCGCTCTTTGGCTGTGCACCGGCCCGGCTCTATGCAGTGGGGTGGGCCCGCTGCCTCCCAGTGGGATCATATCCCCTCTGAGACGTGGCTCCATTAGAGTCAATGAGGGAGGGGATAAAGTCACAGGAACTGGACAACATTCCAAAAAAAAGAACCATCCCACCAGGATGCCTGCTGATCTGCTACTGTTAAAAAAAAAAAAAAAAATGTACCTATTGGTACATTCACTTTAACTGTTAAGGACAAGAGCATAGCAATAATCAGAAGATGCATAGTATAGATAGATAGATAGATAGATTGACTCTAAATTATTGGCCTCCAGCTCTTGGATACCTGGAAGGCCAATGGCTCTCTCTGCATGATTCGAGTTGTAGTTTGGCAACGGCTGGAGAGCCATAGTCGGCAGACTACTGGTTTACTTGATAATGCCTTTTCAAGCTAAACTGGTGGGAACAAATTTATATGTTCACCATATGTTCAAATAATGTTCACCATTATTTTAATGTTTCATATAGTAGAAGTGACACTACACCCCCAAACCAGTAGACCATACAGAAAATTCAAGACCTTCAAGTTTCTGAGAATTATGTCCCAAGTACATCTCTTGTGTGACACCTGTCTGCTCTGTAGAGTAGCAGAAAGCTTGCTGTATATGACCTTCCCATATGAGAAACACTATTCTCAGTCTTTTACTGCTGTCAATTATAGCGTAAAATAATTGACGTTAAATTATTCTAGCGTAAAATAATCAGGAGATATAACTCTCTTTTTAATCAGGCACTAAGATATAATGTTTAGAGGTTTTTTGCAAATTGGGTACTAAAGCCCAGGGGGCGTCCCCCTGGGCTGCAAAGGCGTCATTCCTGTCCTTTTAAACAGAGTGGGCATTTACATGCAGGCATAGCAGTGTTGGGAGAGAAAGGTCTGAATGTTGCTAGACTTTTGCTGCCCAGGTGGAATTCCCCATAGGCTTTGTGGGCTTTAAAATCTTTCTGCACATTAGGAGATAGTTGTTACAAAAACTTTTGAAATATCATAGACATATCAAAAGTTTTGATCGGTCCATGTTGAAGTGCTCAGACCTGTACCAATCAGGAAAATGAGCTGGGAGAAGACATGCGCTAAGCACGTCTGAGTTTAAAAAAAACAGTTGGGTTTATAATGAAGTTCTAAGGAGCCCAACTCTGTTTTTTCCGACTGTTTTTTCTAACCCAGTGAGGAGAATAGACGTGCTTGGCACAGTCTTCTCCCCGCTCATTCTCCCGAACACTCATACCCAGACCCATCAAAACTTTTGACATGTCTCTATGATATGTCAAAAGTTTTTTTTTTTTTGTAATGACAGTGACACTTTAAATCTTTTATCTCAGCGCTGGAGCAATTGTTTATAATGAAAGTTTATCTTCTGATTCAAGGGAAACTACCCAGTTATTCCTTCCAGAAACCATCACATCAAACAGATGCTTTCCGCCTTTATGGCAGGATTGTTGAGGTTGTGATATGTGAATCTTTTCCAACCTTATGTAAATTGACTTAATTCAAAAATGAGGATTTTGGCATAAAAAAACAGGCCTGCATAGAGTGTTTTTATGTGTCGAGAATAAAGGGTCTGTTGTCTTTTATTTAATTGAATTTTATTTTTTCTTGAAGGTGGATCGTATGTCTTTTCCTTGCGGGTGCTCCAAAGAAGGGTGTAGCAATACTGCAGGACGAATCGAGTTTAACCCTATCCGTGTACGCACACATTTTTTGCACACAATCATGAAACTGGAGTTGGAGAAAAACCGAGAGCAGCAGGTGTCTGCAGCAAACGGTTGCCATAGCGATGTGGGCTCCATTGCCAGTTCTATGGTCCAGGCTGGCCATCCCGTAGAATATTCTATTGCAGAGAATTTCGAAATTGAAACAAATCCTCAATCTGCAATGATGCACTTTCAGAATTCCGAACACCTGGACTGCAGCGGTGAAGAGGAGGAGGACGATGGGAGTAGTTACTGTAGCGGAGTAACTGACTCTAGCACACAAAGTTTAGCACAGAGCGATTCGGATGATGACGACGAAGATGATGACTGTGAAGATGAGGACGACGATGATGGTGACAAATCGGATGACTTTAATGAAGTGTCCCATGAGGACAACCTCTCTGTACCTTCAGTGCTCTGCTACTCTGATGCCAATTCAATGCATGAAAACCATTTAAAAAATTCTCAATATTACGCCAACACCTCACCTATGTATTACCAAATAGACAACCATAATACCGGTGCCATGAATCAAATGACAGATGCCTATTCGGAACAAGATGCGGTGAAAAACGGTGCTGCCAATTTGGTGCCTTACAACATGAGACCTGAGCAGTTTGTTGACTATTCAAGGCAGTCCGGTGAAGGTTACACCAATTCTCATTACCCCGCAACAAGTCCATCAGTGATAGTCTGCTGTGCCACTTCAGAAAATGACAACGGTCACTGCAATACTTTGTATGCAGAACACCGGTCAAGTCTCCCCCCAGTAGGGTTTCGATCATATTTAAAAAATTCCTCGTCTGATGGATATGTATCACACTTAAACGGTGGCGGCCACCATGTACCTGAACTCCTGAATGAAAATACCATACCGGAGACCAACAAACTTCACGAGGAGTGCATGAAAGCTCCTGTAGTGGAGACTGTACCAGTTTAATGGGGTATAGTTGAAAAAAAATCACGGACTTGTTAATCTCCTTTCATTGTGATTTATTGATTTACTAAAAAAAGGAAACAATTTTTAACCACGGACGGTACAGAGATGAAAATACTTTTTTCTTCTTAGTCCTAATTTAAGGTTCACTTTTTACGTCATCATGACCATGGCACTGCACAACAACACTGTTTACCAATGCGTAAAGTATTTAAAGATATCTGTTCATTAGGAAATGTTAATTTAAACATGGTAACCAAGATATATTTCAATGAAGATCTTCTATGGAAAGGCCGACTAAATCCAGTCTTTGTATATTTAACGGGTTGGTGCAAAAATGATCTGTGATTCTATACCGGGGAAGACCGCCCTTGGCTATCGCTATTTTGGTTGAACTTTAAACCCCATCATTGCCACGTTGGGATTTATAGTCCAGCCACAAGAAGCCTGTGGCATCGATACTCAAAGCCTAGATAACATTAAAGAGAAAATACTTTGTGATTTTTGTGATAAAATATAGTTCTGTGATTTATTTATGAAACCTATGTATCATTCTATGTGCCCCCTTTCCCCCGATTTTTACTTTTTATTGACTTATGGACATGTTTTAACCTGCAGGAGGATGGTTAAGAGATTGCAATATATTGTATACCCAAAAAAATAATTGGGATTCTGGGGTGTGACTAGTCAGGGTTACTATAGACCAGATGAATCGCTGTCCGACAATCCTGGAACTACAGTTTTCTTATATCATTTACCGCTAATGCTGTAAAGATACTGTACCTGGGTTATAGCTAAAGAACAAAGTCCCAGGTTGCACAGGTCTTTTACGTTTAAAATATTGCAAATGTACCAGTAACATGTCTTGAAGTGTATTCTTTCTTTTTTCTTTTTTTTTTTTCTTCTCTTTATGCTTAAAGGGAAAAAGTTGGTTAACACTGCTGATATGTAATGATTGATACAATATACAAATTCTTATTATTTTGATGTCTACTCAAAAAAACACTCATTTTATCATGGAATCGTAAAAATACTATTACAGTTCAGGGGACATTTAAATTTAAATGGCCCTGCTATACTACAGATATAGGGAGTACTCCAGGCGGCCCACAGCGCTGTCTGTTTGATAAAAGTGCATGCACGGTTATGAAGAGGCCTGTGAGTCAGGAGACATAGGGTGGTATTCCACCGGCCGACCAGGGCCCGATCAACGATGTAAACGAGCGCCGATCTGCTAGATCGGCGCTCGTTTACTGGGCCTATTCCACGGCCCGACAATCGTTTAGCGAGGGCTGCAGGGACATCGTTACTGATGTCCTTGCAGCCCTTGTTTCATACTTTACGAACTGGAGAGAATGGAACCGCTGCACATCCCATCTATGGCTGATACTAATGCCGCTAGGCCTATATTAAAAATCAACACCAGAGTGTCTGTATATAAATTGATCAAGCCATATTGCCCCGTGTACCACTGCGCAGGTCCTCTGGTCCACACGGGTCACTACGCTAACTCCACACCGTGTCGGTCAGCGACCGCCAACCCCGCAAAGCGTGCACGTTCAGGGAAGGGAGGCCATGGAACGGCCCTGCAACCCCAATGTCACAGGACCAGACCCAAAAAGCCCCACCGAAACCCAGCCAGCACCACCGGCGGGGAAGGCTGCCCCCAAACGACACAAGTATGGATATGGTATTACACTTACCATTGCTGCTCTCACAGAATGGGGAAGACATAGGGTCCAGACATGTGAGCACAGGCATATCCTGCTAACTTTGGTCATGTGGGTCTTATAAAGGAGTGCTAGCTGTTCAGAGAGGGAGAACTGTAAAACACGAACTGGAGAGAATGGAACCGCTGCACATCCCATCTACGGCTGATACTAATGCCGCTAGGCCTATATTAAAAATCAACACCAGAGTGTCTGTATATGAATTGATCAAGCCATATTGCCCCGTGTACCACCGCGCAGGTCCTCTGGTCCACACGGGTCCCTACGCTAACTCCACACCGTGTCGGTCAGCGACAGCGACACTCTTTTTCTTCCCTGAACCGCATTTTGTTTCTCTCTTTTCTCCGTGTTTTGCACTCCTCCTGGTGAGACCCACATGACCGCAATTAGCAGGAGACACCTGAGTGCACATGGTTTTAATACCTCCTGTTTTTTTTCCCATTCTGTTTGCTGCAGCTATGGTGAGCGCAACACCTCACCCAGACTTGTGCTGTTTGGGGGCGACCTTCTCCGCCGGAGGTGCTGGCCGGGTTCTGGTGTGGTGTTTTTGGGTCTGGTCCTGTGACATGGGGGTCGCAGGGCCGTCCCATGGCCCCCGTTCCCTGACTGTGCGTGGCTGCGGGGTTGGTGGCCACTGACTGGCACGGTGTGGACTTAGTGTAGGGACCCATGTGTATCAGATACCGGCACGAGGTACATGGGGCAGTATGGCTTGATCAATTCATACACAAAATTCTGATGTGTTTTTTATTTAGCCTAGGGGCACTAGTATCAGCCATAGGTGTGAGGTGCAGCACTCTTTTTCTTCCCTGAACCGCATCTTGTTTCATACTTTACCTGTCCAGGCTGCAGGTCTTCTCCTTCTCTTTGGAGCGGCCTGTCTGAACTGACAGACCGCTCAGCCAATCACTGGCCAGGACCGCCGTGGCCAGTGATTGGCTGAGCGGTCTGTCAGCTCAGACAGGCTGCTGGGGCGCGGGCCTGGGAGAAGGAGAAGACCTGCAGCCTGGACAGGTAAAGTATGAAACAAGGGCTATTTTTAAACTGTCGGTCGCCCGCCGCGCACCGCTATTCCACGTAGCGATGCGTGGGTGGCGACCGATTTTAGGTTTGATCGTTCTCTCTATTCCATGGAGCGATTAATGGGCAAAATCGGACCGATTCGGCCGATTATCGCTTCGTGGAATAGGCCCCATAGTGTGAACACAGCCTGAAGGACACAGCATGTGAAATTTCTAGTGAGGGATCTAACTTGACAATGGGATGAGCTGGGGAAGATGCATACTACTACATACACTACTACTATTATTACTACTACATAAACTACTGATACACGCAACTACTGACCCTTCCCAAACCAGGAAGGGTTTTTGCACAATGAGCAGCTGAGCTGGACTAATGTGGAGGTGAATGAAGGCTCCAAAAACACATCAGTGTATTGAAATATCTTTATGCATATCCACATTTTGTTTCATAGTTGTAACTACTTAATATTCTGGATAACTCCTTTTAAGTCTGGTCAGCTGGAAGGTTATTTTTAGAGATGAGCGAATTTACAGCAATAATTAAGCAAATCTCTGCAATCCGCAACAAGTGATCTCTGTAATCCACTTATCAGCCTGCAGCCTTTAAATTGTGCCACTCCTTCCTGGGTGCTCAGGAAAAACTGGATCCAGTCCTGGGAAACCTCTGGGGAGGAGCCACACGGAGCGGCAGTCAGTTAAAAGGAAGCAGGCTTTGAGTGGACTGCAGAGATAACAAAGCGACTTGGTTGATAAGTAAATTTGCTCATCTCTATACATTTTTTGGGGAGCTTGCCACATGGATTGACTCCTCTTTATCATGCACCATCCTCTTCAATCTTGAACTTGGTATAACACAACGAAAGAGATTTTATCCAACATGGTGTAAAGTGAAACTGGCTCAGTAGCCCCTAGCAACCAATCAGGTTCCACTTCTTATTCCTCACAGACTCTTGAAAATGAAAGGTGGAATCTGATTGGTTGCTAGGGGCAACTGAGACAGTTTCACTTTACACCATGTTTGATAAATCTCCCCCAATGTATTAGTTTTTGACCAATTGGCAGTAAAATGTAAACTTTTTATAAAGTGTTCACTGAAATCAATGAGGTGCATTATCCGTATGGCTGAACATACATGCATTTTTACTGGGGAGTGGTGAGAGTAGCTTAATGGCCACACTTATGGTCCGTTTACACGAAGTGATAATTCGTCCAATCGAACGATTAACGATTTCGAAGTAACCATGTGTTTTTTATAACAATCAGCGTTTAGACGGAACAATAGATCGTTTGGAAAAATGCTTACTGCGATCATTTTAAGTTTCCTTAAGCCCATCTCACACACAGGGTGAATTAGTGAAAGACTGTTTACACGAAGCGATCTGCAAATTTTCAGTGAACAAACAACAACGATTTAAGAACTTGTTGCAAGATCACGATGAACGATTTGTCGCTCGTCACTTGATCGTCCGCTGCGTTTACACAAGCCGATTATCGTTCAAATGCGATCGTTATCGTGAAAATTCAAACGATAATCGTTCCGTGTAAACACACCATAAAAGTGAACATACCAGATTCTTTGCCACCCTGACATCTGTTAAATGAACTTCAGTGGTGCATCTAATTTACATTGGATCAGGGATGGGGAACCTTTAGCCCTCCAGCTGTTGCAAAACTACATTACCCATCATGCTTTGGCTATTCAGACATGATTGGAATTGTAGTTTTGCATTAGCTGGAGACCCAAGGGTTTCCTAGCTCTAACAGTGGTCGGTTTTCACCAAAATTAGCAAGAACATCCAACAATAGTCTATGTATGGGCACCTTATGTCCAAACCTGCCAAAGTTTTTAGATAATGATGAAATGTCGTAGAAGGTGACACAAGGTCTGCATCCATTTTGGCTTAGCAACCTGAAGTGTAATTTGGTAAGATTAAGAAGAGCTGACCTTTGTGGACTCGCTGAGCAGAGGCTGACATAAGTTGTCATTAGTCGCTGTGGCCCTTCACTTCTCGTAGTGAGCATGATCATTGACATTTCCCCGGTCAATCAATTCAAGTGACCTTTCCATTTTGCAGTCTCCAAATTCATATTCTGTCTAGAAATCAACCTGAATTTCCTAATGTATGTTATCCTCTGTCCAAGAATAGCCAGGAATAGAAAAACTGCTCTGTCTGCACAAATGCTGAAGTCTATAGATGACATTTATAATTATACGGTATATGTATCCATCCCGAAAGAGTTGTAGTGTTCTATGTATAGAAGTTGCGCCTTGTCGACAGGTGAGCCGAAGAGCACATAGAACTTATACATACTAATGCACTTTACATCTCAACTGGTCAATTCCATTGAAGGAAAACGGGAACATGGGAATTTTATTCCCATGCCACATAAACCTGTGCAAGTAACATATACAAAACAAAGACAAACACACTTGCAACAGTGAAGGTGTAGCAAGAAAGACCTCACAATTGGCACTGTTCTTGGGGAGGTTTGAGGGGAAAGGTCAAATGGAATTTTCTTCAAACTGAATTTATTTAATCATTGCAGCACATAACTGTAAAGGTGTGAAAACTCCCCTGATGAAGAGGTTATTTTTTACTTTGAAACACGTTGGGTGCTACAGCGATTGAATAAATCCAGTCGGGATGAAAATTAAGTTTCTCTTTATTTTCACTTTTGCAAGAGTATCTATCGCGGTATTGATTTACTGGTGAAAGCCACTACCATGGCGGAGGTTCTTCAAGAGAAGTTCTGGCATCATGTGCCACACAAGTGCAACAAGGATTTCTGCACAACCCTAGCAGGTAAGTGTGGCTTTTGTTTCCGACTAGTACTCGCAGCATGGTGAAATTAATCACACCTAGGGGCTTGTCCTATTTCTTTTTAGTGCAACATGTGCCAAACACATAACCAAAGCTGTTAAATAAGGGAATAGCGTAGAGCAGTGAAGTGCCCCTCAGTTGTTGGTGAGATACATCAGTAACGGTGTGATCTTTGTTATACAGGAGCGATTCTCTGGCTGCTAAATTTTACGATTTGGTAGCATATTTGGGCATACAGGGTTAAAAAGAAGGCTGACCACTGGTGAAGCCCAAGTATAAATGTATTCTGGTAAATGGAACATCGTAGGAAAGGCTTTAAAAGCCTTCAGGTCCATTTACACAGAAAGGTTATCTGACAGATTATCTGATAAAGACTTGAAGCCAAAGCCAGAAACAGACTATAAACAGAGATCAGGTAATAAAGGAAAGCCTGAGATTTCTCCTCTTTCAAATCCATTCCAGGCTTTGGCTTCAAATCTTTGGCAGATAATCTGTCAGATAATCTTTCTGTGTAAATGGACCCTTATTGTGGACTAGCTGAAAACTTTACTGTATCAGGACCTATTTAGACTTTGTTCACACACTGTACAAACAACGGGCATTCCACTGTGAACAGCTGTTGTTTAACGTTACCTATGGTCGAAATTTATGTCCATGTTCATTAATTCCAGCCGTAGGTAGCGATACACATTGATCATTCATAGCAGAACGGCCATTGTTTGTACAGTATATGAACATAGCCTAAAGCATACCTGGAGGCTTACCTAGGGGTATCTAACATGACCCTGTCTAAAGTCAGGGAGCCCCCCCCCATAGACTTACATCAACTTCATCTTGGTCATGCGACACTGAACCAGGTGAGAATGAGCCTCTTCAGGGTACACTTTTTGAGGACCACCCCTCTAATTGACCAGTTTTAAAGATTTTGCTTAGTTGCCCCTAGCAACCAATCAGATTCCACCATGCATTTTTCAAAGAGTCTGTGAGGAATGAAAGGTGGAATCTGATTGGTTGCTAGGGGCAACTGAGCCAGTTTCACTTTACACCATGTTTGATAAATTTCCCCTACTGTGCTTGGCCCGAAGCCTAGAATGGGTCTCCATACTTTGTGATTAAGGATCTATCCTTGCAGAAAGTATGGATGTGTGTAAGGGGTCTAAGTTTACACTGGCTAAGCACTGATTTTTACTTTTCTGCCCCACTATGTACAGTACACCGGTATAAAATAAGGGTTCCGGTGTGCACCCACAGCAGCTACCATACTATATAGATCTGCAATATGTTTTTGTGCATGAGGACTAGATAAATAGTAATAAGCTATAGAGCTGGGCTCTTCTCACAGTCGCCGTACTGTTCAGCTTATTTGCAGCAACGTCTTTCCAAAGCTAGGATCAAATCCAGAAGGAAGTATAAGGCTAGGTTCACACTGCGTTTTCAGCATCCGTTTAACGGATCAGTTTTTTTTAACGTCCAGAAAAATAGGGTCAGCAACTTTTTTTGGTCCGCCAAAAAAAACGGATCGTTTTTTTTTTTTTATAATGGAAGTCAATGGAAAAACGGATGCACACAAATGAATCAGTTTTTTGCAATCCGTTTTTCATGCGTTTTTTTAAAAAAAACGGATGCGTTAAATGGATGCTGAAAACGCAGTGTGAACCTAGCCTAAGGGGAAAAAAACAGGTAGGGTAGGATTGATGATGTTCCTCATTTTTGGTAACTCCTCGAGTCTCCGTAATCCGTGTTTTTGACTGAAGAATAACCAAACCAGTGGTTAGATGTTTGGGTTTTTCTTTTCACAACAAAGAGACTAAAGGTCCTTCCTTATACACGGATCGATAAATTGCTCAATCAATCGTTTAATGATTTTGAAGCGACACTTTGATCTTTTACACGATCAGCGTTCAGACGAAGAGATCGAAATCGTTTGAAAAATCATTTTTTTAAATTGCTTTAAGGGTGAATTTGCGAAAGACTGTTTAGACAAAGGGATCTGTAAATTATCAGGGAGCGACGATTTGAAAACATATGTTGAAAGTCCACGATGAATGATTTCTCGCTTTTCGCTTGACCGTTATTTACACAAGAAGATAATCGCTCAAATATTGATAGTTATCACACAGATAATAGAGTCAACAAAATGCATTCAAGTAACTCCACCTGTGTACTCCATTCAATTTAACTGGACACCCCCATTGACTAATGGCTCAACTGCTTCAGAAGTTTACATCTGGACAACATAAAGCCCATAGGTTTCCTATAGAACATGCAAGTTCATAAGGGTGAATATATTATGAATAGAGATGAGCGAACCGGGTTCGGGTTCGAGTCGATCCGAACGTTCGGTATTTGATTAGCTGGGGCTGCTGAACTTGGATAAAGCCCTAAGGTTGTCTGGAAAACATGGATACAGCCAATGACTACAGTATATCCATGATTTCCACATAGCCTTAGGGCTTTATCCAACTTCAGCAGCCACCGCTAATCAAATGCCGAAAGTTCGGGTTCTGATCGACTCGAGCATGCTGGAGGTTCGCTCATCTCTCTTCCTGATGGGATTTCTAATGCAATAGGACACCTCTTTATCTGTTGGGTATTTTGCTGTTTTTCTTATTGATATGAAGTATATGTTATGTACATGTAGGTTTGCCTTGCTGTTAAAATGACTGCATCTGCTCTTTTATACTACGTCAAATGAAACTTTTTCCTCCTTTTTTTTTTTTTTTGGACAGGGGAGGGGGGCGTTGGGAATAAGACTGAAAGATGATGACGGACAATTGATTTTCTAGAGACTAATAATAATGTCATTGGAATACAAGTGGAAATTGATTCAAACCTGGAGATGAAATGAAGGTTTTTGGAAATAACATTTAAATTGAAAGTTGGTGCTTTGTGTCATTTATAAGTTTTTACTTATTTATTTTTTATCTTTTTTCTCCTTGATTTTGTTTTTGTCCAATCAAACTCTATGGGGAGATTTATCAAAGTGTAAAATAGACACTGGTGTAAACTGCCCACAGCAACCAATCACAGCTCAGCTTTTTTCATTCTTCCCCCCCCCCCCCAGCCTCAATTGATCTCTTCCTATATTTACACAGGGAGAGTTCTATTAATGAATCAATACAGTTAGAGTTTTTTTGCTTTTTGCTTTTTTTGCTTTAAAGGGAACCTGTCACCCCCCGTGCCGGGGTGACAGGCTCCCGACCCCCCGCTACAGCCCCCCATACTCACCTGATCCCGCCCGGTCCCGCTTCTGGATCCGGTCGGGTCACGGAGATCTCAGCCGCTGCAGCCCGGCGCGCGCGCTGAGAGATGAGTCCAACGCTCATAGAGAATGACGGAGCGCTGGACTCTCCTGTCATTCTCTATGAGCGTTGGACTCATCTCTCAGCGCGCGCCGGGCTGCAGCGGCTGAGATCTCCGTGACCTGACCGGATCCAGAAGCGGGACCCGGCGGGATCAGGTGAGTATAGGGGGCTGTAGCGGGGGGTCGGGAGCCTGTCACCCCGGCACGGGGGGTGACAGGTTCCCTTTAAAGGAAACTGCTTCCTTTGAATCATTCCAAGATAAGTCAATTTGAATATTAAAAATGATTCCACATACTCCTTGAATTTACATTCATACTATAGTGGGATGTGTGTGAGCTGTAAAATGTTTGATCTATGGCCGTAACAGTTAAATACAAAAACAACAACAAGAAATGAATGTACATCACGACAGTCAAATACACTTTGATAGATTTAGACAGAGCTCCCCCTGGTGGCCAACAATCATATTTACATTCATTTTTGTATGAAAGGTTTCACAGCATGTATCTACCAAATGTAATTTGGAGAATTAGAATATATTCCACCGGACGATTATCGTTTGCATAATCGTTAACGATTAACAATCTCAAATGACCGCTAATGCGAAAGACCTGAAAACGTTCACTCATTTCCATGGAACGATAATCGTTACTTATGATCGTAATTGTGATCGTTTTTCTTCGCTATTGCGTTTGTATCTATTGCAAACGACCGAACGATGTCTTATTCAATGCGAACGATTTGCGAACGAGCAGCAATAAAAATAGGTCCTGGTCTTATAAAGCGATCAACGATTTCTCGTTCGGTCGTTAATCGTTAACTACATTTCAACCGAACGATTATCGTTTAGATTCAAACGATTTAACGATAATCTGAACGATAATCGTCCGGTGGAATAGGGGCCCTAAGATGTAACCAATAAATGAGTTCAAAGCATATTTATAATTTTTAGATACAATAAATTATAAAGTTACATAGTTTTACTGAGATTGAAGTCCATCAAGTTCAACCAAGCGTGGGGTGGGGGAAGGTATGGAAAACTTTAATATCTTGTTTACACTTACGGACTCAAAGGAAAGTAAGAAACTAATAAGACATAAACCAATCTGACCTTAAAAGGAAAAAAAAATGACTCATTTTGTACTTAGATGTGCTCATTCTATACAGCCTGCATTATACCCAGGGGCTGGCTGGCAAATTTTAGCCTGGGGGGCAAGCACACAGCACTGGCCCATGAGTAGCCGGCTAGCGGCCCATCCTTCAAGTACCACTCTGGCCCTTACCTATTATTACGCTCCCTACATCAGTGCGAGGAAGGTAGATGCCACTCGGACCTGTACTTCCTCCAGCGGAATTGTTCTGACAGTTCGGATAACACATTCGGCCCTTCCAGTCATTTGTGACCAGGGATTTCCTACTACTCACTGTGAAGGGGTCGGAAGTCACTTTCCTGTATAAGTCTATGGGACGGCTCAGCACTGACACTGAACCATAGTCCCATAGACTTACATTGAGAAAGTGACTTCTGGCCCCTTCACACAGAGCAGTAGGAATTCCCTAGTCACAAATGACCAGAAGGGCTGGAGACGTTATTCGAACTGTCGGAACATCGCCGCTGGCAGAAGTACAGGCCGGGGTACCATCTACCATCCGTGCACTGATATGGGAAGCGCAATAATAGGTAATGGCCGGAGTGCTTCTTTAAAGGGAACCAATTAGCACAATTGTGCTAATATGGTTTTCAGCTGCACAGTATAGATTTACTGTGCAGCTCCCTGAGGCATGGTGGGATGGTGGGAAAGCTGGGTGACCACATCATACTGAGTACAAGATGCAGGGAAATCTGGGTGACCACATCATACTGAGTATAAGATGGGATGAAAGCTGAGTGACCTTCATCATACTGAGTATAAGATGGTGGGAAAGCTGGGTGACCACATCATACTGAGTATAAGATGGTGGGAAAGCTGGGTGACCACATCATACTGAGTATAAGATGGTGGGAAAGCTGGGTGACCACATCATACTGAGTATAAGATGCTGGGAAAGCTGGGTGACCACATCATACTGAGTATAAGATGGTGGGAAAGCTGGGTGACCACATCATATTAAGTATAAGATGCTGGGAAAACTGGGTGACCACATAATACTTAGTATAAGAAGGGTAGAAAGCTGGGTGACCACATCATACTGAGTATAAGGTGGTGGGAAAGCTGGGTGACCTTCATTATACTAAGTACTAGATGCTGGGAAAGCTGGGTGACCTCCATCATACTGAGTATAAGATGGTGAGAAAGCTGGGTGACCTCCACCATACTGAGTATAAGAAGGGTAGAAAGCTGGGTGACCTCCATCATACTGAGTATAAGAAGGGTAGAAAGCTGGGTGACCACATCATACTGAGTATAAGGTGGTGGGAAAGCTGGGTGACCTCCACCATACTGAGTATAAGGTGGTGGGAAAGCTGGGTGACCTCCATCATACTGAGTATAAGATGGTGAGAAAGCTGGGTGACCTCCATCATACTGAGTATAAGGTGGTGGGAAAGCTGGGTGACCACATAATACTTAGTATAAGAAGGGTAGAAAGCTGGGTGACCACATCATACTGAGTATAAGATGCTGGGAAAGCTGGGTGACCACATCATACTGAGTATAAGGTGGTGGGAAAGCTGGGTGACCTTCATTATACTAAGTACTAGATGCTGGGAAAGCTGGGTGACCTCCACCATACTGAGTATAAGATGGTGAGAAAGCTGGGTGACCTCCACCATACTGAGTATAAGATGGTGGGAAAGCTGGGTGACCTCCACCATACTGAGTATAAGATGGTGAGAAAGCTGGGTGACCTCCACCATACTGAGTATAAGATGGTGGGAAAGCTGGGTGACCTCCACCATACTGAGTATAAGATGGTGAGAAAGCTGGGTGACCTCCATCATACTGAGTATAAGATGGTGAGAAAGCTGGGTGACCTCCATCATACTGAGTATAAGATGGTGAGAAAGCTGGGTGACCTCCATCATACTGAGTATAAGATGGTGAGAAAGCTGGGTGACCTCCATCATACTGATTACAATACAAGATGCTGAGAAACTGGGGTTTCTGTATTTTCACCATAGTTCACTTTTCCCTCCACATGATCACCTTTTCTGTCAATGCCTCCCCCCCCCCCAAGCAATACCCCTGTGGGTATGGGCAATTTCTACTGGGCCAGCCATAGTTCAATTCTCCTTCCCCTCATGTGCACACCCCCTATTAGTAAAAATCATAGTAAACAAAGCAACATACACACATACTGTAGTTCTACCAAAGCATCAGAGGATCATGCTGGGAGATGTAGTTGTACAGCCTACCCTATATACCAGTGCTTCTCAATTCCAGTCCTCAGGCCTCACCAACAGGTCATGTTTTGAGGATTTCCTTAGTATATCACAGGTGATATAATCATACTCGGCGCATCAGGTATTATCACAGGTGTCCTTTGTTCGGGAAATCCTCAAAACATGACCTGTTGGTGAGGCCTGAGGACTGGAATTGAGAAGCACTGCTATACACCATGCTGGGGGATGTAGTACTACTGTGCCACTGCTCCCCCCTCCTATACTGTGTCAACTTCTAATCTGTTGCAGAACTTCAACTCCCTTTATGCTTTGCCAATAGGGCTTGATGGGGGTTGTAGTCCTGCACCTGAATGTCCACAGACTGCAAAACTACAACTCCCACCATGAACTGTTAGGAGGACATGGTTTGGGTTGTAGTTCTCATCTGTCCTGGTTCCTGCTTTGTCCTCCTCTGATCCTGTGTGGCTGCTTCCCTTGGTTGGTGGGGGGAAGGGAGTGGATGGCCCTGGGATACTGTGGAGTGGGGATGGGGGGGGGCTGCAGGGGATGCTGTGGGGGGAATGGGGGAGCTGCAGGGGATGCTCTGTGTGTGTGTGTGGGGGGGATATGGGGGCTGCTATTTGTGTGTGTGGGAATGGGGGGCTGCAGGGGATGCTGTGTTTGTGGGGATGGGGGTCAGCAGGGGATGCTGTGTGTGTGGGGGGGAGGCTGCAGGGGATGCTCTGTGTGTGGGGGGATAGGGGGGGCTGCAGGGGATGCTGTGTGTGGGGGGATGGGGGGCTGCAGGGGATGCTCTGTGTGTGGGGGGATAGGGGGGGCTGCAGGGGATGCTCTGTGTGTGTGGGGGATATGGGGGCTGCTATTTGTGTGTGTGGGAATGGGGGCTGCAGGGGATGCTGTGTGTGTGGGGATGGGGGGCTGCAGGGGATGCTGTGTTTGGGGATGGGGGGCTGCAGGGGATGCTGTGTTTGGGGGGGCTGCAGGGGATGCTGTGTTTGTGGGGATGGGGGTCAGCAGGGGATGCTGTGTGTGTGTGGGGGGGAGGCTGCAGGGGATGCTGTGTGTGGGGGGATGGGGGGGGCTGCAGGGGATGCTGTGTGTGGGGATGGGGGGGCTGCAGGGGATGCTGTGTGTGTGGGGGGGAGGCTGCAGGGGATGCTGTGTGTGGGGGGATGGGGGGGGGGGCTGCAGGGGATGCTGTGTGTGGGGGGGATGGGGGAGCTGCAGGGGATGCTGTGTGTGGGGGGGGGAGGCTGCAGGGGATGCTGTGTGTGGGGGGATGGGGGGGCTGCAGGGGATGCTGTGTGTGGGGGGATGGGGGGGCTGCAGGGGATGCTCTGTGTGTGTGGGGGGAATGGGGGAGCTGCAGGGGATGCTCTGTGTGTGGGGGATATGGGGGCTGCTATTTGTGTGTGTGGGAATGGGGGGCTGCAGGGGATGCTGTGTGTGTGGGGATGGGGGTCAGCAGGGGATGCTGTGTGTGGGGGGGATGGGGAGGCTGCAGGGGATGCTGTGTGTGGGGGGGATGGGGAGGCTGCAGGGGATGCTGTGTGTGGGGATGGGGGGGCTGCAGGGGATGCTGTGTGTGGGGGGGATGGGGAGGCTGCAGGGGATGCTGTGTGTGGGGGGGATGGGGAGGCTGCAGGGGATGCTGTGTGTGGGGATGGGGGGCTGCAGGGGATGCTGTGTGTGGGGGGGATGGGGGGCTGCAGGGGATGCTGTGTGTGGGGATGGGGGGGCTGCAGGGGATACTGTGTATGGGGGGGCTGCAGGGGATACTGTGTGGGGGGTTGGGGGGGCTGCAGGGGATGCTGTGTGTGGGGGGCTGCAGGGGATGCTGTGTATGGGGGGATAGGGGTGGCTGCAGGGGATGCTGTGTGTGGGGATGGGGGGGCTGCAGGGGATGCTGTGTGTGGGGGGGCTGCAGGGGATGCTGTGTATGGGGGGATAGGGGGGGCTGCAGGGGATGCTGTGTGTGGGGATGGGGGGGCTGCAGGGGATACTGTGTATGGGGGGCTGCAGGGGATACTGTGTGGGGGGTTGGGGGGGCTGCAGGGGATACTGTGTATGGGGGGCTGCAGGGGATGCTGTGTTTGGGGGGGCTGCAGGGGATGCTGTGTTTGGGGGGGCTGCAGGGGATGCTGTGTATGGGGGGCTGCAGGGGATGCTGTGTATGGGGGGCTGCAGGGGATGCTGTGTTTGGGGGGGCTGCAGGGGATGCTGTGTATGGGGGGCTGCAGGGGATGCTGTGTTTGGGGGGGCTGCAGGGGATGCTGTGTATGGGGGGCTGCAGGGGATGCTGTGTATGGGGGGCTGCAGGGGATGCTGTGTGTGGGGGGCTGCAGGGGATACTGTGTATGGGGGGGATGGGGAGGCTGCAGGGGATGCTGTGTGTGGGGGGGATGGGGAGGCTGCAGGGGATACTGTGTATGGGGGGGATGGGGAGGCTGCAGGGGATGCTGTGTGTGGGGGGGATGGGGAGGCTGCAGGGGATGCTGTGTGGGGATGGGGGGGCTGCAGGGGATGCTGTGTGTGGGGATGGGGGGGGCTGCAGGGGATGCTGTGTATGGGGGGCTGCAGGGTATACTGTGTAGGTCTCCCCTGTACAGATGTTACCTGGCTCCCTGCAGAGTGCAGACCACCATCTTCTCTGTCTTCCGGCTCCTCTATCCAGGCTGTAGGAGTGACAGCTGGGGGGACAGAGCGGCCTCTAGTGGCCGGAGGGAGAAAGAGCAGCAGTTTGCTTTTAACTATAAGCCTCATAGGCTTTAGTTAAAAGCATAGGGGTCTGCTGAGGGGGCGGGGCTTGACGGCGTGGTGGGGGCGGAGCTTCAGCGGCGGCCCGCAGCACAGACCGGCCCTCCAGCACTCTTAGGTGTCAGAGAAAAGAGCGCTGGGGCGGTTAGAAGCTGCAGGGCGGCCCTGAGACCTTCAACGAGCTGTCAGTGAGTGACAGCTGTGCGGCCCCATACTGTCTTGAGGAAGACCGCCCGGGGGGCAGATGCCACCCTGCCCCCCAGCCCAGCCCGCCCCTGATTATACCACAGAGCTGAAAGTTTCCAGTATTCCCTTACTGCACAGAGCTTGCTTTATGGGATGTGTAATTGTTGCACCAGGCACTGTATGGTGGTATTAACTAACTTTCGTATTGCATTATATGAGTACAGAAAAGACTATTGGCACTGCATCTGCTTTGTACATTTCATAATAATAATAGTGGGAAAAGTATATGGTATAGATTTTTTTGGTAGAAGACATTGCTATATTTGTATGGAAAGCATAGGACAGCAGTGTTAACATGTAGTGTGCCTGGTAACAGCATGTTTCCATTGATCCAGCAGAAGTATGAATCCAGCTCTGGCTTTGTGACCCAAAAGTGGCCACAACCATAACCCTGCTCACTTGAATGAGGGACAATATAACACAATCAGGCTATGTAATATGGAGGGTCCTTATCATGTAAGGCTGTTTTTGGAATTGCTGTTCTTCCTGAGATCAGTGATCTGTTTCTCTTATGGCCTTACAAGGCATTGCTCCCACCTAGCCGGAATCCTGCTCCACACTGATGAGGGGCAACACCCCGAAACAGCTGTCTGTGGATGGATACCTACCCTTGGTTTTTCCCTTTTCATTACATTAACATATAGGGCCACTCAATATGGTGGTTTCCCTACAGGAGTCACCCCTTGGCTGGGTCCTGGGTCCTGTGTTTTGAGACTCTTAAAGGGGTAGTGCGGTCTAAAGGATTTTTTCACTAAATAACACACATTACAAAGTTATACAACATTGTAATGTGTGTTATCTAAGTGAATGGCCCCCTTCCACATGTTCCCCCCACCCCCGGCCACGTACTCGGAAGTGTGATGCACTATACTAAACACTTTATGTGTATTTCCCATAATAAGTGTATATTGGGGATTTGTGTAACTTTTGGGGGGCAATACAATACTTTAATAAACATTTTTGCCGACTTCTCCTTTAAGTTACTTAAAGACCAAAGGACTGAATCAAAACATACAAAATGTTAACAAGGTAGATGTGCATTCACCTTGAGAAGCTGTATATAAGGGCACAATAACTGATGGGCTTTTACCCTTCTGTTATGGTATAGATTGGATGAGCTCAAAAAAGGGGGTGGGAGCTATTAATATATAGTTTTGCTCTAGGCCAGCGATAGGCAACCCATGGCTCTGTCTGACACAGTGCTCTCTGCTGCCACCTCTGTCCGTGTCAGGAACTGTCCAGAGCAGTAGAAAATCCTCATAGAAAACCTCACCTGCTCTGTACAGTTCCTGTCATGGACAGAGGTGGCAGCAGAGAGCACTGTTTCAGCCTGGAAAGAATATACCACTTCCTGCAAGACATACAGCAGCTGAAAAGTACTGGAAGACTTGAGGTTTTTAAGTAGAAGTAAGTTACAAATCAGTATAAATTTCTAAAACCAGTTGATTTAAAAGAAAACATTTTCTTCCATTGAAGGTTTGGAGCTTACATACATATGTGGCCCCCAGGAGCTGTGTTGTGCATCTGTGGAATAGGAAAAACCATTCGGCAGCGTAAAGCTGTCTGTAATGATGTCACTAGCTTTCTTCTGAGCAGAAAGAACACACCTTACTATATTTGCGGGAGCCATTAGACACCTACCATAGCCACATCTCCAGCTTCTAATTTCAGCCTCTTTCTGTATTTGGCATTTGTGTTATTTTCAGGGTGACAAATGCTTTTACAGAGAAGAGTCATAGTTCCTAGTTTAGGGTTAGAGGAAGTGGCCAATTGCAAAAGTGGAAGAAAACCACAAGACAACGGCCAAATGTGTCTGGTTACTGTGACAAAGACTCTGCATCAGACGCTGCCGGATGGGAGGGAACTATCTGTAACCACCGCTTGATGGTTTTCTACTGAAGGTGAAGCTAAAAATATGAGAGTCTGTCTGAGTAATGTCCCAATGGAGAGTGACGGCCTTACAGAAACAGTTTATAGACCAGGGACACATATGCAGCACAGCATAAAAGGTCTATTATTTTGCATGAATAGAAATATATATATATCAGTAACTTTTGCACAATGTGATTGTATTGCTTTCTCTAGTGGGTTTTTTTTTTTTGAGTCCTTAAAAGTTCTCTCCATGGTGCAGACCTATTTCTTATTTCAAGAGGCAGCACTAGATCTGGGCTGCTTGCCTGTCATTGCCAAGAACCCACTGCTCTCTGCTATGCTATAGTGCTAGAGAAGGTGCACTGGACTGGGGGATGAGCAGGGGCGGATTAACTTTACCATAGGCCCCGGGCTGTTCACCAAGCCTGGGCCCCCCTACCTCACTGTAACTATGGCGGCACTAGCATAGTGTTCATAGTACAGGATAGATAAAGCATAATGCTCTTATCTGTGCAAAATTGCGGTAAAAAAACAGCGATTTTTTGCAAATCATGGCACAACTGTAGCCAGGAGACAATACACCACTGAAAATATAAGTCTTTTTGGGTGGCCATGGGCCCCCCAGGAGCTTAGGGCACCGGGCTACCGCCCCAAAATTGACCTATTATAATCCACTATTATAAATAGCATGGGGGGGTTAATCTTGCATTGGGTTTGTAGTGCTGCCCCTGCTGTGTTGCTGCTGATTTGATAACAATGTAAAAGGGGGGCGGGAGGCATTGCATTCAGGAGGCAGCAAAGTGTACACAGGGGTGATTCTAGCCTCTCTGCTGCCCGAGGCAAACTATAGGATGACGCTCCCCCCCCCGTCAATCCGCCCACATTATAATCCAATACTGCCCCCCCCCCGTCAATCCGCCCACATTATAATCCAATACTGCCCCCCCCCCCCAATGCTGTCCCCAGTAAACATAATGTTTGGTCCCTTGCTGCACAGAGGATGTCAGAAGAGGAGGGGGCTGATCTTATAGGGGAGGTCACAGCAGCACAGAGGAGGTCAGGAGAGGAGGGTGCTGATCTTATAGGGGAGGTCACAGCAGCACAGAGGAGGTCAGGAGAGGAGGGTGCTAATCCTATAGGAGAGGTCCCAGCAGCACAGAGGATGTCAGGAGAGGAGGGTGCTAATCCTATAGGAGAAGTCCCAGCAGCACAGAGGATGTCAGGAGAGGAGGGTGCTGATCTTTTAGGAGATGGTCCCCTTCTTCCCCCCCTTATAGATGGTCCCCTCTCCCTTATAGATGGTCCCCCTCTCCCCCCCTTATAGATGGTTATAGATGGTCCCCCTCTCCCCCCTCCCTTATAGATGGTCCCCCTTTCCCCCCTCCCTTATAGATGGTCCCCCTCTTCCCTCTCCCCCCCTTATAGATGGTCCCCCTCTCCCCCCTCCCTTATAGATGGTCCCCCTCTCCCCCCTCCCTTATAGATGGTCCCCCTCTCCCCCCCCACCTTATAGATGGCCCCCCTATTCCCTCTCCCCTCCCCCCCCCCCCTGCACAGCAGATAGAACAAAAACAAAAAACAGCACACAACTCACCTGCCATCCGTTCCCTCTCTGGTCTGGGTGTTCATTCTTCAGCGCGGACAGGGCAGGAGCGCGCGCCTCCCATAGACTCCCATTATGAGCGGGAGGCTAACGGCATTCCGCGGCGGACAATTCCGTCGCGGAATTCCGCTACCTTTCCTCAGTGGGAACGAGCCGTAAGAACACAAGGATTTACACTAGAGACAGCTGTAAAGAACTATGGATAGGCCATCAACCCAGCACCCCACTGATCAGCTGTTCTGCACTAGCACTACACATTGTGGGGGAGATTTATCAAACATGGTGTAAAGTGAAACTGGCTCAGTTGCCCCTAGCAACCAATCAGATTCCACCTTTTATTCCTCACAGACTCTTTGGAAAATGAAAGGTGGAATCTGATTGGTTGCTAGGGGCAACTGAGACAGTTTCACTTTACACCATGTTTGATAAATCTCCCCTCTATGCCTGTAGTTTACAGTCACTCTTTACTGTCTATACATGAATGCATGTAATTTACCATTGGTCTAGGTGACGCATGCCCCAAATGCAAACATGAAATGGCTCAGTACGTAGGGGTGCAGCTGCGCTAATATCACTAAAATAAAAACGAACAAAATTGCCATAGGAGCAAATGACCTAGCTTCTAAGCACATTACTGTACTGTAAGGAGCATGAACACAAGTCTATGTGAGATCATGGAAAATCTTCCTTCCCTTGGTCTACTCCCCATCTTGGCTTTAATTTCCAGGTCAGGTTGTGTCCAGCTGTGGCCAAAGGAAACGTCACTTTAATTACACATCATTTATACATATGGGTCTGCGGTGCCGAGTCCTCAGGGTCAAATTACTGTAAATGTCATCAAGAAACCGACTTCTTCAGAGTCTCGGGAGCGGATCAGCTTTCTTCAGATTACAGGGAACCAGATGCGGCACACAATGAGAACAAAATAAAGAGTGCGGTGAAACATTAGTGATCAGGTCCCTGCCTCCATATACATAAGACAACACCTCATCCATTCAGTATGTGATATGCTGCTACTGTACACAACACTGATAGCTGAAGTATAGAGGAGGTTCCCAGAAGGATGGGACCACTACCAGTCATGATGCTATGTCATATCCTAGCGACACGTCATTAAATTCTAAAGATGGTGATACCCATAACCGTATAGTTAGCTAATCAGATCTGGTCATCTGTAATGTTCATTATAATATACCCTATATACATGTCACACAACCCACAGGACTCTGAAGTGGCCTAATTATTCTTATTAATATTTTTTCATATTGGTAATTATTGTATATATTTTTTAACTGATTGGAACCAGAAAAAGTAACATTACTTTTTTTTTTTATCATAAGATATGCTTTATAGCAAGTCTTGTGGACATAGGCAACAACAGGAGCTGTCCCATTGACATAAAAGAAAAAGGTGTATGAGCTTGTTCTGTGACCTTTGAAGAGGCTTTCCACAGGGAGAGGGAGTCTGAGCAATGAGCTTTATCTATTTTGCTTTTTATTTTCTGGTATCACCTTTTACTGCAATTCTGTACAGATCACTTTCCAGCAGCCTCCTCCTTATCATCACAGACAGAACAGAAAGTCTCAACTCATACTTGGCTTAGCGTTCAGGCTGCCAATGAAGCGCGAGTAGCTGGGAAGAGGGTGGAGGCAGCTTAACATGCCACTGTGGCTTTGTCCCCATGTCTAGGACTAAACATTAAAGAGATAGTTCAGCAAAAAAAGCAGCTGGTGGGTGGAGATTTCTGCTTCTCATGAATATCCTGGACTCCTGGGCTCATGCACATAATGGAGAGGACTACTTATTGTCCATGTTATTCAGGAGGATCTCTGTATCAGCTGCACAGGACAGGACCTTCTGTTCAGCTTCTCTGTCACTAGTTTATGTTACTCTTAGATAAGACAGCATAAACCTACTACAGAGTCTCTTTAAAGTTGCAAGGCCACCTACAACCGATGGACACATATGGCAACTGCAGGGGCCGTTATGTATAAGTGTCAGTGGTTTTAGAGTTACAGATGACTGATACATATTAAAGCCACAAGACAAACAATTCGCAATTATAAATCGGTTTATTTCACCTTTCTACATTATAGGGTTAAAACAAAATAAATCAGTTCATCCTAAAATGATCTTAAAATTCATGCTAATCATTTTTTCTTATTTTATTTTTTTTTTTGTTCAGCCAATATGACCTTTAATATATCCTTCAAAAATGTAAAAAATATACATTTATAGCAAAAATTCATATAAAACCTCTCCCCCTTTATTATTGCAGTTTTACGTCCCTTAAAACATTAGCCGCGGCCACATTAAATAAAACTAATCACACTTGTACAAACAGACGGGAAAGTTCATTCTCTTCCATTAGGGAATACAAAAAAACACGTAAAAGGTCCCTTAAAATATAATATTGATGAAAGCAAAGAGCTCTAAAGAACAGAGTGAAGCGTAATAAATAAAGGGTAAATGCAAAGAATCAGATTGGTATTGTTACCTTTTAGACATGGGGGGGGGGGGGGGGGGGACAAAAAAAAACTTCTACAGTTTAAGGCTGGGTTCACACTACGTATATTTCAGTCAGTATTGCAACAAAGCCAGGAGTGGATTGAAAACACAGAAAGGATCTGTTCACACAATGTTGAAATTGAGTGGATGGCCGCCATTTAATGGCAAATATTTGCTGTTATTTTAAAACAACGGCTGTTATATTGAAATAATGGCCGTTATTTACTGGTATATGGTGGCCATCCACTCAATTTCAACATTGTGTGAACAGATCCTTTCTGTGTTTTTAATCCACTCCTGGTTTTGGTTGCAATATGAGGACCACAATACTGACTGAAATATACGTAGTATGAACCCAGCCTAAAGGGACACTCCAGGAAAAACGGATACAATATGATAGGATTATGTCCTGCGCTAGACAGACATGAGGAGGGCATTTCTGGGGGACATATCTAAATAACAATATAGGGATTTTATAGCTTTCAACATCTAATTTTCAGATGAAGAGAGCAAATCCTAATGGCCATCTATTTGCAGCAGCATTGTAAGAACTCTAGGCTGCGGAGCTGGTGACCCTTCTTCCCTGTAGAGCCACCCTTTCATAGCGCAAAAAAGAAGTTATTGGTGACCCCCAGTGTTTTAGGGATGTCAAGCTCAGACCCTCCATTATCAATGGGTTATACGATGGGTCTCAAAACTGCGGCCCTCCATCTGTTGCAATACTACATTACCCATCATGCCTAGACAGCCAAATCCAAAGCCAAAAGCCCTCCAGCAACAGCTGGTGGGCCGCAGTTTGGAGACCCATGGGTTATACAAATCTAACATGCTGATTGTTTGCTATTGCGCACAGGGCGCTGAGGATGAAGGTATGGCTTTTATCTTCCCCCTTGGCACCTTTCCCGTGCAGGATTTAATGTAATCCTCTGGGAATGCTGATCCCCCCCCTCTCAGCTGTCCCACCCCTTGTAATGATTATCAGTGGAGCAGGCCAGCGGGGGGTGGGTCAGGTCCGCGCTCTGGGGGTGGGACAGTGCACCAAACAGCCACAGGATTACATTAAAAACAACATGGTAATTGCACCGAGGATGAGGGTAAGATACATACCTTCACCCTCAGCGTCCCATGCACAACAAAGGGCTATTAGCAGATTACAGTTGTCTAATCCGCTCATCCTTGCCCTTTAGGGCTGCATTCACACAGTGTTTCAGCTTCTGTTTAATATATCCTGGGAAAAGCTGTGATGTACAAATAAAAATAGCAGCTGTGATGGATGCCTACCTTTGGCATCTGTCATCTGTAGGCCAAAAAGTTCAATGAATGCATTGTGATCTTTGTCATTACTAGAGGTGAGCAAACCTCGAGCACGTTTGGGTTCACCCAAACCAGACCGTGCGACATTTGTTTCCCAGTGGCTGCAGAAGTTGGATGCCGCCCTAAGGAGTCCTGGAAAACATGGATACAGCAACAGGCTTCATTCATATTTTCCTGGCAGCCCTAGGGTGGCTTCCAACTTTGGCAGCCACTGGGAATCATTTTGACAGGTTCATTCAATTCTAACTACTAAGGCTGGGTTCACACTACGGTTTTGCAATCAGTTTTTTCATCTTTTTTTTTGCAAAAAACGGATGGAAAAATTGGATGCATGTGTGTGCATCCGTTTTGATCCGTTTTTTCCATTGAATTCCATTATAAAAAAAAAAACGGATCAAAACGGATCCGTTTTTTTTAACGGACACAAAAATGAGGTCGACTACGTTTTTGTGTAGGTTAAAAAAAAACCGGATCCGTTTTTTTTACGGACACATAAATGAGGTCGACTACATATTTGTGTACGTTAAAAAAAATTGGATCCGTTTTGATCCGTATTTTTTAGAATGGAATTCAATGGAAAAACGGATTAAAAACGGATGCACACACATGCATCCGTTTTTTGAAAAAAACGGATGAAAAAAAAATGGATTGCAGAAACGTAGCGAACTCAGCCTAACCATCTTTTTTCACAGGTCGATCCAGTTTTCAGAGTATAATAACAACTACCATCTATTTCTAAGATACGATATAAATTTTCATAACGGGGACACAAGTCAATGAAAATGACATAAATACAAAAAAAAAAAAAACACATTAAAAATTAACAACAAACATCTCCTGCACATCCCTGAGTCAGTCACCACAATTATAGAAATCTAGAATAAGTCAGCGCATTAGTAAAGCTGCTTCAAGGAGTGAGCAGAGTACAATTATGTATTGGTCAAAGAGGCGTCTAGAACATAGAGGAGTCTGTGGGTTATTTCAGATTAGGAGTGTCTGTATCCTATATACATGCACATATACGTACCTCGTACAATAAAAAGAAGAGCGGCACTTCACTTGACCATAGTATAAGGCTCTAAAGCTACTTCTAAGAAACATCCTATTACATTTAGAGGTGGCAGTGTTTTCGGCATCCTGACCAATGGTACCAGAATATGGATATCCCCATAACAAATCTAACACCATCATCAACTAAACCATCAGATCAGCCAATTTTAAGGGAAAGGCTTGGCGCACCTTACTATTCCCCCTATGTTTTTATATGACAAATTTTCCTAAAATTCCCTTGTGTGACAAAAACATTGCTGGGGGTCTATGTTTTCTTACTCACAAATATCGGTGTCAGCCTTTCTACCAGTGAGAATTTTTCACACAATATTGGAGTCAGACCAATACTGGATTAAATGAGTGAGTAAAAGTCAAGAGAGTGTCTACAGAAAAAATAATAATTTTAAGCGACACGGACACTTTAAAAGGGTTATGCAGTGAAAATCTTTTTTCTTTCAAATCAAGTGGTTTCTGAAAGTTATATAGATTTGTAATTTACTTCTATTCGTAAATGTCAAGTCTTTCACCACTTATCAGCTGCTGTATGTTCTGCAGGAAGTGGTGTTTTCTTTCCAGTCTGACACAGTGCTCTCTGCTGCCACCTTTGTCTGAGACAAGAACTGTTCCATAGAAAACCTTTCCTGCTCTGGACAGTTCCTGTCTTAGACAGAGGTGGCAGCAGAGAGCACTGCAGGACATACAGCAGCTAATAAGTATGAGAAGACTTGAGATTCTTAAATAGAAGTAAATTACAAATCTATATAACTTTCTGAAACCAGTTGGTTTGAAAGAAAAAGATTTTAGCTGGTGTACCCCTTTAAATCTGTTATTTTAGTTAGGCCCCTGGATACATTATTTCCAATTATATTATCTTTATATGGAATAAAATTATATCCCAACTATTATGCCATAATAGAAATCCCTTCTATCGCACGTGTATCACATGACTTTGTGCAACCACCATCTGATCAAAAAGCGCCGGAGTCTGATAAACTTGTGGGGGAATGTGTCATAGAGGTAACCGGCCACTGGCTGATATGATGTAGAAACCATATTGTAACGGTGAATACAAAGCCTTGCAGGTAAGGAAGACATATAAACACAATGTAATGGCTCACATATAATATTTCAGTGGAGTTTTCCTTAAGGCAAGTCCTCCCTCCCCCCTTCCCAGAAGTGCATGGTGCTCAGCCTCGGAGTACATCGCCCGCTCTGTACTCTTTGCAATTGTTGTAAACACTAAGAGGGGGTCCTGACCCATTAACAGCTATCATGTAAACACACAACGGGAGAATATAAAAAGCTTTAAAACATTCTTTGGCATCTGCAGTTGACTTAACGTTCGTCATGTTCTTTCTTTCCATAACACAACAGGCTTAACCCAAGTCATCTGCGACTGCGGGGAACGGTACAGTGTATTCTTCTATCACAGTGTTAAAGAGAAAGTGTCATTAGTTTGCTTAAGAGCTCTGTCGGAAAACCCACTGCTGGAAGGGGTCCGAAGGGTTACACGGGACAAGAGTTGGGTTGGCGCCATTTCCGGTCAGGCACATTCTAAATGCAGCATTGTAGAGGAGCTGATCCTGGAAAAAGACGACAAAAGAGAAAGCCCCTTTAGCGTTATCACACTGGCATCAATTTCCAGCTATAACATCATTCGACCTTATAACAGTTAGCATTTGACTCCCCACGGCTGCAGAAGCTGGATGCAGTCTTAGGGAGTCTTAGGCTGTATCCATGTTTTCCAGGACTCCCTAAAGCTGCATCCAACTTTTGCAGCCGTGGTGAGTTTAACAGTGGACATTCAGGGTTTGGAGAATGTTGCCGAAACTAAATAGTTTGGCCTTTCCGCTTAACACTACTCTACTAATCAGACACATAGTGGGGGGATTTATGAAGACCGGCGTACTTGTATTTACCGACGTACTTATATAAGGCTCCGCCCCCTTTCCCCCCGGCAGGATTCACTAACCTGGCGTACGAAATCTACATCTGCTTCCAGCAAGTGTAGATTTTGATCATAATTTACGCCTGCGAGCATCGGGCGAGCAGGGAGTACGGGAAGCGCACGCCAGGGAGAAGGGGCGAATCTGCACCTTCTCCCTGGCGTACGCCTCGGGCGGACTGTTCATAAATGTCCCCCATAGAGTCCATTTACACAGAAAGATTATCTGACAGATTATCTGCCAAAGATTTGAAGCCAAAGGCAGGAACAGACTATAAACAGAGATCAGGTAATAAAGGAAAGCCTAAAATCTCTCCTCTTTTCAAATCCATTCCTGGATTTGGCTTCAAATCTTTGGCAGATAATCTGTCAGATAATCTTTCTGTGTATATGGCCCTTACCTGTTGATAAGTAATGAGTGATAATCAATAAGTTGTGATAAAAGAAAAAGATCACTGATCTCAGGGAGACCAGCCAAACTATAACACTGTCGGCTGCTAGTGAAAGCGCTCAATGCAGTGAAATCCTAGGTGCATTGCCCCCTGGGAAACATGAATATGCAAAAGAAGAGCCCGTGGAGCCTCATTGAAGAGTCTTGAAACACAGGACTGCCAGATATCTCTCCAGAAAGGACCCAGCCAAGGGGCAGCTCCTGTTAGCAAGGGGTAGCACCTAGCCAGAATCCTGCTTTACACAGATGAGGGGCAACACCCCGAAACAGCTGTATGTTGATGGATACCTGGCCTTGGTTTTGCCCTTGTCATTACATTGACTTATAGGGCCACTTAATATGGTGGTTTTGGTGGTTTCCTTACAGGAGCCGCCCCTTCGCTGGGTCCTTCCCGGAGGGATATGTGGCTAGTCCTGTGTTTCGAGACTCTTCAATGAGGCTCCACGGGCTCTTCTTTTGCGTAATTGATAAGTAGTGTTGAGCAGAGATGCCGAATTTAGTTGTTAAATTTTATTTAAATTAAAATGTTTCTAATTTGACTCTCCACTGCAGCAGAGGTTTGAGGCAGCCTTAAGGAGTCCTGGAAAATATGGATACAGCCTATGGCTCTCTAAAGGTCCTATAACACAGAACGATTATCGGTGGTTACGGACGATAATTGTCCTGTGTAATAGAAGGCAACGATCAGCCGACATGAATGTTGTTGGCTGATCGTTGCTTCCGTTTGTCTTTCCACATGTTGGAAAACAAACAATAAATATAGCAGCGATCTGCTGCCATCGTTCTGAGGAATAGGAGCGGCAGCAGCAGATCGCCACTATCCTCTATGGGCTGCCTGGACGATCAAGCGATCACCCGGGCAACCCTCCCCCCTACAGCTCCCCGTGGTCTCCCCTGCTCATTGCTGAAGCATGGAATAGCAGCGACAGCGAGCGGGGAACGAGGTCTCAGTCGCCCTCTGGAATAGGGGCTTTAGGCTCCAACTTCTGCAGCTGCAGGGAGTCAAATGAGAAACAATTAGGTTGGGAGCATGTTGCCGAACCCAAACAGTACGGTATCTCCGCTCAGCACTACTTATCACCTATCCACAGGAAAGTGTCCGATTAGTGGAGTCCGACCGCTGATTATGCCACCAGAGACCCCTCTGCTCATGATCAGATGTGTGGCCAACAGTGGCCCTAGCTCCTTCAAAGAAACATTTAAGAATAATTTTGGGTTTTATTTTAGATTAAAAAAAAAAAAAAAAAAAAAGAACCTTGCTATGATAGGTGTCCACTAACTCAAGACATATCAGGGGAAGTAAAGTAAAATGTAATAGGGGTGGGTGCCAATCTAGTAAAAAGCTCATTTATTGATTTGCATTGATTCGTGTTTAATAGAGATGAGCGAACCGGGTTCGGGTTCAAGTCAATCCGAACCCGAATGATCGGCATTTGATTAGTGGCAGCTGCTGAACTTGGATAAAGCTCTAAGGTTGTCTGGAAAACATGGATACAGCCAATGACTATATCCATGTTTTCCACATAGCCTTAGGGCTTTATCCAACTTCAGCAGCCACCGCTAATCAAATGCCGAACGATCAGGTTCGGATGGACTCGAGCATGCTCCAGGGTCGCTCATCTCTAGTGTTTAACAATGTTATTCTTCTATTCATGAAGTACCTTCTGAAGTTCCCATTTCTCCTCAGGTAAAACAGTGGTCCCTCTGCCCTTATGACTACACTTCTTAAGGAGAACCTGCCCCTTTCCAGCTCTAAGACACAGTTCCTTTTGGATATTATGTCGAATTTCATGGCTTAGAGTATATTCATAGTACTAAATGAGAAAAAATAGGAAAAAAAAAAAGGAGAAATGTTAACATTATACTTCTTTTTCAAAAACTTCACATCTCACACAGAGTTTTCAAAGATTTTGATCGCTCCTGATCTGGGTGTTTAGACCCCCCCAGCGATCACATGATGAAGCTGGTAGCTTCACTCTCCAGCTCTCGGCTCTATTTGTCTTGGAGACACATGAAAAGAAACGAGGGGAAAGTAAAAAGGCTCTGCTACGAGCTTCTCTTGACTCTATCTAGAGATTGGTTGGGGTCTGAAAAAATAGACTTCAACTGATCAAAACTTTTTTAAAGTGACAGTAACACTTTAATGCCGTAAAAAATTAAAGGAGTTATCCCGGATTAAAAAGGAAAAAAGAAAAATGTTTTTCTTCCCTTAAAAAACAGTGCCACTCTGGCCCACAGGCCATGTCTTGTACTGCAGCTCATCTGAATTCCGCAGACACAGTATATGTGAAACAGCAGAAAAAAAAACAAACAAAGTCCGATTTCCAGTCATTGACAACTTAAATTTTGAACAGTTTACAAACTATTTGGGAATACTGGGATCTAAATCTTATGGAGGACTAAATCTCAAAATGTATTTCCAATACAAATAGAGCATTGTTTCTGGTGAGGGAGCTATGTGTTACCGTAGGAGTTGGTATCCCAGCCTGGTGCCAGATTCAGTGTTCGTCTATTGTGTATACACGACGCTGAACCCACTCGCTTCAAGTATCATTCTGCTCTGGTCAAAAGAAGTAATAGCCGACTAAGTGCAAGTAAGTGTTTTACAGGCTCGAGCTCTCCCCATTAAGGGTTTGTCCAGGACTTAACAGGGATAGGAACAGGAATAATAAGGCTAATGCAGAGAGCACTCAAACCTTGCAGCGTTGTCCTAGTCAATTACTAGTCGTGGAGGCAAAATCTCAGGGACTAATGTATGTGAGAGCGTTCCCCACACATACTGTATATACTCAGGGTATATGGACTTGTTAGAAGCATACAGAACTGAGTGTTAATTCATTACCTATGATTCTCCTTGCTGAATAGTCAGTATATACAGTATGCGTGTGACTAATATATATATATATATATATATATATATATATATATATATATATATAGCCTCATATACTGCCATACATTGTGTACGAGTCCTTAAAAGAGAAGTCCGGCAAAATTTTTTATTAAAGTATTGTATTGCCCCCCAAAAGTTATACAAAACACCAATATACACTTATTACGGGAAATGCTTGTAAAGTGCTTTTTTCCCAGCACTTCCTACTGCATCAAGGCTTCACTTCCTGGATAACATGGTGATGTCACGACCCGACTCCCAGAGCTGTGCGGGCTGTGGCTGCTGGAGAGGATGATGGCAGGAGGATGCTCAGTGTCCCTCCAGTGCCGTGTGTCCCCCAGTGTCCCCCTGCCATCACCCTCTCCAGCAGCCACAGCCCGCACAGCTCTGGGAGTTAGGTTGTGACATCACCATTTTATCCAGGAAGTGAAGCCTTGATGCAGTAGTAAGTGGAGGGAAAAAAGCATTTTATAAGCATTTCCCATAATAAGTGTATATTGGTGATGTGTATAACTTTTGGGGGGCAATACAATACTTTGATAACATTTTTTGCTGGACTTCTCCTTTAAGGAAGCCATAAATGAGAGGCTACAAATATAGTAAGAGATCTTGTGGAACAATGCAAAAGCAGCACAGACAAGTATAAATGTCCTGCAGATACATATTTTGCAGCGGTGGAGTTGCGCTCATGTCTAGTGTAGCAGAGCTGGATTTGTTATGTGACTCTGGGCTGCCGGGAGGTGAGCAGCTAATAATAACCTACGTGAAACCACAGATTGTATATTACGATATCTGCAGTGTACACTTTGACAAACTTTACTCTGCCTATTCATGGACTCCTCCTAACCAGCTGATGGCCTAAAGGTTTAGGAATGTGAAGACAAGTGATACCGTATAATTTTCATTCCAGGACACACAGTTAGCAGCCGGAGGCTCATTCACAAAGTTTGGAGAGCGGCCCCTCCGCACTTATAGGAGGGGGGTTATCAGAGACTGGCCAGGGATGATAAGGGTTAACAGCAGAGCATCTGTTCTTCCTTCTAGCTGACAGAACTTTATACTCAGAGAATCAATAGACAGATGATCGCACATAGACCTGAGACTACTATAGATATTTTACCATAGCCACCAACAAATACACCCACAGACTATGTCAGCTACAGATGTTAACATCCCCCAACCCCTAACTAAGAAACACAGAAGACTGTCGGCAGAAAAAGACCCCGAGCTCAGCTATTCTGCCTGTATATCCTTACCCTATTATTATTATGGTATCATAAGATAGATATATGTGTATCCCAAGCAGGTTCACATTCAGTTATTGTAGATCCACCACCCACACCTGATGGAGGTCTCTTTCAAGCATCTACTACTCTTTCAGTAAAAGAATATTTTATCAAATTGCTCCTGATCTTCCAATAACCTCAGATTGTGTCCCCTTCTGTGTGTGTGTGTATCTATCTATCTATATCTTTTTTTTTTTTTTTTTTATTAAACACTTCTTTCCTGAACCTTGTTTAGAACATTAGTATATTTATTGATCATGCCCCCCTATTTCTCAAGACTACACAGATTTATATGGAAAATATAGAGTATAGAGATGTTACCTGGTTACCACCGAGCCCATGACAGGTATACAGGATAGGAGGTTTGTCTCCATGAGTGTTATCTGCTCCGGCATCCAAACACCACTGTTTGCCGACATTTTGTATCTGTAGGAAGACACAAGACACTGGAGTTATAAAACATACTGTACCAGAAAACATAAGATGGATGATCTTTTCCTTCTCCAGGTGGTCAGGGTATGCTGAGAAGAATAGGCCCACCACTGCCAATCCCAATCTACAGTTTTGGAATGTCTTTCCGGATTTTCTTTACCACAATAGAGCCCCCCCGCATTTGTCAGTGTGGAACAGACTGCTGGTAAAACAATATTTGCACCTTCACAGCCTTTTGTACTAATTTTTTTGATGAAAAACCTAGTGTTGTTTAGGGCCTAGAGCTCCAATGCAGGCCTATGTGTCTCCATAGTTACAAGCTCCAGACTGTGTGTATGACATATTGCTCTCTACCCATCTGCCTCCTTAAGACAAATAGAAGGTAACCTGTAACTGCAATATCAGACTACACACAGGCTTTGTTTGCAGTCTGTAACCATGGCAATATATAAGCCTGTATTGGGGCTCTATACACAAAACCTTAGGACTTCCTTCAAGACTATGTACAGGTCTGTTTTAAATTATATATAAGGTATAAAAAGTAAAGTAAAGAATAATTGCATCATTTAGTAAGAAAAAAAAGATAGCAATCATTACTAACGACTTAATTCTATGTATCTATCTATCTATCTACCTACCAATCTATCTATTCATATACATTACTACAATGAAGACACACAATCATTTTTAAAAGGGGTACTTCAGTGTGGGGAAACTTTTTATATATATTGCTGCAGTTATAAGGAAAATAATAAAGAGTCTGTTCCTGCCTCACTGCACTCCTGCCGTCACTTTGGAGACTGACTTGTCTTGGCAGTGACAGCGCGCTCAGCCAATCACTGTCCGCCCGCTCAGCCAATCACTGGCCACCCGCTCAGCCAATCACTGGCCACCCGCTCAGCCAATCACTGGCCACCTGCTCAGCCAATCGCTGGCCACAGTGCTGTCCTGTAGGAAAAATCCATACGCCATAGGGGTCAGCTTTTTCTCACATTTCCATTGTGACTCTGAACTAAAATGGATTATTACAGCAATCTGGCTTAATTTCAGGAAAAAGCAGAGGACTGCAACACAGAACTTACATCACCATAGATGAGTGGGTTCAGGTCCGGCACATACATTTCAGGATAGACATTTTTCAGGTACCATGTAAAATTCTTGCACTGAAGATTTTTTCGTAAGCTGAATCTTCTTGATAAATCTCCGTAGGCTTTCTGTTATTAAAAAAAAAAAAAAAGACCATCAAAGAATAGGACAGCCTAGTTGTAAGGTGTTGTCCAAGCTTAGAAAAATATGGCTGCTTTCTTCCAGAAACAACACCACTCTTGTCCTCAGTTGGGTGTGGGTTTTGCAGCTCAGTTCCATTGAAGTGAATGGTGCTGAGTTGTAATGCCACACACAACCTGAGGACAGGGGTGGCGCTGTTTTTGCAAGAATGTAGGTATTAATTCTGGATAACCCCTTTAATGCTAAACTAATTAAGACATCTAAAAACAATTAAACCTATATGCTTCTTTCATAATTAAACTAGATACCAATAGAATTATTTTTTTATCTGTTCTGATTGCATTTTATTTTTTAAATTCAATTTAGTGTTATGGATCAGCCATCTTGTCTGTGATTCTGTTAACAGCCTTAAAAGTTGCCCTTTAGAGCAGCTACATGGCATAGCTGTGAATACATTTCTATTGAGGAATGTTGTGGGCATGCTCTGTGACCTGTGCAGAGTCCATTGTGTAGGGAGGAGGGGGAGCTGTGACCATACCCTGTTTATGCTCCTGTACCTGTTGAACAATGTTTGCAGCTTCCCGATTCCTGCGATAATATATTTCTTTGTAGTCATCCATCCACACTTCGGCCAAGCGCACCTGGTTCTTGATGATCACTTGGGTACCTTTAGGAAAGGTATGAGGACTCTTGCTGCGGAAAACATGGCCGACAACAGAACAGGGCAGGATTTCCAGCTGCCCTCCGCACTGCCACACCTGTGCATACACAGAGAGAGGGGGGGATAATAACTGAGAACTACATAGAAAACCAACAATCAGGTCTACGACAAAGTCAACAAACATAAGGCATCTCCACCTATCGGGATGGTGGCCACACATATACTTACCCTAAAAGACATTTCTATATTTTCACCACCCCATATCTCCATCTCTTCATCATAACTTCCAATGTGCTCAAAATATTCCTTGGAAATTGAGAAGAGTCCTCCAGCAAAAGTTGGTGTCCTGGAAGAGAATAGACACTTATAGCTGAGGTTTCTATATTTCTAATACATGATACATATTCTTAAAAGGGATGAAAAGTGTCAGATTTACCAAATTTAAGGATTTCAATGGTTTGTCGATCATTTGACTTTTTGACTAAAATGCGCCCTCAGACAACTTTTACTGTAGTTAAATATAAATTTTCCATTAAAATTGTCCCCAACATAACAGTAACACCAAATCCAAGAAAATTTGTTTTATTTTGCTTGTTCCCCGTAAGGAAAGAGCAGATATCATGCATCGTGTATCGTGTATCATGTACATATCAAGTACTTTCTCCCTTTATTTTATGGGGCCCACGGGAATCAGGAACCTTGAAGCGGTGTGTGGGCTTCTGCACTTTAACCAAATTGTAACTAACTCCTGATGTTAGTAGTATATAGTGTTGAGAAGCAGATGTTCAGTTATAAGTTTATGGATGTGCTGCCTTATCTTTTTTTCTCCTCATGGAGTTATGGTATGTTCCCACTACAGAATATGTACGGAGACTTCAAGCAGATTCCACCACATGGTCTCCGTTCGAAGTTCCGGCCGTCCTATCAGCTCAATGATATTTGCTGACATGTCAATTCTTTTGGCGGATGGCGGAATTCGCCGGAAAAAATCATTGAGTCTATGGGACAGGCGAAACTTCAAGCAGAAGCCGCACAGTGACATGGGTCTGCATGTATTCTGCCGCACAGTGGAATGGGTCTGCATGTATTCTGTAGTGGGAACATACCCTTACTCTGTATATTTTGTCCCCTCTTTTTGGCCTTTGTTCAGCAATCCTCCCCTACCCAGGAGGTTTTAATTGGTAAGAATATATAGGGTCAAAGCCTGGCTTTCCTCAGTCTTTATTTTAATCTGCTTTTCCTTGTCTGGTTCCGTGCCGCCATTGCTGTGGCGGCACTGTGTCTGCAGGTGGTGTGGCCGAGAGCCCAGGGGGCTATGTCTGGCAGCATTGGGGTTGCTGGACAACTGGGCCACTCCCTCCTGTGGTGCTATTGTGGTTGTGATGATGGTCGCCGCATGTCCAGGGCTGATGGGAATTGTAGTTTCGCAACAAAGGAGGACCAAAGGTTCCCCATCCCCAACTTTAAGGTTACTATTGTTACAAATATACTACTATAGATAGATAAATAGAGAGTATCATGCTGATGTCCCTTTTCCACTCATGTTCTAATGCCTTCTTGTCCCTCGACTTGCAATGTCTAGTCAATGTACAGTATATCTGTGGTCGTGGATCCTTTTATGACTACTGGTGAAAACTCATTTATGTAGAACCATTGTTTATAGGGGCTTTACTAGGATCCTGGTAAAGCAAATACAGCAAATGTATACACAGCCTGTTTTTAAGTGCATTGTAAACTTTGTTGTGTATACACACATGGCCTTCCATCTGTAAGCTCCAATATGTGACTTGTGCAACATCCCATAAGAAATAAACCCTGGTAGTGAGAGACTAGCTCTAAGCAGCACTGTATACCAATGGTCCATTGGGGCCACACAACAGCACTGACACAGAATAGTGAAACTCAGGTCCCGATTACAGAGGATTAAAGGGTACTCCAGGGGAAAGAAAATCAAATCAACTAGTGCTAGAGATTTTTCATTTACGTCTATTAAAAAAATTCTCCAGTCATTTTGTACTTACCAGCTACTGTATGCCCTGAAGAAAGGGGTGTATTTTTTCCACTCAGAAGAGCTGTAGAGGTTTTCTATAGGGATTTGCTACTGCCCTGGACAGTTCCTATCATAGACAGCCGTGGCAGTAGAGAGCACTGTCTCGGACAGGAAGGAATACATCACTTCCTGCAGGACATATAGCAGCTGATAAGTACTGGAAGACTGGAGATTTTTTTTAAATAGAAGTAGATACAAATCTCTGACACCAGTTGATTTGGTAGAAAAAAAAATTGTCGCTGGAGTACACCTTTAAGCCTCTGCCTGTGGTATATGACCACACTATCCATTGCTCTTAGCTCTGAAGTACTCTGCCTGCTGAAAACAGCACTTTCCAGTTATTTATCACTCATCGGTGGATGATGTACCTCGCAGCCTAATACTTTTCTGGCAAGAGTCATCAAGTAGAGGAACCATTAGTTACTGGCACGGGGGATCGTGAAAAGAGTCCGGTACTACTCTGTCCAAAAGAAGATGCAACAAGCGGCTAGAGGTTACATAAGAATGTTAATAGGTAACTCCACTCAGAGAGGCTGAAGAGATGCTTCACGAGACATTGTCGGCAATAACCTCTCTTAGCAACGCATGTAACCATGGTAACATGGTGCAAACTCCGGGGTCTTTCCATGGTTCCAGGCGTTGCTAAGGAAGGTCAGCCACCCATAGCCGGATTTATTCCGATATTTTTGATTATTAGTTATGCGTTTAATAGATTTTTTGCCGCAATAAATCTTATTTCCCAGTGAATTAATTTGTCTAGAACAGGGAAAAAAATATTAAAAGGGAACCTGTCACCCCAGGCAGCCCCACCAAACCCCACCCCAGGACAGGGCCCAGCATAGATGCCCACTCTACAATCAAGTACATTGTTTTGTTTTTTTACATTAGCTGAATGACACCAGCGCGGGGATCCCGATGGCATGGTATTTTTTTATTAAAAAAATGCCATGCAGTTCCCGCGCTCGGCACAGTTCTTCTGCCGTGCATAGGCCTGGCTCTATGCATTGGGGACGGGCTCGCTGCCCCCCATTGTGACCATATCCCCTCCCCTCTGTAATGCAGCTCCATTTGTAAAAATAAAAAAAAAAAGCAAAAAAAAAGCAAAAAACAATAAACCTGATGGTACATTCACTTTAAATGTCCCTATAATTTGGAAACACTTTGACATGTCATAGAGGCATACCATACAATAGGGGTCCACTAGGCTTGACAAACTCCCTGTTGGGTCTAAAAAACATTGCTTTAGTGCATGTTACTGTATGAATAAAATTCACTGAAATTTCAGACTTCTTGATGCTGCTGGAATACTTTATGGACTACATTATAGAGACATGTCAAAATTTTTTAGTAGTTTGGGGTCTGGGAGCTTAGACGCCAGACAATCATTAGAACAAGCCAGTAGAAGCGCACTACTAAGTCTATAGATCCGGTCTCCTGGAACAGGTCAGGGAGAACAGCACCCTAACAAGTAATGCACCCAGACCCCCACCAATAAAACATTTGTAACAAGTCTCCTTGACACGTCAAAAATGTTTGAAATTACGGGGACACTTTAAGACGAAATCCTCTTCTCTGAATGATGTGGAATAAGGCAGGCCGCTGCAAAGGGACTTCTAACACATCAAAGTCTACAATCGCAATCAGTAAAGCAGCTCTAATTCCCTGACCACATCTCTCAGGCTGGGAATCTCTAGCAATCAAGAAATAAATCCCAGGCAATCACTGTCAGAAAGGAAGGAAAGAAGGTAAGCACCATATAAATCATGTCTATAATAACACTAACCAGCTACTCAATCATCAAAAATCCGTTCTAAAATAAAGTACTACATTCTATATGCCTATTATCTGTTCTGATGCATTCAGGTAATCTTAAAGGGAACCTGTCAGCCAGAAAGGGGGCTTTAAGTCATTGGCAGTCCAAGATGGCTTCTCCCTCTTCTGCCAGGCTTGATTGACAGATCTGTCGCTATCGGTTTTTAGTTTTCTGTCTATGGAGCTGTGCAAGTGCTCATATTTCATGGTGTGAGCTATAGTTTTACTGATTTACACATTTAAAAAAAAAATGATATATATATTTTATAGATAGATTTTGTTAAAGTTATGGTATTTAGGAATATTTATAATTTTTTATAGATAGCTACAGAAAACTTAGTTTTTTTTCAGCAATTTTAGTGTTTTTATGAGACTTGAACATCTTATCACTTGCACAGAACACTGCAATATAGACGTATTGCAGTGTACTGTCATTTTACTAAAATGTTCTGTAGGCAGCAATAGAAAAACTATGGCTGCCATATTACCCCAACAGCTCCCCATTATTAATCACAATGGGAGATCAATCATGTGACAGAGGGGAGCCCCCTGCCTAAGGGTCCATTTACACAGAAAGATTATTTGACAGATTATCTGCCAAAAATTTGAAGTCAAAACCAGGAGGAGACTATAAGCAGAGATCAGGTCATAAAGGAAAGCCTGAGATTTCTACTCTTTTTAAATCCATTCCTGGCTTTGGCTTCAAATCTTTGGCAAATAATCTGTCAGATAATCTTTCTGTGTAAATGGACCCAAAGAGGTTAAATGGCCAGGATTGCAGTTAGTGGTTGTTATTACAGAAACAGCACCTGCGGCGTATGGAGTGTGCTCACAGTACAGAACAAAATGTAGTACAAATAACACCTAGCCCAAGGTCACAACTAAACCAACTCACTAAAGTCAATGTAATTACCATACCAAGTCAACAAATAAAGCAAATAATATTCAGTATACTTCAGGGCTATTTACCATAAAAAAAAAAAAAAAAGTGCATTGAAGGGAAGGGTGGGGTCGTTCTAAAATTATAAACAATAATATTAGAACATTTTATTTTATTTGTAGAACTGAAGTTTTACTTAAAAATAATAAAAATGCACAAAATTATATAACAAAAAAATTAAGTAAAAAAAGTGTCCATGTTAAAGGAAAAAAACCAACGATAATAACATGTCATGTGTTTTTTTTTTTGTAAGTGCTTGAGACACTTTAAAGGAATTAAAGGACATCTGTAGTTTCACCTAATGAAGGTCAAGTAATAGAGTACATGTGGTGATGCTAACGTATACAATGACAGCTTTGGGATTGCAGACACACGGAGGGAGGGGGGAGTTACTTATCTTCTTGCCATAGGATGCCAGCAGTGTACTGCCAGTTCAGTAACGGCCAGTAACGGCCGATAATCGCATGATGTAATAGGGCCTTAAACAGTTGCAACATCGCTTAAATGAGTGTTCTCCAACCTATGGCTATCCATCTGCTCCAAAACTACAAGCCTTTGGCTGTCAGAGCATGATGGGAACTGTAGTCTTGCAACAGGAAGCATGATCTGATATGACCCAGAGATGAAAGAATCCTTTTTTTTTTTTTAATGAACTTGAAGGAGGAGAATAAAGGCCCCATTATATGGAGCAATTATAGTTATAGAATTTGCTATAACGACCGAAAATCTGTCAGTGTAATAACACCCAACGATCAAACGATGAACAAAAATTAGTTAAGTGTTGTCTTTCAACATGTCTAAAAATTATCCTTCGCAGTTCGTGTAATAAGTCGTTTGCAGATAAAACATGATGCGTGGGTCGTCCTGAGGAACACTTAACGACCGCAAGAACTATCGTTTATAACAGCAATTGGTGAATGTAATATCAGAATTGTAGTAACAGTTATCATAAGCGATCGATTGTTATAGCGAATCTATACACAATAAGCGCTCCATGTAATAGGGCTGCGATGGAGAACCTTCGGCCCTTCAGCTGTTGCAAAACTACATTTCCCATCATGCCTGGACAGCCAAAGCTTTAGCTTGATGGCAACAGCTGAAGGGCCGATGGTTCCCCATTAGAGATGAGCGAACCTTTTGGCATTTGATTAGCGGTGGCTGCTGAACTTGGATAAAGCCCTAAGGCTATGTGGAAATCATGGATATAGTCATTGGCTGTATCCATGTTTTCCAGACAACCTTAGAGCTTTATCCAAGTTCAGCAGCCCCAGCTAATCAAATACCGAACGTTCGGGTGCGGATCGACTCGAACCTGAACCCGGTTTGCTCATCTCTATTTCCCATCCCTGAAATAGGGCCTTAACTCAAGGGCCTATTGTTAGCCTTGGTAATGTATTTGTCATAATGTACATCGTACACGGTTTCCTCATCAACTTACTTTATGGGATAAGTCTCATCTTTCCTTTTCTTGTTCTCGAAACTGGGGACATTCTCCCATCCAAATCCCAAGGCCCAGTCAAAGTTCCCTCGGTTGCGGTTGTTTCCGTACGGCGATGGGCTGGAAAACTCAAAGGTGTTGAGGTCAATGGTGACAATATCTGGGCTGACAACGGCGGTGTTATTCTCGGCAATTCTGGCCAACAGCGTCTCCAGCCAACCGTAGTAACACTCACCTAAAAAGATACAGTTCATGTAATAAAATGTGCCTTCTCTTGACTTTGCATAAGCCAGCTGTTGGCCGGTCTGTTCTATTTTAGGTTCCATGTGCTTAGATTACACCTATCATTAGCTTCTTGTGTTTCAATATGTCCTGTTATGAGGTTTTAATGGAGATGTTGAGCCTTAGATTACACGTTCTCTGCAATAAATTCCCAAGATGGGTTTTACGGGAAGCAAAGAGAATTCTGATGTTCAAAAGAACAGACCACCAGTAACTTGTGGCTATAAAATACAAGTACTGATTATTATAGGGTTAAAAGGGGACTAAATACTAGGGCTTATCTCAAAGGCAGCAGATTCTTCAAAGCTTAAAGGGAATCTATCACTAGGTTTATGTTGCCTTAAATTAGGGCAGCATAAACTAGTGACAGAAATGCTGAACAGATCGGTGTATTACCTACATCATTCTGTTTAGATGTTCTCCTAATATGCAGGAGAATAGGATTCTTGCCACACCCCTCCCCTCACCTTCAGCTACTGACAGTTGACTGACTATACACAGCATAGGTAGATAACTGCCAATCAGCAGCTGGTGGGCGGTGCTTTTTGCTTTTCATGAATATTAAGGACTACTGGGCTCATGCACATAATGGAGAGGACTAATTATTATCCATGTTATTCAGAAACATATCTCTGGATCAGCTGCACAGAACAATGTAGTACATCATAGGATTCTTACATAGGACAGTATAAACCTGCTGATAGAGTCTCTTTAAAGTGTACCTGTCACTTTGTCCCACAGACATGTCAAAAGTTTTTATTGGTTGGAGTATGGATATTGCTGACCCCAATGATTGCTAGACACAGCCTATTAAATCATGGTGGTGTTAGGTGTTTGCTCCATAAACAGAGGTGCAGGCTGTTAGTTACAGCTGATATCTGCTGTCAATGTGGTTGGGATCAGAGATTACTCCTATCGCAGCTATTTAACTGATGAGATGTTGTGTTTAAACTAGAAATCCTATTGGATAGTTTGCCGTTGGCAGACTGTACTGGATCTTATGAACCAATACCAGTTACCTCTATTACTTACAATGAGCATCCAGAAATGTCAGAGTATCTCCGGTTGCTGCGGAGGCCCCCAGTAAACGGGCAGAGATCAGGCCTTTCCTCTCCTTCTGTCTGATCACCTTCACAATATGGAACGCCTTCACATACTCATCCAGCTTGTCCTTTAAATATTCTGAAAATGGACAAAACATTATAAAAATGTTTGTTGTAAACAAGAGATGAGCGAACCTCGAGCATGCTCAAGTCCATCCGAACCCGAACGTTCCGCAATTGATTAGCGGTGGCTGCTGAACTTGGATAAAGCTCTAAGGTTGTCTGGAAAACATGGATACAGCCAATGACTATAGCCTTCACATAGCCAACTTCAGCAGCCACCGCTAATCAAATGCCGAACGATTGGCTTCGGATGGACTCGAGCATGCTTGAGGTTCGCTCATCTATATTGTAAACTTTTAATATCTTCATTAATCTGAAATATAGGACAAGAAATAGATAGATATAATGTACCTATGATACAGGTTGCAGAGTTTTCCTCCCATCAGGTCTATAAACAGCAGGAGGCACTTATCAATACAGACATGAGCGAAACGAGGATCTTACCAGGTACAAAGTCCTCCCCATCACCTAGTGGAAAGCTACATGGGAGCCACAGCCGAGAAGCTACTCCCATATTACAGGGGGGATAGGAGAGGGGAGCAGTGCCTGGAAAAGTGATTGTGGTGGACACCGGGGAGCATACTGGCAGACAATGGGGGGAACAATGTGGATGACATTGGGGAGCATTTGGGCATACAATGGGAAGCACAATGTGGATGACACTAGGAAGCATTCTGCCAGACAATGGGGAGCACAATATGGGTGACTGGCAGGAAATGTGAAAAACAATGTGGATGACAATGGGGAGCATTCTGGCAGATAATGGGGAGCATTCTGGCAGATAATGGGGAGCACAATATGGATGAAAATGGGGAGCATTTTGGTAGGTAATGGGGGAACCTCAATGTGGATGAACACTGCAAAGAGTATTATACGTACATCAGAGCACTATATACATCTAAGTGAATACACCATATCACCCACAGTGCACCCTATCAGACCATGCACTGTACCTAGAACCAGTCCACACTGAGAAGACTCTAGATTCTTATTATATATATATATATATATATATATATATATATATATATATATATATATATATATCTTCTTATTATAGATATAAATGAGAGAGCACTATACACTATGGGGGAGATTTATCAAACATGGTGTAAAGTGAAACTGGCTCAGTTGCCCCTAGCAACCAATCAGATTCCACCTTTCATTCCTCACAGATTATTTGAAAAATGTAAGATGGAATCTGATTAGTCGCTAGGGGCGACTGAGCCAGTTTCACTTTACACCATGTTTGATAAATCTCCCCCATAGTATATATTCAGAGAGAACCATACATACATGTTGTAACTCAACACCAGAAGTGACAGAACAAGACGCACCGGCTACATAAACTGCAAAATTATGCCCAAAAGTAAGAAGTTGTATTTTACAATGTGAATCCTAATATAGTAGGTGAGACACACAACCGCAGTTCTCCTATTACCGGGGGGATGCATTAAACTACTGGCAATGTGGAGAAAACATTGAACCCTCCAGCTATGACTGACACCTTTCCTGCTGATGTTATTCAGAGGTAAAGGTGAAGAAAAACATTCAACTAACACTGCCAGCTAGAAAATACAGGAAAGATGCACCGCAGCCGCCATTACACGAGCCTTAGAATCTTATTGCATACTGTATTATATGTATATCCCACCAGCCATAACATTAAAGGGGTGGTGTATTCTTTCCAGTCGGACACAGTGCTCTCTGCTGCCACCTCTGTCCATGTCAGGAACAGTCCAGAGCAGGAGAGGTTTTCTATAGGAATTTGCTGCTGCTCTGGACAGTTCCTGCAGGACATACAGCAGATAATAAGTATGGTAAGACTTGAGACTTTTAAATAGAAGTAAATTACAAAATCTATATAACTTTCTGAAACTAGTTGACTTGAAATAAAAAGATGTTTGCTGGAGTACCCCTTTAATACCGCATGCTTAAAGAGGTATTGGACACATATGGCGTATATACATGTAAGCAATGCTGAACAATAGCAGCATCTCATTTTAGTCGATTCTTTAGCAGTAAATTGCAACTCAACCAGAGGGGGCGGCATTGAGGCAGTGGCAAAGTATAAAAAATAAATTTTAAGGATTATTTTAATGCACATCTTACCATCTGTACTGGCGTCATCCACCATAATAATCTCCTTCAGGAGGATGGAAGGGGAGGTGTACATGACGCTGTATACTGTGCGGAGCAGCGTGGACCAGGCTTCATTGTGGAACACGATTATGATGCTGGTGGTGGGCAGTGGCGGACAGCGCTTGAACTTTTGCTCAATGCACCTTTAAGAATTAAAAGAGGTAAAAGAAAAAAGTGACACGACGAACGTGGTAATCAGGTGAAAGCGTTACTGTCACTTTAAAAACTTTTGATGTGTCACACAAACAAGTCAAAAGTTTTAAATGGTTGGGGTCTGAGTTTTCTGACCCCCAACCAATCACTAGACAGAGCTGGGAGAACTGTTTGGCGGAGCATTTTACTCCCGGCTCACTTTTATGACTCCTTCCAGGAGGAAACAGGCTTCATACACTTAGGGCCCTATTCCACTGGACGATTATCGTTCAGATTATCGTTAAATCGTTCGAATCTAAACGATAATCGTTCGGTTGAAATGCAGTTAACGATTAACGACCGAACGAGAAATCGTTGATCGCTTTATAAGACCTGGACCTATTTTTATCGTTGCTCGTTCGCAAATCGTTCGCGTTGAATAAGACATCGTTCGGTCGTTCGCAATAGATACGAATGCAATAGCGAATAAATAGCGAAGAAAAAACGATCGCAATTACGATCATAAGTAACGATTATCGTTCAATGGAAATGAGTGAACGTTTTCAGGTCTTTCGCAATAGTGGTCGTTTGCGATCGTTAATCGTTAATGATATGCAAACGATAATCGTCCAGTGGAATAGGGCCCTTACTGTAGCAAGTGAAGTGGAGTGTAAGGGAGTGAAGTGCTTATCCATGTGCTTCTCCCAGCTCCATCTAGCCATTGGTGGGGGTCAGAACAGCCAGATGCCAACTGAACAAAACTTTGACTTGTCTGACTTTTTTTTTTTTTTTTAAAGCAACAGTAACACTTTAAAAAAGAAAGAATAACTTTTGGGCCCCTAAATATAACAATGGGATCTATAAGACACTGGTATAAACAGAGCTTTCCCTAAGTGCACTCAGTAGTAGTATTATAATAATCACATACATCAGTCCAAGTTTAACAACTTTCTAATTTTAGATTTTCTATTTCTGATTCAGGTCTCAACCCGAGGCCTGATTTTAATCGTATTTTCAGGGTGTGTTGTCACATGTCAGGACACCGGCGTAAAGGTAATCTAACATATACTGCATCAGGCAAATAGACCGGCATTGACCAAATGTTGTTCACTAGTGATTATGTTTGGTCTGTTACCTGAACAGGTAATTTTATGCTTTTCAACACCCCCAAAAAGGTATATAATCAGGAAACAGAATGAACATAGTCACTGGTACAGAAACCGAGGTCTACAGAGGGTATGCGACTGTATCCGTCAGAAGACTGGTATCTCCTAATGTATACAAACTATTTAACCTGAAAAAGTAATGTGAATGGCACATTTGCTTTTAAAGGGGTATTCTATTTCATACCCTACCACAATCTCTAGAATGGGACTCCAATTCCTTTGTTTGGAATAGAGAGGTGGATCAGCATGCACGCTGCCACTCCATTTATTGTCTATGGAGCTGCTGGAGATATAGATACAGATAGAGATAGCTGCAGCTCTGATAGAGGATGAATGGAGTGGCAGCATGTGTGCCCACCCACCAATCCATTTAAAACAATGAAGTTGGGGCCTCATACTGGAGATTACAGGTGGTCCCAGCATTTGGACCCCTTGAGATCTCACACTTATCCCCCCTGTGGATAGGGAATAGGATCAAGTGTGTCCACATTACACTCTACGTTTATTAATGTGTATAGTAAATTGTGGATCTATAGTCTCAGGTTGTATTTGCACGCTCTCCTAACATCTACTAGGCCTTCTTTCACAGTTAATAAAAAAAGAACTAAAAAAAAAAGGAGTTAAAATTAATTACTATAATAGTAAATTCTAAATTAACTAAACAGGCTACATTGTGTGTCTCTATTGGACATATCCATGTATTACAAAGACATCCCCATAAAAACTGTAATTCCTTATTTCCCCTTCAGTGGCGCTGCAGAGAAACCGATCACTTGCTAGAGACGCTCTTTGTGCTTGTCCACAACAACTACTACTTCTCGGCAGATGGCCAGGAATTCCTTTGACTAAACCCAACAAAACCTCTAACAATTAGAGTGTTACAGTTGTTATAACTTTCAAAATCTAAATCAACAGAAGCTGTGATATAAAGCAAGTTTGCAATTTACATTCATTATTTTTTTTAGTTATCATGGAAAACACGGCACTTCCTGTTATCTGAGTTTTTTTTCTCAAAGAGTCAGAAAACAGGAAGTCCTATGTATCTCAGGCCAATCAGAGCGCTCATAGAGAGAAGGCAGTCATGTTACTGATGGACACATTGAGCCGTAACTCTCTGTACTGGCTGGACTTCCTGTGTTTAGTCTGGTTTTTTAACCAGCACAAGTCAGAAAATCTGCCTTCCAGAGACTGGACCTGGATATCTGGTAAGTTCAGCTTTGTTTTACAGCATGATAACACAAAAAATAATGAATGTATATTGGAAACTTGCTTTATATCATATATACTGTTCACTTAGATTTTGAAAATTATAATAACAGTGACACTTTAAATTACAGATCACATACAGACATTTTGGAAAAACTGCAGTAGAAAAACAATCCGTACTCAGGAGGCCTTGTGTCAGGTCCCAGATCCCGATGAAGTGAAATTCTATCACTAGCAAATGCGTTAAAACAATGTTTCTTATCTCCTTCCTCTTTTTCTTTCTCTTCCTCAGGGCTGAGTTTATCGGTGTGAAACGGCTTTCCAGCTGCTCCGGGAGCATGAGGGTCTTGGGCCGGCCGCTCGAGGAAAGGCTTCAGCTCGGCCGCGGTGTAATAGCCCGGTAGACAGTGTTTTTCGGCATCAGTCTCCAGCTGCTTCTCGGGTGCATTGATCTGCATTTTTGGCACAGAGTCTTTGAGATTATTTACGGCCTCCATCACCATATCGAACATTTTTTTCTTTTTTACCCGAGACCCTCCATGTCCCGTCAATTCGTCCATCTCTCGGTCAACGACCTCTTTTTGGATTAAAAATACAAATCCCATGAAAATAAGAGTTGCCGCCCCGAGTTTCCAGTGCATAAAACGCTGGCCCAGCACCAACCTCTTAAAGTTTGTCATATTTTTTTTTTTAGCTTCTTGGACTTAAAAGAAAATGGGGTCTACTATGAAAGGTTCATTGCTGTGTATGTGAAGTCACCAATCGAGACCTGGGAGAGAAGAATAATGGGAAAAAAAAGAGACTGTTTAGAGACCAATAACTTGAAGTAAACAGCATTATAGTGCAGAAGAGAAGTGGTCGCTGTCATTGACAACGTGAAAATCCAAGGGTAAATTACAATGCAACTTTTTGTAGCGTTACAAGATGGGAACTGTAGTTTTACGACACCTGGATGGCCGAAGGATCCCCATCCCTGATCTCCAAATATACATTGTGCAGCACAATGATGTAGAAGAACAAGTCTCCAAGAGGCCAGTGCATCAAGAACACTGTACTATAGGTTTTCACATTATTATTAATATTTGCTTTCTTTGATGGACCCCATGATAAGTCACTTGGTTCCCTTAGAACAAACTACAGTAGGGTTGAGTTCACACTGAGGAATCCACGGAGAGAAGTTCCGGTGGATTCTGATGCTCACCCATCTCTGCCTGTACCATAGACTCCATTCTATGCACAGGTGGATTCCGCCGTCCGCTGAAAGAATTGACAAGTCAATTCTTTCGGTGGTCAACGGAATTCGCCCCACCGTAGAATTGAGGCTATGGGAGGGGCGGAAATGCACACCGGTGCAAGCAGGGACGAGCAACGGAATCTGCCGGAACTTCTCCATGTGGATTCCTCAGTGTGAACCCACCCTACATGTGAAGGTACCCTTAGCTAGGGACTATGCACAAGCATTTGTCAAAATTGTAAACATAAGTGTAAGCACAAGTGGAGGTGAGGGTACAGCACTATTTCCCTAAAGCAAAATAAAAAAAATTGCGGTCAATGTAAATGTTCTCTATTCTTTGGTTCCTTCGGTAAGTGCTGCTCTTATTCATGAATACGGAGTTTCGTTTCATGGACGTTTTATTGCCAGTGAAGTGCATCAAATCAAGTGAAACATGCCGCTGAAAAGAGTCAAAAGATACGAAGGGCACCGCGCCAGTGTAACAGGACCTACCAGTTAAAAATGTACCATGCGTTTTAAATGCTTCATTGGCAGAAACGGAATCTGAAGCCCCTGGCACCTCACCTACCGTGTGCTATTTACAATGCCGGAGTCTTCTGTGGGTGAGGAGCCATAGGTGAGGTCACCGATACGGATCACTAGGTGGTGACCGGTTACTCATGTCATAGAACATCAGAACTATTATTATTTATAGATTACAGATTAATCTGGATTATTATAGTAAACGTATCTGGAAAGGTTCCATGACATTTATGGGAGAAACCTACTTAGCCAAAAGCCCAAACTGGAAATTCACGGCTAAAATCAGAGACACGTACAGAATGAGTCAACATTCCTCCGCAATTTACATTCTCCCACGGTGATTGAGAAGAACATGAAGCCTTTTCATTTCCAGCCCAAAGCAATGTCAGTGGCATGTCAGCCATTAGCAGGTCATTATGTACAGAGCCAGGGAGTAAGTTAAACAGGTGTGTCTATGGCGGACGTCAGACTCTACTCCACTGCTGCAGCTGTCTGACTGAAACTATTCTGCACAATGAGCCGAGAGGGAAGATTCCTCTGAGCCATGACTCCATTACATCCACTGCATTACTTATCTTACAACACATCCCAGGTCCACCACCAGTCCCTACTTATCTTACAACACATCCCAGGTCCACCACCAGTCCATACTTATATTATAACAGGTCCTGGGTCCACCACTAATCCCTACTTATCCCACAACACATCCCAGGTCCACCACCAGTCCATACTTATCTTACAACACATCCCAGGTTCGCCATCAGTCCCTAGTTATTTTACAACACATCCCAGGTCCACCACCAATCCCTACTTATCCCACAACATGTCTCAGGTTCACCACCAGTCCCTACTTACTGTATTTTACAACACATCCCAGGTCCGCCACCAGTCCCTACTTATCTTACAACACATCCCAGGTCCGCCACCAGTCCATACTTATATTATAACAGGTCCTGGGTCCACCACCAATCTCTACTTATCCCACAACACATCCCAGGTCCACCACCAGTCCCTACTTATCCCACAACACATCCCAGGTCCACCACCAGTCCCTATTTATCTTACAACACATCCCAGGTCCACCACCAGTCCCTACTTATCTTACAACAGGTCCTGGGTCCACCACCAATCCCTACTTATCCCACAACATGTCTCAGGTCCGCCACCAGTCCCTACTTATCTTACAACACATCCCAGGTCTACCACCAGTCCCTACTTATCTTACAATACATCCCAGGTCCCCCTCCAGTCCCTACTTATCTTACAATAAGTAGGAATTTGTCCACCACCAATCCCTACATATCCTACAACACCCCCCTTCCCGCTCCACCACCAGTCCCTACTTAAGCAATAAGATGTCTTTAGTCCACTACCAGTCCCTATTTATACCACAACACATCCTAGGTCCACCACCAATCCCTACTTATCCCACATCACATCCCAGGTCCACCATAAGTCTTGACTTATCTTACAGTCCCTACTTACCTTACAATAAGTAGTGATTGGTTCACCACCAGTCTCTACTTACACAACACTCCCCCAGTCCACCACCAGCCCCTACTTGACCCATAACATATCTTGAGTCCACCATCAGTCCCTACTCATACCACAACACATCCATAGTCCACCACCAGTCCCTACTTATACCACAACATGCCCATGGTGCACCAATTCTGCCACCAAAAACACCATATTCCCCTCATTTTTGAGTCCTGCATAACGCTTGGGGAAGTCACGATTACACTATGTTCAGTGCACTAAAGTCAATGGGCACATCGGGTTATACACAAGCATTATGTTTTGACAGGTCCCCGAAGTGAATCCCAGCATATGCCCCAAAGCATGGCGTAAATGGGGCCACACACCTCTATAGCTTCATAAAAATGAATAAAACTATATTTATTTTAGCTACACCCTTATACAAACATGTAAGGCGTCAAAGGATAATGCATTGGCATAAAATGTGAGATAACGGCAAGTGCTCCTTCATGGTAGAAGATAAAGTCAAATATGTTTTAGAACTAAACCTGGCCAATGGCCATACATTTGGACAGCCATTCAGCTTGCAGCAGAAAGCGTATCTGATCCCCCCTAGCCCTCTCTCCTGTCCCTAGGGGGGAGTAAGTCGCTGCCAAGCTCCTTTGATAGTGCTTTTTCGCCCCCCCCCCCCCCCCCCCCCCCCCAAGAACAAAGGGATAGTACACATTGAATTCCAATTCCCCAAACCTTCTATTCCCAATCTTCATCTTTTTTATCAACTGGCATTTTTTGTCTCTCACCAGCCCTTTGAAATTAGGTACAAAGGGGGTGACTTCCCCAAGTAATATATAGCACCCCTGTTGCTCCCCCAGTAGTATATAGACCCCTGTGTGCTCCCCCAGTAGTATCTAGCCCCCCCCATGCGCTCCCCCTGTAGTATATAGCCCCTGTGCGCTCCCCTAGTAGTATATAGCCTCATTGTGCGCTCCCCCAGTAGTATATAGACCCCTGTGTGCTCCCCCAGTAGTATATAGCCCCCCTGTGCACTCCCCCAGTAGTATATAGCCCCCCTGTGCGCTCCCTGGCCCGAAACGGCCTCTTTTGACCGCTGTGGCTACAAGAGTGATCGACAGGAAGGGAGCCAATGGCTCCCTCTCTGTCAGTGCTGCTGCACGGTAAGTATGAGCGCTTGTTACAAGCACTCATGGTTACTGTGCAGAGCGCGGTCTGCCAGTTGAGGACCCCTGATCTATCGGCTTCTCTCTATATGAGATATTCACTGTCGGATCCCTAATGCTGCATTATTGAGCTCCTGCACATCACATTCACATCTCTTCTGCTTTTGTCTTATCGGATCTCAGCAGGGGAAAAGAAACCTTCTCCAACATGACTTCAGGACAGTTTATGAACCATTATGAATCCAAGAGGATTTACTGCGGAGTTAATGTGGATTTTGGCAGCGTAACCCCTGACTAAGGGCTAGCAGAATACATTTCTCATTGCATTGTGTCATTTTCTCTTCAAAGGTAAATTCACACACAGAGCACTGTTGCTGCTGCTGCTTTAATAAAGTTATATTACAATGTTATATAACTTTATATAAAAAATAAATAATTCCACTTGAGTACCGCTTTAAAAGAGGTACTTCAATGTTTTTTTTAATCAACTGGGGTCAGAAAAGTATACAGATTTGTAATTTACTTCAATTTAAAAATCTCAAGTGTTCCAGTACTTATCAGCTGCTGTATGTCCTGCAAGAAGTAGTGTCCAGAGCAGGAGAGGATTTTCTCTTGCTCTGGACAGAGGTGGCAGCAGAGAGCACTGTGTCAGACTGGAAAGAATACAACACTTTCTGCAGAACATACAGCAGCTGATAAGTACTGGAAGACTGGAGATTTTTAAATAGAAGTAAATTACAAATCTATATAACTTTCTGACACCAGTTGATTTGAAAATATTTTTTCTTCTAGAGTACCCCTTTAAGGTGGCCATATTTTTACAATAACTCATGAATGTTCAGTTCAGCTCCTCCTGCTCTACAACATAACCTGATGCCCTCAGGACAGACTGCATTCTCAATGTGACAGGTTCCCTTTAAGGGCATTTTTTGCTACATTTTTTTTTTTCTAGAATTCTTTTACTGTTTTTTTTTCCCCTATAACAAATCATTAGATTCAATAATTCCTATTTGAATTCCATTAATAATAATTAAAAAAAACACCCTAAAAATATGCAACATACATTTTGTAAAGCATTTAATATGTTAGCTTTAACTATAGATATTTTCATCAAAAACGTAAGTGAAAATTTCAGAAATATTGTGCGCCATTATATATGACAGCATGATAGGATGCCAACATATAACAGGGACGTACAGGAATAACACAGCATGGACCCAGCGTTGGCTTCAGCAGTGTGTGAACAGGCCTTAGGACTCCAGCTATTATGTCCTATGAATGAGAATAGAAAAGCTGCCACATAACAATGTCCTCAGGGGAAAGGGTTGCTATACCAATAGGTAGTACACCGAGACGTCTTCCCATGGGTTTATGACTCCAGCCATTCCCTCTATGCCTAGTCTGCATTTCATACACACAATTATGTGACATGGCGGTACTATGTATATGACACACAGGTTGTACAGCAGCACAGAGGGAACTAGCTTTCGGCCCCTATTAGATGCAGCTATGAGCAGTGACTGTATGTGGGCCTATTAGGGTCTATAGTGGTCTGAAGTCATAGAAGGCCCAGGCTACTGCAGATCTATGTATACAGGTCAGCCGCTTAGTCAGGGCACGAGGATTCCCACAATCGCAAAGTTAAAATTATTACAAAGCACCGATCATAGGTGGCAAAATAGACAAATAGGCTTCAGTAAGATGATAGGCCATCAGCGCTAGGCAGGGTCTGACTGCCGGCATCCATGTTTGCTCAGATAGGCCATCACTTTTATAAGAAATCATATACCCTTTAACTCGGTATACAGTGTGGTAAAGCAACTGTGTGCAAATAATACCGGTGTGCAATATCCTGCACGGAATCACCTTGTCCCTATTACCAGCCAATGAAAACTACAAATATCAGAGGTGCTGGTATGCAGGAATGTGCGCTACTGGTTTACGTAAGACATATGTGGGTTAACAGAGGGTGACGTCACCAGAGGTGGATGGGATGAGCCGTATATATGAGCTGACACCCATGTAGTAGTATGTATTAAAAGGGGTTGTTCACCAAAAATATTTTTCTTTGAAATCAACTGGTGCCAGAGATCTGTAATTTACTTCTATTAAAAAAACTCAAGTCCTGCAGTAGTTATGAGCTGCTGTATGCCCTGCAGGAAGTGGTGTACTTATAAGCTGCTGTATGCCGTGCAGGAAGTGGTGTATTCTTTTCAGTCTAACACAGTGCTCTCTGCTGCCACCTCTGTCCATGTCAGGAACTGTCTAGAGCTGTAGAGGTTTTCTATGGGGATTTGCTGCTGCTCTGGACAGTTCCTGACATGGACAGAAGTTGCAGCAGAGAGCACTGTGTCAAACTGACAAGAATACACCACCTCCTGCAGGGCATACAGGAGCTGATAAGTACTACACCACTTGAGATTTTTTAATAGAATTACAGATCTCTGGCACTTTTTGGCACCAGAGAAAAAAAGTGTTGGGTAGTCAAAATCCAACATGTCTGACCCCTGACCCTTCCCCTATACAACCGAGAATAGGAAGGCCCCGATATTTATTAGTCAGGCCCCTAAGCCTCTGGCTATAGTTATCCATTATATATATCCACACACACACAGTGGTGCCTTGTCCCATAAGAAATTGGTTCCTCAATCAAAAAATAATGATTTTTTTTTTATTCTGAAACAAATGAAAGCAGCAGTGTGTATAGCTGAGTGTGAGTGCAGGCACATTATAGCAGCAGTGTGTATAGCTGAGTGTGAGTGCAGGCACATTATAGCAGCAGTGTGTATAGCTGAGTGTAGGTGCAGGCACATTATAGCAGCAGTGTGTATAGCTGAGTGTAAGTGCAGGCACATTATAGCAGGGATGGGGAGGATGGGAAACACAATGGCTCAAAGACTGCAGGAAGGAATGAGCAGGGTTTAGGGTGAGCACAGTATAGCAGCAGTCAATGTCTGGGAGAGAGGGGTTACAGCTATGAATGGATTACCTCCACAGTCCTGTCCCCTGATGTAAGCCCCAGCCTGAAGTGGATCTGCCATGATTTGCAAGGTGAGTTAGACTTCCTGGGTCAGAGTACAGTGCTGTAGACCCCGCTATGTAGACCATGCCCCTCCTCCATTCCCCCTCCCACCCAGTACAGGGAGCTCTTAAACCAAAACAATGCCCTCAAACCAAGTTACATTTTCTAAAAACTGTGAGCTCTTCTTGCAAAATGCTCTCAATCCAAGTTACTCTTAAACAAAGGTACCACTGTGTATATATATATATATATATACCTAGAAGTACACAGTCATCCTTGGTGACACGACCAGCCAACGACACAATATCCATCATGGAAAAACAAACAGGCCAGTGAGAATCCCATTACAGGCAGTACGGGTAAGAAGCGGCGGTAACAATGTCACCAGTGTACCCTGCAGCCGCTACACAACAATGGCTGCATTCTATCCCAGAGACATGTGCTACCAGCCAGTACAGCCTGATGACAATGAGACAAAGCTGAGGCCGAACAAGTCACCTCCATACTGGAATAACAAAGGGAAAAGAAAAATAACACAATAAAGTGTCATTCTAACCCAAAACTCATACACTTGTACTAAGTGCATCAAATCCACAAACGGTGAACAGATTTCTACAAATCCGATCTGATATTTAGCATTTTCTATTCTGTATGGTAATTATGTGCAGTAACATCTGCTTCTAGGGTTAAAGTGAGTAAGGGGGCTGTATGGTTTATGTAAATAAAGCTTAAAGGGGGGTTCCATCAGCAATGGGCCAATACAGCAGTGATGCTGGGGACTCACTGTATCGGCACATAGTATGACTATGACACATAGAAAAAAATAACTATTGACTTTAATGGACTAAATCTAGTCTGCTGTGCTTTACAGTCCCTCAAATACATAGGGGCATTTGTTCCATTAAAGGGGTTGTCCGGGCTTAGAGAAACATGGTCGCTTTCATCCAGAAACAGCGCTGCTATTGTCCTCAGTTTGAGTGTGCGATTTTGCAGCTCAGTTCCATTGAAGGGAATGAAGCTGTAAGGGAATGAAGTGTAATACCTCACACAACCTGAGGACAGGAGTGGTGCTGTTTTTTCAAGATAGTAGCTCTGCTTTTTCTAATCCTGGATAACCCACTTGAAGGCAATGGGCTTGCTGCAGGTTCACTATGATATACTTCTTTGCAAAGATATGGATTTGGCTGTCCAGGTATGATGGGAATTGTAGTTGTGCAACAGCTCGAGGGCCACAGGTTCTCCATCACTGATTTAAAGCTGTACTCCGGTGAAAACATTTTTCTTTTAAATCAACTGGTTTCGGAAAGTTATATAGATTTGTAATTATTAACTTCTAATTAAAAATCTCAAGTCTTCCAGTACTTATCAGCTGCTGTATGTCCTGCAGGAAGTGGTGTAATCTTTCCAGTCTGACACAATGCTCTCTGCTGCCACCTCTGTCCATGACAGGAACTGTCCAGAGCAGTAGCAAATCCCCATAGGAAACCTCTCCTGCTCTGGACAGTGGTGGCAGCAGAGAGCACTGTGTCAGACTGGAAGGACTACACCACTTCCTGCAGGACATACAGCAGCTGATAAGTACTGGAAGACTGAAGATTTTTTTATAGAAGTAAATTACAAATCTGCATAACTTTCTGACACCAGTTGATTTGAAAGAAAAAGTTTTCGCTGGGGTACCCCTTTAACATGTCAGAGAAAGTCCTAGTACAGGGGTCCTCAACTGGCGGACCGCGGTCCGAACCCGGACCGCGGAGGCCAGCTGTCCGGACCCCTGGTCAGACCTCCTAATCTCCCCGGATCCGGTCCGTCCCGCTCCCCACCGCACTGCCTCCCGCCCCATAGGCGTACTGTCCTTAGATGTCAGTACGCCTGTGGGGCTAGGGGCAGTGTCGGTCCGGCCCCCGGCTGATACGCGCTCTCTGGGGATGTCCCGGGGATTCCCCAGCAGAGCGCGCACCACAGACCTCAGTGTACGCTGCCGGCCTGTCCTTCCCGGAAGTGCAGGCCGGCGGCGTACGCTGAGGTCACTGATGCGCGCTCTGCTGGGGAATCCCCGGGACATCCCCAGAGAGCGCGTATCAGCCGGGGGCCGGACCGACGGGAAGAGACAAAGACAGCCGCAGCGGGGAACGAGGTGCTAGGTGAGTTGTTTTTGTTATTTTTTTTTTCTGTCTAGGGGCATCTACAAGGGGAGAGCGCACAGGTGGACTATATACTACAGAAGGGGCTATATACTACTGGGGGGAGCGCACAGGGGGCTATATACTACAGGGGGGACCTCACAGGGGGCTATATACTACTGAGGGGGCTATATACTACTGGGGGGAGCGCACAGGGGGCTATATACTACAGGGGGGACCTCACAGGGGGCTATATACTACAGGGGGAAAGCACAAGGGGGGCTATATACTACTGGGGGGGACCTCACAGGGGGCTAATTACTACTGGGGGGAGAGCACAGGGGCGCTATATACTACTGGGGGGAGCTCACAGGGGGCTATATACTACAGGGGGACAGCGCACGGGGGGGCTATATACTACAGGGGGAGCTCACAGGGGGCTATATACTACAGGGGGGAGCTCACAGGGAGGCTATATACTACTTGGGGGGAGCTCACGGGGGCTATATACTACTGGGGGGAGCTCACGGGGCTATATACTACAGGGGGAGAGCACAGGGGGGCTATATACTACTGGGGGGAGCTCACAGGGGGCTATATACTACTGGGGGACAGTGCACAGGGGGCTATATACTACAGGGGGAGAGCGCACAGGGGGGCTATATACTACTGGGGGGAGCTCACAGGGGGCTATGTTCTACATGGGGAGAGCACACGGGGAGGCTATATACTACTGGGGGGAGCTCACAGGGGGCTATATACTACAGGGGGAGAGCGCACAGGGGGGCTATATACTACTGGGGGGAGCTCACAGGGGGCTATATACTACATGGGGAGAGCACACGGGGAGGCTATATACTACTGGGGGGAGCTCACAGGGGGCTATATACTACAGGGGGAGAGCGCACAGGGGGGCTATATACTACTGGGGGAGCAACAGGGGGCTATATACTACTGAGGGAGAGCGCACAGGGGGGGCTATACACTACTGGGGGAGCAACAGGGGGGCTATATACTACCAGGGCAGTCACCCCCTTTGTACCTAATATCAAAGGCCTGGTGAGAAAGAAAAAAATGCCAGTTTTCCCGCTAATAAGGCTAGGTTCACACTGCGTTTTCAGCATCCGTTTAACGCATCCGTTTTTTGCAAAAAAACGTATGAAAAACGGATTGCAAAAAACTGATTCATTTGTGTGCATCCGTTTTTCCATTGACTTCCATTATAAAAAAAAAAGGATCCGTTTTTTTTGGCGGACCAAAACGGACCAAAAAACGTTGCTGACCCTATTTTTCTGGACGTTAAAAAAAACGAATCCGTTAAACGGATGCTGAAAACGCAGTGTGAACCTAGCCTAAGCAGCAATTCTGTATATAAATAGTTGAACGTTTGTGACAAAGTAACAAAACACATTTCCTACTGATGTTCAGCTCGGACCTTCACCTGACAATAGACCCCGGTAAGTGGACCTTCACTAAAATTTGTTGAGTACCCCTGTCCTAGTATATGCTTTAAATAGGTCCAAAGACCCCTATATGAAACAGTGTTGCCTTCTATGCAATTCCATTGAATTAGATACAGTGAAAAAAAGCACATATACAATATAGTGTCTGAGGGACACTACTTACACAGTGTGAAATGAGCCTAATAGCCCATGAAGACTGTAATATCTGATATCACCCCTCCTGTGTTAGGCTGGGTTCACACTGCGTTTTTGCAATCCCTTTTTTTAATCAGTTTTTTAAAAAAAAAAATATGAAAAACGGATTGCAAGAACGGATGCATTTGTGTGCATCCTTTTTGATCCGTTTTTTCCATTGACTTCCATTATAAAAGAAACGGATCAAAAGGATGTTTTTCCTACGGACACAAAAACGTCGCTGGATCCGTTAAACGTATGCTAAAAAATCAGTGTGAACCCAGCCTTAGGGTACTATGACACAAAGCGATTTTTCAACGTTCAACAATTAACGATAAACGATCACAAATTACCCAATTACACAGAACGATGATCGTTACTTATGATTGTTCTTGCGGTCGTCTTGTCGTCGCTATTGTCGAACAACGTCTTAGGGCCCTATTCCACCGGGCGATTATGGTTGGCATAATCGTTAACGATTAACGATCTCAAACGACCGCTATTGCGAAAGACCTGAAAACGTTCACTCATTTCCATGGAACGATAATTGTTACTTACGATCGTATTTTCGATCGTTTTTTCTTCGCTATTGCGTTTGTATCTACTGCGAACGACGTCTTATTCAATGCGAACGTTTTGCGAACAAGCAACGATAAAAATAGGTCCAGGTCTTATTATGCGATCAAAGATTTCTCGTTCGGTTAATCGTTAACTGCATTTCAACCGAATGATTATAGTTTAGATTCAAACGATTTAACGATAATCTGAACGATAGTCGTCCGGTGGAATAGGGCCCTTATTCCATGCGAACAATCAATGATAAAAAATAGGTCCAAACTCGTTGGTCGTTTAATGGTTGTCTGCTATTACACTAAACGTTTAAATCCGAACAATCTAACGATTTTTCGAACGATAATCGTCCCACGTAATAAGGCCCTTACTCACCCCAATACTAAGGCATCACTTTTGTTTTTAGTGTAAAATCTAGGAAGGGGAAAACGGCACGAGGTCCTCCGAAAATTTTTTATAGTTACACATTGCAACTGTTAAAAAGGAAAAAACGAACAAAAAAACAAATAAAATTATCTAAGGGTGCGTTCACACCTACAGGATCCGCAGCAGATTTGATGGTGCAGATTTGATGCTGTGTTCAGTTAATTAAATGAAATCTGCTGCGGATCCGGTAAGTGTGAACGTACCCTAAAGAAAGAAACAAATCAAGATCTAGTCTCTGTATGGGGATGTAGCAGATGTGAGCTACTCGGATAGGAATAGTGGTGAAGAGTTTGACATTTCGGCAGCAGTTTTACATAGGACTGCACGTAAACCTAATGCAATACAGACATCAAGAGTTTCAATGACTGTCGCGTATGTCAATCAGAAATGTCATTACAATTAAAAGATTTAAAAGAAATTAAAAAAAGAAATTAAAGGGGGACCCCAATACCCATTCTAGGGTTACCTAACTTTTCACCCTCCAGCTGTTGCAAAACTACAACTCTTAGCATGCCCTGACAGCCTTCGGCTGTCAGGGCATGCTGGGAGTTGTAGTTTTGCACCAACTTGAGAGCCACATCTGTATAAAGCAGAAAGGTATTACGCAATTTACATCCCACACTAAGGGTTACCTAATAAAAAAACTTGCAAAAGAGACAGGAACAAAAGTTATGAAACTTGCCTTCTGTAGCAATAGTAGTAGCACAGTATATAGTATATACTCTTTCTCCCCTAGGATACAATGAAACCTCCAAGGATTCCTATGTAGAAGCAATAGAACAGCGCCCCTAGTGGTCACACCCGCTCACAGCAGCAGCCGATCATACACAGACCCGGAGCCCGATCAATGGGCAGCAGCAACTGGTGGCTCTCTAGTCCTGGAGTATAAGTACTACAACCCTCATCACCCTGCTGGGACTTGTAGTCCCGCACAGCAGATCTTGCAGGAGAGACGTCAGGCTGAGGATCAGACACTGTATCTAATGTCAGAAAGTTTGTGGGAAGTTGTTGTGTACTCACAGTGATGGAGGCGCCGGCGGGGGCAGCTCTCGCCTCTCTCCTCCACTTTGTGGCTGTGAGCCGGGATCCTGCTGGGGGAGGCAGGTGACGAGGGAGGATCCGGGCGGAGGAGGGAGGCAGGAGGTGGCGGAGATGACAGCCCGGGAGCCGGGGAGGCTGCGGACGGCGCTTCCGCTTTGCTGGACCCAGGTGAGAGGAGGCTGCAACGTAGCCAGGGCGAAGTCACCAGTGCGCAGGCGCGACATCTCACCTGCCCAACGCCCTTACCTGTCACCGAGCAGGAAGAGTCTGCAGAGCTGTCTGATGTATCTCTATGGGATATCTGCATATCTAGTCCTGACCAAGGACGCACTAGGTAGGTAGTAGATAGTCCACAACACTCAGAATAGTATCGTGCAAAAAAGTGGACTATCTATCTATCTATCTATCTATCTATCTATCTATCTATCTCTTATCTATCTATCTATCTGTCTATCTATCTATCTATCTATCTCCTATCTATCTATCTATCTATCTCCTATCTATCTATCTATCTATCTCTTATCTATCTATCTATCTATCTATCTATCTATCTATCTATCTATCTCTTATCTATCTATCTATCTATCTATCTATCTATCTATCTATCTATCTATCTCTTATCTATCTATCTCTTATCTATCTATCTATCTCTTATCTATCTATCTATCTATCTATCTATCTCTTATCTATCTATCTATCTCTTATCTATCTATCTATCTCTTATCTATATATCTATTATTTATCTATCTCTTATCTATCTCCTATTTATTATCTATCTATCTATCTATCTCCTATCTATCTATCTATCTATCTATCTATCTATCTATCTATCTATCTCCTATCTATCTATCTATCTATCTATCTATCTATCTATCTATCTCCTATCTATCTATCTATCTATCTATCTATCTATCTATCTATCTATCTATCTCGCTATCTATCTCCTATCTATCTATCTATCTCGCTATCTATCTATGTACAATATCTCCTATCTATCTATCTATCTATCTATCTCCTATCTATCTATCTATCTATCTATCTCCTATCTATCTATCTATCTATCTCCTATCTATCTCCTATCTATCTATCTATCTCCTATCTATCTATCTATCTATCTATCTATCTATCTATCTATCTATCTCCTATCTATCTATCTATCTATCTATCTATCTATCTATCTATCTATCTCTGGGGCTGGTAACATATCTCCATACCTTCCTTGTGCTGCTGTGACACTGGCCCACCCTGTGATGTTTGTGTTATTATTATTTATTTGTTTACATCTGGCCCCAGTGTGGTGGTGGCAGGATCGGGGGGGGGGGGGGGGGGGATCTGTTTGGATCTTCTCATCCTGATATTACAATGTAAGGCTACGTTCACACGTTCCTTGCACAGTCCATAACTACAGACAATGAGCAATGGAACGGACTTTAGAGTCCCTGGCTCCATAATGCATAATGATGCTGGAAGCTCTGAAACTGTTGAGATCTTTGCGTTACTGTACTGACACAGCCGGGTGATCAGATGATCAGCAGAGAACTGGAGGACTCTGGAATGGGAACCAGAGTAGATCCTCACTGCTCTGTGTATATTATTACAGGAGCTATTTAGACATATTGTAAAGTCTTTCTCCAATGGAGGTAGAAGCACTCAGTCTCACGCTTCTCCCAGATCTTCTCTAGTGATCGGTGGAGGTCAGAACACCCAAACCTCGACCAATCAAAAGATTTGATATCTGTGTGACATGTATAAAGTTTTTTTTTTTTTAAAGTGACAGTAACACTTTAGATAAAGGTTCCTTACATAGATGTAGCTATGGGCAGGGCTGTACCAACAGCTGCTGCTGCCCTAGGCACTAAACCTGAAGACGCCCCATCTTCACGCACCTATTGGCGATACCACTATACCCCACACCCCCCTGGAAAAGACACCAGATTTACTGGCAAGTCTGAATGGGAGGAGGGAAATTAGTTTTTTCTGTCCCCCTGCTCCCTGGTGCTGCCCCCCTGCAAGGTGCTGCCCTAGGCACCGGACCACGGGTGCCTAGTGGTAAATATGGCCCTGGCTATGGGGTGCAGAGGTTTTCTCACCTGGCCCTTGGAGACTATTGGTGCCTCCAGGGTCCCTCTGCCCCTCATGATGAATCTAGTATTATAAATTCTACATGACAGCTGGGACCTTGTTGCAGACTTTTCGTTGGTGCCCAAGAGATCCCAGATTAGGAACCCTTAGGCCATGTACACACACCGCAGATATTTTCAGCCTAATTGGTTTTGCTGTGAATAATGAAATCTTGAAGGAATCCAGAAAAAAAAACAAAACATGAAAACTCCCCATTCACATGCATTGTATGCAGGGGCGTAGCTAGGATTCAAGGGGCCCCATGGCAAGCTACTGTTCGGGGTCCCCCCCACCTATGCATATATTCACATGACTCAAAGGAGGATGGTTCCAGGCAGTGTCTCTGTCGGAAGGAGGAGGGGGCTGGAGAAGTGAGGTGCAGGCGGGGGTATGTTGAGTTGCCATGGGAAGACGGGAGGTGCTGGTGGCGGATGTCACCAGTGAGCAGTGCCTGCTCCGGCTGTCACTGTCTGGGGGGGGGGCGGGGGGGACGTACTGCCGGTAAGGCGGGAGGTGCAGTGACTGATCCTGTCACTGCCGAACAGAGCCACTCTCTCTCTGCGGGAGGAAGGTACTTTCGGTGACAGTGCACCCACTAGTACCATGGCGACAGACCATGTGTTTAGACAATGGGGGCCCGGGCCCCACAGCAGTCGCATGGTCTGCCTCCATTATAGTTACACCACTGATTGAATGTACTTTAACATATTGATGGGCATTGTACAAAGAAACCCTGTAACTAATCCTCAGATTATCAGCTGCATGGGCTCCCGGCATCTTAATGGATTGTGCTTCTTTATGCTTCCACCATTGTTTTCTCTGGATTATTGTAGAAAACACAGAAATAATTTTTGGATCTTTTCCAAAAGAACATAAGAGAAACATGTAAAAATCACAGCGTGTGAAAATTGGCACCAAAGTAGCACCAAGGGGAATTCAGTTTTCTATGAACTTGGTTCGTGTTCTAGACCCCTGAGAGATAAGTTTCATGCATGCCATCATGTGAGGGTGGATCATTGTACATATGTAGACTGTCACCATGTACTGTTATTGCCATCACTTTAATATACTATGTCACAGTGTTAAAGGGGATTCCCAGTTTACAAAATCATAACTGCTTTTTTTTTTCCATAAATAGCGCCACTCTTGTCCTCAGGTTGTGTGTGGTATTGCAGCTCAGTTTCATTAAAGTAAATTGATCGGAGCTGAAATACCACACACAAGCTGAGGACGGGTGGTGATAATTTTGGAAGAAAGCGGTTATGTAGCAAAGGATTTATTAGACCCTTACTGAAATCCACGCCAGCTCTGAGCTAGTATAGGTTTCAGCTACAGTTTATGCCTGCGTACAGGTTAAATTTTAGTAAATTCAGCACTGGGGGTGGAGGGTGTACTGGAGGGTTATATGTTACAAGAGGTGTGGTTCCCCAAAAACTTGCAAGGTCCCATGATGATTTCTCCCCCATAGACATTTGTAGCCAGTAGATGATCCTGATCAGTGAGTCCCAGCCTTCCTGTGTGGTGAGAAGACTGTCAATCAAGTAACGTCAATCCATGTTAAAGGGGTTATCCAGCGCTACAAAAACATGGCCACTTTCCCCCTACTGTTGTCTCCAGTTTAAGTGGGGTTTTAAAACTCAGTTCCATTGAAGTAAATGGAGCTTAATTGCAAACTGCACCTGAACTGGAGACAACAGTAGGGGGAAAAGTGGCCATGTTTTTTAGCGCTGGACAACCCCTTTAATGCTGACAACAGGAGTCCAATGGGCTGTCCTACCCAAAAAAAAAGGTTGTTACTCACTGTTTAGGACCGTCCACTGGACTCCAGGTTCCCTTTAAGGATGCATACTGAATAAACTTGCATGTTCAGGACTACAGGTTACCCATGCTTATAAAAACATGTCCGCTTTCTTCCAGAAACTGTCCTCTGTTCCATTGAAGTGAATAGAACTGAACTACAATACCACACACAAACTGAGGACAAGGGTGGTGCTGTTTTTGCACAAAAAAAAAAAAAAAAATAGCTGTACTTTTTCTGATCCTTGATAATCCCTTTATGGGTAGCTTCACACATACCGTATCGCTGCGTATTTAACGCTGCGTTTTTGGTGCGATTTTTACATGCGCCGTTTTGATTTTCACATGAAAATCATGTGAAAATCAAAACTCACATGTAAAAATCGCACCAAAAACGCAGCATTAAAAGCGCAGAAATAAAAACGCAGCGCTAAATACGCAGCGATACGGTACGTGTGAAGGCACCCTAAGGGTAGCTTCACACACACCGTATCGCAGTGGATTTTCTGCTGCACAGCATCAAATCTGTACCATCGTATCTGCTGCAGATCCGGTGTGTATGAAGGCACCCTAATCAAGGGGTAATCCAGTGCTACAAAAACATGGCCACTTTCCCCCCCCTCTCTTGTCTCCAGTTCAGGTGTGGTTTGTAATTAAAGGGGTTATCCAGCGCTACAAAAACATGGCCACTTTCCCCCTACTGTTGTCTCCAGTTTGGGTACAGTTTTTGAAACTCAGTTCCATTGAAGTAAATGGAGCTTAATTGCAAACCGCACCTGAACTGGAGACAACAGTAGGGGGAAAAATGGCCATGTTTTTGTAGCGCTGGATAACCCCTTTAAGCTCCATTTACTTCAATGAAACAGAGTTTGAAACCACACCCAATCTGGAGATAAGAGAGAGGGAAAAGTGGCTATGTTTTTTTAGCGCTGGATAACCGTTTTAACTTCTACTTCACATTTTTAGAACAGACAAGGCACAGTCATCTCTTGACTAGACGGTAGGGGAAGACACGGTCCCCATCACCCTCACATACATGGCCCCTACTGTCTTGAGTATGACAATGCTGGCAGAATTTTCTATATAATGGCAGGATAGTCTATATATAGGCTGCGTTCACACTACGTATATTTCAGTCAGTATATGTATATTTCAGTCAGTATTGCCAAAACCAGGAGTGGATTAAAAACACAGAAAGGCTCTGTTCACACAATGTTGAAATTGAGTGGATGGCCGCCATATAACAGTAAATAACGGCCATTATTTCAATATAACAGCCGTTATTTTAAAATAACAGCAAATATTTGCCATTATATGGCGGCCATCCACTCAATTTCAACATTGTGTGAACAGAGCCTTTCTGTGTTTTTAATCCACTCCTGGTTTTGGTTGCAATACTGACTGAAATATACATATACTGACTGAAATATACGTAGTGTGAACGCAGCCTATATAATGTGCAATATATCCTCCATGGTGTCCTTGCCTTAAAGGAGTACTCCAGCAAAAATCTTTTTCTTTCAAATCAACTGCATTCAGAAAGTTGTATAGATTTGTAATTTACTTCTTTTTAAAAATCTCAAGTCTTCCAGTACTTATCAGCTGCTGTAAGTCTGAAAAGAAATGTGTTCTTTTAAGTCGGACACAGTGATCTCTGCTGCCACCTCTGTCCATGTCTGAAGTTTTCTATGGGAATTTGCTTCTGACCTGGTCAGTTCCTGTCTTGGACAGAGGTGGCAGCAGAGAGCACTGTGTCAAACTGAAAGACGTAAATTATAAATCTATATAACTTTCTGAAACCAGTTGATTTGAAAGAAAAAGATTTTTTGCTGGACAACCCCTTTAAGGTGAGGCAGACAACCCCAATGCAAGATTTCTAATGCTGCTTCTACACCCCCCATCAGTAATACGATATCCTGCAGCACATTGCATCGGGCAATACTACTTGCAAATAGTGTCAGAGGCAGCTGCAGGCTATTCGCTCTCATCGTCTGTAAATGGTGACGTCCTCTGGACCCGGTCCAGTACCAGACTGATTTCAGCTACTTCAGTGGTCACCACAAGTTATCCTACTTATTATTATCACAAGTCGGTGACTGAGACTGCGGATAATCACAGCCACCGTGTTTTACCAGAAGCTCTGGATCCGCACATTGAGATGACTCGGCACAAATCAACCATTACTTCACTGTTTTACTGCTTTCAGCACATTCTATAATGTTCAGATTTATCCATGTATAGGATTTACTGTGTGTCCCAATAGGAGCCTCTAACACACGTTCTGAACAAAATAGCCTAGAATGCAGCTCTGTTCTGTCTGATAAAATATTGGACACCATTGGGGGGAGATTTATCAAACATGGTGTAAAGTGAAACCGGCTCAGTTGCCCCTAGCAACCAATCTGATTCCACCTTTCATTTTCCAAAGAATCTGTAAGGAATGAAAAGTGGAATCTGATTGGTTGCTAGGGGCAACTGAGCCAGTTTCACTTTACACCATGTTTGATAAATCTCCCCCTATGAACCCATTGTAGTCAGTGGGGTCCATCATGTTATAGATCCGGAACTGTTCTGCGGAGCGGGTGCTGGGGGGATACGGAAAGACGTGATCACTTATGATGAAGGAGCGCACAGTATTTCTAGCACCACGATCAGAGGGTCCCATTAGTTGCACCCCACTCACCAGACATTGATGGCTTCCTGGCACCACAGTCGACTCGAAGGGGTCACATTATCCAGACCTCACATTGATGGCTTTCTAGCACTGTCATTGGAGGTGTCATTTTAGCCAGAACCCACCAATGACTTCCTGAAACTTTGATCAGACCCCACTAAATCTTAAAAGGGTACTCCGCAGAAAATCTTTTTCTTTCAGATCAACTGGTTTCAGAAAGTTATATAGATTTGTAAAAAAAATTAAAAAAATTAAAAAAGCAGCCACGTTTTTCTAAGCCGGAATAACCCCTTTATGTCTTTTTCTAGGATAGAAAGGAATAAATATGCAGTTTTGCAGATTGACACAATTTTAGGCTATGTTCAAACTACATAAGAGACCGGCCGTTCCAGGACCCGGGCAGTCTCAGAAAAGATCATCCCGGCCGGTACTGCAGTATCGTCCGGATGATCTTTAGCGCCGCAAAGTTCTGATGCGGGTGCATCCGTGTGCGCCCGCATCAGAACTCTCCACTGCACACAATGGAGTGTGCAACCGGAGCCCCTCGCTCCATAGTGTGCACTGACAGGGTTTTCTGCGGCCACTATTCAATGAATGTCAGTTTTCTACGGCGCTGCTAGGGATCCCGGCTGGAGTTTATACTATGTGTATACACTCCGGCAGGGATTCCCTCAGAAGGCAGCACTACGTAAGTTCCGTGGGAATCACGGCCGTTGTAACAACGGCCGTGATTCTCACGGAACTTACGTTGTGTGAACATAGCCTTATCCTGCTGAGACTTTCTGCTGCAGATACAACATGGTATTAAATGGTTGAAATGACTCTTCTAGCAGGTCATCCTACGCCAGCTTGGTAGAGGTCCAGACTCTCATTGATCTCTGAAGAAAGGAGGCTGATGATGTGAATGAGGAGGGGGCTGCACATGTGTGGTCTGTGTAATTATCACTATCGGTGGGATCGGTCTATGGTCGGGCAGCGGTGGGGATGACATCTCCTATGAGTCATCCAGCCCAAATTACATCCAGCACAGACCTCAGGCAAATAGCAGGCGGCAGCAGACAACTATTATTCTAATCTCTTCTGTTCTGTGTGGCTAATGTTACTCATGTTTCCCGGCTGCTGTGTGGTTGTAGGTGTATTACACAGCTAGGCAATAAAAACTCCACTTCACAGACTTCACAGATGGATTAAAATAGAAGAAAAATAGGTCACCTGCAATACACGGTTTCCAGGATGTCCACATATTCTTATCAGATAGAGCGGTAACATTTATTATTGCAGACATGGTGCTAGAGGGACCACACTTTAAGAGGATGTACCACCAGGTACATCCTTTTTAACCTTAACCGATGGATCGAACGGCGCCGGCACGGGGAAGCCTGTGCCGCAGTCCGTTTTCCGGACCGAGGCCTGATTCCCGGGCACGGCGCCGTTCTATGCACCGGAATCGGCCGGTGCTCAAGCACTGGAGGCCAGCCCGCCCCCAGTGGGAGGGAATTCCCTCCCCTCCATGACGCGGCTCCCTTAGAAAGAATGGAGCTGCGTCATACAGGGTAGGGAATTCCCTCCCGCCTCCAGTGCTTGAGCACCGACCGGTTCCGGTGCATAGAGCGGCGCCGTGCATGGGAACCAGGACTCAGTCCGGAAAACGGACCGTGGCACCGGCTTCCCCATGCCGGCGCCGTTCGATCCATCGGTTCAGGTTAAAGAGGATGTACCTGGTGGTACATCCTCTTTAAAGGGGTACTCTAGCTAAAATCTTTTTCCCTTAAATCAACTGGTTTCAAAAAGTTATACAGATTTTAAATTTACTTCTCTTTAAAAACGCTCCAGTCTTCTAGTACTTATGAGCTGCTGTATATCCTGCAGGAAGTGGTGTATTCTTTTTAGTGTTCTCTGCTGACACCTCTGTCCATGGCAGGAACTGTGCAGAGCAGGAGAGGTTTTCTATGGGGATTTGCTCCTGCTCTGTACAGTTTCTCACATGGACAGAGGTGGCAGCAGAGAGCACTATGTCAGATTGGAAAGAATGCACCACTTCCTGCAGGACATACAGCAGCTGATAAGTACTGGGAGACTTAAGATTTTTAAATAGAAGTAAATTACAAATCTATATAACTTTCTGAAACCAGTTAATTTGATAGAAAAAGATTTTACCTCTTTAACTGGGTCAGGGGGACTGGGAGTACTGGTTTTAGACCCCCCTCAACCCAGTTTACATTACCCAGGTTAGGAAATCTGAATTAAAAGTGTGTCAGAAAGTCATACAGATTTATAATTTACTTCTATTTAAAAATCTCCAGTCTTCCAGTACTTATCAGCTACTGGATGTCCTGCAGGAAGTGGTGTATTCTTTCTAGTCTTACACAGTGCTCTCTGCTGCCACCTTTGTCTGTGACAGGAACTGTCCATAGTAGTAGAGGTTTCCTATGGGGTTTGCTACAGTTCCTGACATGGACAGAGGTGGCAGCAGAGAGCACTGTGTCAAAAAAAAATCTGTGTGAAAATATAGATAAAATTCTACGTCAAAATCAGCATGGAATTTAGATACTCACATCAAAGATTTTGCAGCAGAACATTCCTATTTCTGCCATGTGAACAAGCTGTGTTGATTTATCACATCCGGCTGCCATAATGGTGTGTTTTTTAATGGGCACAGTCTTAAAAAACAAACAAACAAACAAACTTTGGAGATGTCACAGTCGTGGTAAAGCACATAGTAGCAGACTTCACTCCCCGGCTCGCAGTGATGTCGATCAGGGCAGCTTTATAATAAGTCTATGGGGCTTTAATTATATTATATTTTATTATATTAAGTCTGTGGGGATTTTCACTATGATTTATGCCTGCTAGCCATGCCCCCCCCCCTCCACCATTCATCACATCCATCCAGGGAGCAGGACGTACGGCATCAAAAAGGTGCAGGTTTTTGCACTAATCAAGTGTTTTTTGCACTTTTGATAACACCCCGTTTGCTCACCATGTTCCACCTAAAGGGGCATTCCGCTCAGACACAACTTGTTAATCTATTCGGTCTCCTTCTCCCAGTTCTGATCTGCTGCTTTCTGCTGAAGACACAAAAAACTGTATGTGAGCTGATGGTTCACAGATGGCTGATGTAAGCAAGTCCCTATCTGCAACTTTTTAATTTTGGAAGGGTTAATCGCAGTGCATTCATCAGTAATTTGACCTAAGATTAACCCTCCCAGCATTACAAAGAAGCTCCAGAGTTGCAGATAAAGCCTGCCAGAGACTTGTTTACATCAACCATCTCAGAAAATCTCACACACAGCAGAAAGCAGCCACTCGGAACTGGGGGAAGGAGGCTGGATAGATAATAACAAGTATGGAATAAATAGTTAGTCTCACCACGGGCAGCAACATATAAAAAGTTATGTTTGAGTGGAAAACCCTTCTAATTTCCACTGTTAATTATCATTGATTGGTCATCTGCATGTCATCAATTGCTATAGAGAATATTTCAGACCTAGCGATTGGGGATTCCCTGTGTTCACACCATACAAAGTTAAAGAATGACCCTGCTACTGTGTTTAGCCCTCAGCCAAGTTACATGACAAACGTTAATTAAAAAAAAAAAAAAAAAAAAAAACTAGGACACCCACTGGAGCCTCCATGTCGGACACTCATGGAAGAATCGAGTTTTTTACTTGTGCAATGTACAAGATACATTGATATTTAGTAATTTACCAATTTAAGAACATCCTGAAACTGGGGATAAAGAAGAAAAAAAACTTTCTTTACCACAACTGCCACTCTGATATCTCCTGCGGGAAATGCGGTGATGGCGTCACATGCAATGTTTACTTCTGTAGTCTCTTCCAGTGACATCACTGCAGCACTTTCAGTGAGGAACAGTGCACTGCCGGCAAACTTAGGGGTCACTAATAGTGATGATCGAATACTACGCTATTCGTTTTTGTTCGAATATTTGAACGAAAACGCCGTAAAAATGTGATTCACCCTCCCACCCCCCTGGCGCTTTTTTCCAGCCAATAAACATGCGGGGGGGGGGCAGGCACTAGGAATAGGCAGGACTTAAAAAAAAAACTCTAACTGTGATTGGCTGGCTAAACTATGTCACCTCCTGAGTATCAGAATAGGGGATTTCAGAGAGGGACAGACTGTATACCAGGGAGAGAAAGCTTTTAGGTGAAGTTAGGTAGGAAGCGACCCCCAAAAGCCCTTATTAGGGCTAAAACTATAATAAGCAGAGATTTAGAAGGTGTTTTGAGACAGTGTATTCAGGGTCCTATTAGACAAAGCAATATTTAACGTTTAACGATAAACGATTGCAAACAAGATTGTTTATCGTTAACCTGAAATTGTTCACCATATTACACAGAACAATAGTTGTTAGTTTCGATCCTTATTGCGAACGTTACTACGATCATTTACTCCATCTGATCCCAGAAAAACAATGAACAATGTGCAATTACACTGAACGAGTAGTGAGCAAATGCGGAACTTGAGCGAACAAATGTGGAATTACAGCGCATGATTAGGGAACAATAGTTAGCAAACGGTAAATGTCCCGTGTAATAGGGCCCTTGGGTAGGAAGGGACCCCCAAAAGTTAGATGCACCCAGGCATGCTTCCCCTGGTGTCCCAGATGCATTTCAGAGGTGTTGTCATCATTTCCTGAGGTGTCCAAGTGGTCAAATATTGATTTCTGGGTCCCAAGTATTTTTCTCCCATAGACAATAATGGGATTCGATATTTGATCGAATATACGAATACCAGGGGCTATTCGAATCGAATTTCGAATATTTGAATATTTGCTCTTCTCTAACCACTAAAGGTTTCTTTCTTTTTGCTCCATGGTTTCAGCTTTTACTAAGATTCATTGCAATTGCCAGAAAATACCCAGGAATGACCTCAAAACAGGTCCTAGCAGAGTTGGGTTTGTTGGCAAGTATGTTGGGGGGGTGGGATAGTTGTGAGAGGGGCTGCCCGGACGATCTTTATATTATCTGGGTGGCCCATAGGAGAGAGCAGCGGTCTGCTGCCGCCGCTCCTATTACACAGAGTGGCGCCCAGCAGACTGTTGCTATTGTTATCAGGATTTTAGGTCTTGCTTTAAATCAACAATCAGCCGTCGTGACCTATTACACGAAACGATTATCATCCGGAACGGCCAGTAATCAGCCAAGTATGACCGAGAATCTTTTGGTGTAATAGGTAAGTTTAGAAGGCAATGGTCAACCAACATGCACTACCTGAATCGTCAGACAGCCCCCCTCCCCCCGTGCTCTTACCTGCTTTATGTCGGTGCGGGTAATAGCACTGACAGTTAACGAGGAACTAGGAGCAAGTGAGTGCTGACCTAACAGGTCGTGCCTGCTTGCTCCTCAGCATCGGCCCGTGTAATAGGCCCATAAAGGTCCTTTTACACGTACCTATAATCGCTTGTTTAGCGAACGACTTTTTTTTTAAATGATGGGCATTCAGACGAAAACATAAATCGCTATAAAAAGCCGTTAATGCAATCATAATTGCGTTTGTATATATTCTATGAATATCCGTTATTGCGTTCGTATCCATACACTGTGAATGACAAGTGGTTACACACTGAAAGACTTGAGAACGACAAACAATAATTTTGAGGTGAGCTCAAAAGATGCCATCAGCGACATACGAGCGTTTTTTTTTTTTCCGTAGTTTGATTGTTGCCACGTTTATACCAGAAGATTATCGCTAAAATTAGAACAATTTTTTTTTTTTTAACGATATTGAGTCCTTAAATGTATGGATCCATCAGCACCCCATCACCTTTTCCGATACACCCTTGCCACAGAGGTCACAACCGTGATTTGACATGTACTATATACCACTGCATGGGAATTACCCCAGTGCCATGCATGTGCAGTGCAGGAAGGGGTTAACCCTCTCACCTTTTTATACATTTTGCCTTGTTTGTAGCGACATTGCAGAAGTAAAAGTGCTATTTTATTAGCAGAAGCTAAATTACCATCAAGGCTGTACGTTCCGGTCCTCCTGCAGAGATTGGGCTCTCGTCTTATTAGCATGCAGTCCATCATCGGAGTTTGCTGTAAAAACCTTTGAGCCTTAATTGCTTTGTGCATCTCCGCGTGTATCGCTGCTTCTTGGATTGCATATAAATCAGTTTCCTGAGAGTTAAGACTAAACAAGGAAAAAAAAAACAGAAAAAAAACACGAAGGCTTCAGAGAAAAAGAAAATCCTACTCGGAGTTTTAATCCAAACTATTTGGCTTGTGGCAAGAAAAAAAGGTGATAATATAGCGTGAAATCCTCCTCTCTATACGCCACATTTTTCACATTGGTTCCTCCCAGGGCTTAGGATTTTTGTGTTTGACATTTTTCACTTTGTAAATCACATTCACTTTCGAAAAATCATCACAAAAATAGATAAAAGCAAATAGTTTAGGGCTGATGTATCCATCTTTGGCGTGGTTCACATCTACATTGAGAGTCTCCATCGGGGGTTGTGTCTGTCGGCCTTTCCAGAATTACTGGTGGCGAGAATAGCGCAGTCCCCCGGATTTTTTCTGGCTGTCCATTGGAAAACAAATCTGACATGATGCTGGTATTAATAGAGGTCAAAGCACTAGTGTGAACAGAGCCTTTGTACATGAGATAGCGTAGGGCTGGGGCTACGTGGCAATTACCGGTAACACCACCAGGTACCACGGTGTTCCACTGCCTGATGCAACACTACATCATTCATACAAGTGAAAGTGGTGATATTGGGACCCACAAGCGTCCCTGACCAGCAACACAACCCCATTTACAGGAATCGCCCTGTATCACTAGCCTAAAAATCCAATTACTGAGGAAATAATTACTTTTCTACCATAAGATAATTCAATGGAAGAAGAAAAGACTATAGATCCTTCTAAAGAGCTCCGGTGTAACAGGCCAGAGTATACCCCCAGCCCAAACTATACCCGGGGTTAAAATGGCCTAGGCTAGCTTATACCCCGGGTATATTTTGGCCTAGGCCAATTCATACCCCCTCAGGCCATATTATACCCCCATGAAATCAGTAGCATTGAGTGATATACACAAGAAATACTTAATTTTTCAACATTTTGTTGAGGATTCGGTTTTGTCTGCTGAGTTTAGTGAGAAGCTACTGATGTAATTCTTTAAAATCTAAAAACATCGGCAGAGATTTATCAAACATGGTGTAAAGTGAAACTGGCTCAGTTGCCCCTAGCAACCAATCAGATTCCACCTTTCATTTTCCAAAGAGTCTGTGAGGAATGAAAGGTGGAATCTGATTGGTTGCTAGGGGCAACTGAGCCAGATTCACTTTACACCATGTTTGATAAATTTCCCCCTATGTTTGATAAGTCGTCCCCTATGATTTATTATTGTGTTTGCATAACTTTATTTTTTCTTTTGGCTAATAAAGGGATTTTATGCACTTCATAAATATCTGTCCAAGACTTAATAAGGGTTTTGCGTTATTTTTCATCAGTTTCCAATGCCTGCACCTTTTTTTCAATGTTTGCAAGAGGGGAGGGGGGGTTGTTCCATTAACTAGTTTTCATTAGATTTATCATGTGCAAATTTAGTTTTTTTTGCATAAAATCCTACCCTAGCATAGCTTTGTAGCCAAGCGGTTCTAGGCTGGGTTCACACAGTGTTTTTCCAGTTTGTTTGTTTTTCCATTCGTTTGCAAAATGGATGGAAAAAAGGAAGCGTCTGTGTGCCTCCATTTGGATCAGTTTTTCCATTAACAATAAAATGGATAAAATGCATCCATTTTTTAGTGTACACAAAAAAAAAACGTAGTTGACCGCATTTTTGTGTAGGCTAAAACAAGATGTGCTTTGATCTGTTTTTCAATCCGTTTTTTTTTTTTTTTTTGCAAAAAAAATGAAAAAAAAAAAAAACGGACTACAAAAAACGCAGTGTGAACCCAGCCTTAGGCATAAATTCTGCAAGATGTATCAAGGCATTTGCGTCTAATGATGGTAGAAGAATCCTGTTGTGTAAACCTGGGATTAACTTTAGCTAAGCGTATGTGCACAGCAGAATCTGCCTGACCATAGAATGGAGTCTATAGCAGAGATGCGCACGGCCACGAGCAGGGGCAAGCTTCGGGATCCATGGCAGGTCATCTGCCAGGATTCCATAGTGTGCACATTCCCTTAAATCGTAAGCCCAAGCCTCTCATCTAACATTAGCGTCTGGACCTTTTCTGGCTGAAAGGTCAAAAATTCCCACAGATGCCTCCAAAACTTTGTAGAAAGTCTTCTTAGAAGAGTGGAAGCTGTTATAGACGTAGAATAAGATGTCCTACTAGCTCCTGTAGGTGTAATGTGCAGCTACCCCAATATATTTCTACTCTCCCATGGAATAAATCATTGGACTCACTACTAGAGTGTCACTTGCAGAGGACGGCAGTGAATAACAGGAAAGAAGAATGGAAGCTATTTCCCACATCTCTTTTTCGCAGCGATCCTGTTTTGGGAACACGTCATACACTAGCTGGCAGCATGTAACCTACGTTCTACAACATCTAGTCTGTATATTCCATCCACTCTGCTGATAGACCGGAGCGGCCAGACAGCAGCGTGTCTGTGCTTCCTCCTCCTCTCAGTGTAGAGGCTGGATGTGGTGTATTCCCCTACTATGTCCTCTGTATAGGAATGACAGCTGTGCAGGGGATGTTTGCCAGCTTTCATTTCATCCTCATATTCAGGGTTTTATAATCTAGGGGAGAGTGAAACCTAAAAATGAAAAAGAAAAAAATAATAATATACTTGCCACTTGCTGGTCGTAGATAATGTCTGGGTTCTATTTTCTGGTCCCTTCTAACTTAAAGTGTCACTGTCGTTTACATTTTTTTTGCAGAAATCAATATTACAGGTGATTTTAAGAAACTTTGTAATTGGTTTATTAGCCGAAAAATGCATTTTTATCATGAAAAAGCAGTTTGAAGCTCTCCCCCTGTAATCAGTGTTCTCTATGGAGTGGGGAGGGGTGGAGAGAGATGTGGCACCAAAACAGGACAACAAAGAGTTAATTTACAGCTACATCACCGGGCTATCTCCTCGGAAGTCAGCACTGACATCTCTGACCTCTGAATACCAGCTTTCACACAGTTCCCGCTGTGTAATCCTTTGTTCTCTGCTCTCTGCTGGCGACTAATCTCCCTCCTTCCTCCTGCCCCCTTCATTTAACAGACAGGATCCGACTAATGTAAAACAGTTGAGATTTCCTGATAATAAGCAGTGAATGTGAGAGAGGAGGGGGGGGGGGGACCTGGGGAAAGTCTTTTTGAATGCAGATAATGGCATATTTGTCTAATAAACCCAATTACAAAGTTTCTTAAAATCGCCTGTGCTATCGATTTCTGCAAAAAAAAAAAAAATAATAATAATAATTAAACGACAGTGACACTTTAGGCAGGGAATTGGCTCGGGGGCAGGGCAGATTTAAAGAGCAGGGTAGATCTTGCCTGATCTCCATCACAGATGGGGCAGTTCCACGGACTACTTGAAGGGGGGAAGGTACAGGGAAGAAATAATATTAGACATAGCCACTATGGTAAACCATGCAGGGGCTGTGCCAGTTCAGTCATTGTAGGAGCTATGACGGACAGGCTCCTGCTCCAACAAATGTGAGTGGAATTAACTCCGATCTCAGCTGTTTAATCTGTTTGATGCTGCCTTAAAGGAGTAAGGAGAAAAAAAGTTTTCAAATCAATTCGTTTGAAAAAGTTACAGAAATTTCTATTTACAAATCTCAAGCCTTCCAGGACTTATCAGCTACTGTATGCCCTGCAGGAAGTGATGTATTCTTTCCAGTCTGACACAGTGCTCTCTGCTGCCACTTCTGTCCATGTCAGGAACTGTCCAGAGCAGGAGAGGTCTTCTATGGGGATTTGCTCCTGCTCTGGACAGTTCCTTTCATGGACAGAAGAGGCAGCAGAGAGCACTGTGTCAGACTGGAAAGAATACACCACTTCCTGCAGGACATACAGCAGCTGATAAGCTTGAGATTTTTAAATAGATGTAATTTACAAATTTCTGTTACCAGTTGATTTGAGAATTTTTTTTATCTTCAAAATACCCCTTTAAATATTGTCCATGGCATTTAGGTGGTTAGACAGAGGTGTCACTCTATTGCTTCTCTGAAGTGGAATTGATGGGTGCTGATGGGACTATAAAGTGCCCCCACGTCTGCCATAGCCATAAATGCTTTGGGATATTAACTATATCAGTGACCAAAAGGTTGTATTGTGATGCCCCCCAGTGAGTTTAGGAGGGGGAAGGAAAGTAAGTTTAAGAGTACGTTTCTTATACTGGCATCTGCTATTGGTTTATGAAGTTTGTTGAGCCGAACCACATATATATATATATATATATATATATATAGATATATATATGAATGCACAGAAGTATCAGTAACACCCTGCACAGCAGATACATCTCTTTGTATTTTCCCATCGGCTCCATAACATTTCTCAGTCAGAATCAGGTGAATATGTTAGTGTGATGATCCATTTTAGCTAATAACAAATCTTAATGTTCCCGGTAAGAATGACACGGTAATTGGGAATAGGTTGTAATCTCGTCTGGCTGAGGCAGGAACAGTGTTTAAATGTTACATAATGCCGAGGAATGGAGCGGCTGACATAATGGAACATATGAGGTCTCTTTGAGTAATAGCTGTTATTTTCTCTGTACAAAACGGTACAGACTGATGGACAGAAACACGAGGCCGTTAAATAACAAATGCTAAAGTTTTAACGTGTAGCCCATAGTTATATACCTGTAAAGTGCACCTAAGAGATAAACCCCCAATCCATATCCCTCCCCGGGCAGCTGTATAGGTGTATTCAGCCAGCAATATTGTATGTCACCTCCATATTCCCTTATTTACCCTTCTCTGTAAAGGCACCAGTGCTCGCTCCATCCAGCAATGAGACTATTTAGTTTTTATACGAGGTATCCCCTGATGAACCTCATGTTCTCTTGGGGGAAACACGTTGGAATGTATGTTTGTGTACAGTGGGTACTCTGAAGGAGGTTATGGACATGGTGATTGGGAATTTGAGGTTCTGTGATATCCCTGGACAATACCCTGCCATCACTGTCAATTGTGTAACACAATATAGTCTTCTCTTTTTCTCTGGGAGCATGTTTTTTTTTTAGATTTTAAATAAGGTTTAGAGAATTATTAAAAGTTTTCATTGTTCAGGGTCTGGGTGTTCCACAAATCTACAGAACAAGCCAGAAGAAGTGTACGGTTGAGCACTTCTCTTCCTGGTTCGCTGCAGGAGTCGGACTCCAGACACTTAGGGCCCTATTCCACTGGACAATTATCGTTCAGATTATCGTTAAATCGTTAGAATCTAAACGATAATCGTTCAGTTGAAATGCAGTTAACGATTAACGACCAAATGAGAAATCGTTGATCGCTTTATAAGACCTGGACCTATTTTTATCGTTGCTCGTTCGCAAAACGTTCGCAAATCGCTCGCATTGAATAAGACATAGTTCGGTCGTTCGCAATAGATACGAACACAATAGCGAATAAATAGCGAAGAAAAAACTATCGCAATTATGATCAGAAGTAACGATTATCGTTCCATGGAAATGAGTGAACGTTTTCAGGTCTTTCGCAACAGCGGTCGTTTGAGATTGTTAATCGTTAACGATTATGCAAACGATAATCGTCCGGTGGAATAGGGCCCTTACAATCTCCTGCAGCAAGCTGGGGGAGGAGCACTTAACCATGCGCTTCTCTTGGCTTGTTCTAGCAATTGGTGGGGGTCTGTATACTCTAAATTATTGACACATTCCTATGACATTTTTTTTTAAATGCCAGTAATGCTTTGAACAATGAAAGTTTCTTTTCAATGACCATAAGCGGAGATCTTCTGTAGTATAGAGGAACTGATGCAGAACGTTTACTGTAAAATTATACAATTGAAGAGGCTTTATTTTCTAGGATTGTTAGACAATGGTTTTATATGCAGGCTTACGGGAAAACTACCGTTAACCCCATTGGCGGTGACAAATGACAAACTCAGCACTGCTTCTTCTGAACAAGTCAGCTCTGCTACATTTGTAAACCCTCAACTCAGTAGAATAAACATGGACGTCACATCTGAATATTTATCCCTCGAAGAGATAGCAGGAGTGTGATTCGATTTACTGCTTTTCTAGGTAGCTAAATACTTTAACAGGGCGTGAAAGTTAAGTCTTGTGGAAACTCCGGAAAAGAAGGAGAAATGGACGGAAAAAGCTGTAGAACTGAGACGCTCTGCTGTTAAATAGAAAGGAATAATCCACTAGAATTCCAGACAGTATTCAGCAACACCACAGGGAGAGGTAGACAACCATCCAGGGACAAATGACTTGTGTAATGCGGCAGCTCGGCTGCTGAAAGGAGAAGGCGCAGGAAGTATTGTTAGCGAGTGATGGAGCACATTCAGGAAGCCGGGGAAACTTATTATCAGCCAGACCCCCTGCAGCACCATCACAGGCAAGTATACCCTGACTGCTGACAATGGCGCGCTGTCTCCTCTGTGCAGGCATTTATCTATATAGAATGGACCCCACATGAAATATTAAAGGGCGGCGGTGAAAGCGTTGTATGGATGGCAGCGTTGTTTGCTGCTCAGGAAGTAGTGGAGACATGTGCACATGTACCTAAACCTGAAAAAAAAAGGTGGCTGTGCATGTCCAGTCTATAGAAATTATATGGTGGACTGTGGGCACGGGACCCTCTTTTTTATAGTTGTGATTCCAGAAACTTTTATGGCAAATCGTGTATATATTTCAGAATGTCTTCAGTGGGAAAACCCTCTTTAAGGATGTTAAAGGGAACCTGTCACCAAGACAATGCTATCTAATATATCAGTATCATGTAATAGAGCAGGAAGAGCTGAGCAGATTGATATATATATTTGTAGGAAAAGAATCAGTATAACTGATTAAAATCTCTGATCATTCTGTGTAAGGAGTCCAGTGGGCGGTGTCACTCAATAGACTGGACTCTTTAGCAGGGAAACATCAGAGATTCCAATCAATAAGTTATACTGGATCTTTTCCCATAAAGATATATATCAATCTGCTCAGCTCCTCCTGCTCTGTAACATGATGCCGATAGCTTAGCCAGGTTTAGACTATGATTTGCCTTTACGTTCCATAAATACATCGTCATCATGTTAAAATGGGATGCCAATGTGTCCATGCATAGAGAAGCATCAAAGACCCGAATGTAGACAGCTATTGACTATATTACGTTTATTTTCTTAATGTATACCTATATAAAATGAAGACCCTTTAGTGTAGGAAACAAGGAAACTTAGGGTACAAGGCTAAATACATATATGTTTGAAAAGTGACCTGAATACAGTCACTAGATGGCTACATCCGGGCCATTAAAGTATACGGGGTACCTGCCTCTCCATGCATGGATATGTTGATAATCCATTTAATGTTTTCCCCATACTGCGGCCAAGATTAGGAATTTGAGACTTTTTGTTCTCAGTAACAGTGGGGGGGGGTCCCAGAAATTAACACCCCAACTACCCACATGATTTATTAGTGTCCTTGTGGGACAACCCCTTATAGCCGAGCACCAGCTGACCACGGTTCACATTATTTCTCAGAAAAGTTTTATTAGTAGTTCAATTCTTTAAATACAACCACAAAAACATATTATTATTATTATTATTATTATTATTATTATTATTATTTTTTTTTAATCTTTATTTAAATATTTTATCCTTACTTACATTTCAAGGCAAAAAAAACCTTATTATAATTTCACAATATATTACATCAGAATTACTTATCCCTTCCCTTAACCCCCCCCCCCCCCCCAAAAAAAAAGAGGCAAAATCCAAATCACAAACGTTTATACATTAAGTATCTTCCATCTTTCTTCCTGAACATTATCCTCTCCAATTCTCTCTCTACCACATATTCTTGTTGCAAAAACATTTGGTTGGTCTTTCATTAGTCTACTCCTATACTCAATTACCATAACACTTTACTACCGGAGACTGTTTTGGATTATTATATTCTTAAAGGGACAATTTCTCCCTCACATATACTGCTGAAACCGCCATTGCTGAAAAGGATCGGAGCCGTTACAGGGTGCCAGATGGACGCTCCGCATGTTCCCAGTCAGGCACATATTATATTTAATACTGAACATAGATCCATCCTGCAAAACATGTCAAATGTGAAAAATGGAATATTTGTATACATAATATATACTGTAGATGACAGAAGCTTTTATGACATGCCACAATCTATAGAAATCAAAGGAGGAGTCTGGGCTTTTTCGATATTTAACAGGCAGGGGCAGGGGAGAACATAGCAATGAAGCCTTGCTTACCTCTCCCCCTGCCCGTGATACCTTGTCTGACCGGACCCGAGACCCCGCCAGAAGACATTTTCCCCCAAGTTGTGATGATGGGAAAATTCCCATCCTGGCTGATGGACAGCCCGCTCAGCCGATAAGGGGTGTCCTGCCCCAGTCACTAATTGGCTGAGCGGGCTGTCCATCAACCAGGCCGTGACGTCGGCAGTGCAGGAGATCCCAGAGTGGCATTCCAGTGCTCGAAAGGTGAGTGTGGATGGTTTATAATGTTCTCCCCTGCCCCTGGAGTTTCAAATTTTTTACTAGTGGCCAGACTTCTTTTAGGGAGAAGTCCGGCAAAATTTACAAAAAAGTATTGTATTGCCCTCCAAAAGTCACCAATATACACTTATTACGGGAAATGCACATAAAGTGATTTTTCCCTGCACTTACTACTCCATCAAGGCTTCACTTCCTGGATAACATGGTGATGTCACTTCCAGGATAACATGGTGATGTCACTTCCTGGATAACATGGTGATGTCACTTCCAGGATAACATGGTGATGTCACTTTCTGGATAACATGGTGATGTCACTTCCAGGATAACATGGTGATGTCACTTTCTGGATAACATGGTGATGTCACTTCCTGGATAACACCAGTCACTACCTGACTCCCAGAGCTGTGCGGGCTGTGGCTGCTGGAGAGGATGATGGCAGAGGGATGCTCAGTGTCCCTCCAGTGCCCTGTGTCCCTCAGTGTCCCCCTGCCATCATCCTCTCCAGCAGCCACAGCCTGCACAGCTCTGGGAGTCGGGTCGTGACATCACCATGTTATCCAGGAAGTGACATCACCATGTTATCCAACAAGTGAAGTCTTGATGCAGTAGTAAATGCAGGGAAAAAAACACTTTATAAGCATTTCCCGTAATAAGTGTATATTGGTGATTTGTATAACTTTTGGAGGGCAATTCAATACTTTAATAAAAAATTTTGCCAAACTTCTCCTTTAATATGGGGTCGACGACTTTATACAAAAGTTTGAAGGTATCTATGGGAATTTTTGCCCATTTATCTAGAAAAAACATTTTTGACATCAGACGGGAGTGCCTGGCTCCTCATCTTTGTGCTTGTTCATCCCAAAGATGTTCATTGAGGTTGAGGTCAAGGATAGGTGCGGCCAGTCAAGTTCCTCTACAGCATCCAATGCTTGGTCATGTAAGGCTTGCATGCAGCAGCTCAGCCATGGAAAACCAATTTTTATGCTGATTCTAATACTAGATATTTGGTCTCTGCAGAGCGATGGTGACTTTTATAAACTATGAGCCTCAGCACTCGGTGACCCTTCACTGTAAGCTTATGTGGCTGAGTTGCTGTTATCTCTCTACACTTCCACTTCTCCATAATACATAATACAAGTACAAGTGGAAGATTAAAGAGGGAAGAAAACTCATGAAGTGACTTGTTTCAGTGGTGGCGTCCTATTACGCTGGTGTCAGTGTGCTCTTTAGCATGACCCATACTTTTGCAAATGTTTGTAGAGGCCGACTGTATTGTTAGGGGCTGGATGTTATACATTTGTGTAAATAGGGATTTAAAGGGGAACTATCAGCAGGTTAGAAGTATCTAACCTACTAATATGTCCCTATTGTGCATGGATCACTGAGGATAAAGTTAAGTTTCCATATTATTAGGATAACCCGCTCCCCAGTGCACCAAAAAACTCAACTACCATGAAGGTTAAACTCCTAAGAGCTCCTAGGATGGAGGTAAGAAACTTACCTTCATCCTCAGCGCCCTGTGCACAATAGGAAGGTATCAGCAGGTTAGATTCTCCTAGCCTGCTGATAGTTTCCCTTTAATAAAACACCTCAATTCAGTGATTTAGAGGTATATTCTAATATCCATATAGTATATACTACAAACCAGCACTAGGCTCTGTTAACATCTACTTCTGAGTCTCCAGTGGTAAGTATATTGCATCATATATCGCTATTCTTGCTGTCCAAACAACAGACACCACAGTAAGTCAATGGAGTTCTGATACATCTGAAGACTATGTGGGAGATTTATCAAACATGGTGTAAAGTGAAACTGGCTCAGTTGCCCCTAGCAACCAATCAGATTCCATCTTTCATTTTCCAAAGAATGTGTAAGGAATGAAAAGTGGAATCTGATTGGTTGCTAGGGGCAACTGAGCCAGTTTCACTTTACACCATGTTTGATAAATCTCCTTTTATGAATAATAAACTTACCATATGAAATTTCCACTTGTCCACTGGTAATTGAAACGAGTCTCCAAATCTGTGATGGCAAGGTCTTAATTTTAGCGGTCCAAAGCTCGCCGGAAGACACAGCTCATTGAAGGTATTGTGGATAATTTCTTGCCTTTTTGAATACTCAAAATACTATAGTTGTAAAAGAAGCCATAAATTAATATTCGACTATTTAAATCCTTCATGACTAGTAATTGTTTACATCACATGGCCAAAAGTATGTACCCCCTCGAAATAGTATTTTCAGTCATTGAAACCATAATGTTAAAGTGTCATTGTCTTAAATTTTTTTTTTTTAATATATTACACAAACTCTATATATTACACTAGATAGAGCCAGGAGAAGGGCACGCCTGAGCTCTTCACTCCCCAGCTCGCATCTCTATCCGACTCCTTACAGGAACAAGCTCCATAGACTTGTTATAGAACCTCTCTCCTACCAGTCGGATAGCGCAGCAAGCTGGAGAGTGAAGTGCCCATCCATATGTTTCTCCTGGCTCTGTCTAGTTATTGGTAAGAATCTGAACACCTGGGCCGTGACTGATCAAAACTGTCAAATCAATCTGTTCAGCATCTCCTGCTCTATAACGTGATGCCGATAGCTTAGGTAGCATTTTCATGGAGACAGGATCCCTTTAAGAGCTATATGTAAATAAGTCATCTCTTTAGTCCTAGCACCTGCACTATAATGGGGTATTTCTGTTCCTGTGAGCTGGTAGAACAGATTTCTTGACCTTTGTACTGTGTATATACTTGATGGCTTTATTTTATTTTATTTTTTTTATTGTATTTTATTTTATTTCTCTCTATTTTTAATGATATCCATCCACATACAGCTGTTTCAGGGTGTTGCCCTTCATCATTGTGGAGCAGGATTCGGGCTAGGTGGGAGCAATGCCTAGTAGAGCCATAAAAGAAACAGATCACTGATCTCAGAGAGACCAGCCAAACGATAACACTGCCGTCTGCTAGTGAAAGCGCTCAATGCAGTGAAATCCTAGGTGCATTGCCCCCTGGGAAACAGGAATATGCAAAAGAAGAGCCCGTGGAGCCTCACGGCTGGTCTCCCTGAGATCAGCAATCTGTTTTTTTTTAATGGCTCTACTAGGCATTGCTCCCACCTAGACAGAATTGTGCCCCACACTGATGAGGGGCAACACCCTGAAACAGCTGTATGTGGATGGATACCTGGCCTTGGTTTTTCACTTGTCTTTACATTGACTTATAGGGCCACTTAATATGGTGGTTTTGGTGGTTTCCTTACAGGAGCCGGCCCTTGGCTGGGTCCTTCGCGGGGGGATATCTGGCTAGTCCTGTGTTTCGAGACTCTTTGATGAGGCTCCATGGGCTCTTCTTTTGCATATTCATATTTCCCAGGGGGCAATGCACCTAGGATTTCACTGCATTGAGCCCTTTCACTAGCAGCCGTCAGTGTTATCGTTTGGCTGGTCTCCCTGAGATCAGCGATCTGTTTCTTTTATTTTTAATAATGTTACTTTATTGTTCCCTCCCTTCCTTCCCCTCATCTGCTTTCTCGGTAAGGGAAGGGGTTTGGATGGTTACGGCCTTTCCCCCAGTTTATTTGTTAATATAATTATATCACATGTATATATGGGGAGTTTGAGGCCCTTAGCTCAAATGGCTACCAGCTGCTCAATATACTTTTATTGGGCAAGGTGGAAAGTGCTCCGACATGGCAAATGTTGTGATTGGCGCACAGTACAGCATACGTTTCTCTGCTCACACACACTGCATCTGTACTGCACCCGTTCAGCACCAAGAGGCTACATCTGCAAGTGAACCTGTCAGGAATGTGCAGTGAGCCTGGTGTGAACTGGGCCTGTTTTTACTTTTTGTCTGACACACCCGCTTGCCTTTAGCCTCTGGCAATGCAGGAGTTACACTGCTCAATGCTAGCCTTGATCGCTGCAGTGGAGCAGTGTTGTTTTATTGACACATGCCTCTGCCTGTCCGGAACCTTGAGGATCAGAGCGCCGGTCCAATGGCGATCCGGACCGGGCTCTTGGTCCTCATAAATTAAATCAGTGGCCAGTCTCTCACTGCTGGCTATTAAGGTTCATACCCTGATCCCAGCTCCCCCTGTCTGTTCCTGTGATCCCCATTCCTAATTTCTTGCTTGACTCGTTACCTGACCTCCCGCCTGACCTTTGACTGACTATACGATTGTTCCCTGATTTTGTACTGCGTTGCCCGTTTGGTTCTGACTTTGGCTTGTTGACTGTTCTGTATTGTGTTTATTTCTCTGTCTCGTTCTGTGTTACACTTATACAGTATAGGGATTGCCTTCGTGGTTGTCCGCGGCTGCCTGGGGCTGTTTGAGGCAAGTAGGTAGGGACAGTGGCTGGGTTCAGACTCCTCAGGGCCCACTGTCTCGTCTCATCTCTTCCTCCCCATCCAGACAGAACCACTGCATTTTAAACTCTGCTCTGCATCCATAAGGCGGACTCTACCTATAGGCTTAGTTCTCGCTAAATCCCTATTATTCTGCTGCCGTCCATAGGACATAAGGGAAATGTTCATTTCTAACATTAATCTTGTTTTCCCTCAGCCCTAACAGCTGCCCCAGCTTCTTGTCCTAGTTATTCTTCTTCATAGTAAACACCAGGAAGGAGGGGCATGGATAATGTTGGGGGTCACTTATTTTTTTAGTTAAATTATTAAAGTCCCATCTGTCCTACCAGCTGACAAGAGGGAGAAATACGCGGTCATTGTACCGCTGTTAGAACCGAGATAAAACAGATTAATGCTAGAAATCAGTAATTCAACCATGCAATCTCCAAAGACAGGCATTAATATTAGACCTGGCACTGAAGAGCTCAATGACTTTCAATGACACTGAGCTCGCATAGAGTCAGATGAGAGGATTCACCGGCAGACAATGTAATACTGGGAGGTTAGTGATCTAGTTATTATAGTGATGTAAGAACATACCTGTCCTTATTACAAGGTGTCAGTGTTAATTCTTGGCCCCCGTGTTTATCGTCACTCTCATCGGCCAGACACTTCTCAGCACCCACATTTAACATCTATAGAAAGGTGACACATGATTCATTACTCATTACACAACATAATCTTAAAGGGGTATTCCACTCAAACATAACTTTTCATATGTTGCTGCCCATGGTGAGACTTAACAATTTCTTCCATACTTGTTATTATCTATTTATGATAAAGAAGAAAAGACTGGATTCCTTCAGCTCACGTAAAATCATTCAATTTTATTTCAGTATTTCATTAAAACGAAAGCCGACGCGTGTGTGTCTGCACATACCACACCGTGGTTTACCGCATGGGGTAAAACCTACTTGCCTGTTAGGGCTTAGGCTTCGAGTATGTTTGGTGCTGATGAACAGACTTGGAGAAAGTAAATTGCCAAGCAAGGGTCCCCTTCGGGAGACAAAGTGACAACCTTCATCTAATACCCTTGCTAGGCCCTCGTCTTGGCGTAAAATGCCCAGATGTTTCTGGACAATGTTTTTAATCTTCATAAATTCTTTACTAAAGGGGGTACAGAAATAAATTCCCTTGTGGAATCTGTTGTTACGAGTTTTGCTCTTGTTTCTGAGAAAATCATCTCTGGACTTATTGGTTGCTATATTCTTGGCTCTGTTAAGGGTGAATGAAGAGTAGCCTCTGTCCCTCAATCTCTGTTCAGTATCATGTAGTTGGCATCGTGTAGCCTCTGGAGTGGAACAAGCTCTGATTCACCTACCGGTATGGATTGGATAGTGTGTCTCGGGTGGTGACTGGTGGCATGTAAAACTGTGTTGCCTGTCGTCAGTTTTCTATACATGGTAGTGTCTACTTTGCCTGTTACGGGGTTGCCTGTAAGTTCAATGTCCAAAAAGGATATCTTAGTGTTGGAAACTTTGTGTGTGAAACGTAGGTTATACTCGTTTTGATTGAGCATCGCAACAAAGGACGGTATGGACGACACATCGCCCGACATCGCTCCTTCCCCCAGTTCTGAGTTGCTGCTTTCCGCTGAAGACACAAAAAACTAGATGTGAGACTTTCTCTCCATCTCCATCTCCCCCTCCTTCTCCCTCCCTTCTGAGACAACTGATGTAAACAAGTCTCTGGCAGGCTTTATCTGCAACTTTGTAGCTACTTTGTAATGCTGGGAGGGTTAATCTGAAGTGAAATTGCTGATGAACTCACTCTGATTAACCCTCCTAGCATTTCACAGTCACAGATAGGGTCTGGTTACAGCCGTATTGGAAGGGAGGGTGGACGGAGAGAGGGGCTCACACACAGCTTTTTATGTCTTCAGCAGAAAGCAGCAGCTCAGAACTGGGGTAAGGAAGTTGAATAGATAATAACAAGTATGGAATGAGTTGCAGAATATAACAAGGAATAGCAGAACATAACAGGGATCAAGAAACAGCTTTAACAGAGAATCAGTGACATTAGTAGAGTCGTACATAGCATAATATAGGTGCAATAAAGTTGTCAACTTCATAAAGTAACCAAGAAAATAGCAATGAACTGTCACATAACACATATATAATAAACCTGGCAGACTAAAGAGAGTGCTAAGGGTGGGGTCCCAGCACCTTCATTTATTGCCTAAAAGGTTATGTTTGAGCAGAATACCCCTTTATGGCATCACCTAATAATATATTATTCTTATATAATAATAATTTTATTTTGAGACTTTTTTTTTTTTTTAGTAAACTCTATATTTTGTATATGATCATGTAGCAACTATGGTTCTATGGCAAACAACAAGCATAGAAAATATATTTAGTATGTAGTCTGCTACATATTGGGAGAAATGGGGGGCAGCACCTCACTCTGCCCTACGTGTATTGCCAGGTGTCCCCAGCTTCCTCAGGGGTCTGCGAAATGTCATTGTCATTGTAATCAATGTAAAAACCTCCAACACCACAAATCACGGATCAAGGGGCGCAGGTCCAGAGAGAAATGATGGAAATAGGGTATAAGAAAGTTTAATAAGACCCAACGCGTTTCGGAACCGCACCGGTTCCTTTTTCAAGAGTCGTAGTCATGACTCTTGAAAAAGGAACCGGTGCGGTTCCGAAACGCGTTGGGTCTTATTAAACTTTCTTATACCCTATTTCCATCATTTCTCTCTGGACCTGCGCCCCTTGATCCGTGATTTGTGGTGTTGGAGGTTTTTACATTGATTATTCCTTTGGGATAGCGGGAGTGGCTGCGGTCCTTTTCACACATGCTTTGATGAGTGTTGTGCCTCTATCTATAGCACAACCCCACCAGGTGAGAGTCTCCTGACACACTGATTCTTCCCTATTCTTGTATATCATTGATCCACGCTATGGAGCGCTGTCCCCTTGTATTTTATTTATTGTCATTGTAATGGTAGAATATTGGAAAGCCCTCTTGTCTTTATGTATAATTCTACTTACATTCCCATGGGTGAGTGATTGTGTATCTGGCATATATGCATCAGGATATACATTTTTAAGATACCATGAAAAGTTCTGACACTGAAGGTTCTGACGAAGATGTAGTCTTTTTGATAAATCTCCATAGGACTTCTACAAAACATAAAACATATGTATGGTATATACTGTTAATGTGTCCAAAGCGTTCCAGATAGAAGAAACCCAAATCATGGCCTCATAGCCAAGAGCCACTTGACTTGAAAATGACAACAGGAAGTACAGCCATATTAGTTGCCATTTTTACAGACAACAGACACCCATTTCGTCTACATGTTCTATGAATAATAACGTTTTGTGGGAAACATCTACAACCACCTGGAAACTATTTGGAATATGATATGATACCACATAGATATTCAATGCAAGTATTAAAAGGGGTGATCCAGAATTAGAAAAAGCAAAGCTACTTTTTTTTTTCTTTCTTTCAAAAATAGTGCCGCCCCTGTCCTCAGGTTGTGTGTATTCAGGTACATAAGCAAAAAAAAAAAAAAATATGCTCAACATTTGCTAACCTACTTGTAGAATTTTCCCACAATTTTAGAGTTGAGCAGTCTGGCCGAACTGTTTAGGTTTGGGGACTTCCTCCGAACCTGAATGCTCTGCATTTGACTGCCGGCGTCTGTAGAAGTTAGATGCCTATGGCTGTATCTATGTGTTCCAGAACTCGCTAGGGCGGCATCCAACTTCTCCAAATGGCGAGCGCTTGGGTTCGGAGGACGTTGCCAGACATGAACAGTTTAATGAGTCTTCTTAAGATTAGTGGCCTTGCCCATTCTGACTAGTCCAATACCAGTATCTGATCAGTTTTCCTTTGCTCTAGCCTAATAAATAATGGCTGCTACTGTCTGGATATGGAAGGATGATTGTTTTGGGTGAGTACCTGTCTGGCAAGGTTTCCTGCTGAAAATAATTCCTTGTAGTCATCCATCCACACTTCAGCTAGGCGGGCCTGGTTCCAGCTGACTTCAAGGTATTTTTTAGGAAATGTATACGGCATCTTTCTGCGAAACACATGACCCACAAGAGAACAAGGCAAGATCTCCAGCTGCCCACCACATTGCCATACCTAGTCATTACAATATTGTTTACAATGGAATATATAGCAGATATCTTATCTCCCCAGTGGTGGCGCTGCAGGGAATTCGAGCACTTGCTAAACTCTTTTGCAAATTACATAGCTTCCAGGGATTCCAGGGACCCCATGATCAGATTATGATTAATGGATCAAATAAACAAGCCCTTTAAATTTCTATAGGTCTCTCTAATCTAATGTATATCAGGGCCAAATTACTCTTTAGTAAAGTTTATTCATGAAGTAACATACACGGAAGCAACGTTTCAACCCTTCTTCGAGCTCCCTCAGACCTGACTGATCAGAACTTTTGACATGTCAGTGTGTATGTCCAAAGTTTTTCCAAATTACAGAACAATTTAAAGGGGTTGTCCGAGGGCTCCAAGGAGCTCACTTTCTGCAAATTCACATCTTGGAAGCGAGTCTTCCGAAATATAGATATATTCGTGTATATATCCCGATCATGCCATTCAAGCGATACCACCCCACGTGCAATGTCCAATGTTGCGTTGACAAGGTGCAACTATTAAACATTGTCATGGAGGCGTGGTTTCGCTCACATGTGATGATCTGTATATACGCCTACCCCCCTCCATGTCTCGGAAGACCTCTTACCTCTCACAGGAAGTGATCCCCAGGGAGCAGAAGACTTCAGCCATCTACTGGTCACCAGACAACCCCTTTAAGACTACCCTTGTGATCCTCTCATATATACTGATCAATTATCAGATTATTTTCACTGAACATTTCAAAATAGTTGTATAATACCATTCTCATTACAGCTGCCATGAGGTTGTCACTTTCATGTCAGATTTACAATAATATAACCCTTGGTTCAGGTAAAAGTATATTGTGGCTGATATATGTGTGTGCGTATATATATATATATATATATATATATATATATATACTCATGGTCTCCTTTGTACTGTCTAGCCAATAACCTACTTCTTTGAGAAAAACACAACTCAGCATAACCAGCATTATAACATAATAATTATATCCTTACTCGAAAGGATTCTCACCACCAGGGCCGGCCTTAGGGTAGATGGCGCCCTGTGCAGAATATTCTTTTGGCGCCCCCCCCCCCCCCCCCCCCCGGCTGATTGTAGGCCATCCCAAGGCTATCTCTTGGAGACACACACTGTATATACTGCTTACACAGACAGATACAGTCACATATACACATACAGACACACGGGGGAGATTCATCAAACATGGTGTAAAGTAAAACTGGCGCAGTCGCCCCTAGCAACCAATCAGATTCCATCTTTCATTCCTCACAGACTCATTGGAAAATGAAAGGTGGAATCTGATTGGTTGCTAGGGGCAACTGAGCCAGTTTCACTTTACACCATGTTTGATAAATCTTCCCCATAGTGTATATACTGCCTACACAGACGCATACAGACACACAGTATATATATCCTGCAAACACAGACACACAGTATATATATCCTGCAAACACAGACACACAGTATATATATCCTGCAAACACAGACACACAGTATATATATCCTGCAAACACAGACACACAGTATATATATCCTGCAAACACAGACACACATGCAGTCACATATACACATACACACCACACATACCCACCACTGGGAGTTGTTGTTGTCCCACCAGAGCCGCACAGGAGCATGCTGGGAGTTGTTGTCCTACCACACAGAGCAACACAGGAGCATGCTGGGAGTTGTTGTCCTACCACACAGAGCCACACAGGAGCATGCTGGGAGTTGTCCTACCACACAGAGCCACACAGGAGCATGCTGGGAGTTGTTGTCCTACCACACAGGGGCATGCTGGGAGTTGTTGTCCTACCACACAGGGGCATGCTGGGAGTTGTTGTCCTACCACACAGGAGCATGCTGGGAGTTGTTGTCCTACCACACAGGAGCATGCTGGGAGTTGTTGTCCTACCACACAGAGCCACACAGGAGTATGCTGGAAGTTGTTGTCCCACCACACAGAGCCACATAGGAGTATGCTGGGAGTTGTTGTCCTACCACACAGAGCCACATAGGAGTATGCTGGGAGTTGTTGTCCTACCACACAGAGCCACACAGGAGTATGCTGGGAGTTGTTGTCCCACCACACAGAGCCACATAGGTTTATGCTGGGAGTTGTTGTTCTACCACACAGAGCCACATAGGAGTAGGGATGCACGATGCACCGAAATATCGATACTACTATCGATATTTCGGGCAAAAAAAAGATTCAATACCAGGATTTCCTGGTATCGATACTTCATGTTACGCTGCATAATAGTGCAGTGCATAAAGTACAGTGCAGAGAACACGGCCGGCGGCTATCTGAGCGCCGGCCGTGTTCTCTGTATGCCTCTCCCTGCCCCCTGCGGTCACCTCCGCTGCGCGGCTCTCCGCTCCCAGCGGCGCCATTTTCAAATAGCCGGCACTTACTGTGTAGATGCGGCTGTCACACTGACAGCGGCATCTAACCACTCCGTATGCAGCAGGGGTGGCTACTGTGTGTAGCAGACCCCCGCTGCCGGTGTCTCTCTGATAATAGAGTCCGGCTCGGCCAGACTCTGTTATCAGGGAAATGATTTATGCAGCGGAGCCGAAGCTGCACAGAGGTCTGGGCGGCTGGGGAGAGAAGACTGAGAGCAGGAGGTCCCGGAGAGGAGGACGGAGGAGGCGGGTGGATGTGCAGCACATGTGAGGATAGAGCCGGCTGGCAGGTGGGGGAGGGGACGGGGCTGTGAGGAGCAGACATCAGTGATGTGGGGGGTGACAAGGTGGGGGGGGGGGGGGGGTCGTCCTTGCTCTAGCTATAGTCTGTGTGCGATCCTGTGTGACCTCTTCCTCAGCAATTTTGGTGATTGGTGCAGATAGCAGCTGTGTGGGCAGTCAAGGTATCTGATGCAGCAGAGCTGTCTTAGTGTTATCTGATGTAGCAGAGCTGTCTTAGTGTTATCTGATGCAGCAGAGCTGTCTTAGTGTTATCTGATGCAGCAGAGCTGTCTTAGTGTTATCTGATGTAGCAGAGCTGTCTTAGTGTTATCTGATGCAGCAGAGCTGTCTTAGTGTTATCTGATGCAGCAGAGCTGTCTTAGTGTTATCTGATGTAGCAGAGCTGTGTTAGTGATAGCTGATGTAGCAGAGCTGTCTTAGTGTTATCTGATGCAGCAGAGCTGTCTTAGTGTTATCTGATGCAGCAGAGATGTCTTAGTGTTATCTGATGCAGCAGAGCTGTCTTAGTGTTATCTGATGTAGCAGAGCTGTCTTAGTGTTATCTGATGCAGCAGAGCTGTCTTAGTGATAGCTGATGCAGCAGAGCTGTCTTAGTGTTATCTGATGTAGCAGAGCTGTCTTAGTGTTATCTGATGCAGCAGAGCTGTCTTAGTGATAGCTGATGCAGCAGAGCTGTCTTAGTGTTATCTGATGCAGCAGAGCTGTCTTAGTGTTATCTGATGTAGCAGAGCTGTCTTAGTGTTATCTGATGCAGCAGAGCTGCTTTAGTGATAGCTGATGCAGCAGAGCTGTCTTAGTGTTATCTGATGTAGCAGAGCTGTCTTAGTGTTATCTGATGTAGCAGAGCTGTCTTAGTGTTATCTGATGTAGCAGAGCTGTCTTAGTGTTATCTGATGTAGCAGAGCTGTCTTAGTGATAGCTGATGTAGCAGAGCTCTTAGTGATAGCTGATGCAGCAGAGCAGTCTTAGTGATAGCTGATGTAGCAGAGCTGTCTTAGTGATAGCTGATGTAGCAGAGCTGTCTTAATGATAGCTGATGTAGCAGAGCTGTCTTAGTGATATCGGATGTAGCAGAGCTGTCTTAGTGATATCGGATGTAGCAGAGCTGTCTTAGTGATATCGGATGTAGCAGAGCTGTCTTAGTGATATCGGATGTAGCAGAGCTGTCTTAGTGATAGCTGATGCAGCAGAGCTGTCTTCATGATAGCTGATGTAGCAGAGCTGTCTTAGACAGATATCACTAACTTTATTTTTAACACAATAAAATAAAAATAGTCCAAAAATTGGTATCACTGTAATAGTGCAGGGGTATTATATTTCTACCACTGTATTTTGTTTTGTTTTTTTATACTTTACTAAGTATCGAACTGGTATTGAGTATCGAAATAAAAAAGTTAGTATCGGTATCGAACTCAAAATTCTGGTATCGTGACATCACTACATAGGAGTATGCTGGGAGTTGTTGTCCTACCACACAGAGCCACACAGGAGTATGCTGGGAGTTGTTGTCCCACCACACAGAGCCACATAGGTGTATGCTGGGAGTTGTTGTCCTACCACACAGAGCCACATAGGTGTATGCTGGGAGTTGTTGTCCTACCACACAGAGCCACATAGGAGTATGCTGGGAGTTGTTGTCCTACCACACAGAGCCACATAGGAGTATGCTGGGAGTTGTTGTCCTACCACACAGAGCCACATAGGAGTATGCTGGGAGTTGTTGTCCTACCACACAGAGCCACATAGGAGTATGCTGGGAGTTGTTGTCCTACCACACAGAGCCACATAGGAGTATGCTGGGAGTTGTTGTCCTACCACACAGAGCCACATAGGCGTATGCTGGGAGATGTTGTCCTACCACACAGAACCACATAGGAGTATGCTGGGAGTTGTTGTCCTACCACACAGGGGCATGCTGGGAGATGTTGTCCTACCACACAGAGCACTAACACACACAGGGCACACACAAACTCCACTAACACACACAGACAGAGATAGATAGATATACTCACAGTCACACTGCAGTAGTAGTGGAGGAAGTCTCTGCCCATGAGGAGAAGCAGGTAGAGCCGAGGATCACACTGCTGATGTCTCCGTCGGGGGAGGGGGCGGGGTTATGGGCCTCTGTGAGCTGGGAGACGCTGTGGGGGGCGGGGGATGGGGGGGGCCAGGCTGCAGTCACATGTCCGGGGAGAAGAGCTTCCTCGGCTGCTGTGCTGAGGCAGGGGACGGATATATGGCCTCAGGGGGATGCAGGTGGCGCCCCCTTCCTGCCGGGAGTGCACAGCGCCCTGTGCGGCCGCACTGCTCGCACACCCCTAAGGCCGGCCCTGCTCACCACCCCATATCTCCATCTCTTTACCATAACTTCCAATGTACTCAAAATATTCCTTGGAAACTGAGAAGAGTCCTCCAGCCATAGTTGGTGACCTGTTTGAAAGAAGAGAGTCATTCCAATTTGTATAAAGATCTGAAACAAAAGTTGTTGTTTTTTTTGTGTTCTACAGTTTCTGTTATCAGTAGTCTGTCAGAGAAGCCTTTATATGACGGGACTCTTATCAGCCTTCTTTCCTCTCCTAAAGAAATGTCTAAAGGCCCTATTACACCAAGTGATGATTGGCTGTATTTGACCGATTATCAGCCATTATGGCCGATAATCGCTTGGTGTAATAGCTCCTGTTAAAAGGCAACGATCAACTGACATTATCACTATGTCGGCTGATCCTTTTCTTTCAATTTGTTGGAAAAAAATTATAATGATAGCGACGATCTGCTGGCCATCTCTCCGTGTAATAGCAGTATAAGCGTATAAGCTCCCTGGATTGTCCAGGCGGCCAATCCCACCCACCCCGGCTCGCTGTTGGTGCATGTAATAGTGCCGTCAGTGAGCTTGCTCCTTCAGATCGGCCTATGTAATAGGGCCTTAAAGGAGAAGTCTTGTGAAAATTTTTATTTAAGTATTGTATTGCCCCCCAAAAGTTATACAAATCACCAATATACACTTATTACGGGAAATGATTATAAAGTGCTTTTTTCCCTGCACTTACTAATGCATCAAGGCTTCACTTCCTGGATAACATGGTGATGTCACTTCCTGGATAACATGGTGATGTCACGACCTGACTCCCAGAGCTGTGCGGCCTGTGGCTGCTGGAGAGGATGATGGCAGGGGGACACTGAGGGACACAGGGCACTGGAGGGACACTGAGCATCCCCGTGCCATCATCCTCTCCAGCAGCCACAGCCTGCACAGCTCTGGGAGTCGAGTCGTGACATCACCATGTTATCTAGGAAGTGACATCACCATGTTATCCAGGAAGTGACATCACCATTTTATCCAGTAAGTGACATCACCGTGTTATCCAGGAAGTGAAGCCTTGATGTAGTAGTAAGTGCAGGGAAAAAAGCACTCATAAGCATTTCCCATAATAAGTGTATATGGGGTATTTGTATAACTTTTGGGGGGGCAATACAATACTTAAATAAAAATTTCGCCGGACTTTATCTGTATCTGTATCTTAATCTTTATCTGTTTAAATCAGTTGGCCCAGGATGGAAGAGATAGGCTGATGAGAATCCTGTCAGATAATGGCTTCTCTGTCCATAAAACACAAACAAAATATTTTCTTTAATAAAGACCTCTGTAGCTAAACAAGTAGAAAACAAGAAAAAACTAAAAGCTTTTCAAAGGTGTCCCTGGCCTTAATGGATATGGATTACAGGGAATCCACACCTGCCACTATTATCACTACTTTATCTTCTGGGTTGAGGGGGGGGGGGTAGGGGGGGAGGACGGAGGACGGGGTTGGGGATAAGAGAAGGTATACAATGTGTACATTTTTTCTGTGAAAATGATTAGGGCGATAAAAAAACTAAACTTTATCTTCTGGGTCTCTCAATTTTTAGAACTACCAGAAAAGATACCAATGTGTGTCTAATATTGGAAGCTTCTAGCAAAACTCAAAAGTTACTCCACTAAAACAAGTAAGTATACAGGACCACAGCCATGTGACAAGCAATTCCCTAACGCGCATTTTGCTCTAAGCGTCTTCTGAGGCGAATCTTTCCTGGAGCAAGCTTATAGCAAAACACTTTATGTGCTCCTGTATTTGTTCCCAATGACTTCAGCATCCTTACTTTAGTATTACTGCTGTGATTTATTAGATGTAATCTTTACACACTGCACTTCTTATTATCCAGTTAGGTAATTATGTTATGCATGTTGCACTGTAAGCAGCCAGATGAGATCTGAAATAATGATGTCATCCTGTAGTTCACAGGAAGTCAGCTGACTCAGGACAGTCCACTTCCTCTAACACCTTAAAGGGGTAGTTCACCCCTCCAAAAAAATTCATGCAAGAGATTTGTAATTTACTTCTATTATAAAATCTCAAGTCTTCCAGTACATATCAGCTACTGTATGCCCAGGGGCATAGCTAGGATTCATGGGGCCCCATAGCAAAAAACTGCATGGGGCCCCCCTCCCCTACACACTAATATATATATACACATACTCGGTGATGTGGCAAAAATAAAAATTCTCTTGTGGCCAGAGGCAGAATCCTATGGTTATATACATAGGTGCAGGAGCAGACTATCTTTTGCTTAACCCTTTATTTACAGCAGTGTGTAAGTGACCCAGTGTTCTCTTACATGCTGCAACACGAAAAAGGGTAATACAGAAGACAATTAGCTCTCTCCTTCTACTCCTGCACTGATAACCCCTGACCTCTGCAGGAACTCAGAGAACAGAGGTCAGAGGTTATCAGAGTAGTCAGGCAGAGAGCTAATTGTCTTCTGTATTAACCCTTTCTTTGTTTTGCAGCATGTTAGAGAACACTGGGTCACTTACACACTGCAGTAATAAGGGGTTAAGCAAAAGGACACAGGAGGCTCTTATCTTCCCTGGGCCCCCTCCCTCCACGGGCCCCATAGCAACTGCCTTCCCTGCCTCTATGGTAGCTATGCCACTGTGTATGCCCTGTAGGAAGTGATTTATTCTTTCCAGTCTGACACAGTTCTCTCTGCTGACACCTCTGTCCGTGGCAGTAGCTGTCCAGAGTAGGAGCAAATCGCCATTAAAAGCCTCTCCTGTTCTCCAGACTGGAAAGAATACACCACTTCCTGCAGGACATACAGCAGCTGATAAGTACTAAAAGACTTGAGATTTTTTAATAGAAGTAAATTACAAATCTCTGGCACTTAACTACTTAAATACTGTGATTTCCTGTGGGTCAGGCTAGTGATCACATGACCATAGTGAAACGCATGGTTCAGCTGCTGTAGTAAGTGTGCAAGATATGGACAAAAAAAAACTATACTGAAGTGCTTTTTTAAATAAAGTATATTTTTTATTGTACCTTCTTTGGCCTTGATCATTCTCGAAGCTCGAAAGGCTGTGCTAAGCCACTGTGATGCACACCTCCTCTGTCTCCGCCACCCCTTCCTGATTTGATTGACTGATCAACGTACCGCACTGGGAGTGATGTACAGCAATCACTTATGGTAGAGAGGGGTGGAGGAGGGAGGAGGCGTGCATTCTTTTGCTCAGCACAGCCTCTTTGACACTTGAGCTCTGAACGTGATTTAAAAAGATCCTGTTACCCATCTCATTCTCAGATTGTAAGGATGTAAAGTTTCTGTTTTCTTACTGTATAGGGTAGGTCTCATCTGGCCTTGCCTTGTCTGAATTAGGAACAGGGTCCCACCTAAAGGCTAGGGTCCAATCAAACACCCCACGAAGGTGTTGAGTCGGAATAGGATTGATGAATTCAAAAGTGTTTAAGTCAATGGCAGCAATTTCGGGGCACACTACAACATTGCGTTTCTCAGCAATTCTTGCAAGCAGTGGTTCCAGCCATCGATCGTGACATTCACCTGAAAATAAATAGGGACCTTTTAGCATTTTACCAACATTACACATGGCTCTAAAGAGAAGCTTTGCCTGTTTAACATGCAGCGTATTATTATATAATCTATTTCATTTAATATACGATTCTCCTTTCTATGTTAAGCACTCAAATCAATTTCTTCTGCCTTGTAGAAATCCTGCTTGTTATATAGGTCTCTTGATCAACAGAACACAATGTGTCAAGTGTTTAACCCTTTGAGGACCAGGCCCAAAATGACCCAGTGGACCGGGCCAATTTTCATTTTTGCGCTTTCGCTTTTCCCTCCTCCTCTTCTATGAGCTCTAGCACTTTCAGTTTTCTATCTACAGGGCCATGTGGGGACTTGTTTTTTTCAGGAACAGGTGTACTTATATATTTCATTTTAATGTAGACAGAAATGAATACTCACAGTGTGAATCCAGAAACGTCAGAATTTCTCCTTTTGCTATAGAAGCCCCCAGTAAACGGGCTGAAATAAGGCCTTTCCTTTCTGTCTGTCTGACGATTTTTACAATTGGAAATTGTTTAACGTATCTGTCCAGTGCATCCTTCAAATAGTCTGTCAGGGAATCAAAAAACTTTTTTTTGAGTAAAAACTTTTGCGGTTTTTGCCCTTTGATCCAGAGATTATCGGCTTACCATCTGTACTGGCATCATCCACCAAAATAATCTCCATCAGGAAAATAGCCGGGGAGGTGTACATGACGTTGTATACTGTGCGGAGCAGCAGGGACCAGCCTTCGTTGTAAAACACCATAATGATACTGGTTTTAGGCAGCGGAGGACAACGCACAAACTTTTGCTGACTGCATCTATGACAGCAAATAAGAAGCTTAGTGTTCACTAGAGAGAACTACATATGAATCCGAAATAAAGAAGCTGCAGCTGCACCCCCTACTTCCTACTGTTTATTGTTTTACACTAGATCCACATGTCTGAGGTGGTTGGGGATGATTATAAATAGAGATGAGCAAACCTCGAGCATGCTCGAGTCCATCCGAACCCGATTGTTCGGCATTTGATTAGCGGGGGCTGCTGAAGCTGGATAAAGCTCTAAGGTTGTCTGGAAAACATGGATATAGCCAATGACTATATCCATGTTTTCCACATAGCCTTAGGGCTTTATCCAACTTCAGCAGCCACCGCTAATCAAATGCCGAACAATCGGGTTCGGATGGACTCGAGCATGCTGGAGGTTCGCTCATCTCTAATTATAAACAATTACATAGAGTTACAAACAAGAGAATGGGGAACTAGAAAAAAATTGGGGGGGCATCAGTGGAGACTCATTGGAATTTTTTCACTGGTCTCCTTGAGCTCAGTGATTACTGTGTTTTGTTGGTTGATTTGGCAATGCCCCAACTAGCCAGAATCCTGCCCCACACTGACGAGGGGCAAATACCCCAAAACAGCTGTCTGTGGATGGATGCCTGCCTTGGCAAGCCCTTGTCATGTCACAATACTCGCACCTTGAGTTAGACTTTGACACAAAAGGGGCCATCCTGTTGTTTCCCTATTTATGTTCCAATGCTTGCAACCGAGTGGGACTTAAGGGGCTATTTATCAGGGTGGTGTGGTGCTCACCCAATCATGGAGGCACCCTATGGCAACAGGCCAGGGATATCTGGCTATTCCTGTGTTTTGAGACTCGCAACCGAGGCTCCACGGACTCCTGTTTTGCAGAATGGGGAACTAGAGCCTGCTGGAAGGTAAGTACAATGTCATCTTTGGCAGCAGAAAAAGAAAGAAAGCTCACTGCCACAACTATGCCATTGAGTGGAATAGCAACAACAGTAAAGCTGTGAGCCGGAGATGTCACCTCTGAATGGGCAGAGAAAGCTTGTGAGGTATAGAGTAGCAGGAGAAAGGTCCAGGAGCTATGGTCAGGAGTGGAGCCTGGCAATGTTCAAGACCTGCGTGTATGAGAGGGTGCTATCCACTAAATGACTGAGAGACCAGCACCCAAAGGTGAGCATAGAGAGCGCTACAGAAAGGCCATGTTGAGACATCTGAGTTGAGAAAGGTTAGTAGCCATCTCCTAACAGCCACTAGGACAGGAGTAGTCTGATTGGCTGGGTGGCAACCATCTTAAAACACTTTTTAGTTCACAGGTGTCAAACTCAGGCCCTCCAGCTGTTAAAAAACTACATTTCCCATTATGCCTAGATAGCCAAAGGTAAAGCTTGATGGAAATTGTAATTTTGCAACAGATGGAGGGCCTGAGTTTGACATTCCTGTTCTAGTCTATTATCCCAAAGGGGGCATTTTTATAGCATCTTCATCTACTAGGCCTCAAGTACAGATGAGCAAAACTCAAGTATGCTTGGGTCCATAGGACGTATCCATGTTTTCGAGGACTTCCTAGGCTATAAAAATGATAAAGCGTTTGAAGATGGTTGCCATCCAGTTGGACAGTTCCTGTGTTTCCCTTGTTGACATAAGGCAGTGGTGGGGAACCTGTAGCCCTCCATCTTTTGCAAAAATACTAATTCATGTTCATATCAGCACATGTTATGTTTGTGAAGTACATCGAGATATAAAACGATATAGAACTGAATACATACTTACAATCACTGGCATCACTTTCTATCACTGGCAAAGATGTTAACTGCATGTTTCTTAAATCCTTCTTCCTCTTTCTTTTCTTCTGAGCTAAGATTGTAAACTATATAGGGACTTCCAAAAGGTAAGGCTTGAGTTCTTCTTTGGTGTAATAACCGGGTAAACACTGGTTCTCTTCTCCACCATCAAAGTGAGAATTGATGTGCATGCTGGACATTGCTGCTTCAGAAATATGTACTTCTTCACTTCCAATGTCTATTTTCTTCACCACTTGTAAAGGTCCTGCTGATATGTCTTCACCAGATATTCCAAATAGGTTCAAAATATTCAATACAAATCCCACAAGGATGAGTACCGCCAGAACAGTTTTCCAATAGCCGGATAATAGTCTAATAGGCATCTTCTCAGATTGTATATAGGACGGCTTATCTCAAGCCTAAAGTCATCTAAATGTCTGCTAGAGTCATAGCTGAAGATCTGAAAATGAAGGTAGGAATAAGAAAAATTGTTACTGACATTGCATTGACATTGTCATTGAGTTTTACTGATAACTGGTTATCTTATATATTGTCTATAGCACTTACATATACAGTAGGCTGAAAGGTGGTGATGCTGTGGTGTACAATACAGCACAGAGGATCCCATAAAAAAACTCATACTGGAACCCTTCCTGATGTTGGTTCATGCTATCTTACCCCACCATCTTGGGTCAGAAGATTTCTGAGCTTGTTGCCTTCATTCCCTGGCTTCCCATCCCTTGTAGAACAGAAGGTCATCACTACCCACTGGACAGACAATGTTGTGTTTACCTTAATATGGTTGTGAAGAAGTAGATCTCAGGTGAGATTCCCCTCTTCATGGGCCATATCAGTAGATGATGGACATTATTCACATAACAATATTGGAAAATTTCCATTCCCCATAACCCTGGTTCGGGTATATCTTACATTTATCCCACCTGTCACTTTAAGGCCTACACAGTGGGAGAGTTTTAGGATTCTCCATTGCTTTTAAATAAAAATGTAATTCCGTCCAAAATAAAATTTTTGAATAGAACCATCAGAGGGTTAGACAAATCTTACCTGCTGATAGCCCCCTATTGAGCAGGAGGTGCCGAGGATGAAGGTATGTCTCTTACCTTCATCCTAAGTGCTGTTCCCATGCAGTCAGTCATTTACTCCTTGGTCCGGTAAGACGGTTAGGAGCACTGGGGCACCTTTAGGAGCACTGCCCCACCCCCATAGTGCCAATCCGCCCGGCCTTCTCATGATCATCAATGAAAAGGGTTGGCTGGGGGTGGGCCAGATCGGCTCTATGGGGACGGGCAGTGCTCCTAAGGGGTGCCCCAGATGAGCCTTGAAGCCTGTGACTTTGTTTCTAGTTGTCTTTCCTTCCACTTGTGGTACATGTCAACCACTTCGTACAAGGAACACCCAACAAGACCAACCATATTGGAGATGCTCTGTCTCAGTCGTCTTGAAGCTCAGATTCTTACTCTTTTTTTTACCTTTTTTTATTGTCTCCAACACATCAACTTAAAGGACTGGCTGTTTACTTGCTTCTAATACATCCTAATCCTTACGAGGCTCCGCTGTCACCAGATTATCCACCTTTTCCACGTCACCTTTCAGTAATTCTTGTTGAGAAGCATCCTACTCAGATCTTAATGCAGTGAGTAAATGCAGTAAAATAAATCATCTTCCTTAATAAAATTGGATAATGGTAATTTTCAATACTTAAAGGGTTATTTCAGTCTTGTAACGTCTTGATAATAATATGGGAAGTGATCCCTACAGAAAAGGAACTATTGTGTGGCTCAGTGGTCAATGTCAAAAGTAAATAAAAACTTCTATTTTTTTAAACTGTAGATCAAGACAAACACCAAAAATGTTCAAAATTAGCAACTCGAAATATTTGTTCCTGAAATAGTCCTTAGTTTTGTAGCTTAGAGCAGCGTTCTCCAAATTGTGGCTATGGTTACAAGACCACAACTCCCATCATGCTTGGACTGCCTTAGGAAAGCTCTGGCTTAGAGATTTTACCATGTGTGGAATTCAATTAAAAGGTATTATGATTCATATGTTATTTGCATTGATTGGAGAAAAAAAGTCCTGGTCAACAGAATCCCTGTGTAAATAGGCCGCACCTTATAATAAATGACATGTTAAACAAGAAAGTCAAATAATGACAGGCGGATATTCAGTCCGTAATTGTCTCCAAAAACAGGGACAGATCCCAGCAGGGAAAACTTTTCCTATCCCTGCCGTGATCCATCCTGATTTTCATGTTCCTGCTCTAGTGTATGGTCTGTAATATGGGCCCTCATGTACTATGTCCCATTTATAAGACTGGCTTTGTCTAAAGGCCCTATTCCACGGAACGATTATTGTTCATAAACTTGCTCCAACGACCGCTCATTAACGATAATCACTTTGTGGAATTGGTGTAAACGAGCAAACGACAAAGGCGAAATGGTTATATTGTCATTTAAAATTGTTTTTCAGCATGTCGGAAAAAAAATCGTTGGTCTTTAAAAGATAATTTGCTAATTGGTTGGTAAAATTAGAAATCTTTCAGTCGTTCGTAAAAAGGTTTAAAAAAAAAAGTAGGAGTGTCGTATGGTCATGATCACCCCGGCGAACATTTTAAACGACCATGTAACGACCGCAAAATAATCGCTACACTACATATATCGTTCACGTTATGTGTTATAGTTTGCTAAAAAAAAAATCGTTGAGTGGTCGTTGGAGCGAGTTTATGAACGATAATCGTTCCGTGAAATAGAGCCTTTATGGGCACATGGCTGTTAGATCTTTACCCGCTAAAGCTCTGTCCCTATAGAAACATAAGGACATAACAGACAGATGTATTTTGGGAAGACTACTTAGAAGTAAAATTTTGAGTGTGAATCTGTTGGCAGCATGATACAGGTGGCTAGGTTCAGTATAACACTATAGCACCCATGGGAAAAGGGCCCGTTCACACTGCGAAAAACAGGCGGAAATCTTTGCAGCGGACTCTGCTCAGAATTCCACCTGCCTCACTGCCTCAATTTTAAAGGGGTTATCCAGCACTACAAAAACATGGCCCCTTTTGCACCATTCTTGTCTCCATCTCAGGTGTGGTTTGCAATTAAGCTCCATTGACTTCAATGGAACTGAGTTTCAAAACCCCACCCAAACTGGAGACAAGAGTGGTGCAAAAGCGGCCATGTTTTTGTAGCACTGCATAACCACTTTAAGTATAAGGCGCCTCCGCTCTCTGTGGTTCTCCGCTGAAAGAATTGACATGAGCCGTGCAGAGTGGAGGCGCCCTATAGTTAACATTGAAGCAGTGAGGCAGGCGGAATTCTGAGCAGAGTCCGTGGTGAGGATTTCACTAGGAATTTCCACCTGTTATCCGCAGTGTGAATGGGCCCAAATGGTTGCTTCCCTGAGATATAAGCAGAAGTCTATAAGGTCATAGGGTGCCCCTAATGAATATAAGAAGAGTGGATATCAGGGGCGGATTGGTTCTCTGGGGGTGGTAGTCCTGTCCCCAGTGCATCATAACGATGAAGTAGCATAGGGATTGAACTTCTAATATCACAGAAACAGCACCAAGGAAGAAGGTAAGAAAATTTTCCCTTTGAAAAAACTTTTGACAGGGACACGCCAAAATTTTTGATCGGTCAGGGTCTCTCTCCATTGGTCAGAAGAACTTCCTGCTACTGTAACTCTATCAGTGAGGCGTATAACGTCTCGACCTAGAACCTTTGCCTACTTAGAGCCTTTTTTCTGCTGTACCAGCTACTACTCACACCAGGGCTATTCTTGGGGTAGCAACCTGGTGCCCTCTAGCTCATACATCCTGGAGTAGGATAACAGGTTAAAACCAAGGGGATACTTAGATTCCGCTTCTGAGTTTGGCCCAAAGTCAAACCAGTTGGGTAGCACAAAAGGTCCACACATATTGCTCCGTTATAGAGATATTAAAGTTAAGGCGATACTGTCACTTAACAAAACCTTTGGCAAGTCAAATATATGGGGTCTGGATGCTGAGACCGCACCAATTACTAGATACACCTGGAAGATGTGTGCCGCTGAATGCCTCACTCCCGGGCTCGCACTTTGTAGACAATAACTCGGATCCAGTAGCAAGTTGGGGAATCAATCCCACAGTCGCATGCTTTTCCCAACTATATCTAGCAATAGATGGGGGTCTCAGACACCAATCAATAAAAACTTTTATTATACCTGTCTGACATGTCCCAAGTTATTCTAGGAGACAATAACACTTTAACACTTTAAGTTTTTAAAAATAAGTATATATTGTATTATAGCAGCCAATGAGATATACTGTCCATGGGCCCCAATGGTTCCCAGTCTGCCCTCAGTGACATATTATAAGGTGGCATAGTATTATATAGCATACGACCTGACAGAGGAAACAACTGGTTAAAAGAGTTCTCTGAATATCACTAAGTAAACAAGTGTTGAGAGACTTATCACCTGCAGCCTATGGTGTGAATCCCTGTATACAGAGGGAAGACCAACTATGTTACTACAGCGGCCATCAACCGGAGGGTCATCAGTAGTTGGAAAGCTACAACTTTTAGTATGGTGGGAGTTGTAGTTTAGCAATAAGTTGAAACACAACATATGCAGTCTACTAATATATAGTAAGGATTACTATGATAATAATACTACAGGCAATGTAAGTAAAAGTTGCAAAGTTTACGGGAATTTTCGTACTTACAGCAATGGTGAAGAAGCCAGCAATAAGTTAAACCTAATAATCCAGGAGAGAAAAGCTGGAGCTGAGGGAGGACCTGAGTGTACAAGGAGACTGTCCCTGAGGATAAATTATCACAGCTCCAAGATTTGGCAGAAGACTCTCAGGCTCTGGATCCAGGTAACATAATAGGATTTGGTGCCTCTAACCCACACTCACTAACATCTGTCACCAACAATACACTTCTTTTTTTACAAGGATTTATTATCCTTGTGATAGGGTGATATATTATAGAACATAACAGTAATTGTGTGCCAGTGGCTCCTAAATAGGTGAGGGTTACTCAGAGGGCTACTAAGCGACTGTATTGTACCATATGTTATAGGACATGACAGGTCCTCCAGTGTGAGAGACGCTCAGAATGTTCAGAAAGTTCTTTATGCACCAAGGCAAAGTAACTCGCTCAGGTTCTCACAGTGGATGAAGGAGAGTTGTAGTGTTTGTTTTTTCCCACTAGATGTCACAACTGTATTTTCTGTATGTCTTATGTTCCGCACAGCTAAAGGAAGCAAAGGGTTAATCGTTTGTGTCACACGTCTGCTCTCGTCCTGTCACAGGTGCAGGTTTGGTACGCCTCTTTTTCTGCCCTATCACCTCTACTATTTCTTTCACACACCGGCCCACCAATCCCACATTAGCTAAGGGAACCCAATAATAAGGTGCTAGTTCCTGGTGGGAGAGTCTTTGGTCTTCTAGTTCAGTCAGTGGTTACAGACACACAGAGTCAGTTCCTGCTGCAGTGAGGCCAGGGCCTGGCTCAGGCCAGGACCCTTGACAGGGTCCCAGAGGCTTAACTTTCTTAAATGCAAGTTACTTCAGCTAGCATGCAGTGGTAGACCCCTCTGGACGTCCTCTGAGGATTGCGTTGTCCACGCCAGAGATACCTTCACACTAAACAGGGCAGCATACCTGAGCTAGATACTGACCCCAGTAGAACAAAGCTGCAGTTCAAGCCTACGTATCCTACTGTAACGCACGGCTATTATGTGAAACCCTGGGAAGTCTGCTCAACCCAGCGCAAGGACCTGGGACCTCGTACTACCCTAGCAGGACAGGTCAACCGACAGTATAGGGCATAAGGCGGTCAGATCAACAAGGACTCAATACATGAGTACGAGTATCTTCAGCTACTTTGTCCCGGCAAAGTACACAGCTACATTGGACAGAGCCATCTACTCTACTCCACTCTACTCTTGCTCCCAAAGTTCTCTACTACTAACACTTTGGTAACTGCAGGTGCAGGTGCAGGCAAGAGGTATTACTGTATTGCACTAAAGATTTTAAGTAAATGTACGTAAATGCACCTAAACATCAGAAATCACTTTTTAATATGGCTGCCAGAAGGATCTACACCTGTGACATCAGAATTACGGATCCGCATTTGCGTGAATAACACAATAGGAATGAATAGGAATAATTACCCTTACATTTTTGGAAATGTTTTTATTATGCCTTTAATATCTATCACAACTATTTACATCAAGGAGGTCGTCCAAGACTTGAAGAACATGGCTGTTTTCATACCTGTGCATGAGCTCTGTCTGGTATTGAAGTGAATAGGGCTAAGCTGTAATACCACAGACAACCTGGGAACAGACGTGGCACTGTTTATCTCATTCTTCTAGTGTAGTGATGGGGAACCTGCAGCCCCCCAGCTGTTGCATAACTACATAATGATTTGGCTGTCCAGGTATGGTGGGAATTGTAGTTTTGCAACAGCTGGAGGGCCGTAGGTTCTCTATCACAGTTCTAGTGCTTTGTGCAGTCCTGACATGGTGAGCTTCAAAGGTTATTGCTGTAATATAGTGGAAATATATGAGGAAAAAAAAGGTAAAAATTCTAACCCTTGTACTGTAAATACTTTCCCTTTAAGAAACCAAGAAGTCTGCCTTCTGCTCTTAGAGGCAATCCGTCAGTGCACACAATGATCTCGGCCACGCTGTATGAAATAGGAAGTGCCCGAGCGGATCACACCTGGATCGTGTCTCCATGGAAACACCACACTTCAGTTCCAACCACCAGTCTGAATAAATGAATGAACGGAGGAGAGGAATACGCTCAGTCAATGCAAAGATGGGTAGGTGGGTTGCTTAGCAACAAGGCACCATAGGCTGAAGTCCTTAGAGATGAACAAAGCTGACCCACTCACTATTCCCCAACTTCTCCATATGAACGCTCTTTATTCTTAGGTAGATAGGGAAAGTAGCCGGACCGAGGGCGGAATGAATGGGTGAAAAACCATATGTGGGACATGGAGAAATTATCATTAAAAGGGTACTCCCATCTAAGAATATGGCATACGCACAGCACAGGCCATAAATGCCTACAGATCTAGAGCTCCCTGGGCGTTATGCAGTGCGGCTTATGGTGCCATGCCGTTCACACAACTCCCATTCATGTTTACAGGAGTTGCGTAAACCACTGGCCACTGGCCTACTTTCCAAATCCTGGCCACCTCCAGATATTGCAACCAGAGGTGGGACCTGCATCTACCAGATATATACATGGCATATCCTGTAAACATAGCATAAATGTCTGAGATGGAAGTAACCCTTAAAGGAATTGAGTTCCCAGCAGCACCTAATCGATATTGTAAGGAGCCCCCCCCCCCTACCATGTCTGTGGTTGCTGGTTCAGTAACTTCATATCCAGGAAAACCATTTAAATACCATGGGCGAGACAGGGTGAGAGCTGTGAAGTAGTTATCTGGGCTGTGACTAGTCACAGTTCTCTGTCCTGTCATCAGTGTGCTGAAGAAATAGCCAAGGGGCATGATGAAGAGGAAAAGTGGGGAGAAAGGCGCTGTAGGCCTAGGGCGGCACAAACGCTTTAGGACCCACCTCATTGACACTGTGCCACCACGAACAGCCCCCCAAACTGCCAGTATCATTTTGTTGCCTTCATCAAGACATGTCTGGTCCCAAGGACTCCCTGTCTCCTGGGGTGGGTGTTCGGGCTAAAAATTTCAGCATGACAAGGAGATAAAGATCCAGCCCAGGGATGTGCCCAAAAAAAAAAAAAAAGGTGAAGAAAGAGGAGCTGTAGGCTTTGCCTCATTGACACCGCACAATGGCACCAGAATAAAAGTTGTTTTTAGCCTCAGGAGACAGGCAGAACCTGGGACCAGACATGTCCTGCTACAGATGACAAAACATGACCTGAAAAACAGAAAATGTATGTTTTTGGGGTCTAAAATGGGCCGAAAAACATATTGGGAACATAGCTTCAGGGTATGAGAGACAGAGATAGATTGGTGTTTGTCCTTTTTACGGCCCTTTTACGAATGCTGATTTGTTGTACATCTGCGATTGTTTAAACAGCCTATACATGGTTTGATCAGCCCATGTAGGCTTTTATTGATTGGTCAGGCTGAATTCACATGGGGTATATGTGCACATTCTGTAAATGATGGCGCCAGCTTCTCTTTTTATGTTTTTACTTACTTCCCCTAATAGAATGGAGGATCCATAAACAACAGCGGTGTCCTGCCCCAGTCACTGATTGGCTGAGCAGGGCATGCGTCAGCTGGGTCATGACAAGAGCGGGATGCGGCTCTGCGCAGGTGCCGGGATGGTGACTATAAGGGCCCTATTCCACGGGACGATTATCGTTCAGATTATCGTTAAGCCGTTCAAATCTAAACGATAATCGTTTGGTTGAATAGCAGTTAACGATTAACGACCAAACGAGAAATCGTTGATCGTTTAAGAAGACCTAGACCTATTTTTATCGTTGCTCGTTCGCATTGAATAAGACGTTGTTCGGTCGTTCGCAGTGGTGACGAACGCAATAGCGACGACAAGACGACCGCAAGAACGATCATAAGTAACGATTATAGCTCCATTCAAATGGGTGAACGATTTCGGGTCCTTCGCAATAGCCGTCGTTTGGATCGTTTATCGTTAACGATTATGCGAACGATAATCGTCCCGTGAAATAGGGCCCTAAGTTATTTTTTATTTCCCACCCCTTGCCCGTAATGATTTTTTTGTTCCCAGCTGGACTTCTCCTTTAAGACCTGAAAGATCCTCCTGGTATAATTGTTATTTTAAGGTAACATTTTTGGAGCTTTTTCCTTAAGGAAATTACACGGATTCGAGATTCAGCTGAAAAATCAAAAGGTTGATTTAGGTCTTTTCTTTGTTTCAACAAAACAGACAAACCCCTTATCTCCTGTGTCTGCGGAGGTGAGAGCAGCATTAGAATATGATAATATTACCTTATCCACTGGATTCAACAAAGCCAACCTTAATATTCTGCCCACAGAGTTCAAATTTTAAGGATAAAAAAAATAAAAAGCAGCGGTTGTCATGGCAGCGGCATTTAATAATTTACCTGGAGATTCTGTTAAACAATTTCTAAGGAGAACCGTGCGAACGGAATAAAATATGATATTCCTATAAGTTACACACATAGAGATTCATTGTCGTCTGCAGGAACCAATCAGAGCGCGGCTTATGTTTCCAGTACAGTGTACGAAAGAAAGTTTTTTTCTGATTGGTTGCAATGGGTTACAATACCAGCTCTAATATTTGAAGGTTTTGACAAATGTGGCCCCATGACAATTGTAGTCAGGCGGCCATGGTGTAAATAGTTTCAATAGTGCAAGTACACTGATTGGCTAAGCAGGACGTGCACCCGGGAACCCCCGGAGCAAGCCGCATCACGGAGCAGGTAATGTATTAGCACCGGACAGCCAGGGGTTAACAGGGCAGTCTCCATACATACTCGGAGTGGGATGTCCATCCCGCTGCGAGTATGTCTGCCCATAGACTTTACAGGGCAGGGATCCGCAGTGGATCCGTCATGTGTGAAGGCACCCTAAGGCTAGTTTCACACAGTCAGGGAGATAAAACTGTATGCATCGAAACAAAAAGGCTGTGTGTCTGAAACAAAAACACTGCTATACAGATAAATGACTTTTATTTAATAATCTCAAGCCTTTCAGTCATTATCATCTGCTGTATGTCCTGCAGAAAGTGGTGTATTCTTTTCAGTCTGACACAGTGCTCTCTGCTGCCACCTCTGTCCATGTCAGGAACTGTCCAGAGCAGGAGCAAATCCCCATAGAAAGCCTCTCCTGCTCTGGACAGTTCCTGTCATGGACAGAGGTGGCAGCAGAGAGCATTGTGTCAAACTGAAAAGAATACACCACTTCCTTCAGGACATACAGCAACTGATAGGTACTGGAAGACTTAAATATTTTAAAAATAAGTAATTTATTAATCTCTATAACTTTCTGACACCGGTTTATTACGAAAAAAAAATATTCTCTATTATAGCCTTTCAAAATAAAAAAAAAAAAAAAAAAAAAAAAAATATATATATATATATATATATACACACTTTCTAATATATATATATATATATATATATATATATATATATATATATATACACACACACTTTCTAAATTATTAGTTACTATGTCAATTTGAGGCAGATGTTATTACAGAACAGTCTCCAAAATTAATTTGAAAAAGTCTGTTGTGCAAACATTTTATAGTATATATAGAAGTCAATGGTTGTACCCAATGATAATATAAAACTAAATACTTTACTGCCTATTTTCAATTATTCAGGGGCAGAAAACATTACAGATAGTGCCTGGTGTATGTTATGAGCCTCCGAGCTGGTCCAAGCATCAAATCCTAAATGTCTTCATTTCCTTTAGCTTCACTTTACCAACAGATGATGAGAAAAATTCATCATAAACCACAGAGCATAACAACTGTAGATAGAATTAGTAATAGAGGAAGAGCGGGCCAGAGCCGGGCTGGTAGGATTGCCTACCAGGGTCCCATGTGATCCATTAAGAACTCTGCAATCTGAGAGGTCATCAATCCTCCCGGGTCATCTGTGCTCATAAACATCAATTTACAGAAGAGGAAAAAAAACAAACAACAAAAAGAGACAACACAATAAGTAGCCTCAGCAGGGGGGGGGGGGGGGCAATGAGCCCCAGCGGCCGCATTTACATACAAACGTATAGATTCCGTTACCTGCTCCATGTTGCAAGCTATCCAATATATTTAACCTTGATGCACTGAAAACTTTGTAGCTCTCGGCATACATTGTAGTGTTGGCACAGTGCCCGGTGTAATGTAATGAAATAACAGAAAATGATTCCACATCCTACTTGGCATAGTTCCCGGAGTTTTATTAGAACCACTTCACCAGGGATGAGTAACCTTCCGGTAACTGCTCCAGTGCCAGTCATGATCATGTCTGCAAAGGTACAAGCTCAGCAAGATCAACGCCCGGGTGAGTGCGGCACTGCGCATGCTGACCATAGACCAGATAGAGGCTCTGATCAGTAGCTTATAGGGCTATAAATAAGAGTGATCCTGGGCCATAGCAGCAGTTTTTCTAGGTAAATGGATGCAATTTGTGCAAAGTATCCTGGTCCCATGCACATATCAATGCATACATGCAGATATAGACTACGAGCGCTACTTAAAGAGGCAGTCCAGGATTTAAAAAAATTGGTCTCTTTATTGGCATTATTTGAAAGGGGATGTCATGTAAAACTAGACACAGCCAAGGACAAGGGTGGACTCGCACTCATTCCTGTCCTCAATGGAGTTTACAATCCTAAGGTCACCTATCAGTATGGAAGAAACCCATACAAACGCCTTACCAATGTTTCCCTTGGTAGGTTTCGAACCTGAAAACCCACAGTTGCAAGTGTACAGTGCTTACCACAAGGCCACCATGACACTTTCTTCATCCGAGCCTTCTTCCCAGGATCGGCTCCAGGTTTTTGCAGGCCCTTGGGCGACAGAGCCCTAGCGGGCCTCTCATCCATGCACAATCACTTGAGACACCACTAACATACACAAACACACACACGACGCACAAACACACATAACTGACCAACAAACTCACACACACACACAATACTTAAAGCTCAGTCTTCTCTCTCTTCCTCTTTGATCTCCACACTGTAGTATTGAGGACCTGCAGGTCATGTGATCAGGTCCTTCAACCCTCTCTCTCTGCAGGACCTTCACAGGTCCTACTTTTTCTCTGTTTTCTGATGTTCAGCGCTCACCCTGCACTACAGTAAGGAGGCTGATCATCAGAACACTTGGCCCCTGCTTCTTCCCCAGCAGCATCTCACCCTACTGCCATGATAACACTACACATCTGCTAGTTTTTATGATGTCCAGGAGCTGTGCAGCTTGGAAGGAACACTTCTCTAAACGTGTGCAGGTCCTGGACATCATGCTTCCATGGGGGGGGGACCACTGATGGATGCATCAGGTTACATAACCCTCTTTCCCCCCCATTTTTTAGATGGAAGTTATATCAATAACAGATCTGTGGTGGTCCGACTCCTGATTTGAAGAGGCCGTGGTGTTCATACAAGCAACATTTGTAATGCTTACCTAATCTTGTCCTTGCATCACTATTTGTACCAATGGTGACAGGTGCTGCAGCCCCATCCCATGTAAGCGGACAGTACAACGCTGCAGAGCCTCTTACCGCAGCTACAAGGATAATATGTAAACCGTAAAGGGGTAATCCAGCGAGACTCTTTCAAATCAGCTGGTTTCAGAAAGTTAAATAGATTTGTAATTTACTTCTATTTAAAAACCTCAAGTCTTTCCATACTTATCAGCTGCTGTATGTCCTGCAGGGAATTGCTTTCCTTTCAGTCTGCTGCCACCCCTGTCTGAGACAGGAACTGTCCAGAGCAGGAGAGGTTCTGCTGCTGCTCTTGACAGTTCCTGTCTAGGACAGAGATGTCAGCAGAGAGCAGCGTGTGAAACTGAAAGAAATACACCATTTCCCGCAGGACATACAGCAGCTGATAAGTATGGGAAAACTTGACATTTTTAAATTGAAGTAAATTATAAATCTTTATAACTTTCTGACACCAGTTGATTTGAAAGAAAAAGAACCCCTTTAAAGAAGCTTTGGCGATTGCTAGGACACCGCAGCACCTTCAAAAAGCTGATCGTGGGGGTGTCAGGAGTTGGACTCCTGCCAATCTCACTTTGATGGCATATCCACAGGATCGGCCATCAATTCTTTACATGCTGGATAACAACTTTAGGTTATGGTCACACAACCGTTCCGTGACCCCGAAGCCACTCGCTTCCTTGTGTGAACTGATAGGTCTTTCTGAGGCCGTACTTTTATGTAGTGTGAACATAGCCTTAAAGTCTATGGGAATTAGAGCCAAGCGAAGGAGCAGCCAGCTGGCTATTTGAGCTGATGCAATAATAATAACGCTAGTGATGCCTAATAACAGTATAAGAGAGTAATCTGCAATATATTTCACATGACTTATCACGCCATGATTATCACAGTATGTGACTATTAAGAATAATATACAGAAACACTAAATAAGTGAATGAAGGCTGCTCAGACTTTTCCCTACTTTTTAATGGCTGTATATAAGATGTATAAGACGGCACACTGGGATTTACTGCACAGTGAAAGATTGGAGGTCAAAAAGTAGGCGAGAGCGCTCTCTACTGGCCAGACTGGATATCTACATACACGTCAGACAAGGGCAGACCACACATTCTGCTGGCTTGGAATGAATAGAACGTGCAACATGATATTTTGTCAAATACGCGCCAAGGAATAATAACTAAATGCTAATACCGCCTGTTAAAAGTATGTTACTCTACGCTGATGCAATGTTACATGATGTTATGCCAGGGACATCAGGAGGCACAACCCAAAGCAGCCAATGCGGTTAAATAAAATACTTTTAAAATGTTGCAATCCCCGCTCAGAAACAGTGCCACTCTAGTCTGTGGGCTGTATATGGTATTACAAGTTGGTGCAAACCCATGCACTGTTAGGTGGACTCCCCCCGGATCAATATGATCAGGCCACTGTTCACACTATACTCTCCAATTCATTCACATATCATAAGGGAAGACGCAAAAGACTGCTGGTACAAGGGAGGGAGTGAAGGTAACTCCCATAACTCACCAGATGGATCTACTGGGAAAGGGTCTATAGGGACTTGTATTAAAATACTCCACAATGGCAGTAAAGGTCATAATGTATAAATATAATTCAGAAAATGTACTTTTTACATTATAATAAAACATTAAACATACATTTAAATAATGACAGATATAACAATGAGCGGGACACAGAAAACTTTTCATCTTATGGATAGCTCATCATTTTGTCATCAATGTCCTCTTCTTATATTGATGATATATGAGGCAATTTTGTCTGCTTTCCCCCTTTAAGAATTCAACAGGACTACACAATGTTATGTACAGACATCAGTACATTTGTGACTGCTTATGGTGTCCTATGGGTAGCATAAACCAATGACAGAGAAGCTGAACAGAAAGATGTATCACTTACATAGTTCTGTGCAGCTGATAAGAGATATCTGCCTGAATAACATGGACAATAAGAAGTCCTTTCCATTATGTGCGTGAGCCCAGTAGTCCTGGATATTCATGAGAAGTAAAAAGAAAACTCCGCCCACCAGCTGCTGATTGGCAGTTATCTATCCATGCTGTATATAGGCAGTCACCTATCAATCAGCAGTTGGAGGGCGGGGGAGGGGTGTGGCAAGAATCCTATTCCCCTGCATATTAGGAGAATGGCTAAACAGAATAATGTAAGTAATACACCGATCTGTTCAGCATTTCTGTCACTAGTTTATCCTCCCCTCTAGTGACAGATATCCATGCCCATGCGACTCCCCTCATCGATCACCTCCTCTTAAAAACTCCCTTTTTGTCTTAAAAATTAAATGTTTTGATTGGTCGGGGTCTCAATGTTCAGACCCCAAGGTCCCTAAAACGAGCTGAGAGATGCAAGAAGCTAAGCATTTCCCTCCACTCTCTGTCCTATAGAATTATAATGGAGCCCATCTACTGCAGTGAGAAGGGGAGTGACTGTGCGCTTTTCACAGCTTGTTCTAGAGTTCAAAGGCTTAGGACCAGACAGATTAAAAACCTCTGATGTTTCAAGTTTTTTTTTTTTTATAGATACACATTAAAATGAGGAAAATCCCTTCTGCAGGGCTAGTGCAAAAAAAAAAAAAAAAAATTGCCGGGCAACTGCGTTCGCTTCTGGCTGGGAGGTCGCCAGCTGCAGCCAAATCCTTTCTCCACTGCTCGATCTGCAATAAGGACCAGATGGGCTCAGCCGTGCCCCTTCTTCTTGTTTAATTCAAGGCTTATTATTTACCAAACTAAATAGTCCAATTCCTAAAAGTGGCTTCAGTAAGACCCTACAGTCATATTATAACTATCCGAGGGGACGGAGTGATAAGCCGTACTCTGCACTGTACTCTCTGACATGACTGTAGTGTAAGGCAGTATATAGCACAGATATAGCTGTGAACCATTGTCTGACACCTAAGGTCACATGTATCCGCTGGTGACGCTCTGCTTATACATATGGCAGGGTACTGGATTGTTCCTTCACTATTAATAAATCCTGTTTAGTCTTGACGATTCTCTCTAATATTTCTTCACGTCCGTAAAGCAGCTCTGGCTTTGTCAAGAATGTCTTTTCTTATTTTCGGATATGTTGGGTGAAGTTCTAAGACCTGTTGAAGAAAGAAAACACACGGTGACCGAAGAATAAAAGATTACCTATATACAGCTATAGCAACGTTCTTTTATTCTTTTCTGGGATATATTGGTCTACAATGTCTTACAGGGCTTGTTTCTGCTGCATACGTTAGTATGTTATATCTCATAAACCAGCAGGGGGCAGTGCGTCGCTCCACAACTAAGACAGCGCTCACAATGAGGCCTCCATACTGGACCCTGACAGTGGTGGAAGCCCCTAGATTCTTTGGTAAACATCATGTGGTTCCAGTCTGAAGCAGTCCAGGTTTCTCATTGATAACACTGCAAATAATGGCGATGGTGGTGGGCTGTCAATGGCGGGGCATGTAATGGGCGCAGTGACACCATATTTCTAAGCCTCTGGAAATGGTCTGGGCAGAGACAGGTCCTATAATCCACATTATTTGAAAACTTGATGCCAACAGGGCAACCACAAATAGTCTGGAATATTCCAAAGACTCTTTGGAAATGAAAACAGATATGGTGACCATTGTGAGCATGCAGAGAAGAAAAGGGTCTTGTGTCTTTAAAGTGTCACTGTTGTTTAGTTGGTTTTTTTTTCCAGAAATCAATATTACAGGTGATTTTAAGAAACTTTAATTGGGATTATTAGCCGAAAAATGCATTTTTATCATGAAAAAGCAGTTTGAAGCTCTCCCCCCTGTCTTCATGGTTCTCTTATGGAGAGGGGAGGGGTGGAGGGAGATGAGGTTTCATACAGCCCCCACTGTGTAATCCTTTGTTCTCTGCTGGCGACTAATCTCCTTCCTCCCCCCTCTCCATAGATTACACAAGGCTCGACTAATGTAAAAGAGTCGAGATTTCCTGATAATGAACAGTGAATGAGAGAGAGGGGGGGGGGGACTGGGGAAAGTCTTTTTGAATGCAGATAATGGCATATGTGCGTAATAAATCCAAATACAAAGTTTCTTAAAATCGCCTGTACTATTGATTTCTGCAAAAAACAACAAAAAAAAAAAAAAACGCTTTCAGCTGCTGGACGCTGCTGGGTTCCTTTCTTCTAGTACTTTAACGCTCATTCACACGTTCAGTAATTTTTCAGGACAATATATTATGTCCACAATCTTCATCCGCAATCTGCAAAAAATTTTCTGTTGTGCATTCGTAAATCGGATTCAGGAAAAAATGGGAGGGTTGGACCTAAATTGGTCCGTAATTGCAGATCCGTGAGTAAATTACGAATATATTTTTCCGGTGATGTCTTAGGCCTCATTCAAGCTTCAGTATAAAAATTAAAGGGTATTAAAAGGTGTTATCCAGGATTGGAACATCAAAGCTGCCTCCTTCCAAAAACAGCACCACTTCAGTTTTCAGGTTGTGTGTAACATTACAATTGGCTCCTTTTACTTCAATGGAGCTGCAATACCATAGGAAAACTGAGAAAAAGAGTGGCGCTGTTTCTAGGCAAAGACAACCATGTTTTTCTAGGCCTGGATAACACCTTTAAGATGAATGTATTTAGTGTGTGCGTGTGGGGGGGGCAGCTCTGGCAACACGCTTAATCAATGTGAGGTGAGCGGTGATGGATACAGCTACAGATCAGCAAATCGCTCATCTAAACAAAGTAAAGTGCTTTGTTTTATCTGCGCTCCGCTCATCAAGCAGCCGGCCTTTCAGTGCTGCTCCGCTCCCTGCCGCTCCACCCCGGATGCTGGGTAAAGCTGGATTCAATCCTGGGAAACTTCTCCAAGTTTCCCAGGACTGGATTCAGCTTTTCCCCAGAACGTGTGAATGCAGCCTAAGGGTCCTATTCCACGGGCCATTGGGGGCCCGAACAATAATGTAAATAAGCGTTGATCTGCTAGATTGGCGCTCGTTTACTGGGCCTATTACACGGCCCGATAATAGTTTAGAGAGGGCTGCAGGGACATTGTTACCGATGTCCTTGCAGCCCTTGTTTAAACACCATACTTTACCTAAGCATGTTGCAGATCTTCTCCTGCGCTCCTCCTTCCTCCCGGTCTGGCGCCCAGCAGCAGCTTCGGTGCAGCCTGTCTGAGCTGACAGACCGCTCAGCCAATCACTGGCCGTGGCGGTCCTGGCCAGTGATTGGCTAAGCAGTCTGTCAGCTAAGACAGGCTGCACCGAAGCTGCTGCTGCGCGCAGGACCGTGAGGAAGGAGGAGCGCAGGAGAAGACCTGCAACATGTTTAGGGAAAGCACGGTGCTTATAAAATCGTCGGTCGCGCATCGCTATTCCACGCAGCAATGAACGGTCAGTGCCCGATGATTTTAGGTTTGAACCTAAATAAACAATCAGTCGATGACACAATCATCAGCTGATCGTTGTCTCGATTCCACAGAGCGATTATCGCTCCGTGGAGTAGGACCCTAAGACAATACCAAAGGGGACCAATGAAACAGTAGTGCGACATCAATACTGTTGCCTACTGTAACAAAGTGTTTTTGCAGCTAAAAAAAACCCAAAAAACTTTTGACAAGTCTTAGAAACATGCGAAAAGTTTTAATCATTTGGGGTCTGGAAGTTGAGCGCCCCCAGCAATCATTAGAGTCAGGGGAAGCATGCAGATGTGTTTCTTCTGGCTCTAACATTTGCTCCAACTCCACCGCATAGACTGAGTTCCATGGTGCCACTCTCACTGCTTGCAGCCAGCACTAGGGGAGCTGAGAAGCTTAGTGCATACTGAGATATTACTGAGTGCAATGCAAGTCACTGCTGGATCTGAAGCTTTGGATCAGGGAAAAAAAAGACAGAAGTTGATGGACGTTGTTCTATTGTACTAGTGACGCTCTGCAGGAAGAATGGACACTGCAGCTTCATCACAGACGCTATAGCACATGGACATCTATACAGGATCTTACCTTGTGGCAGACATCAATGGCGTCTACATATCTCTTTGCCTTCAGATAGTTAAAAGCCAATTTGTACCCTAAAAATAAAAACGAAATGGGCATCAGATATAACACAGGGTGGCGTGAGATGACTGCTTGGATTAGTAAAAAGATGATGGCTGGCTTTCTTCCAGAAACAGCACCAGCCCATTCCTTATTTTGTGTATGGGTTTTGCGGCTCTGTTTTGCTGAACTGAATAAAGCAGAGTTGTAATACAAACTGAGGAAGTGTGGTGCTGTTCTATTCTGGATAACCCTATTAAAGGGGTATTCCACTCAAACATAACTTTTGATATGTTTCTGCCCATGGTGAGACTAACAGTTCAGTCCATACTTGTTATTATCTATTCAGTCTTCTTCCCCCAGTTCTGAGCTGCTGCTTTTTGCTGAAAACAAAAAAACAGTTTCTCTCTGTCCAAGGACTAGTTTACATCAGCTGTCTCAGAAGGGAGGGGGGAGGAGGGGGAGAGGGAGAGAAAAGGTCACACACAGATTGAGTTTTCAGCAGAAAACAGCAGCTGAGAACTGGGGAAAGGAGGCAGAATACATAATAACATGTGTGGAATGAATTCTTAGCCTTACCATGAGCAGCAATATATTAAAAGTTATGTTTGAGTGGAACACCCCTTTAAGCGCTTTAAAATGGCATATAAAAATGGAAAGGGTATGGTGTTTCAATGCGGGACTGTTCTAAAAAAGTCTAAAGTTTGAATTGGTTGGGCTTTCCATGTTCAGACCCACACAAACTGCTAGACAATGCCACCACAGGAGAAACCAAGCATTACACAGTGCCCATTCACATCAATGGCTTGTCTGTGTAATACAGGACAGTAAACGTCACAAAGAGCAGGAGACGCTCTATGCTACCGCTCTTAACTCTGAGAGAGGAGGATCCTGAATAGAGATGAGTGGACTTAGAGGAAAGGATGGATGCAGCCCCAGGGCTACCTGGAAAACATGGATACAGTCTTTGGCCGATGGCTGTATCCATATTTTCCAGGCAGCCCTAGGGCTGCATCCATCCTCTCCAGCCACCAAGATTCAAAGGTTTGCATCAATCTAAACTTCCTGTCAGTTCACTTATCTCTACTTCTGAGCAGTGCGCCCCCTCTGTTACATTGGTTTTCTATCACAATGTAAAAACAGGACAACCCTTTAAGTTTCTTAGCAGAATTTTTTTCACGGCACATACATTGTACAAAAGATGCTTATGCCAGAGGACCAGTACCGCACATAAAGGAACCCTTTAACCTTCTAGCTCCATTCTGCTCACCGGCCTTCTAAAGACTAATTTTCGGTTTCCCGGAGCAGTCTCTCTGCAGGGATGTCTCCTGGGAATCTCTGATGGGACTGTACATGGGTTATATAATGAGCTGTTCTTTCCACTGGTCCTGTTTTCTGCTAGGAAAGTAATAGTCAGGAGGTGGACGTCAGAAGGCCAGGCTAGGCTTCCTCTGTGGTGGTAACAACTATAAACTCATATATTCCAATGGATGGTTGCTGTACATGAGCGGAGGAGCTCGCAGACGTATGGAGCAAGTGTACAGACTGCTATGTTACTGCTATGTGATTGGATTTACTTTTCATATATGCTTATGATACAGACAGGATTTCTTGTATTCCTATAACTGGGCACATCATCTAAAATGGCTCCCAGAGGGTGGGGAAGTCTTATGGCTGCCTCTACCAGCAGGATCAGTACTGTGTGTCTGGGTGAGGGGCTGTTATGTTCATAGATGTTATATTAAAATAATTAAAAAGAAAATGCTACATCCCGTCTACCTTGTCTCCTTTATATCCTTGTTAATGAAAGAGAAAGGGACAAAGCTGCAATACCACATCTAACCACAAGGTAGTGAGCAATTCAATGGGGGAGATTTATCAAAACATTGTGTAAAGTGAAACTGGCTCAGTTGCCCATAGCAACCAATCAGATTCCACCTTTCATTTTCCAAAGAGTCTGTGAGGAATGAAAGGTGGAATCTGATTGGTTGCTAGGGGCAACTGAGCCAGTTTCACTTTACACCATGTTTGATGCATCTCCCTCTATATCTCCTTTCTGCTAATTGTTGATCTGGGATCAGACGGATTTCTTCAGGGGAATTGATCATCTCTTTCATGTTCCCTGAGCCACAAGTCATCTGTATGATCCTAAGGCTTCTCTCTGCCGGCTGCCTTTGATTGATATAGGGAGAAATCTATCAATAAAGGCCAGTGGGGCAGGAAAAAGTTGCTGATGACTTTGGGTTCAGGCATCATGAAAGTGATCGCCCTTGTGATGACAGGATCACCCTTTAAAGGGGTATTCCACTCAAACATAACTTTTGATATGTAGCTGCCCGTGGTGAGCCCAACAATTCCTCCAGTTCTGAGCTGCCGCTTTTTGCTGAAAACACAAAAATTTGTGTGTGAGCTTTTCTCCACGTCTCACCCTCCCTTCCAAGACAGCTGATGTAAACAAGTTCCTATCTGCAACTTTGTAGCTTCTTTGTAAAGTTGGGAGGTTAATCACAGTAAGTTCATCAGCAACTTGACCTGAGATTAACCCTCCCAGCATTACAAAGAAGCTACAGAGTTGCAGATAAAGCCTGCCAGAGACTTGTTTACATTAAAAGGGAGGGGGAAGGTTTTCAGCGCAAAGTAGCAGCTCAGAACTGGGAGTAGGAGGCTGAATAGATATAATCAAATATGGCATAAATTATCAGTCTCACCATAGGCAGAAACATATGAAATGTTATGTTTGAGTGGAATACCCCTTTAAGGCACAAATGTTAAATCTTGAAAGGGAAAACTATCAGTAGGTTTATAGATACCTGTTCTTTCTTCCTTCAGTGGCGCTGTTTTTTGGTAGTTTACTCTGAAGCAGATATGTAAATGTCCCTTTACCTTTCAGTGCACTGTCCCCCGCCGCCTCCTACTTATGCATATTCATATATACATAAGTAGCCAAGTCTACTTAGAGAGCGAGAGAAGGAGGGGACAAGCGAGCGTGAAGAGCAGAGGAACACCCCAAGTGCACCAAACAGACTCATTTACATATAGGTTTTAGATTAAAATACTGGAAAACAGCGCCACCTAGGGAAGAAAAAATACTGGGGCTGGAATCACCAGCTCAGCTGGCATATGAACCTGCTGATCATCCTTTTGTATGGCTATGTGTATGAATTGGTGCATGTGTCTCTATGTAATATGATTAATCCTTGACTACTGTGTATGTTGGTGGCCGTGCATTATTAAGCCTGGGCCTATTAGTTATTCCGTCCTCCTCCCAATAAAAACAACCACAGTCTGTATCCTTGGGGCAGTGATGTCATTCCTGCTTACCGACAGTGGGGTTTGTCTGGTTCCCATACTTCCAGGCCAGTTCATAGTTGCTGGCTGCATCTTTATACGCTTGCTCTTTTTCCATTATGTATCCAGTGTATTCATAAGCCTTGCAGCAGGACTGGAACAAGGGAGTAACAGAGAAAGATTACTATAAGACCCGAGGTTTCCATGATTACTGTCGTTTCACGTACCATCCTCATATGAATGCATATTTAGTGTTATACTCCATACAAAAAAATTCCTCTAATCCGGCTAATCTGGAACCTTTGATAATCTGACACATAACTACATGATAAACTTGAATCTAAACCTCGACTGTCAAAGAAAAAGAGAGCTGGAAGCACACAGCTCCATATCATGTGTAGTGGTCGTGCTGGGTTACTGCAGCTCAGCTCCTATTCACTTCAATAAGCTGCAGTAACCCAGTATGGCCACTACACAATGTACGGAGCTGTCTGTGTCTAACACTTTTCTCTGTTTATGTGGGCTCTGTGGCTCTTGCAAACAGCTGATTGGCCAGGTATGCCAGACCCCCACCAGTCTAACATTGACACCTATCCTGAGGATATGCCAACAATAAATGTAAACCAGAACACCAATTTAAAGTGGTAGTGGCATCTCAACATCAACACATGGAAACACTCCTTTCCATGCAGGCATTGCAGAAGGTCTTTCCCTACCCCCTGAACTCCATCTATATTCTATTAGCTGCTGGGAAAATAACCGTGAAGTCAGTCCCTTTAAAGGCGCTATTACATGTGTTGACAGTGAGCTGGTAAGATCATCAGGGGTAGGGCCATAGGAGATAGTGGTGGTTTGCTATCGCCACTCCTATTGCAAGAAGTGGCAGCAGATCGTCGCCAGGCTGATCATTGCCGTTTAAGCCTGTTGAAAGACAACCATCAGCCGATGCATGTTGCATGACTGTGCATGTTGGCTGATCGGTCTTCTATTACACAAAACGATTATCGTCCGTAACGACCGATATATCGGACCAATACGGCCAATAATAGCTTTGTGTTACTGTCACTTTAAAATAAAAACATTTGGACATGCCATACAGAAACAACGACAGTTCTGATTGGTTGGGGATTTGGTAACGAGATATATAAGGAAGGGTGGTCAAGGTCTAAATGATTCTGCTTCATTTACTGACATCTCAGCTTAACACCAAGATGACTTCTACAATCCCGGAATACTTCGAGGGGATTAGTGTGAATAATATGGAATATCACATAGGCTGAATACAAATGAGCTTTTTTTTTTTTTTTAAAGTTCATCTGCGTATGAATGAGAAGTAGTCAGTAAGGCAGTCAGTATTGTCAGTGTAATTGCTTCTGGAAAGGGAACATTAGAAGCCCTTAGAGGATTCTTCTTCCCTCTGATGAAAGGTATTTTTCTGATAATGCTCGCTAGTAATCGTCTTTTTCTATCTAGAGTCAATTATGAGAAAACCTAATTTTTATTACAATTAAGGACATGGGAATGAGTTTTACAGTTCCCTCAAATGCATTTTTAACAATCTCCAGCAATTTCTATGTACACCAAAGGAGGATTTACTGGCATGTGCAAAAAATCCAAGCGCCACAACCCCCCCCCCCCCCCCTCTCATACATACCCTGTTATGACGCAGGCAGCGTTTCAGGAGCTCGCCCGCCATGTCGTACTTTCCTGACTGGATGTAAATGTCCGCCAGGAGCAATAGACTCTTTTCAAACTCCTCGGCTTCTACTGGGGTCCAGTTCATTTTGGAAATTCTTTTCAACTGGTTCCTGGCTCTTGGGGTTTGCTTCAATATCATGTAGGCAGTGGCCATGCCCAAAAGAGCGGGCACATGGTCCTTCTAGGAGAGGAAATTGTATGGTTACTATGGCACACAACACTATAATAATAATAATAATAATAATAATAATAATAATAATAATAATAGTGATACAAATGTCTTTTCTACACAACACTTATTTTTACCTCCTAGTCATTTGCTGCGGATGTTACTGATATAGAGAGAAGGAACTAGCTATATGTGCCTTACTTGGGAGGCGAAAATTGTTTTCCCAGAAGCTGTGCATTATTTTCACAAGGACTCGCCTTGTATCATATCTCGGTCCACTTGAACCGATACTGTGAACTGCTAACATGTCTTGTGTTGTACTATATATGTATCCAATAAAAAGATTTTGGGGAAAATAAAATAAAATAATAATAAAAAACTTAAGACTAGAACTGTAAAGGTCTGACATGTAGGGTCGAATAGGGTAGGGACATGATAGGGTACAGGTGGGTAGCTATATACTATGCCAGTGATAATCAGATATATGCATCACCATAAATGAATCTGTCCCTGTCATGTTGGCTTAGCACTGTTGCCTTGCAGCGCTCTGGTTCTGGGGATCTGCAAGGAGTTTCTATGTTCTTCAATTTTCTCCCACATCCAAAAAGACACAGATCAGTGAATTTAGATGGTAAGGGTACTAGTACACGGGCCAATGGGGGCCCGATAATAACTGTAAACAAGTGCTAGATCGGTGCTCATTTACTGGGCCTATTACACGACCCGATAATCGTTTAACAAGGGCTGCAGGGACATAGTTACCGATGTCCTTGTAGCCCTTGCTAAACTAGCATACATTACCTATCCATGGTCCAGGGCTTCTCTTGTGTGCAGCTTCTCACCAGGTCCCGCGCACTGCAGCTTCAGAGCGGCCTGTCGGCTAAGGCAGAGTGCTCTGAAGTTGTAGCGCGCGGGACCCGGGGAGAAGCAGACCGTAAGAGAAGCCCTTGACCATGGGATAGGTAATGTATTTACTTTGCAAATTGTCAGCTGCTGGTCGCGCACCGCTATTACACGTAGCGATGCGCGGTCAGTGGCCAACAATTATAGGTCCAAACCTATATAAGCGATCAGCCGATGACAACAATCATCGGCTGATCATTGTGTTTATTACACGGAACGATAATCGTCCGATAGGGCCGATTTGGTTCATTATCGTTCAGTGTAATAGTACCCTAAGCCTCAATGGGAACAGGGACCAATTTGAATGATGACAAGTAGAGATGAGTGCAACTCCAGCATGCTCAAGTCCGATCCTTCAGCATTTGCATACTGGTGGCTGAAGGAGTTGGATGTAGCCCTAGGCAGTCCGGGAACACATGGCTGCAGCCCTGGTATTCAATCAGGTTTTCTCATTTCTAATGACAAGCTGTGTACAGCTCTGCAAAATATGTGGGTGCTATATAAATAAAGCCATTATTATTGCTATTGTAAGATGTAACGGAAAGGAACACAACACAGGCATACTGTCGCCATCACCTCCGCAGCGGCCACTTCAGTAAACGTGTTCAGAGCACGCTCCACATTTGCTTTTTGTTTGGTTGCCATTAGGCAATAGTTCTCCATGATCCGGAGCTGGATGTGACCCTGAAGAGTCTGTGGCTTTAGTTCTTTGAGAAGTTTCTCGGTGGTCCTGACAGCGAGCTGCACCGATTCCTGCCTCTCAGTGGAATTCCTACAAACACAAAATGTGCACGTCTCATATTATATATACAGATAAACACTTCAAATCATCACTAGTTGGCTGCACTTCTTCTCTGATAAAGTGAATAGGCCGGATGAGCGGGCCCTGTAAAGGCTCTGCAGACCAGGAACCATCTCACTGATCAGCGCACATTTGTAGCACTAGATCAGCCGTGTAAAAGGACCCTGTGGTTGTCGGACAGCAACCTTTTAGTGACCTTTAAGAGCCTTTATTTTATCATTCTGGCAGCCTAAGATCTATAACATTTATATTTTTTTCCACACAAACATATAAGGGCTTATTGGGGGGGAAAAGCTGCAGTTTTCACCATTTGGCAACATTTTAGGATTCATATAAAACTTATCAAATGTTTTCTTTTTTTAAAGGAAAAATAAAAAAGGACTGTTGAGTGAACTGTGTAGCGGTTCTCTCCCTTCTCCTGCCGGACACGGATCAATGATATCAGTGCCGGGCAGGAGAGGAATCTGGAAATTATGTGATTCACGTACAATTCCTACACGTACAAGCCCCATAGTAACTTACCAAGAACGGGGGCTGAGGGACTTTCAGTGATGTCAGATTCATGTGGTTAGTCACATGACTGAGGAGTATACAGATACTGTAAGTAGGGACAATCTGTATAAAAAAATTGTGTGTGTGTCTGTCTGTATGAAGCTGATCTCTGCGTGTCTGTATATTGATGTAGTAGAACTGTGTGTCCGTCTGTCTGTCACCGACCTCTGTGTCTCTATATTGATATAGCAGCACCGTGTGTCTGTCTGGCGCCGAGCTCTATGTCTGTATATTGATGTAGCAGCATTGTGTGTGTGTGTGTGTGTGTGTGTCTGTACATTAATGTAGTAGAACTGTGTATGTGTACTGTACATGCAGCAGAGCTGTCCAAGTGTGGGTATAATGTACTGTCATGGAGAGTGTTAAAGTGGCTCTATAATCTGAACAAACATTGATCCCTTCACAGTAGGGCTGGGCGATTAATCGAATTAATTCGATTAATCGTCCAGAACGTTGAAATCGATTAGATTTTTTGTGAAAATCGTAAATTCGATTTTCACAAAAAATCATTTCGGGCTGCGGTGCCGGGGAGGAGCTGAGAGAAGGGGGGTTGCGGTGCAGGCCGGCGGGAGAGCCGTAGAGGGGCGGTGTGGGTGAGCGGGGAGAAGATGCTGGGTGGCCAGGCTGGAGAGGGGCGGTGCAGTGCCGGCGGCCTCCAGCCACTGACAGCGCCGCCGCTGACCTGCCCCCGCCCCTTCCACTGAGCGTCCCACTCCCCTCCCGGCCAGATATGGAGGTCCCGGGTCTGTGGAGGAGGAGGCCGCAGGGACTACAGTAGGTGGTGATCGCGGCGCTGCTCGTCCTGGAGCTATACAGCGGGAACGGGGGGCTCGCTGCAGACCCCCGTTCCCGCTGTATAGCTCCGTGACCCGCAGCTATGCGATCACCACCTACTGTAGTCCCTGCGGCCTCCTCCTCCACAGACCCGGGACCTCCATATCTGGCCGGGAGGGGAGCGTGTGTGTGGAGGTGAGAGGAGGAGGAGATGTATGTGCCCTCCTGCTCCAATCACCTCCAGCTGCACCAGTCACCCCCCAGTCCCCTCAGTGTCCCCCCAATCCCCTCATTGTTCCCTCAGTGTCCCCCCCCCAGTCCCCTTCAGTGTCCCCCCCGTCCCCTCATTGTTCCCTCAGTGTCCCCCCCCCCGTCCCCTTCAGTGTGTCAACCCCCAGTCCCCTTCAGTGTCCCCCCCCAGTCCCCTTCAGTGTCCCCCCCCAGTCCCCTTCAGTGTGTCCCCCCCAGTCCCCTCATTGTTCCCTCAGTGTCCCCCCCCCAATCCCCTCAGTGTTCCCTCAGTGTCCCCCCCAGTCCCCTCAGTGTCCCCCCCAGTCCCCTCAGTGTCCCCCCCCAGTCCCCTCAGTGTCCCCCCCCAGTCCCCTCAGTGTCCCCCCCAGTCCCCTCAGTGTCCCCCCCAGTCCCCTCAGTGTCCCCCATTGTCCCTCCAGTCCCCTCAGTCTCCCCCCCAGTCCCCTCAGTGTCCCCCCAGTCCCCTCAGTGTCCCCCAGTCCCCTCAGTGTCCCCCCAGTCCCCTCAGTGTCCCCTTTAGTGTCCCCCATTGTCCCTCCAGTCCCCCAGTGTCACCCCAGTCCCCTTTAGTGTCACCCCAGTCCCCTTTAGTGTCACCCCAGTCCCCTTTAGTGTCACCCCAGTCCCCTTTAGTGTCCCCCAGTGTCACCCCAGTCCCCTTTAGTGTCACCCCAGTCCCCTTTAGTGTCCCCCAGTGTCACCCCAGTCCCCTTTAGTGTCCCCCATTGTCCCTCCAGTCCCCCAGGGTCACCCCAGTCCCCTTTAGTGTCCCCCATTGTCCCTCCAGTCCCCCAGGGTCACCCCAGTCCCCTTTAGTGTCCCCCAGTCCCCTTTAGTGTCCCCCAGTCCCCTTTAGTGTCCCCCAGTCCCCTTTAGTGTCCCCCATTGTCCCTCCAGTCCCCCAGTGTCACCCCAGTCCCCTTTAGTGTCACCCCAGTCCCCTTTAGTGTCACCCCAGTCCCCTTTAGTGTCACCCCAGTCCCCTTTAGTGTCCCCCAGTGTCACCCCAGTCCCCTTTAGTGTCACCCCAGTCCCCTTTAGTGTCCCCCAGTGTCACCCCAGTCCCCTTTAGTGTCCCCCAGGGTCACCCCAGTCCCCTTTAGTGTCCCCTTTAGTGTCCTCCAGTCCCCTTTAGTGTCACCCCAGTCCCCTTTAGTGTCACCCCAGTCCCCTTCAGTTTTACCCCAGTCACCCCTCATCTATACCTGTACTACTACACCCCCTATCCACTATACCTCCACTACTACACCCTACGTAGATGGAGGCACAAACATGATTTCCTATACTATATGGGGCCTCTGTTACACTGGAAATCAATACAGTTGTTGTCTAAAATATTAAAATAGTATCTGATGCTGCAGGGAGAAAATGTTCTGTTTATTTAGCAAAAAAGGAAAAAAAATCGAGATTTAAATCGAGAATCGTCAAAAAATTTTAAAAAAAAATCGAGATTTTATTTTTTGCCCATATCGCCCAGCCCTACTTCACAGCATTAACCACCCTGTTTTGAGTTGTCTAAATTAGGGATGTGTTTAGGAAAACTAGTGAAGTGTCTTATAAAGCAAAAAATACAGACCTATGTGCAAATCATTGCTTTACACTATAAGTGCAATGGAGCAATAAAAAAAATGCATTCTAAGTTGTCCATATGCTTTTACCTCTACTGCTAATGCTCTGTCCCTCCCTTTACACTACAGCCCGGCCTGTTATGTACAAGCAATATATATATATATATATATATATATATATTATCATTTCCATACCCCAGGTCACCATCCAGATTGTCAAAGACCTCTCCTCCTACTGTTTCATTATCAGGATTCAGGCAGATCTCAATCATGTTATAGACTGCGTTCTGACCCCAGTCGCTGTCTTTACGGGCTTTATTGAAATGTCGAAGGGCGTCATTGGGCTCACCGGTATACCTAGAAAACAAAAAGACCAATACTCAATGGGCAACATTACTTGTAGACCTGAACAAAGTCCCAGAGTGACTGTCACTTTTAAAAGAAAGAAGACTTTTGACATGTCCGGGCCTGGGTGTACTGTGATCTCTCCTGTTTACTTCAATGGAATTGAGCTGCAATATGGCACAAATAATGAAAAACACCACTGGAATCGGAGCACCTAGGGTTATAATTTATATGAACACTTTTTTTTTTTTATGGTGGCGCTAAAGGAAAGTTGAACACAATACAAGGGAATTAGCCTCACTACATGACAATGTGGCTAGTCCTTGTACTCCTCCTGCTGCAGGTGTGCTGCACACTCATAACACATTCACTTAACATAAAGTGGCAAGTGATCACACCCCAAGATCTCAGGTCTTAGGGCCCTATTCCACCGGACGATTATCGTTAGCAGAATCGTTAACGATTACCGATCTCAAACGACCGCTATTGCGAAAGAGCTGAAAACGTTCACTCATTTCCATGGAACGATAATCGTTACTTATGATCGTAATTGCGATCGTTTCTTCTTCCGTATTTCTTCGCTATTGCGTTCGTATCTATTGCGAACGACTGAACGATGTCCTATTCAATGCGAACGATTTGCGAACGTTTTGCGAACGAGCAACGATAAAAATAGGTCCAGGTCTTATAAAGCGATCAATGATTTCTCGTTCGGTCGTTAATCGTTACTGCATTTCAACCGAACGATTATCGTTTAGATTCGAACGATTTAACGATAATCTGAACGATAATCGTCCGGTGGAATAGGGCCCTTAGGATTCCTCCAAGCTGCTACTGCACAAGGAATCCCTGTGGGTTCTCTAGAAACTGCACAAATGCAGAAGCCTCTGTATACAGGAACAAACAACTGTGCAGTAACCCGCTCCATGTTACACTAGAGTCCTCCACTTAAAGCAGAAGTCTGGTGAATTCTAAGCCCATATTCACACATCAGCATTATTTTTAGTGATGAGATTTGTCACAACTCAGGGAAAATTCCTGTCCCTGCTGATGGACTGGCCGCTCAGCCAATCAGTGTCTGAAGCGGCTTCCCACCCCAGTCACTGACTGGCTGAGCGTCCAGTCCATCAGCCAGGTTGTGATGTTGACACCCCAGAGATCCCGGAGCCTGGCTGGGGTCCCGCCGTCGCTCCAGCCGCTCCCTGCAGGCACGAGGAGAGTTGTTATTTGGAATAAATCCCCCTCCCCCCCTGATGGCTTTTAGAAATTGTTGGACTTCTCCTTTAATAATGATCTACCAGGATTTCTGTACACTTCTTGCGCAGCACCACACACTATTAATGGGCTAGAAATGGACGTACCATAGATATAACCCTCGGCAATAGTGAAAGCCAGGCTCCAGCTTTGCTCTAGATGAGTGTTTCTCTGCCAGATCAAGAAACTTTGGTATTTCTTCAAGTTTTCCTGCTCTTCTCAAGAGGTCAACCAGGCGAGCAAGAGTGGCGTAATTGTCTGTAAAGAAGAAAAAAAATAGGTCTGAGCTCATCGGCAGGAAATATGGAGAACGGCTTACACAACAACTCTCCACTGACATTACTGTATTATTACGAAAAGAATCTCTTGTGATCCGCTGAGTGATCCAAGTTGTTGGTTCTGTCCGCACGCTCCATAATACAATGTACGTACATCTGTTGTGTGTGAATAACTAAACAGCTGTATGCTAACAATGAGAATGGTAACTGGACTGGACCACATTGGAATAAAAGTCTGTATGGTGTTTAGATGGTCTGCATATTATATATTATGCCTATTACCCAGTGACATTGTAAAAACTCTTTAAAGGGGTTATCCAGGAGTAGAAAAGGCACAGCTGTCACCCCTGTCCTAAGGTTATGTGTGGTATTACAATTCAGCTCCATTCACTTCAATGGAACTAAGCTGCAAAACCCACAGCCAAACTGATGACAGGAGGGGTGCGGTTTCTAAAGGAAAGCTGCCATGTTTTTCTAACACTGGATGACCTGTTTAAGTAAGGGTCGAGTATCACTTAAGGGGATGCTACCCCCTATAGGAGCACTAGAAGGAAGCAGTTTTCCTTTTACTAGAGAGCTACTTTGCATGTATTATTATTATGGCGCATTGCATGGCCTATGTTAGTCGCCATTCCCCAGTTTAGCAGTCTCTTCGATGAGACACATCACCTCTCTTAAAACTCATCTTGGCTTGACAATCCCCATACATAAGTGCAGTTACAACTCCTCTTCTCCTTATAGACTTGGTATTCAGGTAGAATTACAGTGGCTGGTTGTATTCTGTCATTAGTGTTGTAGGTGAAATCGCTTGTTCTGCTGACATCATCACACTGGTGTGTAAGGGTCCTTACGGGACTATGTACGGACACAAAGTAGCGCCAATCTGCAAGATTGGCGCTAGTATGTAGTGAATGTACAAGAGGTGATAAACCGCACAATCGGGTCACACGAATGACGGCTGTATCATTCATGTGGACATTGGCTGCCCCCATCTCCTGTTTACGCGGAGAGATGTGCGGCCAATAAATATAAGTTTCACAAAAAGATCCAATCAGCTGTTTGCTTGTTCGTCGGCTGATCTCTGCCACTTTTACACAATTGAGTGTTCCTAGAAATGCCACTTCCGTGTAAAAGGGCCGTAACTGTATTATTTCCTCTGAGGTCTACGGTGATTTCCGTGAGACTTTTTTGAGTAGGTTGGATTCAGATAATCTCTGTTCCATTAGTTTTCCTTTGACTTTGGTGGCCAAAATAACATAGTATGATGCACTATTCTACCCAATGGACATTAAAGGGGAACTATCAGCAGGCTAGATAAATCTAGCCTCCTATAGCGCCTGAGGACGCTGAGGAAGAAGGTTTGTGTCTTACCTTTCTCCCCGACACTGGTCCCACGCTGTTAGTCATGGTAAACTCCGCTCTGGAGCACTGCCACGTCATCTGGCCTGACCGATTTATTGATAATCAATAGAGGGGGCAGGCCGGATGATGTGGCAGTGCTCCTAAGGGTGCCGCAACTAACAGCGCAGGACCAGTGCCGAGAAGGAAGGTAAGACACACACCTTCCTCCTCAGCGCCCCAGCGCTATAGGAGGCTATAAGGAGGTTAGATTCTTCTAACCTGCTGATCGTTCCCCTTTAAAGATAATGAAACAAGGGGGATCTGAAACAAGGACAGAATGAGCGCGGTGCTTACCTGGCTTGCGTTCCAGAAGCTGCTGAAAATGAAATACGGCCTGCTCATAGTCCTGCTTCCTAAACATAAGATCGGCCATCATCTGCAGGGTTTAGGGAGAAAGGGAAATGGGATTAAAGGACACTGGAAGAAAATATCACACGTCTATCAGGGACTGTGTAACGTGGTTAGGGACTGACCTCGGCTTATTGTACTCTGCTTGTATCACTTAGAGTCCAGGTGTCTGGCTTGAAGCCTTCTAGCAATGGAGGGCTATATACTTTTGGACAGCCCTGCCTCATATGGGCCACTACTCCAGGGCATCGTGTTATGGGATCCAACTTAAAGGAGGACTCCAGCAAAAAAAATAAATAAAAAGATTTCTGATTTACTTTTAAATCTCAAGCCTTCCAGGACTTATCAGCAGCTGTATGTCTTGCAGGAAGTGATATATTCTTTCCAGCCTGGAGAGCAGGAGAGGTTTTCTTTGCTACTGCTCTGGACAGTTCCTGACATGGACAGAGGTGGCAGCAGCGAGCACTGTGTCAGACTGGAAAGAATACATCACTTCCTGCTGGACATGCAGCAGCTGATAAGTACTGGAAGAATGTACATTTTTTAGAAGTAAATTACAAATCTCTGGCACCAGTTGGTTTGAGTTGCTCTGGAGTACCCCTTTATGCTCTGTGGTGTTCAGTGCATAGGACTGGAAGATGCATCTGGACAGTGTACAGACTACACAAGGTAGACAAGTTTAAATGTGTAGACCCAATCAGTGGCTGTTACAAAACTACAACTCCCAGCATGCCCTGACATCCTTCGCTTTACTCTTTTAACACTCCTTTTGCCCACATGGAACTTAATAAGTGCTGCTTTGGCTACCAGGGGTGCGGAGCTGTATCTGTAATATTCTGCCCTTACATAACACACCATACTAAGCTGACAGATCCGCTTTAAGCACCTTATTCAGCGCCTGGCATTTTCCAGATGGAAACTTTTGCTTGCCTGTGTTTTTGGCCCTGCGGAGCGCTGCGGTGACATTAGCAGCTGACAAGTCCAATATACAGAATAAAAAATAACAGCAATAAGATTATGTGTTCCACGAAAACAAGTGACTGCCTGGTAAACAAGGCCAAGGTGCCAAATCCAGCGCACGGAGTGACTTCACATCAGGACATGAGAGCGCCAGATTATTGCAGCCTGTCTCAGGTTTCTCTGAATAACATTGTAGATAAGATGCAGATTGCAGCATGTTGTCCCCCGCATTGACAGACATCATTTATTTGGCGCGTTCAGGGCACAGCGTGTTCTCCTCAATCTGACTGGCAGCCACCATTCACATACATCTGTATTTCTGTGCTGACATCAGCATTATTACAGATGCTGGAGACGTTCTCGGTATACTGGGCCAGATACTTTCCGACCTCATAGGACACAACCTCAGCTTCGGCAGAATCTCTAAAATTCATCACTGTCAACATGGCTGGATTTGTGCGGTGTCATGGTTAGGGCAGGGGACGAAGTGTGACTCCTATATATTTCAATGGTGTGTACCCCCAACCCCTGTGTAATACATTAGCATTCATATCAGTTTTCCCTTAAAGTGACACTGTCGCCCCCTTTCTGCATTCTGACTCCTCTAACCAGATGTAAAGGGTAAATTTAGCAGTTTTCATACCTTATTTTACATCATACATCATGGTGCTTGTTCCAGTAAAAAGAGATCTTTTACCATCTGTAGATTGTGCTAAATGGGCGGGGCTTAGTGGGACCCCCGCCCACTGCGTCACCGTAGGCCCCTCCCCTCCGTGACGTCATCAGCACATATACCCCGCTTCCTCGACGCCCATTGGTATGACCAAGACGCAGAAGTATTTTATTCTCTTGAATGTAAGTATTCCACCATTACTTGCCATGTGTGTGATCATGTATGAGCCCAGTCTGTGCTGTGTATATAGAGATGTGTGACTTACCATTGTGGCAGCCTCGTTGTGCTGGTCGTTCTTCAGGAGAAGAGTGCACTGCTGCTGGCACGAGTCAATGTCATCCTGCTCAAGATACAGATGTGCCAGCTCCATTATAACCTACATATACAACATCAAAATGGTCCTTCAATAGACTTCACATATCAGTAAAACACAACTATTCACAACCAATGGGGGGACTTTTTTTTTCTCCCTATATCTTTTGATAAGCTTGCACTTAGAATTCAATTGCCAAAAATGCATTAAAGGGGTAGTCCACCAAAATTTTTTTTCTTTCAAATCAACTGCTACCATGAAGTGCTAGAGATTTGTAATTTACTTCTATTAAAAAATCTCAAGCCTTCCAGTACTTATCAGCTGCTGTATGCCCAACAGGAAGTTGTATTATTTCCAGTCTGGAGAGCAGGAGAGGTTTTCTATGGGGATTTGCTCCTGATTTGGACAGTTCCTGACATGGACAGAGGAGGCAACAGAGAGCACTGGGTCAGACAGGAAAGAAAACACCACTTCCTGCTGGACACACAGCAGCTGATAAGTACTGGAAGACTTAAGATTTTTTAATAGAAGTGAATTACAAATCTCTGGCACTTTATGGCACCAGTTGATTTGAAAGAAAATTTTTTTTGGTGGACTACCCCTTTAAAAGAGTCACAGTGAAAAGGTGTTCCAAGAAAATCAACTTTTCGAAAAACAGGAGATCTCCATATCTCCCCCCAGCTTCTGTATTATGAACAGAGCCTGCGGGTACAGCACGTGACCTGCGGCTCTATTCATTGCTATGGAGCCAAGGGAAAGAGACAAGTACAGCACTCTTCCAGTGTACTCGGCTTTTTCCCGCGACTCCATAGGACTGAATAGAGCCGCAGGCAGTGTCGGACTGGGGTACCTTGGGCCCACCAGGGAAACTGACTCTAGGGGCCCACCCTACATAGACGGATTTAACCAGTGACAAACCTTTTACGTTAGTACAGCGGCTTTAAGCGAGAGTGAGGCCTAATGTCCATCATGAAAGGCATAGAGTGGTCATTAAAACATTGTCAGACTGACATGTAAAAAGTTTGATCAGCCAGGGTTTCAGTGCTGAGACCCCCAACAATGGCTGGATCATTGCTCACCTGTCATATTGCAAGTGACGGGCTCAGCACCAATTGCAGTTGATAGGTTCCATTATAATGTATTGAGCCCATTACGTACAACATAACAGACGGACTAATGATCCAGCCATCAGCACAGTATATACTATGAGATCAGTGATAACTGGTAACACTATATATAGCATGGGATTAGTGATAACCAGTAACAATATGTACAGTATACACCATGAGACCAGTGATAAGCGGTAACACTATATACAGTATACACCATGAGATAAGCGATAACAGGGGGATATATACAGGGCTGGAAGGAGGAGATATATACAGGGCTGGGGGAGAGGGGATATATACAGGGCTGGAGGGAGGGATATATACAGGGCTGGAGGGAGTGGGATATATACAGGGCTGGGGGAGAGGGGATATATACAGGGCTGGGGGAGAGGGGATATATACAGGGCTGGGGGAGAGGGGATATATACAGGGCTGGGGGAGAGGGGATATATACAGGGCTGGGGAGGGGGATATATACAGGGCTGGGGAGGGGGATATATACAGGGCTGGAGGGAGGAGGGATATATACAGGGCTGGAGTGAGGGGGATATATACAGGGCTGGAGTGAGGGGGATATATACAGGGCTGGAGGTAGGGGGATATATACAGGGCTAGAGGTAGGGGGGGATATATACAGGGCTGAAAGGAGGGGGATATATACAGGGCTGGAGGTAGGGGGGATATATACAGGGCTGGAGGTAGGGGGGATATATACAGGGCTGGAGGTAGGGGGGATATATACAGGGCTGAAAGGAGGGGGATATATACAGGGCTGGAGGTAGGGGGGATATATACAGGGCTGGAGGTAGGGGGGATATATACAGGGCTGAAAGGAGGGGGATATATACAGGGCTGGAGGTAGGGGGGATATATACAGGGCTGGAGGGAGGGGGATATATACAAGGCTGGAGGTAGGGGGGATATATACAGGGCTGGAGGTAGGGGAGGATATATACAGGACTGGAGAGAGGAGGGATATATACAGGGCTGGAGGCAGAGAGGGAACATGTACAGGGCTGGAGGTGGGGGAGGGGATATATACAGGGCTGGAGGCAGAGAGGGAATATATATACAGGGCTGGAGGGAGGAGGTGGCTATTGTGCTGTGGGGAAGGGGCATTTGCACAGTGTAGAGGGGACAGGCACCTGCACTCTGGATGCCAGCAGGATGACTGGAGGCCATTAGATGACATTACACATCCTCTCACCTCTCTCTGTGCTGCCTCCTGTGTCGGCACTTCCTGCTCTCTGCACTGTTTCTTGGTCCATACAGATAACAGCACCCAGAGCTCCTGCTGCCCTAAGACACGCCCCCTGCACAGAGGAAGCCCATAGACACTCTGTATGCAGGAAGTGCCGGGGCTTCTCCTCTCAGAGACCGTTCTGGGGGGACACGTGGGGCCCCTGCCAGGATAGTTAGGAGGTGACAGGAGTGTCCTAGGGGCCATAGTCTGCAGAAGCTTATGTTGGGCCTGGATCTGCTGAACAGGGAGCCTCCTGTTCAGGGGCCCACCAGGGGGAAGAAAGGGGGAGGGGCCCACCGGGGGTTTCCCCGGCTCCCCGGTGGCCCAGTCCGACCCTGGCCGCAGGTCACATGCTGTACCCGCAGGCTCTGTTCATAATATAGAAACTAGGGCCCAATATGGAAATCGGCAGGGGGTATAGAGGTCATTCCCCCGCAGTCTCCTCTAAAAGTTGGTTTTCTTGTAATATCCCTTAAAAAAAATTTACTTTTGACATGTCATCAAGCATGAGATAGGGGAGAGAGCACGGTGTGTTCGGGCCATCCGCTCCCCGGCCACTTGCTGATTCCGACAGTTTAGCCTTATTATAGTCTATAAGGCTAAAGTGACAGAATTAGCTATGGCCGGGGGGGAGTGGATGCCCCGGCCACCGCACTCTCTCCTTGCCTATATGTCCCAATTAGACATGAGTGCAACCAGAGTCTGATCGTTTGGCATTTGACTACTTGTGGCTGAAGAATTTGAATGAAGACCTGAGGCTGCCTAGAAAACATGTAGGGTAGATGTAGCACCAGAAGGGTAAGGGTGAATAGCTGTAAACTCATTGCTAGATCCTTCTATCTACATCTATCTGGAAATAACTTAAAGTGACACTGCTGTAAAGACACTACACAGCTGTAAAAGTCTAAATTCTGCAGTTTTCAGACCTTAGTTTATATTAGATTTCTAGGGGCTTGGTCCAGTGAAAAATGACTTTTTATTGTTGATGGATTGTGCCACTTGGTCAGGGCTACATGGCCGCTGTGCCACTTCACCCCACCGACATAGATGCAGTCGGTCCCACCCCACCCTGACATCATCTGTGTCTATGCCCCACCTTGGTGGCCATTGGAACAGGCCGGCGGAGGGTGCAGGGTTTAGGCTCCATTTACGCCACAGAGGGGCGCCAATGTGGGCGGTATGAAAAAAAGCTTAGTAGTCGTGAAGCCCCACCCAGGTGGCATAATCCAACGATAAAACTCACTCCTCCATGGTGCAGATCTGTGCCTGCAGGGTGAACGTCAGCTCTCACTGGCTTATTAATACAGCCCATTCACAGCAGATGGACCCACATCATCTGACATGTCAGAAGTTTTCAATAACTGCAGGTAAGCTACAATTATCCAGGACAATTTTTGAAAATGGAAAAACAATTCTACACCTGATGGCACATCTATATATTATATATGAACACATTGCCTCTAGGTGCCGCTCCTCTGCGCTCTAAACTTCTGATGTCACAGTAAATAGAAGGATTATTCTCCTGTGAAGGTAAATGGCTCCTAACACTTCTTACCTTATTGTCTGTCTCGCAGTAGACTAGCGCTTCTTTATAAAACTTGATGGCCTTCTCATAGTCTCGCTGGACGGCGGCATGTCTGGCGATTTCTGCTGAGATTTCTGCCGCCAGAGACTTTTGGGCAGGGACGGCGTCTGGCTGCTCCAGCTGAGCTCTCTTCAGTACCCTGGCCTGTATCTCCCGAGCCTTCAATGAGGATGGGGTACATGTAATAAAACAGAATATATCATAATTAAAGGGGTTCTCCAGCTTTAAACAAATGGCCTATACCAGGGGTGTCAAATTCAGGTCCCCCAGCTGGTACAAAACTACAATTCCTATCATGCCTGGACAGCCAAAACTTTAGCTTTGGCTGTCCAGGCATGATGGGAATTGTAGTTTTGTAATAGCTGGAAGGCCTGAGTTTGACATCTGTAGCTATTAATGTCAGATCTGTAGGGGATTAACTTTTTTTTTTTATTTAAATTTTCATTGAAAATTTTCAAGTTATACAACACAAAAAACAGCCAACTGGACAATCGGCCTAGGGGATTAACTCTTGACACCTCCCACAATCAGCTGACTGATGCATAAACGTTTACTGTTTACCATGCACAGCGCCATACTATTAGCAGTGGCTATGACTGGTATTACAGCCATGCAGCTGTGCGCCCATCACATGCAAATAATAAGATGTATGTGCTGAACTGGAATACCCCTTTAAAATGATGTAAAATGTGTGCAGGAAAACATAGGAGGGGGATTACCCGCTGTAAAGAAACAATAGCATCTTCTGTCTTTTCCATCTTACTGTAGGTTTTAGCAAGGAGAACATGATAGCGGCTGTCATCCATGAGTGGTGATAGCTCATTGACTAAAGGGAATCAAAGCAATGAGATGTTACACCGGCAACTACAGAAAAGAAAAAACATTGTGCAAAGTACCAAAAAGAAATGAAAAAAAAAAAAAAAAAAAAAAGAAATGAAAAAAAAAATAATATTAAACCAAGTTGTATCTACATGCCCCAATCCATCTGAAGTCACACAGGAACTCTCAGCTTGTGTAAGATTTTTCATCACTTCTGATAGCAGAATTAGCACGGCATGGATCACTATTCTTACCATCACATCTGACATCTCCATTAAAGTCAATAGTGATCATTAAGATATAGTGGGTGACAGACCAGTGACAGCATCATAGCCTCTGTTATATAGAAGGCTTTTTCTGCATACTAAGTATATGTAATAGAACGCCCACACACCAATGATTTTCTACTATTCACATTATGTATTCATCCCTGCTTTCCAGTGAACTTCACTATGTGGGTCAGTATAATTACAGCAATACCAAAAAGTTTATTAGGCTTTACTATGTATAAAAAAAATAAAAACATTTAAAATTATATATCACTACATTCTGAAACCCATAACTTTCCTATTTTAGTGGGACAGGCTGTCAGCTTTATAGAAGCCATTTTGAATGTAACTTATTGATCATCATTTTTTGGGAGTCTGAGACACCCCTTTCTCTTTACCCACCTAAACGCTATGGTCACTACTGAAGGGGTTAACCGGCAGGGTCAGTTATCCCAGGTACTGCTGGCAGACTTTAGCTGTATAACACAGCCAGCACCCGCCATGTATGGAGCATCCTCAGCTCATAAGCCTGCTTCTTGCTTCCTGCTCAACATCCTTACACATGCAATCACAAGGAAAGGTTAAATTGGTACTCTGGCCAAAATGTTCTTGTCTTTCAAATCAATTGGTTTTAGAAAGTTATATAGATTTGTAATTTACTTCGATTTAAAAATCTCAAGTCTTGCAGCAAGTTCTGTATTTTTTCCAGTCTGACAAAGTGCTCTCTGCTGCCACCTCTGTCCATGTCAGGAACTGTCCACAGCAGTAGCCAATCCTCATAGAAAACCTCTTCTGCTCTGGACAGTTCCTGACATGGACAGAGGTGGCAGCATAGAGCACTTTGTCAAACAGGAAAGAATACACCACTTCCTGCAGGACATACAGCAGCTGATAAGTACTGGAAGAGTTGAGATTTTTCAATAGAAGTAAAGTACAAATCTATATAACTTTATGACACCAGTTGATCTGATAGAAAAAAAAATGATAATCTTCATTAACTCCTTCTCACTCGGTAACATACATGTACATCATGGTAATCGCACAGTCTCGCACAGTAACACATTGCAATCTAGTGATGTACCACTCAGGATTAGAGAATCTTTTAACCCTGTCATGCATGGTCAGTAGGGACCACAGCTCCATGGTATTAGATGGGGGTGGTCCCTCTATCTTACAATGCACCAGTGGTTTATTATGGCAGATGTGGGGGAGGGCAGTTAAACCCCCCAGGCTTCCTAGAAGTGACTGCCTATTAGGCCACACCAGATCTATGGCCTAATAGTGATCAGTAAAAGGCAACAATGCTTGGGAACGATATGTATTCTAAATCATTATGGAAGTGATTATATAGTCATGTTACCCAAGTACAGAACAACACTGTATTGAATGAAGGGATATTCATTCAATTCCTTCAAAAGGTAACCATCATGTACCAAATCCAAGCAGTACACCTCGTACCAGTCTCATGATCCAGGGCCTGCTGGAGGACCTTCTCCGCTTTTTCATATTGCTTCAGTTTCAGTAGGAGCTCAGCCAGATCATAGCGGAGGAAGCTCTGGTGGACGCTTTTCAGGGCCGTCTCATAGTAGCTGATGGCCTAGTACAAAGACTGAATGTTACAACCTCATATGTTTTAATAAGAGGAGAATGCAGTACCAGACACGCACCTTGGTGTAGTTGTGAGTCTTGATCAAGGCTTTCCCAATCTTGCTGGCAAGTGCGCCATCTGTAGGATTCTTCCTCAACGCCTGCTCATAGACCTCAATGGCTTTTTCAGGCTATCAGGGAAAAAAATAAAATCCGTAAAATCGTTACCGGAAATTACTTCTGAGCAAAATGACTCAGTATGACAAGCAAATCAATACTTCTCATATAGGAAATACACCAAACACCCTAAAGAAATACAGAAACAGATACAAACAGCTCATTGGTTGGTTTCCTTTGCTGTATACTTCCTGATTAGATACACGCAGCTCATTGGTTGCTTTCCTTTGCTGTATACTTCCTGATTAGATACACGCAGCTCATTGGTTGCTTTCCTTTGCTGTATACTTCCTGATTAGATACACGCAGCTCATTGGTTGCTTTCCTTTGCTGTATACTTCCTGATTAGATACACGCAGCTCATTGGTTGCTTTCCTTTGCTGTATACTTCCTGATTAGATACACGCAGCTCATTGGTTGGTTTCCTTTGCTGTATACTTCCTGATTAGATACATACAGCTCATTGGTTGCTTTCCTTTGCTGTATACTTCCTGATTAGATACATACAGCTCATTGGTTGCTTTCCTTTGCTGTATACTTCCTGATTAGATACATACAGCTCATTGGTTGCTTTCCTTTGCTGTATACTTCCTGATTAGATACATGCAGCTCATTGGTTGCTTTCCTTTGCTGTATACTTCCTGATTAGATACACGCAGCTCATTGGTTGCTTTCCTTTGCTGTATACTTCCTGATTAGATACACACAGCTCATTGGTTGGTTTCCTTTGCTGTATACTTCCTGATTAGATACACACAGCTCATTGGTTGGTTTCCTTTGCTGTATACTTCCTGATTAGATACATGCAGCTCATTGGTTGCTTTCCTTTGCTGTATACTTCCTGATTAGATACATGCAGCTCATTGGTTGCTTTCCTTTGCTGTATACTTCCTGATTAGATACATGCAGCTCATTGGTTGCTTTCCTTTGCTGTATACTTCCTGATTAGATACACACAGCTCATTGGTTGGTTTCCTTTGCTGTATACTTCCTGATTAGATACATGCAGCTCATTGGTTGGTTTCCTTTGCTGTATACTTCCTGATTAGATACATACAGCTCATTGGTTGCTTTCCTTTGCTGTATACTTCCTGATTAGATACATGCAGCAGATATCAGACCGGCAGGTCAGTGATGATACACAGTGATCTCTATGCTAAATGAGGGTTCCAGCAAATATCTGAGCATATAGCAAAAGGAACAGATCAGGGAGGAACACTGCACCGATCCAAGGCCAGAAATCTACTATAACACATGTAATTTGACAGATATCTGTGATTTTGTATGCTATGTAGCGTTTAGTATGCATTTAGTATGCTCTGTAGCATTCATTCACTCCATAGCGACACCTGCTGCACATTTACGGTATCGCAGCTGTATATTCAATGCCAAGTATGACCATCCTGTAGGCCACAGTATCTGAGCAGTAAAAGAATACTTATAATGAAAAAAGACTTTTGACATGTTCTACAGACTGGTCTGGCTGTTCAGAACACCAATCACTAGAACCAGCAGACAGAAGCACATGGCTGAGCACTTCTCTCATCATCTACCTGTCCTGCTGTAGGAGACCGTCCTTTGGAGTTACTAAGGAAGTCTATTGTTAACAGCCGCACATCTCTCATCTGTGTGTAAAAAGGAGATGTGAGGCCGATAATGTTAATGGCCACATAAACCATACTCCCATATTGGACCATGTAAAAGGACCCTCAGCTCCAGCATTTATCTCTCCTCCCCTGAACATTATTCTAAGCATATTGTACCATTTTACTGCTCCTCCACCAGCCGACAAGATCCCTCCGGCCAGCAGTGATAAGTGCTGGAAACAAACCCATACGGCAGCTTCTCCGATAGATGAAAGTATTAATAAAAACCTGTGGGAAGGTGTTTTTTTTGGGCCACAATAGTTACATTAAAAACATAAGCTGTATCCATGTTTTCCAGGACTCCCTAGGAGTGCAACCAACTTCTTCAGTCACTGGTAATTAAATGCCACAAGCTTGAGTTAGAACCAACCCGGGCATGCTCAAGGGTCACTCATCTCTATTACATCATCACAGGACCGATTATAATGCTACAATCCTGCACCAGACAGGGAACTTACCTCCTGAATGTTCATATAGGCATCTCCGAGCAGGAGGTATGTATGAGAGCTCGGTACCTTCTCTACCAGATCTCTAAAAGAGAAAAATATTATATATGGATATACCTAGAATGTATCTGTATACACATCAAACGTTAAGATGGTCCTTATTAAAGGGAACAATCAGCAAGAGTGTGTTTATATGGCGCACAGCTTCATCCTACAGATCTACAATACTGCTCCCTTAACATACAAGCAGTGTAACTTTATTCTGTGGGAAAAGTGTTTTACTGCAGGGTACGAGGCAGAGAGGGGGCGGCAACTAGTCATCTGGGCAGGGAGTCACTAGCTGAAAATGGCTGCCAGGAGCTTGAATGGTGATATCACAGAATTGCGGAAAGCAACTGCAGCCGTACTACGACACGTTCTTCCGCATTTTTTACATCGCGGATTGTAGATCCGCAAAAATCCAGGACGTGTGAAATGCCCCATAAAAAAATAATGGGTTACAAATACTCCATATTTGCAGATCCGCCTAAGTAACAGCAAAAATAGACGTTTTAATGAAGACTATTTAGGAAGTTGCTTCATTTTACCTTTAGGAGACAAACTATTAAAAAAAAAAAAAAGTCCAACAATTTAGTGCAAAGATGTTCAAAGAGATTAATTTTATGTCTATGGTGTTTATATTTATTGTCAGTCCTCTGGCTCCCACAATACTGTGGGGAAGTGAAAAAAAGAGACTCTTGTGAGCTGCAAGAAGAAAGACTGATCCTTGTTAGATCCCACCACTTTCAACCAGAAAAAAATAAAGAAGCAAAAAAAATAAAAACAAGCCCATATAAAGTATTCTTAAAGTGACACTGTCACCGCCTTTTTGCATTCTGACATCTCTACACAGGTGTAATGGGTAAATTTAGCAGTTTTCATACCTATATTTTATATCATACGTCATGCTGCTTGTTCAAGTAAAAAGTGTCCTTCTATCAACTGCAGATTGTGCTACGCAGGCGGGGCTTTACCGTAACAGTGCCACTTAGCCCCACCCACATCGCCACCGTTGGCCTTGCCCCTCCGTAACATCATCGGCACATAGTCCCCACCCCCTCGACACCCATTGGTTTGGGCCGACCTAGAGAGGGTGGGGCCTAGACCTTTAGGCCAGCCTGTTCAAATGGTCGGTGAGGGGGCAGGTCCTATTTGCCTATGGCATAATGGAGGGGCGGGGTCAACTGTGGCGCTGTTGCCGTGAAGCCCCTCCCATAAAGCACAATCTGCAGTTGATAAAAGATCACTTTTTACTTGAACAAGCACCATGACGTATGATATAAAATAAGGTGTGAAAACATATACCCTTTACACCTGTGCAAAGAAGTCAGAATGCAAAAAGGGGGTGACAGTGTCACTTTAAAGTGTCCCGGTCACAATTTTTTTTCTTTTTTTTAGTCATTGCTCTCTGTCCATCGTACTGATTGTTCCCTTTAAACATATTAATCTATGGGAATCCTCTGTAATAGAGACAAGATGCACTCCACCTATAGCAGCTGATGTAGAGCTTCTTATCCTTCCTGTGATGGAGGTAAATGTCCGCCATCTTCTCCTTGGTCTGGACAAAATAATGTTGCTCTGGGGAAACATTTCTGAGCATGGATAAGGCTTGTTCCACATCCCCATGAGTCAGGGCCAGCTCGGCATTGGCTATCATGAGGCGCAGCTCCTCCGGCGTTCCTGAGAACTCGTTGATAGCATCTTGTAATACTTTTGCAGCTTCGTGCTGTTCATGTACATAGGGAAATAACACAAGGAAAGATTTGTCATGAGCGATATGGTGAGCACAAGACTCGCGGAGAGCAAGATACTTGACAAAATAATCTATTTCTGAAAGTGAAACGGATGGAACTAAATTAGATTGGTTGATATGTGATTTCTTAATTGTTGGGGGCCTGTCACCTCTCCTGACCCATCTGTGGTAGTAAACTCAATTTCTATTACAATTTTTCCATTTAAGGGAACCCCCACCTTCCTCCCTGCATCTAGTTTATTGCTAGAAGCCAAACCTTGTACATCAATTATGCAGGACAGGTTGGGGTGGGGGGAGGGAGTAGACGTGCATGCTGCAGCTCAGCCCGATCTATATGACTCTTGTGCTTGGAAGGAAAGCATAATTTTATAACTGTCTATAACAGGTCCCTATCAGCTATCTGAAGCTCAGGGCATAATATATAGCAAACAGATTCCTTTTAGGCATGCTGAGATCAGTTTATCGTCTCTACTGTACAAGTGAAAGGGTTGTGGGGAACCAGTGGCGTAGCTACCATAGAGGCAGGGTAGGCAGCTGCTATGAGGCCCGTGCAGAAGGGGGCCCCAGGAAAAAAGGTAATTGGCTCCCTGCTCTACCATCTATCACTCTTGTGGCTCTGTGGATTCTGCCTCTGGCCACAGGAGATTTTATTTTTTGGCCACATCACAGACTAAATAAATATATATATGCAGTGCTTTGTGTTGTGCATAGGAGAAGAGGGGGGGCGAGGCCCTGTGAATCCTAGCTACGCCCCTGTGGGGAACCTAGATCATGTCATTAGAAACCTCAGGCCTCATGAACCATGGCTTTGAAATACTGCACAATATTTGTTTTCAATGGATTAGACAGATGCTATTACTGCTAGCTCATCAGATAATCGCAGTCTTTCAAACGTTTAAATCATCAGCCGCTGGTCGCACATCTCTCTGGAAATAAGGGATGGGCACCTGATGGCTGATTAAAACAAGGGCTGCACAAACATCGCTGGTGATGTCCATGTAGCCATGGCCGCACAATTAGCGAGCCATCCAATAGGTTCAGTAGGTAAGCGTGCTCACTTGCAGGGCAGGTCGGGACATCTAATACAGCTTTAAGAGAGCAGAAGCTCCATCCAATAGATTTATCTTATCTTTCTCTGAGTATAGGGTTAAATGCTAGGAAATTTTTAATGAAGATCATTTAGTTAGTTTTGCAGCCAGGAAATAAATCAGCAACAAAATAAAATTAGGGCAAAGGTGACCATAGCCCTCTACTGGCACTGTACTGTATATTGGTGATTGTTTTTTATTATTACTGATGTCTATAATGTGTAGCCAAAGGCTATGTTCACACTACGTATATTTTTGTAAAACTACGGCCGTTGTTGCACATTGCAACAACGGCCATGATTATTACGAAAATATACGTTACCTTGCCCTCTATGGCAGTGTTTCTCAACCTGCGGTACGCGTACCCCAGGGGGTACGCGCCGCAGGCTGAAGGGGTACGCCGGGAGGTGGGGGAAAAAAATATTTTGGGTGCCGGGACACTGCTATCACCCAGCAATGTCCCGGCACCTGTCCCCGCCGCTGCTCTCACATCCTTCCCCCAGCAGCCTCACCAGCTTTCTGTACAGGACATGGTGAGGCTGCTGGGGGAAGGATGAAGTCCGAGGATACAAACCAGCAGCCTCTCAACTCACTGTCTCTGAGGCCCTGCTGGTCCGGCCGCCTGTGGGGACATCAGCCTGCCGCCGTCGCATCTCCTCTCCGCCAGGTCACCTCAGGCAGCCTGTTCGGGATTCGTCCCCAGGCTGCCGCATATCCTCCTGGAGCCCCCGGCTGGACGCTGCAACCCGATCCGGCAGCCTCACGCTCTTTCCCCGCGGCTCCCGGATCGGGTTGCAGCGTCCAGCCGGGGGCTCCAGGAGGATATGCGGCAGCCTGGGGGCGAATCCCGAACAGGCTGCCTGAGGTGACCCGGCGGAGAGGAGAGGAGATGCGGCGGTGGCAGGCTGATGTCCCCGCAGGCGGCCGGACCAGCAGGGCCTCAGAGACAGTGAGTTGCGAGGGGGTAGTGGTGCTACCCCGCCCGCGGCTCCTGCAGTAGATTGTGGACCAGGATATGGGGCGCCCCCCATGTCCACCTGCCGCCGCTTCTCCCCGGTCTCCCCTACGGCTGACGCTGCTTCTCTCCGGTCAATCAGTGGTTTGTAGACCGGGAGATGGGGCCCCAATCGTCCTACGGTTGACGCTGCTGCCTGTGGAAGTGGGGTGCCCCATCTCCCGGTCCACAATCCACTGCAGCAGAAGCCCCCGGCGCACCACTACATCATCACCTCTCTCCCCCCTCCACCTCCTTTCTACCCCCATCATCACCTCTCTCCCCCCTCCACCTCCTTTCTACCCCCATCATCACCTCTCTCCCCCCATCATCACCTCTCTACCCCCATCATCACCTCTCTCCCCCCTCCACCTCTTTTCCCTCCATAATCACCTCTCTCCCCCTCCACCTCCTTTCTACCCTCATCATCACCTCTCTCCCCCCTCCATCTTCTCTCTACCCCCATCATCACCTCTCTACCCCCATCATCACCTATGTACCCCATCATCACCTCTGTACCCCCATAATCACCTCTCTCCCCCTCCACCTCCTCTCTACCCCCATCACCTCTCTACCCCCATCATCACCTCTCTACCCCCTCCACCTCCTCTGTACCCCCATCATCACCTCTCTACCCCCATCATCACCTCTCTACCCCATCATCACCTCTCTACCCCCATCATCATCTCTCTCCCCCCTCCACCTCCTCTCTACCCTCATCATCACCTCTGTACCCCCTCCACCTCCTCTCTACCCCCATCATCACCTCTCTACCCCCATCATCACCTCTCTCCCCCCTCCACCTCCTCTGTACCCCCATCATCACCTCTTACCCCCCCTCCACCTCCTCTCTACCCCCATCATCACCTCTGTCCCCCTCCACTTCCTCTCTACCCCCATCATTACCTCTGTACCCCCATCATCACCTCTGTACCCCCATCATCTCCTCTGTACCCCCATCATCTCCTCTGTACCCCCATCATCTCCTCTGTACCCCCATCATCTCCTCTGTACCCCCATCATCTCCTCTGTACCCCCATCATCTCCTCTGTACCCCCTCCACCTCCTCCCTACCCCCACCACCTCCTCTCACCCCTCATCACCCATCACCTTCTCTCACCCCCATCACCGCTCTCCTTCTCTGTCCTCCTCTCTCCCCTGTCTTCCTCTCCCCCCTTCACCTCCTCTCTCTTCCTCTCCCTTCTTCACCTCCTCTCTCCCCTGTCTTCCTCTCCCCCATCACCTCCTCTCTCCCCTGTCTTCCTCTCCCCCATCACCTCCTCTCTCCCCCATTACCTCCTCTCTCCCCTGTCTTCCTCTTCCCCATCACCTCCTCTCTCCCCTGTCTTCTTCTCCCCCATTCACCTCGTCTCTCTTCCTCTTTCCCCTTCACCTCCTCTCTCTTCCTCTCCCTTCTTCACCTCCTATTTCTTCCTCTCCCTTCTTCGCCTCCTCTCTCTTCCTCTCCCATTTCACCTCCTCTCTCTTCCACTCCCCCTTCACCTCCTCTATCCTCCTCTTTCCTTCTTTTCCCCCTGAGACCTTACTCTCCCCTTAATCTCCTTGTGGCTCAGAGGCTGGAGAAGAGAGGAAGACCCCTCCCCCCCATGGGCGGATAACGTGAGTATGAATTTTTTTTGTTTGTTGGGGCAGGAGGGGGAGGGAGTAGAATGGTGGGCATTACTATGGGGGCAGGGCAGGAGGCATTATTACTATATGGAGGGTCATGGAAGGGGATATTATTTTTAATGAGGGATCCTAAATACAGGGATAACCCACACACCTACTCACTTTACAGCGCATTACACCAAACAGCGGAATTATTACTGTATGGGAGCCTATAGGTAGGAAAAAGGGAGGGAAGTTAAAAAAAAACTGTGACGCCTAAGATGTTTGGCAGGTTCTCTGGCAAGAGGTAAATTGTAGCTGCAAGAAATCATCATGGTGGTCTGGGCCAGATGGAGAGGAAAAGGAAAAGTGATATATGGCTACATGGGGAGGTATCTGGCTATAGAAGGAGGTATCTTAACTACATGGGGAGATGTCTGGCTACATAGGGGAGGTATCTGACTACATAGGGGGAGGTATCTGACTACATGGGGAGATATTTGACTACATGGGGGAGGTATCTGGCTACATGGGGAGGTATCTGACTACATGGGGAGGTATCTGGCTACATGGGGGAGGTGTCTGACTACATGGGGAGATATCTGACTACATGGGGAGGTATCTGACTACATGGGGGGAGATATCTGGCTACATGGGGGAGAGATATCTGGCTACATGGGGGAGAGGTATCTGGCTACATGGGGGAGAGATATCTGGCTACATGGGGGAGAGGTATCTGGCTACATGGGGGAGAGGTATCTGGCTACATGGGGGAGAGGTATCTGGCTACATGGGGGAGAGGTATCTGGCTACATGGGGGAGAGGTATCTGGCTACATGGGGGAGAGGTATCTGGCTACATGGGGGAGAGGTATCTGGCTACATGGGGGAGAGGTATCTGGCTACATGGGGGAGGTATCTGGCTACATGGGGGAGGTATCTGACTACATTGCAGAGGTATCTGGCTACATAGGGAGGTATCTGACTACATGGGAGGAAGTATTTGGCTACATGGGGGAGGTATCTGACTACATGGGGGGGAGGTATCTGACTACATGGGGAGGAGGTATCTGGCTACATGGGGGGATATCTTGCTACATATAAGGGGTATCTGGCTACATAGGGGAGATATCTGGCTACATAGAAGAAGGCCTCTTGACTACATGGGGGAGATATCTGGCTACATAGAAGAAGGCCTCTTGACTACATGGGGGGAGGTATCTGGCTCCAGGGGGACATATCCATCTCTGTGGGATATATCCCACCTGCTTCTCTGGCACCCGGTTTACTGACGGCCTGCTCAGCCAATCAGTGCACAGTCCCACCGTAGCCACTGATTGGATGAGTGGGCTGTCAGTGAGCTGGGAGCCAGAGAAGCAGGTGGGAGTACAGGGAGGTAAGTATGATCTGTTAAGGGCCGGCAGCTAATTAGGTAAATAGGCAGCGGCTACATTCTCGCAGCAGATTAAAAATCCTCTGTGAGAATGCAGAGCCATAGGCCATAACAGTACAGAGTATCGCAGTGGATTTTGCTGTGAAACGTACATGTAAATCTACCCTGGGCAATGTTATTAATGGATGGCATCGTTGGGGGTACTCGGCTGGAGCATCTTGTCGCATGGGGGTACTTGGCCTGAAAAGGTTGAGAAACACTGCTCTATGGGATCCCGGCCAGAGCGTATACACATGGTATATGCTCCGGCCGGGATCCCAAGCGGCGCCGCAAACAACTGACAAGTCAGTGCACACGGATGCACCCGCATCAGAACTCTGTGGCGCTAAAGATCATCCGGTCGGTACTGCGGTACCGGCCGGGATGATCATTTCTGAGACCAGGCTTTCCTTGACTCGGCCAGGTTACAGAACGGCCGGTCTCTTACTTTGTATGAACATAGCCATAGATTGTGAGGTCATCCTGAAGAATTTTCTTCTCAACCAAAATGCCAAGTTACTGACAGTCTCATCTGTGATAAGAGATATGTATAAACTGTAAGCACTCCATTACCTGCTCTCCATTCATACGATGACAATCGACGAGTTCCAGGAAGATGGACACCCTGTCACTTGCACTGACTTCTATTTTCCTTCCTTTTGCTTTTGAAGTGGACCCTCCCTTTTTCATTCCAGGTAAGCTCATTGCTATCTGTAGCGTCTTAATGGCCTCCTGAATTTCTCCCATTCGTTTCTGTGTCTGAGCTTTGAGCAGATTGTACAATGGATATTCACGTATCTAGAATAAGCACAAACGTTTAGAAGTGACTAGCTGTAAGTAATAAGTAGTCATACTAAAAAGGAGTTAAAGGACAACTCCGGCGGGACCCCCCCCCCCAAAAAAAAAAAAAAAACACAGACACACAGACACCATACTCACCATCCCTCCGGTGACGATCGCCACTCCATTGGCCTGCCGTCCGTCTCACCGTCACCGCCGTCCAGCGATGTCTCTGACTTCCGGGTCCTGGGGATGAAAAAGGCTGCCAGTGCGCTTGCGCACCGGCAGCCTTTTCATTGGCTGGAGTGCATCACATGGCTTCCAGCAACCTCAGCCAATCAGGGCTGGAAGCCATGTAATGCGCTCCAGCCAATGAAAAGGGTGCTGGTGCGCATGTGCACCAGCAGCCTTTTCCGTCCCATTCACTCTCTATGAAGACGCCGAGGAGGAAGAAGACCCGGACCGCCCCCCGGCTCTGACGTCGTCATCACCAGATGCCGCCCGGGAGAAGAGGACCGTGACGACCGTAATAGGTAATGTATACATTCTTAACTTCCGGGCGGGGGGGTCGGGGGTCCGAAAGTGGGGGAAGGGGGCCAGACCGGGTATTTAACCACATTACAAAGTTATATAACTTTGTAATGTGTGTTAAATAAGCTAAAAAAAAATATTTCGTCGGAGTTGTCCTTTAAAGAATACATTAGAATTGACACCTATAGCACCGGGGACGCTGAAGAGGAAGGTATTCGTGTTACCTTCCTACTCGACGACAGTACTGTGCTGTTAATCGGGGTAAATTCCACTTTGGAGCACCCTTAGTGCACCGCCGCGTTATCCGTCCTGCCCCTTTTAATGATAATTAATAGAGGGGGCGGGCCGGATGATGCGGGAGTGCTCCTAAGGGTATTCCACAGCGGAGTTTACACTGACTAACAGCGCGGGACCAGTGCCGAGGAGGAAGGTAAGACACATACCTTTCTCTTCGGCATCCCCAGCACTATATTCGTCTAACCTGCTGATAGTTCCCCTTTAAATAGGTTTTCTGGGGGTCTGCAGAAGGGCCAGCTGTTGGAGCAAGTAGCAGCAACAGAAGTAAACAATGTGTGGGAGCCAGAGGCCGCAACACCGCAAACTGTACTAGTGGTGCTGGTTTACTGCAACACAGCTCCCATTCACTTCAATAAGAACAGGGTTGTAGTAACCCAGTGCTGCCATCACTACAATGTACAGAGCTGAGCTCCCATATATTGTTTACTTCTGGTGCTGTGGCTCACCCAAACAGCAGATTGGTGGGGGGGTGTCAGGTGTGGCTAAGCGATCGATGACTTTCCTGGGAACAGCATTTAAAGTGGCACTGTCAGCCCCTTTTTGCATTCTGACTTCTCTACACAGGTGTAAAGAGTAAATTTAGTGGTTTTCATAACCTATTTTATATCATACGTCATGGTGCTTGTTCAAGTAAAAAGTCATCTTTTATCAACTGCAGATTGTGCTAAGTGGGCGTGGCTTCGTGGCAACGTCACCACTTAGCCCCACCCACAGCACTCCTCTGTGACAGCATCACCACATAGGCCCCACCCTCTCGACGCTAATTGGTATGGGCCGACCTAGACCTTTAGGCCAGCCTGTTCAAATGGTCGACAAGGGGGCGGGGCCTATGCAGCAATGACGTCATGGGGGGGGGCAGGACCATTGGTGGTACTATGGGCGGGGCTAAATGGTGCTGTTGCCATGAAGCCCCGCCCACTTAGCACAATCTGCAGTTGATAAAAGATAACTTTTTACTTAAACAAGCACCATGATGTATAATATAAAATAAGGTATGACAACTGCTAAATTTACCCATTACATCTGTGTAGAGAAGTCAGAATGCAAAAAGGGCATTAGAGTGACGCTTTAAGGTGATTTTTAGTAACTATATATGACTTTAAATTTTACCTTTTTTTGAAAACTCACCTCAAAACTGTAACTCAAACAAAGCTCTAAAGAATGAGAGCATAGCTTTAGGTTGTCCTGGTGTAAGTAGACTTGAGCCATAAGAAGATGTGTATCTGCATAGGACGGATTATGTTCCAGACAGTGCTGGAGGCTGCTCTGAGCTGCTTCCACGTCACCTAAACAAAGAAATAATAATGTTAGAGATGCAGACGGCCAGGAGAAACGGACACTGTCCTGACCATATCCTATCTATCTATACAGAGCCAAGAAACAGACATGGTATAATATACGCAGGAGAACCAATGCAACAAGTCATGGACTTAGCCCAATAAGATAGTCCACTTTTTAACACGAGTTTAAAAAGGGATCTAAAACTTGAGTGAGTACCATGTCCCTATTAAAGGGATTATCCAGGATTAAAAAAGGCACAGCTACTTTCTTGTAAACAAAAAAGCACCACCCCTGTCCTCAGGTTGTGTATGGTATTACAATTCAGCTCCATTCACTTTAATGACAAAGAGCTGCAAAATCCCACCCCCAAACTGAGGACAAGCTTCCATGTTTTTATAAGCATGGATACCCCTCTAATGCCAGACACAGTTCCATACACTTTAAGGCTGTGTTCACATTTTGTATGAGACCGGCCGTTCCGTGAAGCGGCTGGGTCACGGAACGGCCGGTCTCAGAAAAGATCATCCAGGCTGCTACTGAAGTACTGGCCGGATGATCTTAACGCCGCAGAGTTCTGATGCTTGTGCATCAGTGCGCGCCCACATCAGAACTTCCCACTGCACACTATGGAGCGTGCAGCCGGAGCCGCTTGCTCCATTGTGTGCAATGACATGGTTTTCTGCGGCTGCTATTTACTAAATAGCGGACGCAGAAAACTGACATTGTCAGTTTTCTACGGCGCCGCTAGGGATCCCGGCCAGAGTGTATACTATGTGTATACACTCCAGCCAGGATTCCCTCGGCCTGCAGCCCAACGTAAGTTCCGTACCAAATAGTATGGAACTTTGCCAGACACCTAAGCTTTCTGTAGCTCAGCCACAGTTAAAGCATCAGTATAATGCCGGTGCTGTGGTCCTTTTGTTGAGCCGTGGCCCGTTCCTGTGCACAACGCTGGTCTATTTTCGGGTTCCGGTATGGCTTGAAGCACTAAACCCCTCCCCGTCTGTGACACAGCTGCATTGATTCTTATGGAGCCGCGTCAGAGGGGATGGCAGAACGTCACACTAGGGGCAAGCGGGCCCACCTACAGTGCTCCAGGCCGGGCCAGCACCTGGCAATAGATTGGCACTGTTGGCAGGAACCAGGCCACGGTTCAAAAAAAGGACCGCTACACTGGCATCCCCGCGCTGGTCAATTGACGTAAAAATCTGAAAGTGATGTACCTGATGGTACATTCGATTTAACTGAAGAGGACCGACTTGCAGTACCACATACAGCCACTATAAAATATACAGTGCTGTGCCTGGTAGATAATGAGGGGGGCATTCAGCTGATCAGTTGTGGTGCCATAAAGGGGTATCTGTGGAGGTCCAACCACTGAGACTTCGAATGAATGGAACACACCACAGAGCAGTATTCATTCCCTATGGGGCTGTCAGCTACTGATACAGCTCAACTGCAAGATGCTGAACTCAAATGTTCAGGGAACCCCATAGAGAATGAATGGAGCGCGGGCCATGCACACGTAAAGCACTGTTTATTCCAAGGAATATTCTGTCCCCATTTTTGGTATTGGTACAGGTCCTTGTGGCCGGGACCCCCACAGATCAGTTTTTTAGGGTACTATTACACGGAACGATAATCGGCTGAATCCACCCTATCCGGCCGATTATCATTCCGTGTAATAAACACAACGATCAGCCGATCGTTGATATAGGTTTGAACCTATAACTGTCGGGCACTGACCGCGCATCGCTAGTTGTAATAGCAGTGTGCGGCCGGCGGCTGACTATTTGCAAAGTGCATACACTACCTATCCATGGTCCAGGGCTCCTCCTGCACTCTGCTTCTCCCTGGGTCCCGCGCACTGCAGCTTCAGAGCGGCCTGTCTTAGCTGACAGGCCGCTCAACCAATCACTGTCCGGGTCCGCCGCGGCCAGTGATTGGCTGAGCAGACTGTCAGTTAGGACAGGCCACTCTAAAGCTGCCGCGCGGGACCCGGGGAGAAGCAGAGTGCAGGAGGTGCCCTGGACCATGGATAGCTAATGTCTGCAGTTTAAAGCAAGGGCTGCAAGGACATCGGTAACAATGCCCATGCAGCCCTTTTTAAACGATTATTGGGCTGTGTAAGAGGCCCAGAAAACGAGCGCCAATCTAGCAGATTGGCACTTGTTTACAGTTATTATCGGGCCTCCCATCGGGCCATGTAATAGTACCCTATTCCCTTTGGTGTAGATAGGGTATAACATTATCAGATGAGAATATCTCTTTTGTTCCCGATAACCCCTTTTAGAAAAAACTGAATAGTGGAGCATGATAAGGACTAGAGATGAGCAAACTTACAGTAAGTTCAGATTTACAACAACCCAAACGCTTTGTATTTGACTCCCAGTGGCAGGAGGAGATGGATGCAACCTATGGTAGTCCTAGCACTGCATCCATCTTCTTCAATCACCAATACTAGGAATTTGGGTTAATGCAAACCCAAACTTACTGTAAGTTTGCTCATCTCAAATAAGAATAATTAGGGAGATTTATCAAACATGGTGTAAAGTGAAACTGGCTCAGTTGCCCCTAGCAACCAATCAGAATCCACCTTTCATTCCTCACAGACTCTTTGGAAAATGAAAGGTGGAATCTGATTGGTTGCTAGGGGCAACTGAGACAATTTCACTTTACACCATGTTTGATAAATCTCCCCCAATACATTTACCTTTTGAATAGAGATGAGCGAACCTCGAGCATGTCCGAGTCGATCCGAACCTGAACGTTTGGCATTTGATTAGTGGGGGCTGCTGAACTTGGCTATGTGGAAATCATGGATATAGTCATTGGCTGTATCCATGTTTTCCAGACAACCTTAGAGCTTTATCCAAGTTCAGCAGCCCCAGCTAATCAAATACCGAACGTTCGGGTTCGGATCTACTTTTGAACAATGTCTGAGAAATTCACTTTGGCAATTGTGTGAAGTTTTTGCCGTACCTGATAAATATTTCACCTTTGCAATCAGAAACACAGCTTGCTGAAGGCCCGGAGCGGTCTTTACTACTGTTTCTAGGACGGAGGTGCAATGCTTCAACAAGGGGGATACGGGCTGCCCAGCAGCGGGGGGCTGAAAAGATAAAAGGAGTTTAAACAAATTTCCTTTATAAAAACAGAATTATAGACTTAGGGTCCTATTACACAGAGCGATTTTTAACGAACGCAAACGAGATTGTTTATCGTTAACCTGAAATCTTTCACCATATTACACAGAACGATAGTCGTTAGTTACGATCGTTACTATGATCGTTTATTCCTTCTGATCCCAGCAAAGCAATGAACAATGTGCAATTACACTGAACGATTAATGAAAGAATGCGGAACTTGAGCAAACGAATGTGGAATTACAGCAAACGATTAGCGATAATTTTAGGTTCAGATCTAAATCAACGACACACGAACAATTTTCCGATCGTTGCCTGCAATTACACAGAACGATTATCGTTTAAATTTGAACGTTATAACAATTTTTTCCACGATAATCGTCCCGTGTAATAGGGCCCTTATAATATTGCAGCCTATGGGGACAGGAAGATGCAGCCATATAACGTCATGCAATGATAAATGCACAAGCCCAATAAGGACAGGCAGTGAGTGATGGCAGGCACAGAAGACATCAAATGGTAATCACTTTTTCCCCTACTACTGTTTACAGCAGGGGTAGGGAACCTTGGCTCTTTAGCTGTTGCAAAACTACAACTCCCATCATGCCTGGACATGGCTTTGGCTGTTCAGGCATGATGGGAGTTGTAGTTTTGCAACAACTGGAGAGCCAAGGTTTCATATCCCTGGTTTACAGGTTTGAGGTCAGAAAACGCAACTTTGGCAATGATGGACACAAGTTACCTGGTTCGGGCAAAAGCTTAAATATTCCCTAATAATTTCAAGCAAGAAATCTGGATTTAACAACTCAAAGTACTGGATACCAAGAGGCAATCCTTGTAGAGAGGAGAAGTGATTGTCTAGGACGTCATTTAACAAATGGATAACCTCTTCTTGTTTCTTCTGCTTCTTCATGGCCAGAACAGCCCGTAGGTAAGATAACTCCTGAACAAGAAAAGACTTGAGATGTTATTCTCATCATCCAGCTGACGCAATACAGACTGTAATACCAAGATAGAAAAGTTAAGACCGGTCAGATCACACAGGTAGTGCTCAAAGACATCACAATAAAGTGACTTTATTGACAGGTCTATAAGCTTTGCTGTATATTAACCATATAGAAAAGCTGATGTGGTCGGTGGACAGTCATAGTAATAATCTAGTCAATCGTAAATACATATTACCCAAACAAACCATGATCCGATCTATCCCATTCACGCTGCTCAGAGATTTCCATTGCTTAAAAGGCTGTTGATTTTTGGCCCCAATTTGAAATACTTAAAGGGTTATACCACTTAAACATAACTTTTGATATGTTGCTGCCCATGATGAGATTAACAGTTAATTCCATACACGTTATTATCTGTTCAGTCTCCTTCCCCCAGTTCTGAGCTGCCGCTTTCTGCTGAAGACACAAAAAACTGTGTGTGAGCTTTTCTCTCCATCTCCCCTCCCTTCCGAGACGGCTCATGTAAACAAGTCCTTATCTGCAACTTTGTAGCAACTCTGTAATGCTGGGAGGGTTAATCACAGTGAGTTCATCAGCAACTTGACCTCAGATTAACCCTCACAGCACTACAAAGAAGGGAGGGGGGAGGAGGGGGAGACTGAGAGAAACGCGAATGCACAGATTTTTGTGCCTTCAGCAGAAAGCAGCAGCTCACAACTGGAGGAGACTTAATAGTTAACACTTATGGAAGGAATTGTTAGTCTCACCATGGGCAGCAACATATGAAAAGTTATACGAGTGGAATAGCCCTTTAAAATAAGTGTGAGTTCGCGGGGGTATCTGTATCAGTGACCTGGCTCCTTTGTTAATGAATCGAGCTGCAGAAGCGCGTTACCCGAGGCTCCATTCATTCTCTATTGATTTGCCGGATAGAGCAGAGTACAACACTCAGCCCTTACTGACAGTTCCATTGAGAATGAATGAATCCAGAGGTAGTGCGCTGACCCGAAGCTCGATTCATAACAAAGGATCCAGGTTGCCAATGAAGAGAGGTATGGCCACCTGTGATCTCCTACTTGGACCACACGTTCCACTAAAGTATACTTAAATGGCTGCACTGCTCTTCTGACTTACCCCAGATTTCCCAATAGACTGCTGAATCTCCATCAGAAATTCCAGCTGCTGATCGGCATCTTGTAGTTGTCCCTCCAGGATCTGACATCTAATGATACCTACAAAATATTGAAAAATGGCTTCAATACTAGAAGGGATTGGTTCTATGTAAAAAAAAAAAAAAAAAAAAAGCTTCTGGCTATGACCAACTCCTTACTGAAATGGCATAAGGAGCTCGCAATTGCTTGACAGTTCTGGTCTCTAGGTGCTGAAATCTAATATGTCACTGATCTATTAGAGATTATGGTCATAGTGAATCCCACATAGGAGAAGATAGTCACCGATGTCACACATGAACTACACCTCCCAGCATTGCTTGTTTTTAAACTCTATACCGATAGAAAGATTGTGGATTTCTCTCGGTAAATAAGACTGTAAAGAGGAGGATCCAGTGGTTAACTGGGTGACAAAGACATTGGCTCCATGACTGATGGTGCTGCAAAGCATGCATGGTTACTCTAATGCAAATATCCGCCGTAGAAAAACTACCATGCGGCAGGTTGTTAAGGGGCATTCTACTGATGTCCCAGATTTCTATTTTCTATCTGGATGATGACAATACCAGGAAGAGTCTGGCCTCCATCGTTCTCAGTACATGCATCGATGCCTTGTCCTCCCATGTGTACTGTGCCTACTGTACTGTAAGAAGAAGCCTTCCTTATACACAGCACAACAAATAGAGTTACCATTGTCTCTGGAAGGCCCAGCACGTCCATACATTACACTGACAGCCACTAGATCTCATTAGGGTCTCTGTAATGCTGTTTCCTCTGTCGTGGTGCGGCTTACTGACCTTAGGCTGATGGATGATGCCCAAGGCAGAACCCCTATTTAAGTATCCACAAATGGATGTAACTGATGTTAACAAATGTTAAAAAGAATGCATTTAGTACATTTACTAGAAGTTTCATGGTCCTTTCCTCATTTCCGCTTATTCAGGAGCCTCCAAGAGCTGGAAAATGTCTCCTGTATACGACCACTCAAAGCATTCATTGTGTCCACTTACAAGAGTTCTCAGAAAATGACTGTATATATGTATATATAAATATATATATATGAAAGTTGGCAGGCCTGAGACCCCCTCCCCATGGGGCCTCTCAAGCCTTCTCTTATTCTCTTTCCCGGAAAGGTCTGCATTACGCTGAGGTGGCCTCATCAACAGGAACATTTTCTGACCCAACTACCCATCAAATATGACGTCTGTTCCAGGAGCAAATCTCAGCATAAAGCAAAACGTAACACCTCTCAGCCAAACCCACAAACGTATAGATTCAGTCCCAGAAAATGAACACATTTTTTCCATAAACACTTCGAGACCTTTCCCAACCCTGGGAGATTGATGTATGTCTGACATGGCGGTGAGACAAGGCAATGTCCTGGGCAAGCACCTGTATGAGGATGATAGAAAAGTACTTATTCCACTACATCAGGGGTGTAAAATGTGTGCCAAACTACAACTCCCATCATCAAAGCTGCAGCTGTCCAGGTATGATGAGAGTTGTAGTTTTGCAGGGCCGCAGTTTGACACTCCTTCTCCACATAACCAAATCAAGTATCCTCCCCAGACGTTCTCACCAGTAAGTGCAGAGACACTGGACTCATCCAGAGTCATTGCTGCTTTATACCACTTTAGCGCCTCTTTAACGCGGCCTTGTAGCACCAGCTGATAGCCCAGCTCCGTGGCGATTGTGGCATCATGAGGAGCCAAATTAACTGCCCGCTCCACCAAGGTTTGGGTTAGCTGAAGGATGAGCTGGTTACGTTCACACTAGAGAAGGAAAAAGAGACAGGCCTTGATTCCTTTACGCAATGAACAAAACTAGTGGTTTTGGGGCATCTTTCTGCTGTTCTATTCAGTGTACTTTCACAATTAAAGCTGCTCTCCGCGATTACATTTTTAAAATACTGCCCTGCAGATCTAGGGAAAATAACAGACTATGTTTAGCTCTCCGCGCTCCCCCTGTTAGTCGCAGACGCGTCCACTTCCAAGAAGAACTTGTCTCAGGAGTGACATGCTGCTAAGCCAGTCACTGACTGAGATGGGACAGCGCCACGGCTATCGATTAGCTGAGTGGCTGCAACTCCTGAGCTGAGTTCTTTTTGGAAGTAGCCGTGGCTGCAACCAGCGGGGGACACTGGAGATGCCACAGAACACCGGTGAGAACGGAATAGGATCTTTGTTATTTTCCCAGTATCTGCAGCACAAAATCTAAAAATTTCAAGCACCGGAGAGCTCCTTTACTGACATGACACTGGTTAAGGGCCCTATTCCACAGTAACGATAATCGGCCGGATCGGCCCCATTTGGCCCGATTCGGATGATTATCGTTCAGTGGCGGGCGACCGACGATTTGACAAGCAGCAGCAGCATACATTTCCTGTCCAGGCTTCTTTTCCGCTCTGTCTTCATCAGCTGACCGGTCATTCTGAAGATAGAGCGCGCGGGACCCGGGGATGAAGACAGCGCGGAGAAGCCGCCTGGACAGGTAATGTATGATGCTGCAAGGGCTGCAGGGACATCGTTACCTGTCCAGGCTTCTTCTCCTCTCTGTCTTCATCCCCGGGTCCCGCACACTCTATCTTCAGAATGGCCGGTCAGCTGACGGAGTGCTCAGCCAATCCTAGGCCGGGACGGCACGGCCTGTGATTGGCTGAGTGTGGCCTGTCAGCTGACCGGCCATTCTGAAGATAGAGCGCACGGGACCCGGGGATGAAGACAGAGCGGAGAAGAAGCCTGGACAGGTAATGTATGATGCTGCAAGGACATTGGTAACGATGTCCCTGCAGCCCTCGCTCAACAATCATCGGTGATCTAGCAGATCGCCGCTCAGCCCGTGGAATAGGACCCTCAGAAAAGGAGAGTACCACAGTGATCAGTGCGCACTACTACCCTACACCAGCAAGCTAGTGGGGGCTAACCTGCTGATTTTTGCTAGTATGCCTATAGCTGCTGGTGAAAAACTGATTATTTCCTCCACTATATATTAGGGCTAATGGTAAAAAAAAAAAAAAAAAATGAGAAACTAAACATCACTTTAGTTCAGGTGCCCTGCTTACCATTCTGCTGAAGGCCAGGGACATGCTATAGTACAGGTGAGCGTTGTGCGGTTCAAACCGGTCCAGGGCGTTGATTAAATCGCCCAGTTTAGTGGTCGCCTGGGCAAGAAAACAGAATATTTCATTAAACTCTCATCTCCGCTGACAGATCAATCAACTGTCAAGTAGTTACTGTAGTAAAACCGCTGCGCTGTGAGACGCTCTGCTAGCGATATAGTGGATAAGCGCATAGAGGATTATACAGGGAATGGTATGGAATTCACATCATCTAACAAAACTGACAGGTCAGAACACCCAGAGACCGACTGATCAAAATGTCTGACATGTAAAGTATTGTTAAATAACAAAGACGCTTTTACCCTGAAGTTCCTAGCTCTGCCCCCTGCTGCTGTTAGAAGCCTGTAACAGAGGCAGGGGAGAGAGGGGAGGAGGCAGAGCTTGCTGCCGCGCACCGACATTACCCCCCTCCACGCACACACACTTACCTGCCGGCCTCCGGAGCCAGGACACCGGAAGTCTGAGGCATCCAGTGTCCATGGCTACCATCGGGGCTCTGGGGTGGCATCAGAATTCTCGTGCTAACCATAGTATCTATGGGGTTAACTGTCAGCACCAGATCGCGGCTCCAGTGTTGACAGTTGCGTCAGGTCCCTGGTTATCACTGACAGCCAGGACCCCCTGCGGATGACACAGGTACAGCTTCTGCACCTGTGTCATCCTGCATCGTAAATTAATGTTGCTGCAGCCTCAGGCATAGGCTACAGCAGCGTTAATTTACTGTGCAACGGCAGGAGAGGGTTTAAGTACTTTGAGATTATATATATATATATATATATATATATATATATATATAGATATATATATATATAGATAGACAGACACACACACACACACACTGAGAGATGATGGTAATCAAAGGCAGGTATACCCTCTAGAGTAAGAAGTGTCTCTAATGGACCAGATGCTTCTCTTACCTCATGAACGTTTCCTTCTCTGCACAAGTAATGTATGCCAAGCATCCTGATGGCTTCCAGGTTATGACTGTCCTTCTGTAAAATCCTAAGGGGGGAAAAAGGGAAAACTTTAGTAATGCCTATTTGTGTGTCCATCATCCACAAGACAAAGCAACATTACCAATAATGTTAGCTGGTAGTAACAAATACTAATGATTGTAATAATAATAATGATGCTGGACAGCTGAAAGTTTTGCCCTGCACCTAAAAAATCCCCAGTCAATGTTCTAAGAATCCTTGATTGAGTGAGACTTGACTTGAAGGGACATCTCTATTTTGCATATCATTTCATCCTTTCTTCCCAGAATTCTCAGTGAAGCAGCAAAGGTCTGTAAAGTCTCTAGATGTCTTTGTGATGAACTCTCCTTAAGTAGAATTAGTACCCCTTTGGCCCTGCAACTAACAATGCAGTAAAAATTGCGTATTAAAGTCCATTCACACATACAGGATCTGCAGCATATCTATGTTGCAGAGATCAAGATAACTATATGATGGAACACGTCATGAAATCTGCTGTAGATCCTGTAGGTGTGAATGCTCCCTTAGGGCCAGTTACATGGAGCAAAACTGGCTCTATGGGAGGCTCGCAGGCTTCCTCTCTCCGCTCAGAAGAATTGACATGTCCATTCTTCCGGGCGGAGAGAGGAGGCATGCTGGCTTCCCATATACGGCCAGTATGACACGGGGGCTGGCGGGATTCCTCCACTTTTGCTCCATGTGAACTGGCCCTTACAGTGTAAATGGTTGTGCCAGGTCATCCAGTTGAAGAACTGCTTCTTAAGTGACACTCACATCGCTATTTCACTAAGTAATCAACGGACGTTGAAGCACGTACCCTGTCCTTTCCTATTTAAAATAAACTTTATATGAGGACATCATGCACACAAGGGTCTTCTCTGTCCTTACATGATCCCCATCAGTCTTTCATCATCGGTTAGGACCACCAGTGGTCACGTCATAGCCCGCAATGGCAAAGCTCTCCCCCATTTCTTTAGCCTGATCATACATGGGCAATTTTTGCAAAACATGAGGCGTCACAGAAACGTCCTTTTTTGCATTACAATGAATATGCATGATGGTACGGCCGGACAGGAATAGCAATACACTACTTGATCTTTCCTTGACATTTTGTATTTGCTTGATACGTGGGTGTGTGATACATCGAAGCTTAACTTCAATATTTCAGCCACCCCCAACACAGCAGACAGTAACCTTAATCTTATAAGGAGTATTCCTATATCCCACAGAGATGGCATCACTTTATTATTGGTGAGGGTCAGACATCTGGGACCCCCCACTGACCCCGAGTAAAAAAGGATGCCAGCGCTAATGCAGCACCATAGCCCCTCACCAGGCTTTTCAAGTGAAAGAGGCAGAATACAGGTCCCTGCAAAGCCAGGTAGTCTGGGGCATAGACAACAGAGAGGAGGCCTCAGAGCTGAATTCACACTGCAGCCCCCTCATTCTCAGGATCGTGGAGGGGCTCAGGAGCCCTTTGCAGGTCATAAAGTGATAGAAGATTAAAGGGGTTCTCCGTTGAAAATAGGACAGGGTACAAGTAAGATATTGAAGGGTTCGACCAGCTCCTTAGCTTTAAATACATTTGCAGGTACCACACGTGACCTGGGGCTTTATTCATTCTCTATGGAGAGAGCCCACTACGGCACTATTCAAAACAAAGGAGCCAGGGGCCGATCTGGAGATCACTGGAGACACGGAGGTCGGACCCCCCATGATCTCTAACTTGTGGATAGGGGACAAGTAAATTCTTATCAGTGAACCCCTTTAGGTGATGTGCTATGACTTTAGAAGACAGTAATACCTTTTTAAATCCTAAAGCTGCCCACTGTAAGCAAGGGGTTAACCCGATTATTGCCAGAAGGGTCTAAAAACTATCACGCACGAGAACATACTGACTCATCTTTAACACCGCTACATCAGTCACAGAGAAGTCAAGAGCGAATGAACGAGCATCTGGCGTATAACAAGAGAACGCTGCCACCTAGAGGCCACATACTGCCAAGCAGCCACACACACACGTCATTCAGAGATCCTATGTACACCCGGCAAAAACTGCCGTGAAAATCCTCAAAAGCAGCAGGGGGGATCTGCAGTGCAGTTTTTGGGATGATTTTGATTGTTTTGTAGTGACAGGTACCCTTTAAATGTTGGGGCTCTGATGCTAATAGTACTCAGGCATAGCTGGGACCAGAGATAATGTTATCCGAGATGAAACAATGTACACAGCTTCCTTAAAAAACAAACAAACAAAGAAAAATAAACTATAAAGACCGCGATTCTATCTCAAATTGCGCCATTTAGTTCCGTAAATTGGTTCTCCTGTGTTTTCCTAGCAACTGAAATGCCAGCAGCCCACGCGTTTCCCAATATCTCTGACTATCTAGAAACAAAGCGGATGACACGTTGGTGGTGTGAAAGCTGCATACTGAACCTGAGTGCTGTCTCCACTGTCTGCTCCCAGTCCTGTAAGGCCAGCTGCAGCTTCATCTTCTTAATGAGAGCCGGGGTGAAGGCCGGGTGGCTGCCCAGGATCCTGTTCACTGCTTCCAAAGCTGCCGAATAATTCTGCCGCAGCTCGTAGTAGAGAGTCTGGAATAAAGCAGGAACAGACATAAGATGCATCTCCTAGAGATCCCCCCATAACCTGTAACTCTCTAGCTTTTGCATGATGGGAGTTGTAGTTTTACAGCCGGAATGCCACAGGTTTGGATAGACTGCCCTAGGCCAGGGATGGGGAACCTTCGTCTCTTCAGCTGTTGTAAAACTACAATTGTTATCATGCACGGGCAGCTAAAGCTATGGTTGCCCAGGCATGATGGGTATTTTAACAGCTGGAGGACTGACGTATACAACTATCCCCAAATTCAGCACTGCACCCACTATCCAACAGGTGCTATAGGGTTAAAGGGGTTGTCCAGCGAAAATCTTTTTGGTTTAAATCACCTGGTTTCAGAAAGTTATTTAGATTTGTAATTTACTTCTACTTAAAAATCCCCAGTCTTCCAATACTTAGCACCTGCCGTATGTCCTGCAGAAAGTGGTGTATTCTTTTCAGTCTGACACAGTGCTCTCTGCTGCCACCTCTGTCCATGTCAGGAACTGTCCAGAGCAGGAAAGGTTTTCTATGGGGATTTGCTACTGCTCTGGACAGTTCCTGACATAGACAGAGGTGGCAGCAGAGAGCACTCTGTCAGACTGAAAAGAAGACAACATTTCCTGCAGGACATACAGTGGCTTATAAGTACTGAAATATTTGTTGTTGTTTTTTTATAGAAGTAAATTACAAACCAGTTCATTTGAAAAAAAAAAAAAGATTTAATAAGGGCATCCATTAGAAGCTATTTACTAGAGATGTTTTCTTGCCATTCACATTACCATTAAAGTTCCATTTTTCATGACCTTACCTTTCCCATCATTGCGAACACGTCCATTTCATCGTGCAGCCCTTCCTCTAAGTACTTCAGAGCCTTTTTAGCATAAGCCTCTCTCCCGCAGGTCAGATCCAGCCACCCTTTCAAAACCAATCCCTGCAAGACCAGAGAGCGGTGATTTACTTTCCTGCCGTCACACAATAAGACACGTCTGCTGCCATCTGTCAGGACTAAATGATTGTGGCACCTCATGGTGATCGGGCTGCACCGCACTGCCAGGCGGAGAATCTGAGAGCTGAGGAAATAACTTAAAGGGGTATTCCGCTCATCAGAGGCTATGGGATAGGGCATAGGTGGCAAACTTGAGGCCCTCCAGCTGTTGCAAAATTACAATTTTCATCATGCCTGGACAGCCAAAGCTTGTAGTTTTGCAACAGCTGGAGAGATGCAAATTTGACACCCCTGCGATAGGGCATAACTAGTGGAATGGCTCCCACTGACCTTAACCCTTAGACGACCCTGGATGTACAGTTAGAGTTGATGGGGGCCCGATAATACCTGTAAACGTTTACTGGACCTATTACAGAGCCCGATAATAGTTTAACGTTACCGATGTCCTTGCAGTCCTTGCTTAAACTATATACTTTACCTATCCACGCTCCAGGGCTGCTCCTGCGGTCCGCTTCTCCCCGTGTCCTCCGCGCTCTAGCAACAAAGTAGCCTGTCAGCAGACAGGCCGCTCAGCCGATCACAAGCCGGGACAGCCGCGGCCTGTGATTGGTTGAGCGGCCTGTCAGCTGACAGGTCGCTCTGAAGCTCGAGCGTGCAGGACCTGGGGAGAAGCGGACCGCAGGAGCAGCCCTGGAGCGTGGATAGGTAATGTATATCACGTAACGATGCGCAGTTGGCGCCCGACAAATATAGGTTCTAACCTATATCAACGATCAGCCGATGATCGTTGTCATCGGCTGATCGTTGTATTTATTACACGGAACGATAATCGGCCGATTCGGGCCGATTATCATTCCGTGTAATAGTACCCTAACGCCCTGGCCGCCTGTCACCAGACCACCCTGGACGTTACTGTACCTCCTGGGTGTTTACCCCACTATGAAGCGTGGTCCGGAGCGGAGCGCACTTCATAGCAGGTGGGGGCCGGCTGTAGTGAGCAGCCCGACCCTCACCGTCAATGACAGGCTGCAGCGATCGCGCTGCAGCGTGTCATTAACCCCTTAAACGCTGCGACCGTGGCGTTTAAGTGTAAGTGACAGGTGCATCTTCTGTCACTTACCGATCGATTTCACGGACCGCCGGAGGTCTCTTACCTTCCTCCATGCGGTCTGATTGGTGCTTGCTGATTGAGTCTGCCACAGGCAGGCTCGATGAGCAGAGCGCCTATTACACTGATCAATGCTATGCCTATGGCATAGCATTGTACAGTGTATGAAATCTAATGATTGCATGTAATAGCCCCCCAGGGGGACTTAAAATGTGTAAAAAAAAAAGTAAAAATGTTTTTAAAAATACCCCAAAGCCCCTCCCCCCAATAAACGTTAAAACAACCCCTTTTTCCCATTATATAAATAAAACCTATAAAAATAAACAAACCTATTATATACGGTAGCGTGCGTAATTGTCCGATCTATTAAAATATAACAATCGTCATCCCGAATGGTGTAAACGAAAAGTGGGAAAAAAGCGCCAGGATTGCCGTTTCTTTTGTTACATTATATATAATAAAAAATTTATAAAAAGTGATCAAAATGTCCGATCTTCACAATATGGTATTAATAAAAAGAAAAGATCATGGTGCAAAAAATGACACCTCATACAGCCTCATAGGTGAAAAACTAAAACTGTTATAAGCGTCACAATAGGCCCATTTTTTTAATATTTGGGGGGAAAAAAAGGATTTAATAAAAAAATAATAATAATAACAGAGAATCTGTGTAAATCTGCATATGGTTGCGTTCAGACTGACCTATAGAATAGTGCATTTTTTCACCAATTTATATCTTCATAAATAATATTTTTGGGGTTCCATCATACATGTTATGGTAGAATGAAAGACGTCATTACAAAGTACAACTATTCCTGTAACAAACATCCCCCCACATGGCCTGTAGATAGAAAACTTAGAAGGGGAGGAGGAAAAAACGAAAAACACAAAAATGAAAATTGGCACGGTTCACTGGGTCATTTTGGGCTTGGTCCTCAAAGGGTTAAATACAAAGGGTGAACTCCATCACGGTCTATTGGACTTTCCGGGAATAGGTATACTTTGTAATGGCGTCTTTCATTCTACCATAACATGTATGATGAAATTCCAAAATTATTATTTATGAAAATATAAACTGGTGAATTGGAAAAAACAATGCAATATGGTAACTTTTGGGGGGTTCCTGTGTCTACGTAATGCTCTATACGGTAAAAGTGACATGATACCACTATTCTATAGGTCAGTCTGAACACAACCATATGCGGGTTACACAGATTTTCTGATTATTTTTTTATTGAAATCTTTTTTTTTTTTGCAATTAGTTATTGATAAAATGAGCCTATTGTGACTCATAACAGTTTTAGTTTTTCACCTACGGGGCTGTATCGGGTGTCATTTTTTGCGCTATGATCTCTTCTTTTTTTTAATACAATATTTGTGTAGCTCGGACGCGTTGATCACTTTTTATAAAAATTTTTTATATATAATGTACCAAAAAAAAAAAAAAAATTGGTAATCCTGGCAATTTTTCCCCTCTTTTTGTTTACGCCATTTGCCTTACGGAATAAAGATTGTTAGATTTTAATAGATTGGACAATTACACCCACTACGGTATATAATATGTTTATTTATTTTATATGTTTTCAAACTGAAAGGGGAAGGGGCTTTGGGGTATTGTAAATAACATTTTTACTTTTTTTTTTTTTTTTTTAACACTTTTTAAGTCCCTTTGGGGGACTTTTACATACAATCATCAGATTGCATACACTGTACATTGATCAGTGCAATAGGCGATCTGCTGATTGAGCCTGCCTGTGGCAGACTCAAGCAACAGAGTGCTGATCGGACCGCATGGAGGAAGGTAAGAGACCTCCGGCGGTCCGTTAAAACGATCAGGTCCCGATCGTTAGAGACAGGGGCTGCCCCTGTCAATTACACTTAAAAGCAGCCTGTCATTAACAGTGAGGGCCCCTAACTCCTATGCAGTGTGCTCCGCTCCAGAGCGCGCTTCATAGGAGCACAAAACCCCAGGAATTAGTTACGCCCTGGTTAGTCTGGTGTCAGACTTCCAGGGCGTAACTGTACGCCAAGGGTTGTCTAGGGGTTAAAGGGACAAAGATGTCCCTCATTGCTCTTCAGCTGTTGCAAAACTACAAAGCTTTGGCTGTCCAGGCATGATGGGAATTGTAGTTTTGCGACAACTGGAGGGCTGTGAGTTTGACGCCCCTTCCTTAGATGTGTATAACGCTATCAGACTAGTTATTACAGGTCATGGATGTCTGTGAGCTACTTACATCTTTGTTGCCATTTGATATTTTAATCATCCGGTCGATATACTCCCGAGCTTTATCGTGACGCTCCACGTGCCACAGGAACAACCCGGCATAATACAAGGCCCTAGGACCCGCCGCCTTCCGCTGCTCTTTCATCCTCGTTTCCAGGTCCTGAATGGCTTCTCTATCTGTACAAATATAAAGCAGCTTTAAATCTTTGGATGACAGAATATAATCTGCCACAAAATCCCAAATAATCAGTTTGATCCCAGTGTGGAAGATACTGATGTGTCTATGGAGATCAATAGTGACTATATGGTCAAGCTATCCTAAGGTCAAGAGTGTTTACACATTTCCCATTAAGGTCAATGGGAGTAAGGGTCCTATTACACAGATCGATTTTTAACGATTAACGACGAACGATAAACGATCGCAAACGAGATTGTTTATCGTTAACCTGAAATCGTTCACCATATTACACAGAACGATAATCGTTATTGCGATCGTTACTATGATCGTTTAATCCACTTGATCCCAGCAAAACAATGGACAATGTGCAATTACACTGAACGATTAGTGAAAAAACGCGGAACGTGAGCGAGCGAATGTGGAATTACAGCGAACGATTAACGATAATTTTAAGTTCAGATCTAAATGAACGATTAACGACAAACAAACGATTTTTCGATTGTTGCCTGCAATTACACAGAACGATTATCGTTTAAATTCGATTTAACGATTTTTCGCACAATAATCGTCCCGTGTAATAGAGCCCTTACACAAACAGCTGGCTTGACTGCTTTGGTTTCCTGACTACTTCCAGTAGTCACAAACAGGTGAGAGCCAGCTGGGGAGCCCTCTCTCCCACATGGGGGGGGGGGATACCTCTTTTTTTTTCACAACTATAGCAAAAAATGTTGCTGCGGACTCAAGACCTGCTCGATCCACTGTCAGAAAAAAAATGATGGGGCTGTATTAAAAGGGGAATTTGTTTGCAGCTCAGTTGCATTGCAGGGAATGGAGCGGAATTGTAATACCAAATGCAACCTTAGGACAGGGGTGGTGTTGTTTTTACAAAAAAAAAAATACCTGTGTTTTTTTTCTTTATCCTGGATAACCCCTTTAAGGGGTTAAATCAGACCTATCAGCTTTCTTGACATGACTCATTTAAAGTGTACCTGTTTGGGAAAACGTCTGACATGTCATAGAAACATGCACTCCACCCATGTCCTGTGGGTGCTATAAGTAGTGATTAGTTGGATCCTATCTGCCCAGTTGTAGGCTTATTCAGCCAAGGAAAGGCCTTTGCTAGTGTGAGAGTGCTAGAGTACGGACTATGGGGGAGATTTATCAAACATGGTGTAAGGTGAAACTGGCTCAGTTGCCCCTAGCAACCAATCAGATTCCACCTTTCATTTTCCAAAAGAGTCTGTGAGGAATGAAAGGTGGAATCTGATTGGTTGCTAGGGGCAACTGAGCCAGTTTCACTTTACAACATATTTGTTAACTCTCCCCCCCCCCCCCATGTCTCTGAGGACACCTTAACATGGTGACATGGTACACTCTGTGTGATCAAATGATTTGCAAAGATCCTCATTTTTTCATACCTACAAAGCAGGTTTTTATCGTGTGTACACCAAGGGGAGTATGTACGGCAAGCGCTTGCACCTGTAGGTTGCTGTTGCACTTTCTGTTTTTTTGTCTGTACTTAAGCCACAAGCAGCGTGCAACCTGCAGTGTGAACAGAGGCATAGAGGTGCTACCATTTTTTGCTTTTTTATGTCATAAAGACATGTCAAAAGTTTTTATGGCTTCAGGTCTGAGTGTTAAGACTTGTAAAAGAAAAAAGACGTACATTCTGAGCCTCACTCTTTTTCTAACACAGGGTGGCCCTCTCCCCGCTCATTCTCCTGAAGGTCACAGTCTGAACACGCAGACCCAGACCAATCAAAACTTTTTACATGTCTCTAAGATATAAAAACAGAAGGTGCAACAGCAACCGACAGGTGCAGGGGCTCACCGTATATATACTCCCAGCGTACACACGGTAAACACCTTCTCTGTAGATATTAAAAAGTGAGAATCTTATCAAAATATTTGATCAGAATGTAGCATGTTGCCACGTTAAGGCGTCCTCGAGACGGTGTGTATGCTGGGAGGAGTATATACGGTAAGCCACAAGCAGCGTGCAACCTGCAGTGTGAACAGAGTCATAGATGTGCTGCCAATTTTTTCTTTTTTTCTGTTCAATGTGGGGGATGTGGCTACCTCCTGTTGGCTTGCACTCCACCCATGTCCCAAGGGTGCTATAAAAGAGATCATTTGGCTCCTATCTGCCCAGTTGTAGGCTTATTCAGCCCAGAAGAGGCCATTGCTAATGTGAAAATGCTAGAGTAGGGACCGTGTCTCTGAGGACGCCTTAACGTGGCGACATGGTACACTCTGTGGGATCAAATAGTTTGCCAAGATCCTCACTTTTTAATATCTACAGAGCAGGTGTTTACCGTGTGTACGCTGGGAGTAGTATATAAGGTAAGCCCTTACACCTGTGGGTTGCTGTTGCACCTTGTGTTTTTTGTCAGTACTCAAGCCACAAGCAGCGTGCAACCTGCAGTGTGAACAGAGTCATAGATGTGCTGCCAATGTCTCTACGACATGTCAAAAGTTTTCCCAAAAGACAGGTACATTTTAAATAAATACTTGTCTCTTTCTCAGTTATTCATTTGGGAAATTTACGAATAAATTGACAACTAGATGCAACCAGTTGCAGTGTCAGACTATGTAAGGGCATGCTCTATTAACGCCCAGTTGTCAATTTATTTATTTTTTTGATCAATTGGTGTCAGGAAGTTATATAGATTTGTAATTTACTTCTGTTAAAAAATCTCAATCCTTCCAGTACTTATCAGCTGCTGTATGTCCTACAGGAAGTGGTGTATTCTTTTCAGTCTGACACAGTGCTCTCTGCTGCCAACCATGTCCATGTCAGGAACTGTCCAGAGCAGCAGCAAATACCCATAGCAAATCCTGACATGAACAGAGGTGGCAGCAGAGAGCACTGTGTCGGCTATCGGTGAGGATTACCTGGGTGTTCGCTCTTCTTGTGCGCATAGATCAGGGCCATCAAAGAACACAGCGAAACATCCGCTGCGTCTTTTATCATTTCCAGCTCTCGGATAGACTCGGACACTTGATCTGTGATGAGGAGAATAAAGCCGGCGTTATTACGGATACGACTGACAGTGTTGGCAGGAAGGAAGCGGTAACATCTATTACCTTCCATTAACATCCCAAAGGCCCGGAAAAAGAGGAACACCGGGTCATTGACATAGTCCTTGAGCCCCTGCTCGGCGGCGGCCTGCACATGGTGGAAGTACTTCTCCTGGCTGTAGTAATTGATTAACGCCTGAAGAGAGGAGACAATGGCTAAAGAGAGAGATCCCCAGACTATGAACACTTCCATATACTCCCATTCACACCATCAGCAAGGGATTCTGGGTAAACAGAAGGTGTAAGAACATTTACCTCAGAGATGGGAAAGCTTCAGCCCTCCAGCTGTTGAAAAAATACGATTCCCATCATGCCTGGACAGCCAAAGCTAAAGCTTCGGCTGTCCAGGCATGATGGGAATTGTAGTTTTTCAACAGCTGGAGGGCCAAAGGTTCCCCATACCTGATGTACATAATGCATCAATGCTCTGTATTACCCCTCGAAGAGATCTTTACCATGGTGTCTCCTGCCCAGGTGGATGATGTAAACCACAGGTGCGGCCCTCCAGCTGCTGAAAAACTACAACTCCCATCATGCCTGGACAGATAAAGCTTTGGCTGTCTAGGCATGATGGGAATTGTAGTTTTGCTTAGGACGGCGTCCGGGTTGCACAGACCGGTAATGCAGCACATATATCCCTTCTGTGAGGCCCTGCTGTATCTATATTTCTGCAGGTATACAGAGGAGTTTACCCTTCCTATTCTGCAAAAAACAATACAGCACTGGAGGTCTCTAGGGACACCATGTGTCACTGCACGCTCTGCTGTGTGCACGAAGCCTTATGCTGGGAAGGATTAAAAAGGCAGTATTCCATCTCTAAAAACTACACAGAACAGGGAGAAAATTTAAAATTTCAAGTCCAGTACTTATCAGCTGCTGTATGTCCTGCAGGAAGTTGTTTTCTTTCCAGTCTGACACAGTGCTCTCTGCTGCCAACTCCTGTTCATGTCAGGAACTGTTTAGAGCAGGAGAGGTTTTCTATTGGGGATTTTTTTCTGCTCTGGACAGTTCCTGACACAGACAGAGGTGGCAGCAGAGAGCACTGTGTCTGACTAAAATAAAGAATACACCACTTCCTGCAGGACATACAGCAACTGATAAATACTGGAATACTTAAGATTTTTAATTAAAAGTAAACTCCAAATCTGTGTAACTTTCTGACACCAGTTGATTTGAAAGAAAACAAATAGAGTACCCCTTTAAATATTTGGGACCCTCACAATGACTAAAATGAAGGAAAAGTGTCTCCAAAATATATGCAGCATGCTGTGCACAGTTAGCGCTCTATTCATTCTCTCAGGGGCTTCTGGAAGGCCCAAGCAGTGGGAAGAGTTCTTTAAAGTGAAACTATCAGCAGGTTAGAATCTAACCTGATGACATCTCATTAATGTGCCCGAGGTGCTGAGGATGAAGGCAAGTTTCTGACCTTCATCCTGGGCACTTTTTCTGCGCTATTAGGAGTTTAAAGGGGTTGTCCAATGAAAATCTTTTTCTTTCTACTCAACTGGTTTCAAAAAGTTATATAAATTTGTAATTTACTTCTATTTAAAAATCTCAGTTCTTCCCATACTTATCAGCTGCTGTATGTCCTGCAGGAAAGGTTATTTTCTTTGCTTTTTTATTTTTAAAAAAAGTGCTGCGGAATCTGTTGGCACTTTACAAATAATAATAATAATAATAATAATATTATATTATTATTATTATTATTATAGCAGTCTAACACAGTGCTCTCTGCTGCCACCTCTGTCCAAGATAGGAACTGTCCAGACCAGTAGCAAATTTCCATAGAAAACCTCTCCTGTTCTGGACAGTTCCTGACAGGGACAGAAGTGGCAGCAGAGTAGAAAGAAAACAACATTTCCTGCAGGACATACAGCAGCTGATAAGTACAGGAAGACATCAGATTTTGAAAATGACGTAAATTACAAATCTATATAACTTTATGAAACCATTTAATTTGAAAGAAATTTGTTTTTATAACCCCTTTAATTTTTATGCTAATGAAGTGTTTTGGTGCACTGGGGGTTGATATTCATTAGGAGGGGTGGGCCGCCCTGGGCGGATCGGTGTACTGGGGGTGGTAGTCAAAACACCGAATTGGCATTAAGATTAAACTCCTTATAGTGCGTAAACAGTGTTGAGGATGAAGGTTAGACACTTGCCCTCATCCTCAGTGCCCTAGGCACATTAGGAATTATTAGCAAGTTAGATTGATCCAAACTATCAATAGTTTCCCTTTAAGGCTCAGCAAATTCTGATCGACCCACTAAAAGTGTCACTTTAAAAAAATGTGGACAACATAGAGACAAGTCATGTTCTGATATGATCTCCATATGATGAACAACAACCCCTCAGGCTTTGGCTGTCCGGGCATGCTGGAAGTTGTAGTTTTGCAACAGCTGGAGGGCCAAAGGTTCCCCATTCCTGCTTTAAACCATCTCCTTAGTCAACGTTCCAACCTGTGGCCCTCCAGCTGCTGCAAAACTACAACTCCCAGCATGCCCAAGCAGCCGTCAACTGTCAGAGCATGCTGGGAGTTGTAGTTTTGCAACACCAGGTTGAGAAAGATCAGTGCTTATAATTTCAATGATATATTGGAGCTATGTCAGTACTGATACACGCTCCTGCTATAGATACAGCACCGCTTTCATACACGATATACACTACGCGTCGCATCCGTCAGTAACGCTCCCACCTGGACACTGGAGGCGGCAGCATCCGCAGCCATGAAGCCGGTCTGCCCGAAGCTGACAATATGGACCAGTCCTGTAACCCCGCCCACCGGATGTACCATGTAAAACGACGCTCGGAGCCCACAGGAGACAATGTTTACGTCATGACGTCATCAGCGCTCTACTTTCTCCTATGGTCAGTATAGCGATTTCCGAAAACTAGAGGGAAGGCTGTGAATAATCTCCACGTTATGATGTGTCTCCGCTTCAGAAGTCACTGCCGTTCATTTTATACCGATGTGAAGATTTAGAGGAGCTATATAGCATTACTAAAAAATGTAGTGATATGAATGCTATGGTTACCAGAGCACTTATATTACTTGATTTAACCCCTTCAGGACTGTTTTCATTTTTGCATTCTTCTTTTTTACTCCTCACCCTCTAAGAGCAAGAAGGTGGGTGATATAAAAGTTAAAAAAAAAAAAAAAAATTATATGGCAATACCATTTTTTATTTTATTTTTTTTATTTTGTTTTATTTCTTAAAAAAATTGGAATTTACATTAGGAAATTAGGGTGATTTTTTAAAAAAATATTTGTGAAGTAAAAACTTTTTCTTTTATTTTTATACTTCTCTTTTATACAGCTCTATGCAATATGCTAGTGCATTGCGCAGAATTGTAAAGCCAGTAATTTACTAATATACCCGGTAGATTGTTCAAGGATATTGAGCCGTGGAGTGGATAAATGGAGGTTTTTGTTTTGGATTTTACCCCTTTGATGCAATAGGGATAAATATATGCATAAAACATGTCTACCGGTGACACATACAGACCTCCATGATTTGCAGTGGAAAAAATGCTAAGCGTACATAGCTTCACTGCTGGGCCCCACCTCTAAGGCTATGTTCACACAACGTTTTTTCAGCTCTGTTTAAAATAACGTCTGTTATTTTGAGTCTAAAACAACGGACGTCATTTAGCTGTCTGGCCTCCTCTTGCCTCCCCTTGTACATTATTCTAGTTTGGATTACTAATAGTCCTTTGGATGCGGCTTAATTGAAAATTCCATTCAATTTAATAGTAAAAACGGAGAAAGAACGGTGACAAAAGTAAAACTGTGTGTGAACAACTATTAAAAAACGTCCGCTGTTTGCAAAAGACGTCCGAAAATAATGATCATGTTCATTATTTTGACGTCCGCGGCAGAAACATCCATTATTCCATTCACTCAGTGCATTGGACGTCCGTCTTCCCATTGGCTTCAATGCATTGCCATTGCAGTCAGTTAAATCGCGGCAAAAACGGACGTTTGTTTAAATATCAAAATCGGACGCCTTTTCTCTATTTTTGACGTTGTGTGAACATAGCCTAAGGCTGTATTTTCACATACATGTAAATATATGTGATTGAAACCACTCCCCTTGCTTTCTCCAGTGGCGGCAGAGTGTTGCTGAAAGCAAGTTCATGCAGTTCATGAAATCTGACCAATAGTGATGAGTGAACTTGTCCGAATCTGAACTCTCTGCATTTGATTACTCGTGACTGGAGAAGTTGGATGCGGCCCTAGGGAGTCCTGGAAAACATGGATACAGCCATAGGCCATAGACTGTATCCATGGTTTTCTGGCAGCCCTAGGGCCACATCCAACTTCTCCAGCCACTGAAGTTGTCTCATTACTAGTAACCAGCACATGGACCACGTTTCATGGTTCTGTGCATGCAGCCTACGTATCAGCAAAATCATCATAAAAAAACAATGTTTTATGCATAATGGGTTGGCCAAAAATATGCCAATTCTATATGTCAGAAAAATTGCATACAAATGTTCAATGTCCTGCGCATGGTGCACATGGGACAGGACTACCACCCTCCGGTCCCCTTGCCTGGCACTGGTCCCCCCGCCTGGCCTGCCCATCCTAATAATTATTGGGGGTAGCGCTCTGTAGTGACATCACTCCGCCATTGATCACTGCAGAGTGCTGGATAAATATTCTGTAGAAGGGGGAGGTCGGGGCCTCATTACCATATGGATTAAAGTACACAAAAATGGCCCCCCTAAGAAAAAGGTCCCCCAGTGCTATAGGGTTATATTAGCAGGTTAGATGCTTCTTACTTTACCTTTAGTAAATTCCCTCTAGAGTTTTTGGCCATGGTCACACACAGTTTTTGTAAGTTATTTCAGCCGCACAATAAACATGATAAACACAAACATTTTATGTATGCCAAGCTAAAGGGGTTGCTCACCCCCCTAAAAAAATTCTTTCAAATCAACGTGCCAGAACTTGCAAGAGATTTGTAAATTGCTTCTATTAAAAATCTTAAGTCTTCCAGTACTTATCAGCTGCTGTATGTCATGCAGGAAATCGTGTATTCTCTCCACTTTGACACAATGCTCTCTGCTGTCCCCTTTGTCCATTTCAGGAACTGTCAAGAGCTGTAGCAAATCCCCATAGAAAACCTCTCCTACTCTCCAGACTGGAAAGAATACACCGCTTCCTGCAGGACATACAGCAGCTGATAAGTTCTGGAAGACTTGAGATTTTTTAATAGAAGTAAATGACAAAATTCTGTCACCAGTTGATTTGAAAGAAACTATTTTTGGGTGAACTACCCCTTTGAGGAATACAGACTTCCAGACTATAAAACTGATATAGAGAATATCATAGAAATAAATATCTAAAGTGGCTTTTGGTCCATACAGCAGACAGTGGTTGAGGTTGTCACACACACACACACAAAAAATGACTGAAGTGCTGCCTTAAAGTGTCAAGTGTGTTTTATTTTATTTTTTTTGCAGAAATAGTACCGTCGATTTTATGAAACTTTGTAATTGGGTTTATTAGGCAAATATGCCATTATCTACATTCAAAAAGCCTTTTCCCAGGTCCCCCCCCCCTTCTCTCATTCACTGCTCATTATCAGGAAATCTCGACTGTTTTACATCAGCCGAGCCCTGTGTAACCTATGGAGAGGGGAGGGGGGAGGAGGGAGATTAGTCACCAGCAGAGAGTAAAGAACAAAGGATTACACAGCAGGACCTGTGTGAAAGCCGGTATTCAGAGGTCAGAGAAGTCAGTGCTGACCTCAGAGGAGATAGCCCAGTGATGTAGCTGTAAATTAACTCTTTGTTGTCCTGTTTTGGTGCCTCATCTCCCTCCACCCCTCCCCTCTCCATAAGAGAACAATGAAGACGGGGGGGGGGGGGGGGCTTCAAACTGCTTTTTTATGATAAAAATGACGTTTTTCGGTTTCTTCATTTAAATGTCAATGACACTTTATAGGTGTCTGAATCTGGCAATTTTAGCCAATTATGTAACGTGTATAAGAGCTCCTGGCACCAATGTCATGATAGAACGGGCCCCCCCCCATCCAACCCTGAGACAACCTGTACTATACATGATGCCATTTCTAGACATCAGTCTCTGAGCTGTAAACATTTGAATTGAATTTAAATCCAAAGTGTAAATCCTTTAACAACCAAATCCTGCGGTCCTCACACTGTGGGATTGCTCATTCATTCAGGAGGTAGAATCATTTGCCTTCCTTGTTGATATTTGCATTTATTACATAACTTAGTGGCAGGCCGCCTTAACAATGGCCGTGTGTAGTTTCTGTAGCATTGCTCTTATTTGCCAGTGCCCTCAGCTAAGCTCCCGGCACGGGATTCTGCCGCCTGCATCGCTGCACTCGTTTTTCCAAGCACTTTGATTAAACTTACACATTCATTAATGTAAATGACAACCGTGCCGCCCCAGATTCTGCATCCTGATAGGAGGAGTGAGGACAGGAGGTATACATGGTGACATAAGGGATTTAAAGGGAATGTGTCATTAGGAAACGACCCATTGTTACATCAAGTTTTTATGTTAAACATATTTTTTAAAGATTTTTTTTTCCTTTCTAATTTCATTGTCCATATTTCAAAATAATCCTGAAATCTTTCAGTTTTCATTTGCACCAATAATCTCAAAACGTCCTGTTTACAGCTCAGCCACCCCCTCCCTGTGAAATGACCTCGTCAAAGGTCACGGAGTATGCTCAGTCATTTTTTCTATTCATGTCAATAGAACAGGTCTGTTGTTGCCTATGTCCATGGAGTTTGTCATAAATCTCCAACATGTTGAAAAATCACGTCAGCGACGGTCTGTTGCACGTCCCTCTGTGTAATAGGAGCGGTGGCAGCAGACCACCACTGACTTCAATGGTCAGCCCGAACGATCTAAGGATCGTTAGGGCAGCCCCTTCTGCTTCTCCACGTTGCCCCTCTTTGCTGTCTATGTGTGTAATAGCACAGTCAGCGAGCGGGGAACAAGGGGGAAGTGAGCGCTCACTTCCCTCAAGTATCGTGCCATGTAATACAGCCTTAACTCTCACTTCATTTAATTGGTTAGGAGTGTCACCTAGGCGGGGCTTCACGGCAGTTGGGCACGGTAGTTGGACACAGCTACTGTGAAGCCCCGCCTAGGTGACACTCTGAAACGATAAATTCAAACGATTTTAGAGTGCAAAGAAGACACAAACAAGTTCTATACTGTTATATATTGAATGTGCAGCATATAGACTTGTGGATGGTGCAGAAAACCGCACATAGTGAAAGGGGGTGATAGTATCATTTTAAACAGCTCAGGCAAAATGGCTGCTTTTTCAGTGGAATCAGCTGTTTTTGTAATGTCGGTAGTCTGCTCCTGCCAGCGTATTACTGCTCTCTATGTATGGCTGCTGGATTACCCGTAGCCTGTGACTTCTAGTCTATGCTCCTCTCTACTGCTGCTCCTGGCCGGCTCCTGCCCATAGGGGGCACGCTCGCTCCTTTCCTAATTCTTAAAGAGACAGTGCATGCATTCAGATCCTTCCCCTTCTCATCATTCTGCTATATTAGACAGTCACACCTGCAACACCTTGCCTGAGCGGAGGTCACATTGTGTCTTGGTGATGGTTTATCTCAGTATACGGCCTCAGCCTTTTTCCTGACTACGTTTCTTGGATGCTTCTTTGTATCTAGTTTAAGCCATAGTGTTTACTATGAACCTCTGCTACCCAGGTGACCACTTTGCCCACCTCGACCTATATCTTTGCATTGCCGTCCCATGCCGACCGTGCCTGGATTTGCCTTAGTGTCTCTTGGTCTGCCGGGCCAGCCACCACCTCCACTGGGACCATCCGAAAATGGTAGCCTCCAATGCAAAGCCCAGATCCACAGGTCCAGATTTAAAGGATAAAAACAAGGGGGTTGGTTGGTGCCGTGTGACATAGGGCATTAGATCAGGGTTATCTTGTTATGTCATAATAAAACCCTTTAAGTAATTTTATCTCTTCCTTTCATTACTAGTTCTTCTTCTGTAGGTACCTCCATATACTGTATCCTTACTGTTTCTTTGTATGCTCCAATGAATCTCACAGTAAGTAGGTTGGAGCCTCTCATGTATAGAATATGTAAGAATGCCACGAACAGGGAGACAGATGAGACATGAGTGTCCCCCTCCCCCATCACGCTGTGCGCTGCTCATTCTGTATTCAGTGCATTAACATGCCAGATAGAGTGCAGTCTGGAGATAATCATTCTAGTGGTTTCTGGGCCAGGAATTGCTCGATTTTCATCAAATGTGAAACCTTATTTTTTCTGAAAAGGTAGTATGGGGTATTGTCAGACCTACAGCGGCATCAGCGCAGATGTGCAGAGGTCACATAAGGATCCATTGCTACAGTGTTCTCTTAAATCCTGCCTACAAGTACTGAAACGACATAATATTTCATATACATATATATATATATATAATTTAACTCAATATTATTACTGGTTTAATTCTCGCAGGAGTAGATCCTAAGGGTAAAAAGTATACAGGAAATTTGTGCCTTTTACGTCCAATTCTAATTTTGGCAAAAAAAAAAAAGCATGCAAAACTGCATTGTGTGAATGCTACCTGAGAGAGGGAGAATAACAAATCACCATGGACAAGGAGCTGCTGCACATCACACCTATGGCTGATACTAATGCCACTAGGCTATATTTAAAAACCAACGCCAGGATGTTGGTATATAATTTGATCAAACCATATTGCCCCATGTACCACGTGCAGGTCCCCTGGATCACATGGGTCCCTACACTAACTCCACACTGTGTCGGTCAGCGACTGCCAACCCCGCAAAGCTTGCACATATAGAGAAGAGAGGCCACAGAATGGCCCTGCAACCTCAATGTCACAGGACCAAACCCAAAGAGCTCCCCAAAACCCAGCCGGCACCACCGACGGAGAAGGCTGCCCCCAAACAACACAAGTATGAATATGGCATTGCACTCACCATTACTGCTGCAGATAGAATGGGAAAAATAGGAGGTTCTGACATGTGAGCACAGGTGTATCCTGCAAATTAGGGTCATGTGGGTCTTATGATTCATACTTGTGTTGTTTGGGGGCAGCCTTCTCCGCCGGTGGTGCCGGCTGGGTTTTGGTGGGGCATTTTGGGTTTGGTCTCCCATGGCCTCCCTTCCCAGCACGTGCACGCTTTGCAGGGTTGGCAGTCGCTGACCGACACAGTGTGGAGTTAGTGTAGGGACCCATGTGATCCAGGGGACCTGCACGTGGTACATGGGGCAATATGGTTTTTAAACATAGCCTAGCGGCATTAGTATCAGCCGTAGGTGGGATGGGCAGCAGCTCCTTTCTCTCCATGTCGCATAACAAACCACCATATATGATATGTAAGAAAAGTTCTCAATTTTAAGTGCAGCTGTACTTTAAAGGGTATTTCAGCATAGAAAACTTGACTCAATTTGAAAGTATAAGATACAAAGTAAGGCCATGCTCCCACTGTGTAAGTTTTATAATAATCACGGCCATTGTAACAAGGGAAGTTACTGCTGGACTTACGTAGTGGCACCTTCTAAGGAATTCCGGCCAGAGTGTCAGTTTTCTGCGGCCGCTATTCACTGAACAGCGGCCGCAGAAAACCCTGTCAGTTCACAAAATGGAGCTACGAAGAAGCACATACTGAACAATAGTATGGGAAAAAAGGTAAGTATGCATGGTAGGTTCCAGACATCTTGGAGAAGTAACCCCAGATGTTCTACACCCTTTGATAAATCTCCCCCTGTCTTTTACCTGCTGCCTCAAATTTCCTTGGGCGACCACGGTATCTATGTTCCTCAGGGACCACTGATCAGCTGACATGCACAATGTTGGCTGATCATTGTCTATCAGCATGTTCTAAAATCACGGTGACTGTAGCGATGGTCTGCTCCTGACATTCCTATAGCTGTCTTCTATGGGCCACTCAGATGATCTAAAGATCATCACGGCCCCCTGCTTTCCCACCCGCTTGATGTGAGTGTAATAACACAGACAGTCGGCGGGGAACAAGGAGCAAATGAGCGCTGCAGTTTTTGAGTTAAAGCGAGAACCATTAGTACATTTGCTTTAAGTTCTGCACAAGGATAGAACAGCGCCGGTGCAGGGAAGCCGGTGCCGCAGTCCTTTATTTGAACCATGGCCGGTTCTCGGGTACGCCGCCATTCTATTCCTGGGCTGTCTCTTTGTGCTTTATTCACAGTCTAATAAAAACATAACAGGCCTAAGGGTCCTGTTACACTAAACGATAATCAGCCATGCCTGGGCAATTACCGGCTATTCCGGCTGATAATCGTTTTGTGTAATATCTCATGATGAAAGGCAACGATCAGCCAACATGCACAATGTCGGCTGATCATTGTCTTTCAGAATGTTCTAAAATCACGATGACTATAGCGACGGTCTACTGCCCTTCATACTGTATAATAGAAGTGGTGGGAGCAGACCGCTGCTGTCTTCTAAAGAACATCCGGGCAGACCCTCCCACAGTTCCTTGCGGCCTCTCTGCTCCTCCCCGTCTATATTTGTGTGTGGACAGACAGCGAGCGGAGAACGAGGAGCAAGCGAGTGCTGAGGTCGGCGCCCGCTTGCTCTTTAATATCAGGCCATGTAGTAGTGCCCTAAGGCTAGTCTTACACATGGGAATTTTTTTAAAAAAAACTCCCACTGCAGTTTTTGAGTCAAGGCCAGAAGTGGATTCAGTAGGAAGCAGAAGTATAATTCCTTTCCTTATATTTCCCATTCCTTTGTAATCCACATCTGTCTTTGGCACAAAAACTGCTGTGTGAGAAACCAGCCTAAAAGTATTTTTTATACCTAGGCATTATTTTTGTTTTTCTTTTTTTTTTGCATTTTTTTGTTTTGTTTTATCCAAGATGGAGGCACATGTGGAAGTCACCATGCCACCATGATTGTTATTATTCTTTACTATACTTCTTAGATGGTTCTGTAAAAAAGATACTGTTGTGCAGAAGGACATTATCACTATATTACAAATCGGAACCATGTAAATTGAACTTTTATTATTATATATATAATTGAAAACAGCAGCAAGTGAGCAAGTCTGTAAAGTAGCAGTGAACTATATTACAGCATAGCTATGAAAAAAATATTTATAGTTTTTGTACAAAGTCTATATATATATAGTTCATGTATGACATCACACTAATCCAAATAAGACATGGTACATGACACCAAGCAAAATATCAAGCATACACTGTAGTCTAAGCAACTATGTATTCCGAAACGGTTACAGCTATCGATGAATAAATAGTTAAAGAGTACTTGTCATTATTAGAGTTGAGAAAACTTAGAAAACTTGGCATTTGATTAGCGGTGGCTGCTTAACTTGGATTCAGCCCTAGAGTCCTGGAAACCATGGATACAGACTTTGACATGGCATCAAACATTTCAAAAGTTATCGACGGCAATAGGTCTGCCAGGGAGAGTGCATGGCAGCAGTGCGATCCATTCTCTGGCCACTCGCTAATTCCGACACTTTAGCCTCATAGACTATAATGGGGCTAAGTGTTGGAATTAGCAAGCGGCCAGAGAGTGGGTTGACCTCCCGCCACGCCCTTACCGGCGGGTCTCAGCAGTAAGCTGTGATCAACAACTTTCGATAATGACAGATACTTTTAAAATGTAATACAGTGTGCGGTTGATATTTTGCTTAATATTTCTATTAAATTAACCAGCACCTCCCAGGTGTGCAACAATATAACCACCATTATAATATATAACGCCAACCACGGAAAAAAAAAAAAAAAGAATACAGTACCGGGTAATAAAACTGACTGATTAGCAATGGTTTCCAATTTTATTTTGCTTTATTTGGTTATATTTATAGGTGAAGACAAATCTATTGAGTGCTTTATTCTATACAAAAGGGAGCGTAAAAACAAATAATCAAAAAGTAAAAAATAAAAAAAACAACAAAAAACAAAAAAGCACATACAACTTTTTTTTTTTTATTCCCCAGAACTGAAATGGAAGTTCACATTCAAACATAACATGTCAAGTTATTTTTTACTATGCTGAATATTTTGGTCTACAATTAAAGAATGGGATAGACTTAAAAAAAAAATTGAAACAGTGAGTCCAACAATCGGAATTTACCATGTAAAACACATGAGACTTTTAGAAATTACAAAGCGGGAAAATATGAGTTATGAGCTAGTTACACAATTTCTTCTCCTTCATGGTTCTGCATGCATGACCCACCAGTGAAACATGCTTGCATGCAATTCATTTTATACATAACTTTTAATAAAAGTGAAAAGAAAAACCATAAAAAAAAATATCCCTTTGCAATATAAAAAAGTTATACAAAAAAAAAATATTGTTTGAAATTTTTTGGATGCTGACAATTCACAACTGGAAACCCAACATAAGGCTCCTTGATATGTAACAAAAGTGTAAATTTAAGAGAACTACACATCATATGATGCACAATAACTCTCCAAATATTCAGTTATCAAAAATATAAGTGCATGTATAAACATTCAGAAAATTTCACATTACACGAAAATTACGAAAGGTATTTGTAGAATATCGTGTACCACATGGACTGTAAAAGTTTTAGAATTTCTTTCAACAAATGTTTTCGAACTTCAGTTCGACTCCAATATTCAGATACATAGGTGTTGCTGAGGACTTATATCCACATAATCTTGTAGGTGTTCCGCAAACTTTATGCTGAGGTTAGACATAGTTATAGACTGGTATTTATTTTTAATTTATAATTTAAATTATAATTTTTTTAAATTTATAATTTAAAATTATAATATATTGGGGCCTATACTTATTCACCTATGAAAAACCTCAGATAACATGGAAATAGAGATGAGCGCAACTTGAGCATGCTTGAGTACGATCATTTGGCATTTGAATACTGGTGGCTGAAGAAGTTGGATGCAGCCCTAGGGAGTCCTGGAAAACATAGATATGGCCTCCATCCAACTTCATCAGCCAACGATATTCAAATGTTCGGACCATACAAATTAAAATGACATTTTAAAATAAAAAAAATATGGAACAAAACACCACAATTATTTATTTTATTTTCTAAATGTATTCATATCCAGAATACCCAAGATTTAATGTTTCAGTAAATTTAAGGTATGATTACAAATATAATTTGTAATATATTTCTGTATATAATTCTGAAACGTACAGAGAATTTATTTTTGTAAAACAAAGGAGAACAAAAAAAAAAAAAATAAGAAGATAAACTCCTATTCTGTTTTCCTGTTCAATTTAAAAAAAAAATAATTTTGTGTATTGACTTGAAAACAATTTTTTTCTCATTTTCACTGAACCTGAAACTGCAAAGAAATAATTTAAGAAAATTACAAAAATATAAATTTAACTCTGAAAAACGAATTTCTATTGTGCAAAATAAATGATACAGTTGAATAATTTCTTTAAATTATATTTTATGTGTCTAAAATCCTAATAAAAACATTTGTAAAAAGTCTGTATTAAATTAGTGATATGTCATATGTTCAAGATTAAAAGGGTTATCCAGCGCTACAAAAACATGGCCACTTTTCCCCCTCTCTTGTCTCCAGATTGGGTGGGGTTTCAAACTCAGTTCCATTGAATTAAATGGAGCTTAATTGCAAACCACACCTGAACTGGAGACAAGAGAGGGGGAAAGTGGCCATGTTTTTGTGGCGCTGAATAACCCCTTTAACGTTATACGTGACTGTAGTTGTAGGGTTTTATGTATACCTTGTTTTATCATTTTATTATAGAAGAGGTTATTCAGAATTAGTAGAATATAGCTCCTTTTGTTTTGAAAACAGTGCCATTGTTGTCCTCAGTTTGGGTGTGGTATTGCAGCTTAGTGCTATTGAAGTGAATGGAGCTCAGCTGTAATAGCACTCACCATCCTGTGTTTCTCTAATCCTGGATAACCTTTCTAAATGCTTTCCTTCATGGCAATATCAAATATGTCAAGTCTATCATGCTGATGCTTAATGTATGATTCAAGTTGTGTTTCATCAATGTGTTTGTTTGCCTTATGGATTATTTCGACACCTACAGAGTAACATTGCACCAAACTTTTAAAACTTTAAAAAAAGTTGCAAATAAAAAGTTTGTTTAAAACTTTATTCCGGCTAAGTCACGCCCCTAACATCTGTCAGACAACAAAACTGCCCAGCACAGGGCAAATGCGCCCAAAAGTGGCACAAATGCAAAATGAATATGGCCATGAATAAAATGCCGGAATATTGGCCCAGGAGCATTAATAATTTCCCCCGCCATGTCCTATCCATCAATTCTATATAATAAGATACTCTTCATAAATCACAATAAAATATCCATAAACATTTCTTAAAATATTTTAGAAGTGGTTACACAGTTTTGAAATATAGCTATATGAATATGTTATAAACTTCACATAATAAATATTACGGCGTACTCATATCACCATAAACACTTATGTAAAGTTTCAGAAACTGGTTTCAGAAAGTAATATAGATTTGTAATTTACTTCTAATTAAAAATCTCATGTCTTCCTATACTTAGCTGCTGTATGTCCTGTAGAAAATGGTGTATTCTTTCCAGTCTGACACAGTGCTCTCTGCTGCCACCTCTGTCCATGTCAGGAACTGTCCAGAGCAGTAGCAAATCCCCATAGAAAACCTTTCCTGCTCTGGGCAGTTCCTGACATGGACAGAGGTGTCAGTAAAGAGCACTGTGTCAGAATGGAAAGGAAACAACACTTCCTGCAGGACATACAGCAGCTAATAAGTATAGGAAGACTTGATATTTTAAAATAGAAGTAAATTACAAATGTATGCAACTTTTTGAAACCAGTTGATTTAAAAGAAATTTTTTTTTTCGCCGGAGTACTCCTTGAGGCTATGTTCACACTACGTAAATCTACGGCCTTAGTTCTCACCGCAGAACTACAGCCGTAGATTTGCGGGGTGGAACATAGTATTGTTTGCTATGGGATCCCGTCCGGAGCGTACACACATTGTATACGCTCCGGCCGGTTCCCAATGCGGCGCCGCAAACAACTGACAGGTCCATTATTTGCGGACGAAATTCAATGAATTCCGTCCGCAGAAGGACCTGGCAGTTCACACAGTGAAGCGAGCGGCTCCGGCCGCTTGCTTCACTCTGTGCTTTGGGAAGCTCTGGCGCGTGCTGATGTGCCCGCATCAGAGCTCCACGGAGGATGATGATCCGGGCTGAGACCGGCCGTTCCGTGACCCGGCTGGAGTCACGGAACAGACGGTCTCATCCGTAGTGTGAACATAGCCTTAAAGTGAATCCGTTCAAAGGAAAAAATTCCCTGAACTTTTAAAATGAGCGGATAGCATAGCCCAGGGATGAGGAATATTGGACTCTCAAGCTCTTGCAAAACTACAATTCCCATCATGCTCTGACAACCATATATAAGGCTTTGGCTGTCCAGGTCTGATAGGAATTGTAGTTTTGAAACAGCTGGGGGGCCGCAGATTTCCCATCACTGGCATAGCCTATAGCACATTGACTGTTTACAAGCTTACCGCTGTGAATTCAGAGGTAATAGCTACATCATTGGAATCTGTGTCTTTTCAGTTGTCCGTTCATTATAGTAGTCCGGGGCTACTTAAAGATTCCCTTTAAGACCAATGCTTATGGCACAAATTGGTGAGATAAGAGCAATACCCTCCTTACCATGTACAGAATGTGACTATCTATATTTTATTTTACAATTTTCTATAAAATAAACATATTAGGGAAACATCAGTTGTGCCTACATGTTTTTTTTTTGCATTTGGCCTCTGATCATTATATTAGTGTCTATGTACATGACCAACCTAATTTCTGGTAGGTCCAGTTTATCCAGCAATTATTTAGTTGACCTTTTTGTCAATTAGGATAAAAATTGTATAGCTTAAACTTTATTGAAATATTTAAATCTACGTCACATAAATTTCCCCTCCTAACTTCAAATATTTTTGATGATATTTAAGCTGAAAAAAAATAATATATATATATACATACCTTTTGGACTTTAAAGTGTAATAGAACATGAGCAAACATTGTTTAAAAATATTCTGCTATTGACCTCTCTAATGTATTTTTTAGACCTTAAAGGAACCAGTCATTGCTCTAATGCTGCCCAGATACTTCCCCCTTCCCCACCAGAATTGATTGATCTATCTCTCCCATGGAGAAGCTACTGGGAACTGCCCTGATGACTTTTGGTTCAGGCAGGATGAAAGTGTTCACAGGTTCCCTTTAAGGTTTTTTTTTTTTAGATCTGAAAAAATGGTTAAAGAATTACCATAAAATAACAAAACATAATTTAATACCTGATAACTCCGATGCTGCCCCAGCATTGTCAATCCAGTGCTTTATACTGGTTTGGGATTAGGTGACTGCCGTAATAATATACCGGTATACCCATATGGACATTGCAGCCAATCACTTGCCTCTGTGGTGCTAGGGTGCAGGACTCTTGAGGCTAATAATTGGGGTATATGGGCCAGTCATAGGGTCAGATAGGCTGCAGCAAAGTAATAAAATAAACTGAGAAATTGATTGCCGGCACTGGGGCAGCAAAGGTCTATCGGGTAAATAATGGATTTTCTGTTATTTTTTTACATGTTTCCCTTTATCCATTGCCAAGGAAGATATGTATATAAAAGTTTATTGGCAGCATTAACAAAATTGTAGAGTTACATCTCAATGGCACGCTCTACGTTTGCATAAACAACGGTTACATAAACGACGCCTATACCTTCATGGACGCAACGGAAGGATACAATCCTTGGCTACGTTTCTGTAAAGACGAGATAATAACAACAATGACGATAAATAATTTTTATTATTATATTTATTTGTTTTATTATTTATTAGCAGCTGATAGAGGCTTTTGGTAAAGCTTATTCCTAGGATAGGAAGAAGGAAAGAAAAGTGACCACTTTTAGGGCGGGCTCAGACTATGGAATTCTCGCGGATAAATTCTGCCGAATTCCGTTGCCTGTACGCGCTCACGGCTGTACAGACACGTCAATTCTTTTGGCGGATAGCGGAATCAGCCTGCCCATAGAATGGTGTCTCTGGAGCCAGTGGAGGCAACGGAATTAGGCGGAATTTATCCGCGAGAATTCTGTAGTCTGAACCCGCCCTTACCATGTAACTATGGACTGGTTATATGAGTTTTCCAAACGAACAAATTGTCCTTTAATAAATGACTTACTTTATTACTCTACTTACTTTTCTCTACTACTCTACTTTTGATACCTTTGCTCTGATTTTATTTCATTATTTTAATTCATAATTTGTTCCCAGTTTCATTTAAAATGTCCTACCTGCTCGCCCTCCCTTCTCTGATAGCAGCAGGGAGGGGGTTATACATAGCAGACAATAGTGTGGACAGTTGGAAGGACAAAGAAAAGCAGTGTGGAAGAACTGCATGAACCGTGTAGGGAAACAGAGCAGCCACCATAAACTGTAGACTCCTGAGCACATATACCTTGTATCTGGCATGTATTACTGATGGGACACACCCGCATGAGAAAAATATGAACCTACTATTACATTTCCTAATGGAGTAGTTAAAAAAAAGTTTTTGAAAACAAGTCAATCCCTTGACGTTTCGCCCTTTTGTGAGAAAAAAAATTCTCTTACCATCTAAAGTATATTGTCCCTGTAAAATGTGTTGGCGGTAAGTATTCCAGACGACTGTTGCCTTGCAGCAATTGTATCCAACCAAGGCAATATCAGCGTGGAAAATGGATGTTTTGCCTGTGTACAGGTTTCCTTCTGATACTTTGGACCACAATACCCTTCCCCACATGATCAAAAAGACATCCTGGATGTATCAGATGTAGTAAAGGGGAATTTATTACATGCTTCCTACCGATCCTGTTTTTTGCACAATGTAGGCCCTTTTTATACCACATTTTTTGCACCCTTTTTGAAAAATTTTTATGCCCCATTGCGTCCTGTTATAATGGCAATACCTTTAAAGAGCATGCAAAAATACCGTGTGAACCTAGCCATATTTCACGGCCCGATATTAAGGAGCAACCGAGTGCCAACCTGTCAGGTCAGCATTCGCTTGCTCCTCGTTCCCCGTTTGCTGCCTGTGCTATTACATACCCCAACAGCGAGTGGGGATGATTGCAGGGGGGGGGGGGGAAGGCGCAGGGAACAGTGGGAGGGGCTTCCCGGATGATCTTCAGGTTGTCCAGATGGCCCATAGAGGTCTGCTGCCACCGCTCCTGTTGCATAGAGCAACTGCTGGCAGACCGTCGCAGTAACATCAAGGGATTGGTGGGATCTTAGCACTAAGAGCCCAACCAATCAAAACTAATTTTTTATACATGTTTGCATGTGTGTATGCCTAGTATATGGAGAGTCCAAAGATTGACTCTCTGGAATATGTTTGTGCTATATAAATAACCATAAAATATACACAATTGTTATCTTATTATAAATCTAACCTTAATTAGTTTTGATTTTTACATGTTTAGTTATAGGAATTGTCACAGGCTTGATTAGATTTGCCATCAATGACAGTGGTCTGACTATCGTGACCTCTACCAAATTGTGTATTATGGGAATAATACCAAAGAGTGCTCCACTTTGTGTCCTGTTTGCTCTGCGTTCTTCCCCAGGAAGTATATAGATGGCCTCTTATAGTCAATGGCTGCCTTAAAATCTTATCAATCCCAAGGCGACAGTTTTAACACTTTCAATAACGTTATATTTTAGACTTTATCTACTTAGAAATTTTAAAAAAAATTCATTAAATATTTAAATTTAAGATTTTTTTTCAATTGACTGAATTCAATTTTTCTTTTAAAAAATTCAACGCAGAATAAGAACCACAGTCAGCAAACTGCGAAATTCCTAGAAGCTTCTTACAGGCGAGAACAATCCATCAGTGGTTTAATATTTGGTGGCATTGACACTTATATAGAAGTCATAGAAAGCCGAGCTAACTAGGAATTCTCACTTTAATGGAGATAATGTAATGCTGATTGTATAGTAAAAAAAAATGGAAATCTATAGAATTGTACAATTATATTTTACTATTCCTGTACATTAACATTGTTAGAAGTGGAACTTTCAGGTCTGAAATGTGTATGTTGTATAAGTAACAAAAAATATTTAAGAAATATGTTACCTTGTATTATATGACTCCTATGAATGTTACAGATCAAATTTTCTACTTTTTTCATAAAATTATGGTTGATTAAGGTACTGTCAAAAAGGGAGTGATCCGGGACCCTAACATAACCAGTCATGTCCCCCCCCCCATATCAATCACCAGAGTCATCATTGGTATAAAGTACCCTGTACTGAATGTTGATATTGCCCTACTATTTCCATCAGACCTGCAACAGTCAATGGAGTGGTGTCTATACTAGAGATGAGGGAACCTAGAGCATGCTCGAGTCGATCCGAACCCGAACTTTCGGCATTTGATTAGCGGTGGCTGCTGAACTTGGATAAAGCCCTAAGGCTATGTGGAAAACATGGATATAGTCATTGGCATATGTCATAGGGAGAGTAGGGGCCATAGAGCTTCAATGAGCTCTCCAATCTCTTTAGTGCTTACTGGGCACCGCTGTACACTAGAGATGAGCGAATTTGACGAAAGTTTGGGTTCCCTCCAATGAGAATGATCAGCATTTGAATTGTGCTGCCTGGAGAAGGTGGAAGCAGCTGACAACTGCCTGGAAAACATGGATACAGCCATAGGCAGTGTGTGCTCCTAATATGGCATCTAGTAAAGCATGCCACAACTTTTCTTTTGATACATATGGAATCCAACAATAAACCCTTGGCGCCTACTGATAAAATAAGAGGCATATGGTGGTACAGTGGGGTACAGTCGGGTACCACTATGTACAACCCAAAGGTTGTAGAAAGCCTTAGTACGACCAACTGAATGAAAGGTGGGTTGAGGAATCACTATCACTGTATAGAGATATTTTATATTTATAACAGACCGAAACCCGGGGAATGTACCATACATGATCTTCAAGTCCACCAGTCCCTTAGAATTGACCCAGAAATATTAATACTTTCTAATGTTAAATCTTAGTCAGGCTTATTGATACCTTTTTTGTATTAGAAGATGGTCAAGGCTAAATTCAGATCAACTACCATTTGGCCTACTTTATACCAGAATCATTTGGCAAAATTATGCCACAACCAGGTCATGGCCCATTGGACAATGTCATGCCCTTTTTGTCAAACCCAGTGGAAAAGTGTCAAAAAAGTTTCTTAAACGTATGACAAATGTGGTTCAAGACATGTAAGATGTGAATTTTTAGATTGCAATGGTGGATCTGGGACATTGTCTTCCAGACATCAACGCCACAATGATCACCATTTATATATGAACTTTCAATGAAAGTAGGAGTACAGTGCATTAATACAATTACTATTTACGACAATGTCCTTCTTTATTCAGAAGCAGTTTGTATAGGCATATCTTAGACGTAAAAAGAGTGCGGCATATACAATCAATTTTTCTATATGTGCCGTTAAAGGGGTACTCCGACATTAGGTAAAAAGATAAGCATGCAGCAAAAGCATATAACATCGCTTACCTGTCTACCCCAGTTCTGAAACCACCAAAAATCTATTTCTTCTGGGGCCTTTGTTTGTAATTTTGTTTGAACTTCCTGGTTGAGCAGTTGCTCTTTACTACAAGTTCCAGAATGCATTGCTTTCCCTCTGCAGCCCTCCCACCCTGCCTACTCCCCTCCCCCAGCACTCTGGCCAGTTCTCCGCCCAAACCTGTTGCAGACTATTGCATCAGTGAATTTGCAACACCTGCTTCTTTTACTCCTTCTCTGCTCAGAAGTTGGCTGGAGGGGCTGGTCAGAGATGGTGAGTTAGAGAGGTGGAAGACAAGATTCAGCCAGGCTTCTTGTGACATCAGAGGATGATGTGTTGTCATGAGAGAGGGAGGAGTTTGGGTTAGTACAAATTTTTTAGTGCGTCTATATTCCATCTCCTGTCAGTGGTGTAGCAGAGAAAAGCCGCTGAAGCCAATACTAATCAGTGATAACACTATATTAGAAGGTTATATATCTTGGGGTGAAAGTTTAATTTGAATACAATTTTCAGATACTAGAGTACCCCTTTAAATATGCTATGAATCCTGAGTAGTATTTAAAAGAATACGTATACTCCTATTTTCATTGACTGTTTATCCTTATATGATCTTTGTAACATTTTCCTTCACCCAACCCAACTAACCCTCAATGGAAAGAACCTCCCCCCACAAAAAAAATAAAGTCTTCAAAATTAGGTAACATAACCAAAATATTATTAAAGTAGCCAATACATATTTCTTTATTTAATTGAAACTATTCGCTGAAATAATGAACCTTTAGAAAATGCCACAGAAAGTTCCAGTTAAAGATTTTCAGAGATTTAAAAAAATAAAATAAATAAATAATAATATTAAATAAAATGTAAAATATGACAAATGGGGTCCCTGTGTTAAAATGAATGTAGCATCTGTCCATATCATGTACACTGTATCAGAGCAAAAAGATAGAATTAAGACACTTTGTATGGAATATACTTTGAACAAGTCCCATACAGTGACATGCTAAGTGGAATACAATTGCTGATTTATCTACAATGTACATTCAAGACAGTTTGTTAATATATTATCAAAAAACACTTGCATTTCTCAAAAGACCGAGTCTACATTAACATTTTAAGGTACTATCACTTTTTTTTTCGTAACACAGAATTGTTAAGACAGTACACAACTGGTTTTGGCAACAGTGTAACACAGCTAGTTTGTCATCAACGAAGCTACAGTTTCTTTTGCATGACTTAAGGTGTCGAAAATAATTACAATCATTCAGGGAAGACGCCCATTTATTGGTTAACTTGGTTTCACCAGTGAAAAGAATAAATGATACACCTTCTTGAGTGTCATGAAAGCATCTGTGTGGAAAACTTCTTTGAGTGATAGAACGTCAGTCTAACCTCTAACTCGTCATTACACATTGGCGGGTGAAGTACACATTGGCCGTTCTTAGAATCTGGATCCAAAAACAAGACGTTTATTTTGTATAAAGAGGGTTTTGCAAATCGGTGCTGTCCAACCATCCCAATGGATGGGCCCAATACTGTTACACCCACTTTTTTTTTGTTTTCTTTACAAATTGAGAATGGTGCTCCTCATAGGGAGATATGTTTTTTTCCCTTAATATTTTTTTTGTCATACATTCCACTATGGAACACTTTCAAACTGAATGATGTTGTGCTTTAAGTGGGAGAAGTCTGTATGTTCAGTACGTACGGGCAGACAGACACATTGAGCAAGCACAATAGGCGTTTCTGTCCTTTGGCAAAACCCACCTAATAGGATTCCGTATTACAAAAGGCTTGGGATGTCTCAGGCACATTATGGGTCATAGAAAAGCCTTTAACTTTCTGATACTTTTGAGATTATGCTTCATCTTCAATGACTTGCTATAGTCTAGTGTTTTCCATTTTAAACTTTTTCTTCTTTTTTTATATAATACAAAAACTTTATATATATTTATATTATCCTCCCATCTACTCACCACACTCCCTACATTGCTATATAGCACATGAATGTGTATTTTTTAAATAAAATTCAATAAAATTTCCCTCTAGAAATAATATATTTATAGCGAAAGACATCGTCTTCGTTAAACGTTTCTGTCCACTTTATATATCTCACATCTTTTTCACAGCCTTCAATATTTTTGATCTATTGACTCCATTTACGTTTCCCCTTTATACCCCCAACCACTATATAACAGTAGTCATCTCTAGTTTTGTCGTTCCATATTTTTATTTCAAATAATCTCGAACAACATGATCTAGAACCTTTAACAGATACAGATCGAAAAGCTTGGTGGTTCCTCAAACCCTGTGCATCGAAATGACTCTAGAATTGGACTACTACCATCTACAAGTTGATTTTTGTTGGGACACGCATTGTCTCATCTCACGGTGACTTCTTCTGACAGTCGTGGATGGAATGGATAGTCTTAGACAATCTTCTATCCTAACCTATATTGGTGTGACTATTAAGAAATAACCTAGGTGTGCCTGCTTGTTTCCTACTCGTGCCGTTGAGTTGGTGTGAATGACTTTTTCACGTGTACAGTGTGTGGTCATCTGTATTTTTTCCTTAGACTTAGAATAATTTCCTTAAAGATTTTACTCTATCCCCAGCATACTGTAAAACCCAGTTACAAAAATAGTCACATATATAAATAAATGGTCTACAAATTAAATTAAAAAAAGAAAAGAAAAGATGAAATCACTAACACAAGTTCTGTAAACAGATGGCGGTATGGTAACTGAAAATGCAAACAGTGGACACAATTATTGTACTACAGTGTTTTATGTGAAACACACAAACAGTATAGGTTTGCATTCCCTTGACTGGTCCCAACAGGCCGAGAAGCCTCTGGTGGCTTCCAGAGTAAGTGTCAACTGGTATTTAAGCAGTAACCACCAGTCAAGCTTGATACACCATCTCTTGACAAGAGGTCACTGTCTTATTATAGGCACTGACCTTAAGTACATATACGCAAGAACTGTCAGTTTGGCATAGATCTCCCAAAGGAGTCCTGTTGACACAGATGGGTCATCTTCACAGGTTGTAAACAATTTGTCACACAAATGAAAAAAAATGTGCAGTTTTATTTTTTATTCTCCCTGGCATCTTTGCTTTTGTCCTCTTTTTCTGCTTTGTCTTTTTCATGTTTTTCCTTCTCGGGCTTTGTTACACTATCGTAAGACGGAGGTGATGTCGTAGAGGGCGTCATGTCTGTCTTCTCAGTGGTTGAGTTCCCATTAAGCTTATCAATAACCATGTCTTCTTTAATAGGTAAGCTATTTGCTTCTTTCAGTTTATCTTTTTTATACATATATGAAGCTTTTTTAATTGTTTTTCTTAAAAGATATTGCCGGAAACAACGTTGAATAATAAAAGCAGACAGCTCCTCTTGTTTTCTCCGTAACGTAGATGTAATTGGTTCATAAGAGACTTTCGAAGGGTTGGAGGCCATAAACCTTTCTTCCATTGGAGCTCGGAGGTTATCCATCTCATCTCCTTCACCCAATACTCGCTTTGTAAAGGCAAACAAGATGTCAAGGCAGTGAATTCTGTCACCGCTTACCATGGGAAGATCCATCGCTATAAGCTGAACTTTGTTTGGTTTTGGTATACGAAGAGGTGGATCCAGTGCATCAGCAAAATCAGTTAATTTACTGTACTGAATAAATTGTGTTGCGTCTGGATCAAACTTTTCCCAAACTTCATAGAACATCTCAAAGTCATCCTCTCCTAGAGGCTCCGCACTTTCCTCAGTAGCAACACTAAAGTTTTCCAAAATGACAGCAATGTACATATTTACCACCACTAAAAATGATATGATGATATAACTTACAAAGAAGAAGATCCCAACAGAGGGGTTACCACAATCACCTCTGACAGAACTCCCTGGATGTTCAGCATTTGGGTCGCAGTCTGGTGCTCCACTGTTAAGAATCGGTGCCAACAGACCGTCCCACCCAGCTGAAGTCGTAATCTGGAATAGGCAAATCATACTGTTGCCAAAAGTTTCAAAATTAAACATATCATCGATTCCAGCTTCTTTCTTGACATAAGCAAAATTGGACATTCCAAAGATGGCGTAAATGAACATGACTAAGAAGAGCAGAAGACCAATATTGAATAAAGCAGGAAGTGACATCATCAGTGCAAAAAGCAGAGTACGGATTCCCTTTGCTCCTTTTATGAGACGCAAAATTCTTCCAATCCTTGCAAGTCTTATGACTCTGAATAGCGTTGGAGAAACAAAATAATTTTCAATCATGTCCGCCAGAAACATACCTGCAAAAAATAAGGAACATTAACATTAAAGGTGGTATTATAGTTTGACATGTAACCTTTTTGTGCCCTAAATTGTCATTTTGTGTATTAATAATCGTAATTCATGAGTCTAAAAAAAAAAACCTTGCATTTATACCAGGGAAGAACAGAAATGCAAAGATTGTGTCCAGCACCGCAGAGCGAGGCAAAGCTTCATATCCGAAAGTTTTATTGCAAATCCATTAAATCATCAGGAATAAAATTATTCCTAATGGTTTAATAGATTTGCCATAAAACCTTTGGATACGAAGCTTTGCCTCGTACTGGAAACAATCTTTGCATTACTTGTGGGTTGAACCTTGGGCTCGTTTAAGCACATGGGCTGGGCTGGAGGAGTATCCGGTGAGCTCACTACCATTGACTTTGTAGGGAAGAACAGAAGACCAACTGTAAAACCAGTATCCTGTCCAACAGCTGATTCATTCACATTAAGGGGCTCATCATAGAGGTTCTTTTTTTACTCTCTAGAAAGTCCTTCACTGCAGCGCCACTTTCTTATAACCCATTATTGGAAGCAACAAATTTTAGCTCCCACTAAATTTAACAGTAGTTCTATTTGCTGATCTGACCATACAAAACTTTTTTTAAACTATAGATCCTACAGTCAGGGGAGATCCAGCCCATTTGTTAAAAGTCCACTTTTGGGAAAGTAAAAGAACAGATCGCACAGAGACCTGACTACACAAGTGGGCATCTACTATGTCTAGACATTGTTCTAGGCCATGTTTTAGGTTATATCTATAAGAGCAATGAGAATATAGAACGTCAAGCCAGTTGTACTGATAAAAAGGACCAGTGTTTGTTTTACTAAATATTTGTTTTTCTCATTAAATAATAATTCTAGAACCCCTTTTCATTTAGCTTTGTGATGTGCCGTTCCTCTGTCATTACCAGAAATAAATGGCTAAATAGCCAACTGGGTGTTACCAGTTGGGGGTGTGTCCAGGCATTATCTAATGAAAGTTGACAGGCCATATAGTGTAGGGAAAATCCCCCAACTGGTGACACTCAGTTGAGTCATATATTTCTGGTAGGAAGAACAGGAACAGCACATTACAGAGCCCTAAGAAAAAAGGGAAAACCATAGAACTGATATGATTTATTGACCCAGGGATGCAGGGGCGGATTAACTTCACCATAGGCCCCGGGCTGTTCACCAAGCCTGGGCCCCCCACCTCACTGTAACTATTACCTAATAACACCTACTAGTGTGGTGTTCATACTACAGGATAGATAATGTCATGATTACCTGATTGAAGTAAAAAAGCAGTAATTGTTTGCAAATCATGGTGGAATTGTAGCCAGGAGACAATACACCACTGAAAGTATAAGTCTGGGAGGTCATGGGCCCCCCAGGAGCTCAGGGCCCCGGGCTAACGCCCGAAAAGCACCTATTATGATCCGCTACTGCAGGGATGTTTTCTGAATGGCACATTCAAAAGTTGACAACTACTCTGAGGAGATTTACCCAGAAGGGGTCAAGGTCCTGTCAAAATAAAAATAAAAACACATACTCACCTGCTGCTGGTGTGTCAGTGCTGCCCTTTCTAGTGACACAGAAATGGATTGGGCAGTTGAGTATTCATTTAATATATTCTGACCTCTTGGGAAAACCTCTTTAACTACTTGTTTCTTCTGGCATTGCAAAGCATACTGTACATCATATTAGTTGGAGGTGTCATGACCCCCTGATATATAACTAAGACATTGAAGTACACAGTGTAAAAAGACCCTTAGATGGACCTTTTAAGAGGGAATGAAAAGAACACCAGGGGGTGCTATGACAAGTATGTAACAACAAAATCCAGACATCTAGCATTTTTTCCAATAAAAAGTTATGTTTGGCCATTAGAGAAATCAAATACTTAATTGATTAATAATTAATTATGCAGCTAGGGAACCAATATCTATAATTCAGCTAGTATCACCTCACTTAGTTGTTCCTTTTTATCTAAAAAGAAACCTTTCTGCTAAATGGGTCATATGATCTCATGGTGACCCCCTGGAAATTACATGTGTTTCTAGGCTCACCATCTCAGTCAGAACTTCCTAAATGAAGCTGAATGTACTGCTCTACAAGTTCTCCAGGAGTGTGGCGACAGAAACTCCTACTATTAGATTTACAGATGAGGATCATACAGCTTCTTTCACAAAGTTATATGGATCTGACGACAGGCCATCCGCTCTGACTGTTTAGTTATGGTTTCTTATCTTATTAAGAGATATAAAGAGATGACAATTAATTCACTGTAATGCTGTGCTGATGCATTATAGGATTACTAGGAGATTTGAATGGGAGAAAATGCAGTTTATAATCAGTCAAGATGGTGGTTGATCAGAGAATACATTACTTAGATACAGTAATAAAATGTGTGGATGCAGGAGAGCTTGGATGAAACAGATGATACTGCAGGAATAGTGATGGTGAGTGTGCATTATATGTAGAGATGAACGAAGCAGGCCAAGGTTCGGGTTCGTACGAACCTGAACCATCGGCATTTGACTCCCACTGCCTTCCCTTCCATGGGGAAGGTGGAGACAGTTGAGTCCCACCTGGAAAACAGGAATACAGCCTAGGTCATGGAATGCTTATTTAAAGATACACTCCTTAAGATGTGTCATGATCCACCCTTTTGGGATTTCACTAGATTTGCATAATTTTTTTTCTGGAATGTTCCTTTAAACTTTGCACAAAAATAAGGGTCTGTGATACTAATTTTATGTTCTTAATAATCAAAGAATTCTTACCTACAATGGAAAGAATAACAACAACAAAATCAAAAATGTTCCATCCAATGGTGAAGTAATAATGACGAAGAGAAACCAGTTTTAGGACAAATTCAGTAGTAAACAGGACAATGAAGACCATGTTGATCCAGTACAAGTAGTTCTCCATCTCGATACTTTGTTCGTCTGTTTCAATCATCATTGTTACCATGTTAAGGCAAATAAGGATCATGATGGTGATGTCAAACGCCTGCCTTGTCACTAGGTCAAACACGAAGCCTTGATATTTATTCTAGAAAAAAACAAAACATTAAAGTAGGAATAAGAAAGAGGAAAAGTATAAAATAGAGAACAATTCAAATAAAAATAAGAATCCAAAGATCTCTGGATACAACTATAGAAAACAATATAGTAATATAATGCCCCTTCAACTAAAGAATATTAACGCTCACAGATTACCCGTAATATTCTTATAATATAAAGTAAGAGGTACGTTATCACTTATTCCTATTAGTGTTACATTCTGACATTATAATGTGATGTTTATACGAATATAAAAACCTTTAACCCCTTAAGGACACGGGATTCAGAGAGGGGTCCCGCCACAATGAGTAATCCTGTGGATGGCACATCAGCCCATTTTGCCTGGAAAATTCCTTTAAAGGAGAACTGTGGCTAAACTTAAAAGAAGGTAAGGACATAATGAGTGACACTAACCTGTCCTGGTGACCCCGGCAGGGCAGCACCACTGCTAACAGTCCCCCGCCGGTCTGTTGTATCTCATGGTCCTGTGACATCACATCCCCATTTGGCCAAGCAGTGACTGAGGCGGGACACCTTTGCAGTCACTGACTGGCTGAGCAGGTAATTCCCATTGGGTCGTGATGACACAGGAACCCAGGAGATACAGGAGACCAGAGGGTCATGGTCAGCAGTGGCGCTGTGGCTGTAGGGGTAGTATAATAACGTTTTGTAGTGGCAGTGTCTGGTACCGCAGCCCTCTGCATCTTAGGGTACTATTACACAAAGCGATTTTTCAACAATCAACGATTAACGATAAAGGATCTCAAACGGCCGCTATTGCGAATGACCTGTAATCGTTTGCCCAATTACACGGAGCGATGATCGTTACTTATGATCGTTCTTGCGGTCGTCTTGTCGTCACTATTGCATTCGCCGCTACTATGAACGACCGAGCAACATCTTATTCCATGCAAACGATTTGCAAACAATCGATGATAAAAATAGGTCCAAACTCTCGTTGGTCGTTTAATGATTGTCTGCTATTACACTAAACGATTATTGTTCAAATACGAACAATCTAACAATTTTTCGAACAATAATCGTTCCGTGTAATAAGGGCCTTAGTCTTATCTAAGTGCATGGGACTGACCTGTAATATCAGGCACAGCTGCTTCCCAATGTACAGCACTATGCTAGACATTAGACCCCCATCACTGTAATGTCCTGAGAATAGGCCATATATTTCCCACTCCCAGAAACCCCTTTTAGTAAGTGTAATATTTCTACATTATGATCATCTTACCGGTGGTCTCGGAATAGGCTTTTGTGGCTTTTTAGACCCCAGTTTCTTCATTGCATTATAGTATTTTTTCTGTTCTTCTGTCATGAAGATATCCTGACCTCCAAAGTAAAGAAATAAAAAAAAAAATGGTTATAACCTTGTAAATATAAAATATTACATTCATATTTCAGAATCATGAATTCCATAACATAATTAAAGCAAATCTTTATTCCCCCTTAACCCCTAGTCCAAAGCATCCGTGCACTAGGCCTGCAACGCCTCTCAGGTGCGACGCCCCGGGGCAGGACAAGACATTTGCCTAGAGCAAAGAGCCAACCCGCGTCAGTGCGCCCTTGCCTCTTCTTCTCGCAATTATTTTCACAGTGGCGGAGAGGAAATGTCCAGGGGTATCACTAAAGATAAGGAGGGCAGGGAGGAAGACTTGGGAGGTGTCGCAGACCTAGGGCATGGACACTCTAGGCCATGTCTCTTTGATACTGTCCTACAGATTAAAATAGTGTTTTTGTTTTACCCCAAAGACATCACCAGAAGCTATTTGAAAGGGAAAGGTCTTGATGTCAGCTACAGTACCTGTGGTTTGGGGGGGGGGTGTGGGTGAATACAGATTTGCTTTAATTTCTGCATCCTAGCATTTTTTATATGTAGCTGGGAATAGTATAAAAATAAAAATCTAGGCAATACATTCCTTTTAAAGGAGTTGCCCAAGTCTCCAAGTGGGTTCCCACTGCTGAGATTCCTTGCTATCAGCTGCTATTGCTCAGAAAAACGTACTTATAAAAGCGTATGGGGCCCTACTATATCTCCACATGTTCCTGATTTCTTTTGGAGGGATATATTGTTTCTGTAATAGTACAGAGCTAAAGGGACTGTGTGTACCGTGTACTGCCCCTGGGCACAGCTGTGGCATTCACAGGAGCCTTTATATGTTCTGTTAGCACAGTAATCCTTGGTATCACATGGCATAAGGAACTGTGCAAAAGTCGTTTTCCTTTATATCAATTCCTTTATATCAATTCAGCAACTCAAAAACTTTCTCAAAATGTCTGCCAGCTACTAAAGATTACTAAAGACTAAAGAGTCCGATCATTTGGCATTTGAATACCGGTGGCTGAAGAAGTTTGCTGCAACCCAAGGGAGTCTGGGAAAACAAGGATACAGTAGAGATGAGCGAACCTGCCGAGGTTCGGGTTCGTATGAACCTGAACTCTCGGCTTCTGACTGCCGCTGTCTGCCCGCTCTGTGGAGAGAGTGGATACAGCCGGAGGACCACCTGGAAAACTGGGATACAGCTATAGCCATAGGCTGTATCCCAGTTTTCCAGGCGGTCCTCTGGCTGTATCCACCCTTTCCACGGAGCGGGCAGACAGCGGGAATCAGAAGGCGAGAGTTCAGGTTCATACGAACCCGAACCTCGGCAGGTTCGCTCTTCTCTAAGATACAGCCATAGGCTATGTTCCCACTTCGGGAACAGATCTGGCAAAGGTGGATGTCAATATGACGAGACGTCCACCTTCGCCCGATAAGTTTCTGAAGTGGGAACATAGCCATAGGCTGTTATAATATAATACTTATCTTCTTTTTCTGTTGGTTGAAGTTGTCAATGATGACACCAATAAACAGGTTCAGGGTGAAAAAGGAGCCAAATATGATGAAGATGACAAAGTAGAGATACATGTAGAGGTTGTCTTCATATTTAGGCTGAGCCTCCAGCTGTAGGATATAAAAGCGATGTGCATTATAAATCACGGTCATTTACAGCATTCTATTCATTACGGCTGATGAGTGCACAGTGTCGGACTGGGCCACCGGAGGATCCTGCGGTGGGCCCCTCCCCCACTCTCACTCCCACTGCCTGTCCAGCAGGTGAGGCCCCCAGACAGCCATAGGATGATGCTGCCTGTCCTCAGTGGGCCCCCAGCTGCAGCAGGATAAATACATGGTTTTGCCGGGTCTGCCTGACTCTGAAGAGACAGCCCTGGCAAAACCATGTCCTGGGTAGTCCCGGGAAACTCCGCCCCCACTGCGGAAAGCCCCACCCCCTTCCAGCGTTTGAGATCTTACTCAAGCAGAGCAGGGAGAGGAGTCGCTGGGGCACTAGAGGAACCATACAGGTGAGGTAAGTATAGTTGTTTTTTGTTTTAAATACAGATGGAGGGGCTGGAGAATGATAAGGGAGGTACTGGTATGCTGATGAGGGGCAAAAGGATGAGAAGGGTACTACTATGATGATGGAAGGGTAGTAATATGATGGAGGGGCAGGAGGATGAAGGGGTAGTAGTATGATGGGGTAAGAGGATGATGGATGGGTAGTAATATGATGGAGGAGCAGGAGGAAGAGGGGGTAGTAGTATGATGATGGAGGAGCAGGAGGATGAAGGGGTAGTAGTATGATGATGGAGGAGCAGGAGGATGAGAGGGGTAGTACTATGATCAGTAGTGGATTATAATAGGGGCGTTTTGGGCGGCAGCCCGGGGCCCTGAGCTCCTGGGGGGCCCATGACCACCCAAAAAGACTTATACTTTCAGTGGTGTACTGTCTCCTGGCTACACTTCTGCCATGATTTGCAAAAAATCACAGTTTTTTTATGGCAATTTTGCACAAATCATAGTACAGTATAGATAATGTCATGATGTCCTGAACGCCAGGCTAGTGCCTCCATAGTTACAGTGGGGTGGGGGGGCCAGGCTTGGTGAACAGCCCGGGGCCTATGGTAAAGTTAATCCGCCACTGAGTATGATAATGGAGGTGCAGGAGGATGAAGGAGTAGTAGTATGATGATGGATGATATGGTCAGTAGCAGTGTGATGGTAGTTCTGTTCTGGGGTCACTTCCACACACTGAGCCCCCACATAACTATGTATTCTGATCTCCCACAAAGCATTCAGTGTACAATACACCAAGAATCCTCCAGGTACAACAGCTGCAAGCACTACAACTCCCAGCATTTACTGATAGTCTCAGGATATGCTGGGAGTTATGCTGGGAGTTGTAGTACATATGAGCTGCCACTGTAGAGACATATAGTGCTGGACTTTTAGGGCTGATGGTTGTAACAGATTACGGCCACCAGAAGCTTCTGCACAACTATCAATTATTAAAGGTTTGCTCTGTCTGAAGCTACAACTCCCAACATACCCTTCATTAAAGCTTCATAAGTGTAGGGTATTCTGAGAGTTATAGTTCGACTGAAAACATGTCATTCACAAGGGAGTTGTCGCAGATCCAGATGAATCCAGGATAGGGCCGGGTCAGTATGTCGCTTTTTACCGATTCTTCTTTGGTGGGCCCCAAGGATCATTTCCTCTGGTGGGCCTCAGGTATCCCAGTCCGACACTGTGAGTGCACCACCCATGACGTCAGCTTTCCCAAAGTTAACTTATTAATCTTAGTGAATTTTTCTTCACCAGGGCACAATGCTAAATTTAATTTGGAAATTAGGAGAAGTGATTTGACCCAATGGTTAGGCCACCCCTTCTACCAATCCCAGGGAATCCTGAATCAAATTGAAAATTTGCAGTTGTGGCCATTTTACCCTATGTACAAGCCATCTGTACAGTACAGTTTCAATGCAAAAAAAAAAAAAAAGACTTGAGAACATATAGCTGGTGTCATCTCATAAACCATGCCAGGGGAACTCCCATCCTCTAAACCATGCCAGAAGAGCATCCATCCAATAAACCAAGGCAGGAAAGCTCCCATCCTATAAACCATGTTGTGAAAGATCCCACCCTATAAACCATGTCAGAAAAACAGTCATCCCATAAACCATGCCGGAGAGCACCAATCCAATAAACCATGGCAGAAGAGCACCCATCCCATAAACCATGCAGCAAGAGCAATTATCCCATAAACCATGCCAGGAGAGCACCCTTCCAATAAACCATGCTGGGAGAGCACCCATCCCATAAACCATGTTGTGAAAGATCCCATCCAATAAACCATGTCAGAGAAGCAGCCATCCCATAAACCATGCTGGGAGAACTCTGATCCAATAAACCCCGCCAGAAGAGCACCTATCCCATAAACCATGCGGTGAGAGCTCCCATCCCATAAACCATGCCGGGGGGAGCTCTCATCCTCCAGAAGGATACCAGAAGAGCACCCATCCCATGCTGAGAGATTACCCATGCCATAAACCATGCTGGGAGAGTACCCATCCCATAAACCATGCCAGAGGGACACCCATCCAATAAACCATGCCAGTAGAGCACCCATCCCATAAACCATGTTGTGAAAGATCCCATCCTATAAACCATGTCAGAAGAGCAGCCATCCCACAAACCATGCTGTGAGAGCTCCCATCCCATAAACCATGCCGTGGGGGGGACTTTCATCCTTTAAACCAGGGGTGGGGAACCTCCGGCCCGCGGGCCGCATCCGGCCCCTGAGACCTCCCGATGCGGCCCGCAGCTTCCCTGTGATTCGCGCCGCTCTGGAGGAGGAAGGAGCCGGCATACACAGCATCCTCCGATGTCTGTGACAGCTGCCGGATATAGGAGGATGCTGCCTGTGCCGGCTTCTTCCCCACTAGAGCGGCGCGTGTCTTCAGTCTCCTGGGGGCCGCGCGCGATGACGTCATTTCATCGCGCGCCGCCTGCAGGAGAAGACCGGCACAGAGGACCTGGGACAGAAGAGGACCTGGACAGCGTGGAAACGGAGGAAAGGTGAGTGGGATGTTTATTTTTTTATTTGGGGGTTAACTAGGCTGCCAGGGACAAGACTGATGGGGGTTAACTAGTCCACCAGGGACATGACTGATGGGGGTTAACTAGGCTACCAGGGACATGCCTGATGGGGGGGATAACTAGGCTACCAGAGACATGCCTGATGGGGTTGATAACTAGGCTACCAGGGAAATGCCTGATGGGGGTTAACTAGGCTCCCAGGGGCATGACTGATGGGGGGGTTAACTAGGCTACAAGGGACATGCCTGATGGGGGTTAACTAGGCTATCAGAGGCATCACTGGGGGGTTAACTAGGCTACCAGGGACATGACTTGGGGATTAGCTAGACTACAAGGGGCATCACTGGGGGTTAACTACAATAGCAGGGGCATCACTGGGGGTTAACTACAATAGCAGGGGCACTGGGGGAACAATACTTTGCCTTGCCCCGTGTGCTGCAAACCCACGCTACTAACTGCTGCGCACAGTATGCGGCCCTCAAATGATTTTATTAATGCCCGAACGGCCCTCGACATGGAAAAGGTTCCCCACCCCTGCTTTAAACCATACCAGAAGAGCACCCATCACATAAACCATGTCAGAAAAGCACCCAAGCCATAAATCATGCCGGTAGAGCACCCATCCCATAAACCATGCAAGAGGAACACCTATCCAATAAACCATGGCGGGAGAGAACCCTTCCAATAAACCATGCCGGGAGAGCACCCTTCCAATAAACCATGCAAGAGGAACACCCATCCAATAAACCATGCTGGGAGAGCACCCATCCCATAAACCATGCAAGAGGAACACCCATCCAAAAAACCATGCCGGGAGAGCACCCATCCCATAAACCATGCAAGAGGAACACCCATCCAATAAACCATGCCGGTGGAGCACCCATCCTATAAACTATGGTGGGGGAGTTACCATCCCATAAACCATGCAAGAGGAACACCCATCCAATAACCGATCCCGGGAGAGCACCCATCCAATAAACAAATCCTCTGTGAACCCCATAAAAATTAGAAGGAGCTGTTATTAGAAGGCATATAATGTGGCAATAAGAAGGACTATTATTTACATATAATAATATCAGTATGAAAAAAAAAGAAAGAGAAAAACAGAGTAATATTCAGGCTTAGCGCCTAGGGCACTGTGAGCTGAATTTCCAGCCCTGCTAATGACACAAGTCATTCATAATTTATACCAACCTTCCGTGAATCAACTGCGGCATACATAATATCCATCCAGCCTTTAAATGTTGCCTGCAAGAAAAATGCATTTAGCATCATTAGTACTTGGTTTCTCCTCGCACAAGACTTGTCAACATGTTGATTTTAATTCGCAAAATAACTTCCAATGCAAAGAGAACCCATGTGTGCCTGTAGTTATACAGCTAGGCGGCAGGAACAGGCAATATTATACTGTGATGGTAACACACGCTACTCCTACCTATGTTCTAACATTGAAGGGAAACTATAGGGACATAGCAGCAGGTTAGATACTTCAAACCTGCTGATAGTTTAACTTTAAGTAGGGCATTATGTACTGTATGTGTTATGTCAGAGGTATACGGTGTACTTATTCTCACATATAACATGACGTACCCACAGCAGGTCCATTCGCTTTAACAGACTGGACCTAGTCTACTAGCGACTACATTCAGTCTATTTGCCACGTGTATACTTTTATTTTGTGGGACTCAAAATGGAATCTACAATTTTGGGTCTTGCAAAAAAAAAAAAAAAGTTTACATCTGGTATATGAGAACAGGCTCATTATTAACTGTTAGGCACTTATGGGCTGATGCCTAGGGTGGCAGTATTAAGTGGGGGCATTTTACAAGTCATATTTGGTGGGTTGTAGATACAAGCTGTCTCTCTGAATACTGACAGACACTGAAATAGCATTATAATAGTATTATGAAGGTATTTCATGGAAACCCCTGATGTGGTGCAGAAATGTGATGTGAATTGGGCCTTAGAGTGACTATTTGCCTGTGAACAAAGGTTGTTGTTTTTTTATTGAAAAAGATAATAAAATTATTGTGTAAAATTAGGGTGCTTTAAAAATAAAAAATAAAGCATACTCACTAGAGATGAGCGAACCTCGAGCATGCTCAAGTCGATCCGAACCCGAACTTTCGGCTATGTGAAAAACATGGATATAGTCATTGGCTGTATCCATGTTTTCCAGACAACCTTAAAGCTTTTTCCAAGTTCAGCAGCCCCAGCTAATCAAATATCGAATGTTCGGGTTCGGATCGACTCGAACCCGAACCCGGTTCGCTCATCTCTAATACTCACCTGTCCAATTCACATCCATTGCTATATTGACAGTGCCTTGTCACCACATCCTCACGCCGACACCTCAGGGCATACCACTTAGCCAGTCATTGGCTTCAGTGGTGACTCGCCTCAGTTAGTCATTGGTTGAACTGGCATTTTCTTCTGTGTTGGCATGTGAAGGAAGTGGTGACCATCATGGGGCAAAGCATTGTCAGGATCAGGCAGGTGAGTATGCTTTATTCTTCCTCCTGACTCTTTGCTAAGTGACCATGACAATGTAAGTCTATGGGTCAATCTCGGTCCCAGGTACAGGGAGTGGAGAGAAAAGTGCTCAGCTATGTGCCTCTCTCTTGACCCATTTAAGTGATCAGTCAAAACTATCAAAACTTTGGCCTGTCTCTAAAAGTGATAGGTACACTTTAATATATGACATATACACTGTATATGTCATTGATCTAAAACAAATCCATTATATCTGATACAGAGAATGTATGGGTCACACTTACCACTTGTAGTAGTGCAAGATACCCTGCTCCCACATTATCAAAATTCACTTTTACGTTCTTCCATCGAGCGCTCTGATTTCTTTCTATTAGCTCCAAACACTCTGTTTTATTATTAACTTCCGTATCAGGGAACATTTCCCCCGTCGTAGTATTAACACAGTGATAATACTTTCCCGCAAAAAGATTTACTCCCATAATGCTGAAAATCAACCAAAATATAAGGCAGACCAGCAGCACATTCATAATGGAGGGAATCGCTCCGATCAACGCATTCACGACCACCTAGTATAATGATTAGGGAAAAAAAAAAGAATGTCAGTGTTTGACATCACAGATGTCGCTGTCAGGTCGGCATCAGACATGGAGAAAAAAAAACTAAAATAAATCTAAACAGATGGGCCAGGTGGGAAAAAAAACCTCACGACACATAAAAAGAAAAAAAAAAAAGGAAATTATAACAATATAGAAAAAATAAAGACCTGAGAGTGGAAAGACGAACGCACAGACATGTAAACTGCAGAAAAAAAGAGAAAAATGTTAAAAGAAATGTAACAAAGGACGAATAAAAAGGAACTGCAAATCATATTGGCTAGAAAGAATAAATGGTGGACAAAATGTATGCAGAAAATATAAAATATTAAAAAAAAATTGGCACCATAAAGACATAAAATACAATAAAATGTTTTCAGAAGGCAACGTAAGTTTTTCATTTAAAACATGCACTACTTTCCTTATATTTGTACATGCTCTTAATCATCATGGGGAATTATATATAGTGATTGTGATGGACATGCATTATACAACATTACAATTTCTTGTATAGCTATGATATAGTTCTTTGTCCCTATCTGTTATGTGCTGTCCTTTCTCATAGGGTAGCAGGAAACTAATACACTATGGTATGCCTATTAGAGATCCTCAGGGGCGGGGCTTGATACAATAATAATAAAGTACTGACACTCCCTGTGTCTTCTATCGCCCCCTTATGTCACTATCAAATACAGTGTATCAGATTTTCCCGGAGTGTTTCTTTAATATTGCCATAATGAAACCTCTATGGGCTTTTACTTATATTAGTATAGCATGTAATATAAGCTTTCTATGATGTACATGAATACTAATTTGAGTGTATTAAAAGGGTTTTCCTTTGAACAACACTTATCATCTATTTACGCGAGGGGAGATGACTGTCTGATCCCTGGGGTCCCATTCATAATGACAATAGGGTCCTATGTCTCCTGTATACATTGAGTGACAGTTGGGTGTGCATACTGCTCCATTCCATTCTATGGGAGAGTTCTTGGCTATCTCCAGTCCTATAGTGTTGAATATGCACGCACCCCAATGTTACACCTTGTTAACAAGGGGACATGGGACCCCCATTCTCATGACTGGTGGGGGTCTCACTGTTTATAGGTGTTGTTTGCATCAAAGGCCTCTGACCAAAAGAGATGTGCAATATTACACAACACCTACTGAAATGAATAAGCAGCCACGTAAATCCTAACAGAACCCCTCTAGCTCAAATCTGACTCATAGGATGCAGTCTTGGGCATGGGACTACCCTCTATGATGCCCATATACCTTACTAGGATATATAGACAGATGGGCCATCCCCTTGTTCATCCACAGTTGTGACTGTGTTTGTACATAGGGGCCACAGGTTACAATGCATGTATCACTATATAAAAGAACAGCACATAATCTAGCAAAAATCGTAATCGTAAAAGTAATAGTAAGAGACCCATTAACAAAATAAAGTGGAAAACTGGTTAGGCAAGGTACCACCACCCCAGCACCTACTAACTGAGGGGTCCCCCTATGTGTACATTTTTAAGGAAACTTGGAACCATTTTATACATTTTACAATTCAAGTTATTTAAGAATGTATTTTGCATAGGTGTTTTATAAAGGAGAACTATTAAAAGAACCTGGCAAATCGTATAAGATAACATAGTAATAAATGTGCAATACAAAGGCTCAATGAATGGTAATTCACCCTTGTGCTCAAAAGCTTCTCAGCTGTATGGAAGCTCTTTATTATAAGGGCACATGTTAGGTAGGTGGGGGTCTCCTATAATTTTGCACTGGGGCAAGTGTCAAGTTAAAGGGATACTCCGGCAATAAGAAAATTCTTTCAAGTGAACTGGTTTGGAAAGTTATATAGATTTGTAGTTTACATCTACAAGAATCTCAAGTCTTCCAGTACTTATAAGTTTCTGTATGTCCTACAGGAAGTGGTGTATCCTTTCCAGTCTGACACAGTGCTCTCTGCTGCCACCTCTGTCCATGTCAGGAACTGTTCAGAGCAGCAGGAAATCCCCATCGAAAACCTTTCCTGCTCTTTCATGGACAGAGGTGGCAGCAGCGACTGGAAAGAATAAACCACTCCCTGCAGGACATACAGCAGCTGATAAGTACTGGAAGACAAAACTAAAGTGTCGGCTGTCTAGGCATAATGGGAGTTTGGTTTTGCAACAGCTAGAGAGCCAAGGTTCCCTACCCCTAAACCCGACTGACACTGCTTCTAGAAAAATAGAACAAATATCATACAACCCCCTTGCAATGATATCTAAAGATATAAAGATACATTTATCCATCCAATTTCCATAGATAAGCCAATCCTTTCCAAGATCAGTGCACCAGGGACCCAATTGTACCAGGCACAATATAAGGCTATGTTCACACTTTGTATGACGCTGGCCGTTCCCTGACCTGGCCGGGTCATGGAACGGCTGGTGTGAGAAAAGATAATCCTGGCTGGTACTGCAGTACAGGCCGGATGATCTTTACTGCTGCTGAATTCGCATGCGGGCACATTCCGTGCGCGCCCGCATCCGAATTCCCTGCTGCACACAATGGAGTGAGCGGCTGGAGCCATTGTGTGAACTGACAGGGTTTTCTGCGACCACTATTCAATGAATAGTGACCGCAGAAAACTGACATGTCAGTCTCCTGCAGTGCCACTAGGGATCCTGGCTGTAGTGCATGTATGTATGTGTGTGTATATATATATATATATATATATATATATATATATGTATGTATGTATGTATGTATGTGTGTATATATATGTGTGTATGTATGTATCTATGTATGTATATATGTGTGTATGTATGTATGTAGTGTGTATGAGGGAGATTTATCAAACATGGTGTAAAGTGAAACTGGCTCAGTTGCCCCTAGCAACCAATCAGATTCCACCTTTCATTTTCCAAAGAGTCTGTGAGGAATGAAAGGCGGAATCTGATTGGTTACTAGGGGCAACTGATCCAGTTCTACTTTACACCATGTTTGATAGATCTCCCCTTGTATGTGTATACACTGCAGCTGGAATTCTCTCAGCCTGCAGCACTACGTAAGTTCCGTAGGAATCACGGCCTGTGTTACAACGGCCGTGGTTACTACGGAACTAGGTAGTGGGAACATGGCCTTAGTCAGTCTGAGTACATCCTTAGCTTTGTCATTGAGCCATATTTGTTCAGCCCCAGAGAACTCCACTCCTACTGACTGTATTGTATGCTTATTCATAGTGCTGCAAGGTTCTTTCCTTAATAGTTCTCCTTTAGAGCAATCGATCCCCTTCAGTCAATGAATACACTCTATTTCTAGGATGTAAAGTGAAATGAGGATTGTGTATCTAGTATGACACTTACAATGTGAGGCATGCATTGGGATAAGCATAGATTTGTTACAATTATTAGTATTCTTAACACTCAACAGGCAAGTGTGTCATGCTGTGCCGGGTTTCATTTGTAGATTCCCACATGCAGGAAATTAGTAAGAAAATATCTTTGTTCCACCAGTCTACACTTAATATATCTCAGCTTCTGAGGCTTGTATTACAATGATTACTACTATAAGTAGGATGCATTGTATTATTATCTTGTTTTATTGTATAGGTGCTGCATTTAGAGGGGTTATCCAGCACTACAAAAACATGGCCGCTTTCTTCCAGAGACAGCACCACTCTTGTCTCCAGTTTGGGTGCAGGTTTTGTAACTCAGTTCCATTAAAGTGATCCAGTGCAAATGCTTTTCTTTCAAATCAACTGGTTAAAGAAAGTTATATAGATTTGTAATTTACTTCTAGTTAAAAATATAAAGTCTTCTTATACTTATTAGCTACTGTATGTCCTGCAGGAAATGTTGTTTTCTTTCCAGTATGACACAGTGTTCTCCGCCGACATCTCTGTCCGAGACAGGAACTGTCCAGAGCAGGAGAAGTTTTCTATGGGGGTTTACTGCTGCTTTGGACAGTTCCTGTCTCAGACAGAGATGTCGGCGGAGAACACTGTGTCATACTGGAAAGAAAACAACATTTACTGCAGGACATACAGCACCTGATAAGTATGGAAAGACTTAAAAGGCCACTCTTGATTGTGTGTGGTGTGGCAACTCCGCTTTTAACACCCTTTGCCTATGTTCACACACAGTATTTTTGCTCAGTAGTTTGGTCAGTATTTTGCATTTCCATTGAAGTGAATGGAGCAGAAATATAATACTACACACAATCAGGGTGATGCTGTTTTTGGAGAAAAACTGCCATGTTTTTACTAATCCTGGACAATCTTATTAAGAAAAAAAGGACATGTATGATAGCAAACCTCACCGACCTAACCACACCCAGGACTCCCCACTATGAACCAGAATAGGGACCTGATCTGTATGAATGGCTCTGGTACAGGTGGACATGAGCCATCCTTCGGTAAAATCAACTGACAGCAGATGTTGGGGGAGAGAAGGATCGAATAGGCTGGATTTCAACATGCCCATCTCTGTTGTCATTAGCAAGATTGGGCAACGTCAAAGGATTCTTAATACTGTGTGAGAATAAGACTTTTTAAGACGCTTGGGCCCGACCCTTCTGTTCTGGGAGAGATTAGGCATCACCAGAGCTGTCTGGTTGCGGCTTACCCTAGCCCAGGGATGGGGAACCTTCGGCCCTGCAGCTGTTGCAAAACTATAATTCCCATCATGCCTGGACAGCCGAAGCTTTAGCTTCGGCTGTCTAGGCATGATGGGAATTGTAGTTTTACAACACCTGGAGGGCCGAAGGTTCCCTATCCCTGCCCTAGCCCATAGGGAACACATGAACATTTGGCTTTTATGTGTGTGTGTTTTTTTTTGGTTGCATCTTTGAACATCTAAAAGCTATGGAAAGTCTCTCTGCTCGCACAGTTATGTGGTCATATGAACAGTTTGGGGTGTCTTTTTTATGACAGCTCCCCTTAAAGTGCATTGTGTATCTGCATATATTATTTTTTTTGGCTGTTCACAAAAGATAAAATGCGGACTACGAATCCCCACTTTTATCACTCCCCCCCCCCCCCCGGTCATGTAGAGGAGGCCTTAGTTTCAGTAGAGGATTATAATAGGTCCGTTTTGGGCAGTAGCCCGGGACCCTGAGCTCCTGGGGGGCCCAGGCCACCCAAAAAGACTTATACTTTTTAGTACTGTTTTGTCTCCTGGCTACAGTTCTGCAGTCAGCTGCTTTTTTACCGCAATTTTGCGCAAATTAGGGCATCATGACATTATCTATCCTGCATTATAAACACTATGCTAGTGTTGCCATAGTTACAGAGGGTTTGAGGGCCCAGGCCTGGTCAACAGCCCGGGGCCTATGGTGAAGTTAATCCGCCCCTGCTTAGTTTATTTTTTCACAACTCTACTGAGCTGTTTTTCTGACTTTTAACAATGTGGCACCACCTTATTATTCCAGCAATGAAGTTCCTAGAATTTCCAGGCTATTTGAATGTTGTTGCTGCGGGAAAAACATACTTATTTCTGAACCATCAAGTAGAAAAATAAGTCATATCAGCTGTACGGTGGCTTGGTTACCATGGAGCTGGATATCTGAATTCTAATGAACAGCTAGTTTAGCTAATACTCTTCTAGTGGGGAATGGCTCTGTCGCTTGTAACAAAGCCAGGAATAGAAGTATATGTTGTCCTGGCTTAAAACAGGGTTATGGATGTACCGTTTGCTATATACTAAAAAAAAAAAATCCAAACCCTAGGCCCTATCAAGTGAGCTAAGCCTATCCTAAATCCTATTAAAATCCATTAGGCATGACATAAGGTGGCGAAGGACTAATATATAGACTATATAGACTATTGAATAAGCGCAGGTATTTTTAGGATGAATATTTCACCACCTGCTAGTAACCTAAATTGATCATAAATAGTCATTGCGGAAATAATCATTATATTGCGATTTCTAAAAATAAAGCCATCCAGCCTGTGACGCGCTTGTCTATGCGCCCTCCCTGACATTCTTCAATAAATAATGCGCTGTATATCCAAAGTTCATTCCACATATTATTACTTCCCCCAAGACGTGTGTATCAATTGCTATGCCTCTTACTGAGAATAATTACATTTCAGCGTGATAAAAGGGGAACTCTGATTCAGAGATTCCTTTTACTGGTTACTTAATATCTGTGTATCACTGGAATCCTTCCCTTGATAAGCTGATGGGTATCGGTTAGAGATGGGCGAACCTGCCGAGGTTATGGTTATGGCTGTATCCTAGTTTTCCAGGCGGTCCTCCGGCTGTATCCACCCTCTCCAAGGAGCGGGCAGACAGCGGCAGTCAGAAGCCGAGAGTTCAGGTTCATACGAACCTGAACCTCGGCCATTTTGCTCATCTCTAGTATCGGTGCCTACAGTATCCACTCATTGGGGGACATTTAAGAAGATCGGTGTATGAGTACGCTAGTCTTAAATTAAGCCCCACCCCTTTTTGCAGGCCGGATTTACTAAGGGGCACACGCCTCTTTGTAAACTCGGGCGGCCCCGTGCCCAGCGTACTCTCTGCGCAACAAATCTACACCTCCCCCAGCAACTTATAACTAATCCTGAACAGAATTGTTTTATATCATGTTCTTGTTCTCTTGCTTGAGAACTTTCAATTCCTATGAAATCTTAAAACAATGCATTCTACATAACGGGGAATTCTTCAGATTGATGATAACAAGTGAGTCACTGTAGTACAAGCATCAGAAGGAAATTTTGTTAACTATAATCCAATATAGTCACGCATAGACTGAAGTGTATAATAATAATAATAATGATAATAATAATAATAATAATAAGACTATACAATAGTTTCTCGTATGTACATTATTACTATGTTGAGGCTAACTTACACATTTGCACAACAGATTAAGCCAATATAATTAAAACTGCTTTGGATGAAAAGCCTAGGTTATAACAATGATATTGGCTATATCTGTAGATTTCTATTGTGTTTAGTTACCGATAATGCCAAGGCATGATTTCAAAGACAAACTGTATATTCCCATACTGGAGGTCTGCATTTTTATTTCTTTTATGTTCTAGCGGTGCCGTGCTTACTTGCAGTATCGGTAATATACATTCATTGTACATATAATGTACATTTGTACATATAATGCGTTTAGTCATTCATTGTGCAGGCACAGACCCACTAAAAGCAAGGACCCTAATTTGGCTGTAGTGGGTATCTTATCTGAACCTTCAAAATGGCCCTATAAAGAGGACAGGGAGGGTAGTGAATACATACCATGGGTTAGGAACATCCAGGCTGCTACTGCAAGTGCCAAGAAGGTGGAACCTCATGTCAAGTGCCCAGAGTGCCACTGAGTGCCTTCTGGCTCCTCCTCTTAGCCTCAAGTTAACGCTGTAATGACCAATCAAAAGACGACTAGAGCCATCAATAAGAGATTAAAAAAGGGGTTTGGTAAGATTTGAATATTGAGCGTTTTTTGGCTCCTCCTCTCAGCCATCAGTCACGGTACTAACGTCCAGGAAAACCATTAGAGTCATCATTCAGAGACAAGAGGAGGGGTTTGGAAATGTTCAGAGCTCTGTGCACTGAAGAGGTCTCCTGATTGGATGTTAAAGCTGTCATTCAAAGCTAAGTGGAGGAGCCAGAGAAGCTTAACACAAAGGATCCGCCTTCTGGGCTCTTGACTTTTTCTCAGTCATGCAACCTACATGATTATACCCCAGAAATTGTCACACTGCCCTCCCTATCCCCTATATAGTGCTATCAGCAGTTTTAATTTTAATTTCTTTTTTTTCATTATGCTGTTATATCATAATCTATATTTTCCCAATGGCCCTTTATGTGCAAATCATATACAGGATAATAAGGACCTTTTGTTGGTCTTTAGATCACATTACCAGAGATTTCCATACAGACAAATGCTAGAAGGACATAGAACAAAGCTGGGATGTAGCTGAAGGTCATGTGATTGTAATGTTGTGGGAGACTATTAAATGTCCTTCCTGCATTTGGGCTGTAATGGTGAACGCTGCCCAACTCATCTCCGTAAATCAGCCATTGACATTATCGGAAATTTTAGAACAATTGTATTAGTTTTCTTCATCGACTTTCGACTATCAGCAGAATGTAATTCTTAATTGTGAGCATCCTCTCTTCCTTAATAAGACGTTTTTGGGTACAAGAATTTAGGTGAAGGTAAATTGATTCGATAGTTGCAATGGTATACAATGCAATAGTACAGAGTTGGTTGTTCATTCATTATCACATACAACATGCATGTATCTACACATGCATTAAAAGTTTGTGTTCATCTTACCCTCATCCCTTCAAACCGTGAGAGGGCTCTTAGTGGTCTCAATGCCCTTAATGTCCGTAGGGACTTAATAGCCCCTAGTTCTGAATATCCCAAGGCATTAGCTACTAAGCTAACCAAAGATACCTATATGGAAACAAAAGCAACAATTCTAATTTCTGCACCACATTCTACTGTACAAAGACGAGGCATCCTTTAGTTTTTCCGTGAGAGATGACGTGATTTTCTATATAGTTGGAAGACGACCAGCTGCAAAATAAAACCTGGTTAGAACACAGCACACGGGGGTTCCACCCGATGACAGAAACCTGTTGACACAATGGGACCAAAACCCTCAAAATCTTACCCGCTCTCACAATTTGCCAAATTTCCAGTTGGTTTTGAGGAGCAAAATTAAGACTGACAATAAAAACGCACCTACAACAAAGAAAATAAGTGAATCTGTGCTGTGTGACATCCTAGTTCTCAGTCTTACCCTTATGCCTTCAAATCTTGATAATGCACGTAGAGGTCTCAATGCTCTCAAGGTCCTTAGAGATTTAATAGCGGCTAGTTGACCATACCCGAGGGCCACCGCCAAAATGGATATAATTGAAATCTGTTCAGAACCAATGGCATGTTAAATTAAAATTTTAAAAACTGAATAATAATTTTGTTTTTTTGGTGTTTTCTTTCAAAGATAACTTATTCTTTATTCCTTAAAGGGCTATTCCAGCAAGAAAATATATCCCACTTTTTCATTGAAAAGGTGATAATTATCTAAAATGTAAAGGTCTGACCCCTAATAATTAAACAAGAGGTCCGGGCAGGGGGATTATTTTCAAAACTGTCAAACATGTACTTTCAAAAAATAACATGTACTGTTCCACTGGTGCCTGCGTACCACCGCTCCATTCGCCCCCACTTCCTGGTTTAAGAGGGGACCTGGAATGTTCCAGACCTGCTCAGCTGCTCAGCGGCAGAGGTGGGACCTGGTACAGTCACTGACTGGCTAAGCAGGCCTGGAATGTCAGGTCCCAGGTCCCCTCAAACCAGGAAGCATCCAGGAGCCACAGTGGCAGTTTGCACTGGAAATGGGGCAGTAAGTGCATGTTATTTTTTTAATCCTCCCCGGCACTTTTGAAAAAAAATCCCCCTACCCGGACCTCTTCCTGAATTAAGTAAGAATACTGTAAACCAGTCCCCCGCTGATCCCTGGTGTTTTGGTCAATCCCATACAGTTTGAATGGCGCTGTAGTTCACATGCTCACTTCCCCATTTATACCCTTCCTTACTGTGGTCATGCAGCTGGGGACAGGTTATTGTGGTTCCCTGTTTTAGCAACTGTAGCCACCCCCCAGCAATCTAACATTTAGTTATCTGGTAAACAGGTGATGTTTTGGGCCAGAAAACCCCTCTAGGAAAAGGTAGTACATTACAAATTATGACCCCCCTCCCCAACTGAAATTTTTTCAGTTAAACATTTTTAAATGTTTAACCTATTTTAATTTACTGGCTGGGAATATTTTTGAATATGCTTACAGTATCTGCAAACTAGACATTCAATAGCCTAACGAAAATGAGCCATGGTGGCAAGTTATAGAGAGGTGGAAAAATGTATTGTTGCCCCAGGAAATTTGTAGGGCAACACTACTGTTGTTGTTTTTTTTTTTTAATATATATATAACCCTCATTGTGTCTTTAAATGGGGATCAGCTTAAAGAGAAAAGGCAACAATAGTTGCATGTACTGTTTCCTTATGCCTTTAGCAAGAACGTGATAACTCCATGATTAATGATGACAAGGCATGATCATCAAGTCATGACCGGGGAAGCACAATTCCATGCGTTCAGTCTACAGGGCGTAGGAGGGAACGAATGACAACCCTGTAACGTACTGAAGGGGAAATGTATGGACAAAAAGTTATAGCTCACTACATATTGACTCATCCACTCAACACTATTATATGGGATCATGTAATTCTTGTTTAAGTATGATGAGGCATGAGTGCCTATAAATGCCCAATTGCATGGAACAGAACGTGAAACAAGGGAAGTTACCATGCTTGCTTTATGTCTAGAAGTTTAAGATGCAATGTCATGGGTTTACCCATAGATGAATGTGAACTTCATACAGGTGACCTCAATAAAAGGAGTCCGGCCAAGAACTAATTTTTTTTTTTAAGGGGGCAGGGGGTGAACATAAAAATCCTCTCTCTTCCCGTGCCTCTTTAGTGCTAGATTGCCGCTCCGGCACCCCAACCTGGCTTGGGGATCTTAATCACAGCTGACACCACAACACAGTCAATTGACTGGCCGCTCAGTCAGTCAATGACTGGGGTGGGACACCGCCAGTCCATCAGCCAGGACAGGCATGTTTGTGACATCATCAAAACTGGGGGGTTCCAGGGCTGGTCATGCAGCGGATGGAAGGAACCGGAAGAGGTAAATAAGGACTGATTGTTATGTCCCCCTCCCCTGCCTTTAAAAAAAAAAAAAAAAAAAACTACTTGGCCGTACTTCTCCTTTAATAAGGATATGTTCCATTCCTAAACTGGATCAGATTTAGACCACTATTATTGACCTTCCTCTTTGAGATGACGACCAATTTGTGGTGGTCATCCGAAATATGTTTCGTTTATCTACCCTTTTGTATCTTTCAATTCCACCCTTTTGTATCTTTCAATTCCACCTAAATATATGAATAAGGAACATCAACGAGAGACAAATATATCTTTCAATATGACAATTGCAGATGAGATAGTTGTGTCATCCAATGTTAAGTCTATAAAGTGCTCACCTCGCACTCCACCTGAGAAGTAATTCTACCAATTCCTGGAAATAGCTATTACATTAATTGCACATTAACTGCTGTTGGTTTCAGTAAGAGGATTAAGTAATCTAAAATCCGACATAAGAAGAAAACTAACATCAAAGGAATATCTAAGAGGACTTAGACGACTTTACAGTGGTAATCACAATGAAGCCTCTGAAATTCAGGCAGGTGGGAATGGTGGGAGTAGGTCCAGTCCTTCAGCCCCTATTACACGGGACGACTGTGAGGAGCAAACGAGCACTGTCAGTGCTCGCTTGCTCCTTGTTCCTCACTCGCTACTGCCGCTATTACACGCGGCCACAGCGAGTGGGTGGGAGACAAGGGGGGCAGCGGGGAGCTGCTCCTATTCCACTGAGCGACGGCATCAGATCGCTGCTATATGAGTCGTTTGTCTTTCAACATGTTGAAAGACACACAACTACAACGATCAGTCGACATTGTTCATGTCAGCTGATCGTTGTGTTCTATTACACAGGACAATTATCGTCCGTAACGGACGATATCGGCCGAATACGGCCGATAATCGTTCAGTGTAATAGGGCCTTTAGACAGAAGAGACCTGTACAGGTCTGTTGGTCAAACTGTTCAAGACACACATACTCCTCATCCCAAACCTCTTGGAGTAATGGCCAGCAGTTACAATATTAAGTGTAAACAGTCTATAAATTGACTAAGTTCTACATGCAGAACTATTTAAATTGATGTCTATGATCTTACAGCCATGAGAGCTATCCTTAAGTGTCACTCGATATCCTATGAACCATTCTCATACCAAAACTCCTGAAATGTTATTACTATCTCATTGCCTTTTACTTTCATGTGTCTCCCTAGGTGATGCTGCTAAGTAGTGTTGAGCAGGGAGGCCAAACTGTTCACCTTCTCCGAACCGCTCAGCGGCAGGGTCCTCTATCCCTATGTACCAGTCAGCCATTTACCTTATTCAAGTAACGTCTTTTGATTTTGTAATGTTCTGTTTGTCACCCCCATCACTTGTATAGCAATCTGGAATCAAGGGTGCTTTAAAAATAAATAATAATAATAATAAGTTGGATGCCATAGAGATTTAAATGCAGAGCATTCAGGTTTGGAGAACTTTGCCGAACCCAAACGGTTTGGCCTCTCGGCTCAACACTAATGCTAAACCATGCTGGTCTACTTCTTTCTCTGGCAGTCCCTGCAGATATTATAGGGATTAGAGTAGTGAAAGTATATAAAGCATTGCAGTGTCCCAGTACTAGTCTATGTGCTGCTTAATTATTTAGGTTGGAGTGAGGCTGTAGACTATGTCCTGTCAGCTTAATCCTGTCTGGGTATGGTGAGTTAAACATGTCTAATGTATATACTGTATTGTTTCATACTGCTTTAAGGGGGTTAGCCAGTGCTACAAAAACATGGCCACTTTCTTTAAGAGACAACACGACTCTTGTCTCCAGTTCAGGTGCGGTTTGCAATTAAGCTCCATTCGCTTCAATGGAACTGAGCAACAAAACCTCGCCCAAGCTGGAGACAAGAGTGGGGCTGTCTCTGGAATAAAGTGGTCGTGTTTTTGTAACGCTGGATAACCCCTTTAACATGTGCATACACTGAGATACATTGTCATGCAATTGTTTATTTTTTTCTGAGCTGCCTCCACTGATTAAATACTTTTAAAAGAGTTTATGAGGAGTTGGTCACATTACCTTCCCTCAGGCAGACTTATAGCTTAATGAAACAGAGCTTCCCACACCATCTCTATAGCTCCCATTTTCAGTGAGAGACCCAGCTCCATGTAATTCTATGATGCTGGGTCTCTCACTGGAGATGGGAGCTATGGAGATGGAGTGGGAAACTCTGTCTCATAAGGTTCCACTGTATGTGGCGGGGAGGTGGGAGACAGGACGTATAAAAGCCTATTATGGTGCCAAATTCAAAATACACATTAGAGAAATGACTATAGTGCACAGAGCTGGAGGCAAGGCACACTTTAAGTAAAGTTATTATATAAGTTTCCCCTGGCCGAATTCAATAGTAGGCCCAGAGTCCCAAACTATACCACCACATGCTGTGTCCCTCAGGAAGATACTCAAGCTTCATTGATACTACAAATGTTTCCTGAAATTTTACTTCCCCCAGCTGGTCCTAAATTATTACTCCCATCTTCCTTGTGGGCACCACAGTATGCACTCCTTTATAAACCAAGCAGGGAGATCTTTTTTTTTTTTGTTAACAGAGGATCACAATATAGAGAACTGGCTTAGGGGAGAGTGACAGAGCATGTGTACCAGCTGAATGGGTGGACATACACATTGCTATACACTTTGAACACCAGGTGGCCCCATATTGCAACAATAAATTGTTCACTGTTTTATGATTTATGCAATGAATATTTTTTAAGGCACTGAACCTAACTATAAATCTACAATATGAAACCAACATTGTTTGAAACACTAAAAGCAATACGCAGCAAAGGTCGGGACACTGAGATTGGCATCATTAAACAGAAAGAGATGAAATGATTTATAAAACAGAAGGTATAGTTCATCACAATGGTATTTATGCAGCCATTACAGCTTCAGAGAACAGCCATCTGTTTCCTGTTGAAAGATCGATGTGTCATTAAAAACAGCATTGCACAGTATAAGAAAATGTGTGGTTAGAACTGAATCACATAACACTAGAGAAATCCAATCTACAGGCAAACTAACACATTCACAGCCATTTGTGTGCAATCCCAGGGGACGGCCATGGGCGCCAAGTGCCAACAGTGCCTTCATATTTCTCCCTATGTGATGTACGGATTGGGGCACATTTATAAAAAGTGTTTTTCATTAACTAAAATGGTTTTATTGCGATATGAAATGCACCAATTACCATAGAGACATACACGAATATTGTTCTTTAGGAGAGTATATGATGGCGCAGAGTCCTTTCAATTCTGTGCTACAAAGTCATTAGCACTCCATGTATCGCCATATGGTGCCATTGTGCGCCATATTATGGAAGTGTTCTCCCCTAGAAGCATCTGAGTGAACATGGAAGTATATTCTTACTCATTCTATATGAATCCGACAGAGAAAAATCTCTATGCTTCTATATAAAAACAGGGGCTTACTTTGTGTCCATAGACCTTTGTGAATCAGAACTTGTACAGTGCCATATGCGTGTGGCCTTCTATAATGTATGATTGATCTGACCTACTGTAACATAGACAGCTCTTTTTGTATACATGTTAGTCTGTACCTCAAACTGAAAGAATGAAAAAAACGGAAAGAATAGAAAAAAAGGACAGTTTTTATAAATGCACCGACAAGTCGTAAAGGGTATGTCCGTCTTTCAGCACCATTTTTCTTTGTATATAGAATTAAATCTACATAAAAAGTTGAGTAATTTTGCAAACAAATTACATTTTTATCTTGGATTGATCTGTATTATAGTGCAGAGCTGCATTCACAATTCTACCAGCTTTAAAACTGAAATCTTCTTCTCGCTGGCTTAAAGGGGTTTTCCAGGGCACAGAAGGCAGATGAGGCTTGATGCTCCCCAGTGCTTACTTCCATTGATTCCACATCTCGGCGGTAAGCGTTCTGAAACTTGGAGGGGTAGGTCTAAGTCCAAGCCATGCCCCCACACAATGTACAATAACTGCGCTGTGTCTCTGATGTTACTAACTCTGCTACATCTGTAACTTAACAAGCTGTGGTAAAATGAAAGTGAAAGCTGAGCTGTGACTGGTTGCTATGGGCAAAACCAGATGGTTGCTATGGGCAAAACCAAGTCATTTTGGTTTTAGGCAGATTAATCTGGGCTATTATCTGTATGGTGAAATCAAAGTGATGTATTTAGAAAGTTATGTAGATTATATACATACTGTAATGGTTCACAAAGATGGACACAGCCTGTCACTTCTGTGAGCGGAGGAGTGTGCACTCTCCCATAGATTCTGCCTCATTTACTCAGTGTGAACATATCCTAAATCTCTTTGAATCCCTGAGAGGGGATGGAAAATGTTATAGGGAGAAGGAAATCTTTGGTTTAATGGAAACAAATGTAACTGCCCTATTACTATGCACAGTAATTCCACTCTACCCTAATACCAACCTTGTCATATATCATTCTAATACTAAAAAGGAAAATTGCCGGATGGCACTGTGTTGGCTCAAAGGCTCAGGTGGGTGCACAAACTCAGGTAGCCAGACCCAGGCTTCCAAATCCACAACAAGGTTTGTACGAGGCGGCACTCCAGTATATAGTGAGTGAAAAAAGGTTTTTATTCACCCATCAATGTGCAATGTTTCGATCTCTCATTGAGATCTTTTTCAAGCAACCTTGCTTGAAAAAGATCTCAATGAGAGATCGAAACGTCGCACATTGATGGGTGAATATCATTCTAATACGATAACACCACCCTCAGACCATAATGCCCTTACACCATCCCTATACACGTCGTCCTAATATCATACTGATCCCATATCATCCTAATACTACACCCACATCACATCATACCACCCTGATATAACACAATCCTGATACCACCCTCATACAAAATCATTGGGATTCCACCCTCATACAACATTATCCTACCACCACCCTCGTACCATCTTATCATGACTCAAAGTTTCACTATTCACATATTAATTTGCATTAGCATTTCTGTACTTCTAGACATACAATGCCCTCCATACAGCTACCATTTTGCGGCTGTGATTTCTTTTCTCCATTTCATCATGTACATGTCATGGTGGTAGTCACTACTGACACAAGTACAGGGGGTTATCCAGCACTCTGAAGCAGCTATAGGAGATGACAGCCAGTAATGTGACAAATGCTGCTCATGTGTTGGAGGATGGGGTTGTGTATGACACACTGCTTAATTTCTGTCTTTTTTTTCGGTTTCAGTGTTGATTTTTATAAATTGACAGAATATATATTTTAGTGAATTGCTGTCGACAGTGACTGACAGCCATTCAGTTTTACATCTATAGTCTGACATTCACACTAGTTATTTTACAGCTAGGCATAACAATGGTTTTGGATCTTGTAGAGAAAAAAAAATCACAGCTAGGAATTTGCTATCACTCGTAGCAAATACTCCATAAGCAATAAAAGTACAATATAAGTACAAAGCAACATATTCAGGTTTTTTATCAACTGTACATAGCATATAACTAATACTGGCTAAGCCGACAGTATATAGATATAATAGAGTGGAATACCTACATCAACAATCAGGAAATCCAGCCAGCACCAGGCATTGGTAAAATATTTTACAAATCCATAGGCCACCCATTTCAGAAGCATCTCAAGGATAAAGATGTACGTGAACACTTTATCTGCATATTCCAGCATGGTCTTAATTGTTTTCCGCTGCTCGATGTAAATGTCTTCAAAAGCCTAAAGGAAACAATAAGGATTTAAGCAAAGTACATCTAAATAATAAAGAAGTGTGACAAATGTTGGCGAAATTACTTGTCCAAGAACAATATTCTCTAGCTGAAACTACAGTGTTTCTTTGAAAATAAGACATACCCCGAAAATAAAACCTAGCTTAATTTTTAGGCTTGAACTATAAGCCCTACTCGAAAAATAAGCCCTAGTTAAAGTCAGCTGACCAGATCCCTGACATGGGGTGACTGAGCATCAGCCAATTAGTGCCAGACTTGTTAAACTCTGCCCCCACCTGTTAGGGGAAAGGATGGTAGGTATGGGGACTACCTGCAGAGGAGGGAGGTATGCAGTATGGGGGAATAAGTATAGAGGGAGGGGAGGCACAAAGTATGGGGGTCTTTCTACAGAGGAGGGATGTATACAGTATGGGGGGGATAACTATAGAAGGAGGGGAGGCATACAGTATGGTGGGCTTACTGCAGAGAGGAATGTATACAGTATGGGGGGATAACTATACAGGGAGGGGAGACATACAGTATGGGGGGCTTACTGCAGACTGGAAATGTATACAGTATGGGGGAATTACTATACAGGGAGGGGAGGCATACAGTATGGGGGGGCTTACTGCAGACTGGGAATGTATTCAGTATGGGGAATAACTATACAGGGAGGGGAGGCATACAGTATGGGGGGGCTTACTGCAGACTGGGAATGTATTCAGTATGGGGAATAACTATACAGGGAGGGGAGGCATACAGTATGGGGGGCTTACTGCAGACTGGTAATGTATACTGTATGGGGGAATACCTATACAGGGAGGGGAGGCATACATTATGGGGGGCTTACTGCAGACTGGGAATGTATACAGTATGGGGGGATAACTATACAGGGAGGTGAGGCATACAGTATGGGGGCCTTACTGCAGAAGGGGGATGTATACAGTATGGAGGCCTACAGTACAGTGGGGCATACAGTATGGGTGTTAACTGCTGTATACCTATAGAGTAGGACTACAGTGTCAGGACATACTGTTTTACTCCAAAAAACACACCGAAAAAAGCCCTAGTAATAATATAAGACTCTGTCTTATTTTTAGAGAAATACAGTATGAGCATGCTCGGAGTCATAGTTTTGCTACAACTGGAGAGCCACAGGTTGGGGGACATTGGACTAGGACATTGGTTTCCAACCTCTTGCTCTCCAGCTAAACCATGACTCTTGGCACACTCTAGACTCTAGATTTGTTGGAACCTTGAAGTATTACTTTGTGGTATCATGGCATGGCGCAATGGAGAGAATCTCCAAGAAAAAGCTAAAGCATGAGTTCTAAGGAGCCAAGATACAGCAGTAATGTCATCCTATCCTATGTGTTTCCCTCTAATACTATATGTTTATACAGAAAAACAGAAAGGTTTTTGTGCTCCCAGAATGACCGCTAACGCCTCAATTACCCCACAGAGTACACTGACAGGACAGAGAACCATGACTAGTGACAGCCCAGATGAGTAGTTCACAGCTCTCCCCCTGCCCCCTTATCGGACATGACGACTATGGAGCCCGGAACCCCTGACACCATTACAGACCGGCTGTTAGATGCGTGCAGCCGTTCTGGGAGCCCAATCAGCACAAATGTGTTGAATGGTTCCCTTTAAGACCAGGCCATTTTTTTTAAAGGCATGCGCTGAGCACAACTTCTCCCGACTCATTGTCCCAATCGATCGACCGATAAAAACTTTTGACATGTCTCTCTGACGTGTCAAAAGTTTTTTTTGTGACAGTACCTCTTTAACATTATACGATAAGACTGTATTATATTCCCTCTTCCCTTTTCTATGTACAGATAATTTTCCATGTTGGTTGAATGTGTTACCACCTACACTGAATGGCCATCTCACCATTTCCACATCGGTAACAAAATATCTGACTTACCAGAGCTCCACTGCTGAGAAGAATCATGAAGATGATGAAGGTTTCAAACCAGTTGTGTTCCACAATTGTGTAGCAGGTTTTCCTAAACGACCACCATGTCTTCCCGTTGTTTTCATCAATGTTCACGTGGCAAATTGGAAATCTCTTTACACATCCTAAATAGTTGAACACAATAAGAACATACGAATATACGTGCACAGAACATGAGAATGAGGCCTAACACAAAGCTCCTTGCCACCACCTCTGTCCGCGACAGGTACTGTCCAGAGCCGCAGAGGTTTTCCATGGGGATTTGCCTCTGTTCTGAACAGTTCTTGACATGGACAGAGGTGGCAGCAGAGAGCACTGTGTCAGACTGGAAAGAATACACCACTTCCTGCAGGACATATAGCAGCTAAGTACTGTAAGACTTTTTTTTTTTTTTTTTTTTTTTTATAGAAGTAATTTACAAATCTTTCTGGCACCAGTTGGTGCATACATATTAGATAGAGGTCAGCCACACCTGCCACTATTGGTAGGATCCACTGTAAATGGGGGTGTCCTACCCACTGCCCCTTATGATGGTTGTTGAAGGAAAGAAGAGCAGGCATTTTGGATCTCATGAGGCTCTATTGTGTGAGGTAAACTGCTCACACAAACCTTCCTCCTGCTCTATGCATTTACCATTTAACTATAATACTTGTATTTCCAGGTTCATTCGGATACCGAAACAGTTGTGTTCTCCAATTTCTTCAAATATTACCTATGTAAACATTATACCCAACGGAACATAAGAGGTATTTCCCCTGAGTTCTAAAGTCCAATAATTTGTTTTTTCCCCTCCACACAACATGTGCGCTTTCATGATTTACCGGGAACTTTAGAAGTTCATCTCATTATATAATCTGGCTGTGTAGGCCTACTGCCAAGCAAGACGCTGCACGTACAGCCTTTAATGAGCAATGTTCTCCCACTCACCGTCTGTGAAGCAGGCATCTGGCTCCAGAGCCTCCTCTGGTTCTAAATCCACCAGCTCTCCTTCTCCTTCCACCACTACCCCAGGGGGTCTAATATCCACCGTGCTCCCTTCAGATGAACTGGTTAGGTTCAGCTTCTACAGATAAATTCCCGCAGTAAGAAAGAGAGAAGAATTAACAAACCTCTCACCAATAACAAGTCTATTCTACTGGACAATATTCATATTTTTTATTATCTTATTATGTTTTTAACCATTTATAAAATGATAGCCTATTATCGGCTAAGCCTTACCTTTTGTTTATAGTCCATACTTACATTAGTTTTTTTTTTTTTTAGCTTTTGTGTCAGTAATATCTATGTATTTTTTATTTCATATATTTGTACTATATTTATTATACACCACTTTTACATTGGACTTAATTTACATAATGTACAAACCTAATATATTTCCATTAAGACAATAAAACAAGAATTTTATCTGCAACGTAATAATAACTATGCAATGTAATGCATAGAAACATATATAAATCATCAGTTATTATAAAGGAACACTATAATATTTCAAGCAATTGCATCCATCTCTTATAATGCACCCATGGTCACTGTGCATTTTCAAACTACTTGTCAACCCGATAGTCATACTTATGGATATTGCTGCAATAGCAGGTCACAATTTTAGGCACCAGGGATCGTGTGCATTGCATGTTGGCCACTTTGGGATGGCAACATTTTTTAATTTGCATTCATTTTTTAATTTGCCTGGGGAATTGGTCATTGTGAGACAAGTATGAGTACCGTTCTATATCACAGTAGTTTATCTGGTAGCATACACAGTCCGCATTCTCTGATCTGGTGTAATGTTATTACTGTGTAATGTATAACATCATTAATGGCGGTGCTGATAGGTAGCAAATGTAATATAGAGAATGATGGAAGCATACATGTTTGCAAACAGGAAAAAGATGAGCCTTTTAACATTATGGATCCCTCCCCCTATAGTTGTCATCCACTGTATTTGAGGATTATGTATTAACCCTGTGTAGAACTCAGTGTATCAATAACACCTTCTCTCCTCCATGTGACATCTATAGTTGTTTACTGTAAATGATCCCCCAGCTCAAAGCTAGTCTGGTCAGTTCAATGCACTTTTACCAGCACTATATCATGGCATAGAAATAAGAACTAGGTGCTATTCTATGACTGGACAGATAAGTAAGGGAAAGGAGGAACCTATGTGTGTACTACTGGCAAACAGCCTAGCTCTGGATCCAGGCCTTGAAATGAAGAGAATAAGAAATAGCTGTGACCATTGAGTTGACTTTCAGAGGCTGATTAACAGCAGTGAAAGCTCAAAAATTAGCTTGTCAATGACAGGGACAATTTAAGAAAACTCATTCATATGGAATATCTATTAATGGACTGACCATTTAGGTGTTAAACTCAGTTAGTGTGGTCATCCCATGGTCATCATTAGAGATGAGCGAACCTGGAGCATGCTCGAGTCGATCCGAACCCGAACTTTCGGCATTTGATTAGCAGTGGCTGCTGAAGTTGGATAAAGCCCTAAGGTTATGTGGAAATCATGGATATAGTTCAGCAGTCCCAGCTAATCAAATACCGAACGTTCGGGTTCGGATCGACTCAAACCCGAACCCGGTTCGCTCATCTTTAGTCATCATTACATTAAACATTTCTAAAACCAGATGGTAAATGTGTTTTTTTTTCTGAATGTTATTGTTTTATACAGCTGCAGCTCATTTTATGTACCGCTTATAGACAAGTTTTCTTACAACAGCTCGCCATGTGGTTAGGAGTGGTATTGCAAGGAAAACTACTTCCTGGTTTGTATGCAAAATAGTAAAACTAGGTACACTACAGTTACTGTCTCTCGATGATGTCTATCCTACAGTAGCTTGTACCAAAAGAATGAGTTATATAACTTTGTTGTCAATAACCTTTACATAACTTTAACAATTTGTAATGCTTCCATCATTTCCACAGAATAACAAACTCTGCCACAATGCTGTAGCCATAAGCAAAAGTTATAAAGGAGACAAGGCATCAAAAGAAAAAAAAGTGTTAATAAAGAATAACATTCCAGAAATTTTTTTACAGGAGGTCAACAGGTCAAGTGCTAAATTATCCTGATGCTCAAAGCAATATGACACATTTATACTTCAGTGAAAATAAAATGTTAATTGTTCATTTATAAAGAAACAGATGACTAAGATAAAGAGGAAGTCAGTATTTTTCATTTGACTTGCAGTAGATCGACTCCTGTGCATGTGCCATATACCTGTTTATTATACAGGTGCAGTGGACTTAATGCATATAGAAGTCAACCTGATCAGCAAGTCTGATTTATTGCATTAAATAATGGTGCGTTTACACAGGCAGATTTATCTGACAGATTTTGGAAGCCAAAGCCAAGAATGGATTTGAAAAGAGGAGAAATCTCAATCTTTCCTTTATGACCCGTTCCCTGTTTATAGTCTGTTCCTGGTTTTGGCTTCAAAGATCTGTCAGATAAATCTGCCTGTGTAAACGCACCATTCGTTTTTCCCATAATAGAAACCTATTACTTATGCATACGATAGGGGATAAGTTCCTGATCATGGGGGTCCTACTTCTGGCACCATAACTGATCATGAGATCAAGGGTTCCATATCCCCCATTAAATGGAGTGGTGGTCAAGAAAGTGCTGCAGCTCTATTTGAAGTGAATGTACCACTAGGTACGTTGTTTTTTGTTTTTCACATGAATAGACCGGCACCGACTCGGCTGGTGACATGGTCATTTTTTGAACTGCGCACACGGCATTGGTGTATTATCGAGCGCTGCCCGGGCATAAAGCAATGGAGGCAAGCCCACCAAACCCAGTGTGACGATCCCCCCCCATTGATTCTAATAGAGCTGCATCACAGAGGGGAGGGCAGAACGTCACACTGCCCACCCCAGTGCTTCATGCTGGACCAGCGCTTGGTAACAGACTGGCGCCGTGTGCAGAAACCATCTCATGGTTCAAAAATAGGGCAGCGACATCGGTATCGCCAAGCCAGTGCCGGTCTACTCATGTGAAAAACAAAAAATTTGGTATATTCGCTTCAAAGGCTATAAGACTCCTCAAGAGAAGCAGAGCATGGCGCTAAGCTATCTGTGACAGTCTTATGGTCTTTAAATGGAGAGACGTGCTTGACCACTGTTCCATTCATAATGGAGTATTTTAAAAAGCAGTGACATCACAGAGGAAAGGATCAGTGAACAGTCTTGCCTTAATGATGTCATTATTTCCTAGTGAACTGATTGGTGGCAGGTTGGTCCATAATACTTTAGCCCCATTACAGAAGTCAGATGTACACAGAGTTCAAAGACATTCTCAAAAAGTCCCCAGAAATTCCTTTTCTGTCTTTAAAAAAAAATTATATCCACTGAGAATAGTTGGTAAAATAAATCAACAAAACATCAAAAACATCTTCATTACGTAAAAAATAAATAAATAAAATCTGACGGTTTAAAGTGTTTTTTTAGAATCAACTTACAGCACCATAGATCCCTACTGTACTCTAAGTTTGGGTTTTCCGAAAGGTACACTACACCATCTAAATGAGGTCTTAGACTTAAAAGGGTTCACTAGTTAAAACTTGCTGATAATCTATCCTTAGGATAGGTCATCAATATCAGATCAATGGGGTGCCAACAACTGCTGATCAGTTTTTTGTCAGTCACGCCGAAACAGACAGCTCCATACAGTATGTAGTGGACATAATAAGCAACTGCAGCTTAGTTCCCTTTCACTTCAATGCTTCTGTCTCTCAGTGTATACCTGAGCTATGGTTCTGGCAAACAGCGGATCAGTACCACTGATCAGATAGGCTTGACTTGAAATCCCCCTTGAATAACAGAACACTAGACATGCTCCCATTGCCCAATATAATCTTTGTTGAACTTGCAGCCCCCCGCAGCATACAGAATTACAGGTGGGGTCTTTGTTTACAAATGCTTGTCCAATTCATAGGTTCTCACCACTCCAGGGACCCCATAGCAGTTGCATGGTCTGGCTCAATGGTAGTCTGTATGGATATGGATTCGCATATGTAAATAAAAAAATCACCTGGCACCCTTTCGGATGAAATTTTTACAAACCACCTATTGGGGGAATTTATTAAGACTGGTTTTTAATAGCTGGTCTTAAAAGGGCACTGTCACAAGCTTTGATCGGTAAGGCCCGCTGATAATAAGCCGGGAGAAACAGCACCTCTCCTATGCTTAGGTTGGGTGTGGGTTTGCAGTTCAGTTCCATTGAAGTGAATGGAAGTGAATTTTAATACCATACACAACCTGAGGATTGGGGGTGGTGCTATTTATGTAAGAAAGTAGTGGTGCTTTTTCTAATCTAGGATAACCCCCTGAGTAAATCGGAGAGATCAGACTTTGAAATGTTGATATAGATTTCAATTTGAAGGGATAAGTTATAGTACAGAAGGCTCCGCCTCCTTTGTAGTAAGCCTTGCCCACTTTTTTAGAAGGTGGTCTAAATAGGGGGGAGGATCATCAATTTTTGCTAAATATTTAGACTTTTTGAGACCAGAAACCTTTTAATAACTCCCCCCATTATGTCTATGAACAGTTTACTGCTTTGTTCCTTATTTTTTTTTACTAGTTCTCAACCTCTTTAAATACAACTTTTTCATACATATTTCATCGTCATTGTGCGAAGAAAGAAACATATTATCAAACCATTGTTCTTATGGACTAAGTAACATTCAAAATGGTGCATGCTCCATTTTTTACTTTACATTTGTGATTTGTAAACGGTATAGGTTTAGAGCATGCATTACAAATGCTGAAGGAAGTTAAAAGAAAATATAAAAATGAAGTCAAACATTTATCGTTTTAGTACAACATCTGTATCGGCCAGTCTCGGCAGACCATGCTGTGAAGGGAGTCACATGACTCAGCCTAAGCCTAGTAGCTGTGCATGTTTCGTATTGGATTGCAATGGACAGGCAAGGGACACAGCTGATTTGCATGCAAGCCAATCAAAATTAATCGGAATCAGATATCGTTTGGTTTAACCTTAGGAAACGTGGTGACATGTTGCGCTGCCTTGTTTAAAAGCACCGGAGTTGCATTCTCGGTAGCTTCTGCTTGATTTTACCCCTGTGAGAAGTGGAAAAAAAAAAGGGCAAGCACAAAAAAAAAAAAAAAGATAAAATTAACAATACCCCTAACCTGTATAAGCCGTTATTTTAGCAACTAATCTGCTTGTTAACATAACTGTTTTTTTTTTGTTTTTTTTAACTAAATCTCATAACTCATGTTAGAACTTGAAGTGATAACCAGAAAATGTACAGCAGAGATGGTCTCTATTCCGATGATCCTGTCCTCATAAAGGCTCACATTCTAATTGCTTTATCTAGTACGTTCAGGGTGAACTCCATGGAGATGTTGTCCTTGACCAAATTGGATTCCAGGGACTTCAGCGCTGCAAGGAAACAGTGCTAACCATTGAGCCACCATGCTACTAACAAAACAGATAACATATCTTTTCTATACATGCTATAGGAGCATGGAAATTAATCCCACATTCAGATAAAAAAAAGTGTGTTGTTAAATTATCTATACATACCATGACATTTTCAATGTATAAACATTAGTTTTATTTAGCATTTAATTGTCAGCAGTTTTTTTTTTATTGGGGACTTAGCAGCAAGTGTACATCTACATGTACATCTGAGCCCATCGCATTCCCATGGCAAAGTGTTACTCCCTTGCTCTGACACTTTTCATGTCCCGCTGATGCCCAGGTGACTTCTCCTCTGACTTTCCCGAGGCTACATGGACTGGAGGTCATGTCTTATATACATCTCTATTAACGCTCATATACAGATGCATAGAAGTCAGTAACTTCTGGCTCTTCAAAAGCAAAATATCCTTGGGACAGTCAAAGCCGGCACCAGCAGGACCTGAATAGTGTCAAAGCGTAGGAATAATGCAGCGGGAACCAACTGGTTAGTACATTGCTAGCTTGCTGCCAGGGCCCCAATATAGAAAAACAAGAAAAGAAAATAGAGGGCTGATTCTTTAAAAAGTTGGAACCTGAAAAAAATAAACATATAAACTTTTCCCTAAATTCACCACCGTTGCATTGTCACCAAGGATCTCTGGATTGGTGGGGGTCTCACTGGTCAGGACATCACAATTATGACTTCTTCAGATGGGATTCCCCTTTAACCTATCTTGATGTCAGATTTATTTATGTTAAACATGTGCATGAAGAATTTTTAGTTATCATTAAGTTTTAATTGTTTCATATGCTACAACGTGCACTGTTATACATAAACTGCTAAATATTTAGGGTAGAAATTCAAGTATTGTATTTTTAATTTAGTTCTAAACTAGTTGTAACTTTTTATTATTATTTTTTAATTTGACATCATGCAAATAGTTGTGATGAGTGTGGAGATTTATGATAATATGTTAGTACTTTTTACGTAGGCTCCATGGGGGAGATTTATCAAACATGGTGTAAAGTGAAACTGGCTCTGTTGCCCCTAGCAACCAATAAGATTTCACCTTTCATTCCTCACAGACTCTTTGAAAAATTGAAAGGTGGAATCTGATTGGTTGCCAGGGGCAACTGAGCCAGTTTCACTTTACACCAGGTTTGATAAATCACCTTTCATGAGTCCACATCATCCATGTTTTAGTCACCAAATTGACCTGTAACATGTATTCTTCCCTGGAGTGAGAAGAGCACATACAAAACATGGGACTATTTGCCACTGTTAAGACTACTGAAAGTTTAATTAAGGTGATCCATTTTTTTACGGACATTACAGACGTATCTTTTGTAAAAATTACAGCTCCACAAAAATTACGGACGCTCTCATAGACTTCTATGGGTGAATCTGTGTCACAATTAAATAATGTGGTTCCATAAAACGGCATCTATTTCAGATCCGTATGACTACGGGCAGAGTGACTACGAATCAATGTACCCTAAATATGTCCATAATTACAGGTACATTTACGGAATGTGTGAATATGGCTTAATAGCTAAAACTGCAGCTCCACTTCAATTGGTTGGAATCCAACCAATGTTGTAATTTATCTAGAACACCTTTAAGAATAATTGGAATCTCAAGGGCCACATATGGCCCTCAGGGATTTAATTTGTGGACACGCCATTTCATCTATGTATAGTACTTAGCTATGCCTGCACAATTACACATTTTTTTATTCACTTGTTCATAGACTTGCAATTTATTTAGCAAAAAAAGGGCAGATTTTTTTTTGCCATATCTCCTTGGAAGCAGTTATCAACAGAATTGTATATACATCTATACGGTTTCTATTTGTTTTGATATGTTTGTTTCTTTTTTTGGTGAAGAAATGTTAGTGTGGTTAGCATTAGTTGAGATTTTTTTTTCCGTTGAATCTTCACCCTTTGTCACTTGATCACATATTAATCTTAAAGCGAATGTACCACTAGGTACATCGCTGCGCTTTTATTTTTACCTTAACGGATTGTTGCCAGCATGGGGATGCCGGTGCCGTAGTCCTTTTTTTTAATTACCCGTTCCCACACTCTGCTATGTTCCCCTTGAGCACTGGGGTAGGCCCACTGGCCCCAGTGTGGCGCTATTTACCCTCCCCTCTGTGACGCGACTCGATTGATTCCAATGGAGCCATGTCACAGAGGATAGGGGGTTCTGTCACGCTGGGAGGTGGCGGGCCTTCCCCCAGTACGCCGGTGTGGGCCGTTGCTTGGGAGAAGACCGGCGCCATGCGTGGGAACTAGGCCACAATTCAAAAAATGGACAGTGCCACTGGCATCCACATGCCAGTGTTGATGCATTAAGGTAAAAAAAATTATGAAAAATTGTATTTCGATACGATAAGAACATTTACAAATCATTTCCTCTTTCTTTTCAGACAATATTAAGCAGCAAAAATAATCACATCTAAGACAACAACAGAAAGATTAATTGGTTGAATATAAAATAAACTTAAGAGATTGAAGAAAATCAATTTTTCATTAATGATTCATTATTTTCTTCTAACCACAAGATTATTCTTTTATATATTTCAACAATATAATAGATTTCCTGACATGGCCTTCAGCGCCAAGCACTCAAACTTAAAGGGGTGCTCCAATTTATAAAACCAATTACATACACTGTTGGGAGTTATGAGATAGAGCACTTGGCCTTCTGGCCAAAATTCTCTATTTATAATCTACATCTCTTGGCGAGAGGATGGTGTGCAGTTATAAAGAGCGTCCCTTGTTCTGGAGGACCTGTCATGTCCTGCATTACGGAGCCAATTGATTTGATTGGGCACTGTATTACACCCCATTCCCCCTGCGGTGGCACTTCAGGGAAATTGAACCTTCACTACAAGGCTTCCCTACAAATAAAAGTTAATTCCCAATAGGGAGACACATTCGGGGAGATTTATCAAACTGGTGTAAAGTGAAACTGGCTCAGTTGCCCCTAGCAACCAATCAGATTCCACCTTTCATTCCTCACAGACTCTTTGGAAAATGAAAGGTGGAATCTGATTGGTTGCTAGAGGCAACTGAGACAGTTTCACTTTACACCATGTTTGATAAATCTCCCACTTTGTAATCAGTCTCAATTTTTTTTTCGAAAATAGAAATCTGATCCTTATATGAAATTATGTATATTGGTATATTAATATTTTTTCCCTCCAAGACCCGCTGGTAACTTCTGTGGTAAAGGGATCAGGAGACATGACATCACATTGGTCTTTGTTTAGCGTATTGACATTACGTTGGGAGTTACCCAACATATTTTTTATTTGGGAAGCTTATTTTTATATAAAACAAAATAAATAAAAAAAAAATAAAATCCTTTTAGTATGGTCATGTATTAGCAATCTAAATAAATAGTTTGAAGAAATGTAAGATCCTAATATAAGCGATGCCTGCAGGAAAGCAAAGAATCATTTCAATTCTCCATATCCCTGCAGGGTTATTGGAATAGTTCCTGTTTCTAAAGGGAAGATTACCAGTAATATTACATACAGAAATTTCTGACATTGCAACCCTATAATATGTTTATAGGGGCTCCACTTTAGTGCTTTCCTTCTGTAACCGATATAGAATATGGGTCTCTACAAAACTCTTTCGTTATTTTAACTGAATAGGACTATTTTGGCAGTCACTCAAAGACATTTTTTTGCTATTTTGACAGAGAAAGAAATAATTAAATACAATGGAAAACATATCCCTAGATTAAAAAAAAAATAATAATTTTACAATGTTTTCTTATTGTTGGTAAACATGAGATAATTTCTTCTTTAATACCAATATAAACAATCCAATGTATTTGGAATCTAAATGTATTTATAGTGTGATAATAAAAGAAAAACAACTAAAATAAAAATATACATATTCCTGGGTGTTTGGAGATGGGAATTAATATTTTTAGGGAAGTCGAAATTTAATTTCTTAGGCTATGTTCATATTTGGTAAGAGACCGTCCGTTCCGTGACCCGGCCGGGTCTCAGAAAAGAGGCCGGCTGGTCTCAGAAAAGATCAAACGTCCGGCCTCAGGAAAGATCATCCCAATGATCTTTAGCGCCGCTGAGTTCTGATGAGGGCGCATCCGTGCACGCCCACATCAGAACTCCCCACTGCACACTATGGAGCGTGCGGCCGGAGCCGCTCGCTCCATAGTGACCACTGACAGGGTTTTCTGCGGCTGTGAAAAAAACCCTGAAACAACAATAATAATAAGATCTGGCATAACATATCAATAAACTAGAAACCCATTGCATAATGCACCTATAAATTAAATATACAATAATAATAATAATAATAATAATCTGGCATAACATACTAATAAACTAGAAACCCATTGCATAATGTACCTATAAATTAAATATACAATAATAATAATAATAATAATAATAATAGCCTGGCATAACATACTAATAAACTAGAAACTCATTGCATAATGTACCTATAAACTAAATATATAACAATAATAATAATAATAATAATAATAATAATAATAATAATAATAATGTAACTAGCATTAGATATCAATAAACTACAAACCCACTGCATAATGTACCTATAAACTAAATATATAATAATAATAATAATAATAATAATAATAATAATAATAATGTAACTAGCATAAGATACCAATAAACTAGAAACCCACTGAATAATGTACCTATAAACTAAACATACAATAATAATAATAATAATAATAATAATAAAAACTTGGCACAGCACACTCACAAGCTAACAAAGCTTGATACACAATACTAAAGAAATAAAACACTTGCAAATTAAGAACAAAAACTAAGAACTAAGAAGAGCCTGGTTCAACATAATGATATAAACTAAAAACCTTGGCACAACAAACCTATAAACTAAAAAGGCCTGGTACAATATACACGTAAACTTAAAACCTATGGCATAACATACCTATTAACAAAAAAAACCCTGATACAATTTGCACATTTGGAACAAAAGACCAAACGTCATGTCCCACATTCCTATCCAGCAGAACATCAGATTTATAGGCCTATGATCCCACCTGAGGGAATGTAGAATGAAAAGTCCTTTCAGCACTGGCAGATAAAAAATTTTTTACCAACAATAATGGCACAATTGATCCTTAGGACAGACACAATTGATTTTTTTTAATTAAAAACCATAGCCTTAGTTGTGCCATCACAAAGTCAGAGGGAACTAGCTCCTCCACTACACCTTACTCTTTGCTTGAGAGCAGTGTATGGAGGAAGCAGAGTGTTTTGTGTCTGTCACATGCTCCTCTGTAGGATGCCATTATGTGGATGGGGAAGCCGTCTAGCCAGCACATGGGGGGAGGAGATACATTATTAAAGAGAACCTGGCTGCAGACAGGACGCGGCATACAAGGTATATGATAAACACAGTTATAAAGTTTACAAAAATGTTAATTAAAGGTGGCCAACCTCTTAAAGGCCAAACACCATTTACAATTTACAATTTACAATTCAGTGGTGGTGCCAATTTAATCATGTAATTCAACAACACTGAGTATTTTCCCATCAATAAAATGCAATTCAAATAAATGCAACCCCCCCCCCCCCCCAAAAAAAAAAAAAAAAAAAAAAAAATGAAGACAATATTACTGCCATCTAAGTATTATTAAACCCATGTTATTTATTGTCCGGGAAGATGTAGACTTTAAAATAATATAAAATTCTTGTCAACATATAGGCTAAAAAAACATTTCCTTACCTCTTTACTTTCTTCAAGATCGGATTCACTGCTGAAATCTTCTGTATTAAGATTCTCAAAGTCAGATTCCCCGACAGCGATAGGGACGGTGACGGTGAGGCTGGGATTATGTATGAATGACATGTAATCACTCTCGTCGATAATGTACTTCTCCACGCTGCTGCCCACTCCACTGGTAGTTCCATTCCCACCTTTGTGATAATCTAGGTCTTTATTTATATCGACTGCGTTATGGTTATATAGACAACTTTCCTTTCGGTTGTGAAGCTCCTCGAGTGGTTTGATTTCATCTAGAGATTTCTGTTTCTTTACAAAGGCTTTTTGGAGGCATTCGCGGACCGTTTTTTTGACAAAATCTATTCCCCTTTGTATCCTTCCCACAGCAATCTGGAGATTGTTCATCTCATTGTCATCGTCTGTAGCTGTGAGGTTGTCGGAACTAAATGAACTCAGCAACAAGGCCAGGAACAAATTCAAAACCTAAGCGGTGTATAAAAAGATGAGCGGTTAAGATCTTATATAAAGGTTACACCAAACCCTCGAGAACACGTAACACAGTCAACCACCTAGTACATGTTAGTCATTGACTTCAAGGCTACTGCTCTTATGGAACGGAGGCTTTGATAAAAATAGATATTACAATATTTAAAAATAACCTAGTTCTGTATAAAATGATATGCTGACAGTCTAGAATCTGGACGAGACAATACATATATTAAGAATTTATGGAGGAATATCCAATAAAATAACTGATCTCATCTCATGTGCCCTATGGAAACATAATAGTGGTAGCCGGAAGACTAAACTCCATATGCCTTGTTTTAGAACTCCTTATCAGTGAGTGTATATGGCTGGGATTGTACACAGTATTTTGGGTTCTATCTTGGTACAGATTTTTATCAAAACCAGGAGTAGGTCCAAAATACAGAATAAGGCTATGTTCACACATGTATATTTTCATAAAACTACGGCCGTTGTTGCCGATTGCGACAATGGGCGTGATAAATAAGAAAATATATGTGACGTTGCCGTCTATGGAATCCCGGCCGGAGTGAATAGCGGCCGTAGAAAACCCTGTCAGTGCACACTATGGAGCGAGCGGCTCCGAACGCGTGCTCCATAGTGTGCAGTGGGGAGTTCTGATGTGGTCGCGCTCGGATGCGAAATTAAATGAAGCAAGAGTAAGGCTAGGGTCACACTTCATTTTTGCTGGATGTTTAACATATCCTTTTTATGAAAAAAAGGGATGAAAAACGGATTGAAAGACGGATGCAGTTATATGCCCTCCGTCAAGATCCGTTTTTCATTGACTTACATGACACAATTTTTTTTGAATGTACACAAAAACGTGGTTCACCATGTTTTTCTGTACATTAATACTAAACATTTAAAAACTGATCCATTAGACGGCAAAAACGCAGTGTAAACCTAGTCTAAAGGGGATGACTTTAATGTCAGACAAACCCGCTGATTTCAGGGGGATGGCCAACCATTTAATGAGTGGATATGGCTTCCCGTATCTCCACCGATGGTGGATGTAGATGGAGGCAAGGACTCAACAACTGGATTTAAACATGCTGAATCCTTTTGACAAAACCAGTTTCTGACAACTAATTACTTCCCTCTCCCTAAAGCCCCTATTACACGGAGTGGCATAGAAAAGCAATAGAGATGAGCAAACCTCCAGCATGCTCGAGTCCATCCGAACCCGAACTTTCGGCATTTGATTAGCGGGGGCTGCTGAAGTTGGATAAAGCCCTAAGGCTATGTGGAAAACATGGATATAGTCATTGGCTGTATCCATGTTTTCCAGACAACCTTAGAGCTTTATCCAAGTTCAGCAGCCCCCGCTTATCAAATGCCGAAAGTTCGTGTTCGGATGGACTCGAACCCGAACCCGGTTCACTCATCTCTAAAAAGCAAACAAGTGCTGCCAGCGCTCGTTTTCTCCTCTTTCCCCTCTCCCTGCCGCTGGTATTACACGCGTCGGCAGCGAGTGGGTGAGTACAGGGGGAGCCACGGGAAGGTGCAGGGGGGGGGGGGGCTGCCCGGGTGATCGCTAGATCATCCGGGCAGCCCATAGCAGATAGCAGAGGTCTGCTACTGCTACTCCTATTCCACAGAGCGATGGCAGCAGATTGCTGCTATCATAGTTGTTTGTCTTTCAATATGTTGAAAGATAAACGACAGGAACAATCTGCCAACATCGTTCAGTCGGTTGATCGTTGCCTTCTATTACAAGAATTGCACGAATGCCTTCAATGAACACGAATACAGTCGATAACCTTTCTGTGTAATAGGGCCTTAACCAAAGTACATGAATAATCACTTTAATATAGTCTATGGATCTTCAGCTGGTGGGGGAGTGACGTTAATAGAAAGCTGAAAAGCAAGTAATGGGCAGTGTAGATTGAGTTTCCTCTGGTATTGTTTAGAGACCCAAGTTTAGGCTATGTTCACACAACGTATGTTTTACATAAATCATGGTTGTTGCAATTTGCAACAACGACCATGATTAATGCAAAACATTTGTTGCATTTGAATGAATGGAATCCCGTCCGGAGCATATACATATACGGCCGAACCATATACAGAACGGCCAGTGTTATACGTAGTGTGAACCCGGCCCTAGTTAGTAAATGTTACACACTGTACTCACCACAAGATTCCCAATCACCATGACTAACATGAACACCAGGAGGCACATAGATTGTCCCGCCACCTCCATACAGTCCCACATAGTCTCGATCCATTCTCCACATAGCACTCGGAACACAATCAGAAAGGAGTGGAAGAAGTCGTTCATGTGCCAGCGAGGAAGTTCACAGTCATCAGAGATTTTACAGACGCATTCCTTGTAACTTTTACCAAACAGCTGCATGCCGACCACGGCAAAGATGAACACTATGATGGCCAACACCAAGGTCAGGTTACCCAAAGCTCCCACCGAGTTACCGATGATCTTGATCAGCATGTTCAGGGTTGGCCATGATTTTGCCAATTTGAAGACACGGAGCTATAAAGATGAAAGTAAAAATATTTTAGACACCTTCATTCTAATGTACTGCATCAATACTGTAGAAATATTCTATTCAAATAAAGAGTGGAAGATGCCATTTTCAGGTATATAGAACATAAGGAAATTCGGGACACTACCACAATGAAGGAAGATTACACTAAGGAACAGTATAATATACTCATAGTACATTGTACATTTATACAGTATATAAAATTGCCTAATGTGATATATTTATGGGCGATGAGGCTACTGTATAGTAAAAAGTATTTTTCATACCAATCTGAACGACCTCAGCACCGATAATCCTTCCACATTAGCAAGACCCAACTCCATCAAACTGAGGCTCACTATGATACCATCGAAAATGTTCCAACCTTCTTGAAAATAATAGTATGGATCGAGGGCAATCAGCTTAAAAACCATTTCCGCTGTGAAGATCCCAGTAAAGACCTACGGTAAATGGAAATAGATCTCATTAGTCTGATTTACCGGTCATTACTTGTAGATGGACAGAGAATTACCTAGAACATTAAAAGCCCTTGTGCATTACAATTTACATTCAGCGCTTCAATGATAGCACCCAGGCAAGTTCTATATTATTCTGATTCTATTTTTAGAATTTTAAACAATTTTAGACTTCATTGAATTTTTCATTACTTTTTTTTTTTTTTACAAATCCTTTAGAAACCCTGCTATTTGTCTATTTTTTATATAGTCACAAAGTTTTATTTTTGATTATGTTTAGAATGAAAATTGTCACAAACGTAATTATTGTATTAGAGACGTCATGTGGTCATGTCACTGATATAAAATGTTACCTAAATGGACCTTTCCATTACAAACAACTTCAAATGAACCAAAAACGACTCCTTACACCTGAAAAAACACATGTGAATTCTTATCCACTAGGTGTCTCCCTTCTTTTCAATCTTCTGCCCACTCCCTGTTGTTAAGGGAAATCTGTCTCTTGTAACAGATCAGGAAGTGACACAGGTGATGGGGATGGGGTTTACCATATGCTCTGTGCATTAGGGAACCTGTGCTGTATACCTAAAAGCTGAGCCAGTCTACCTGCTGAAGATTATCCACACTGATCCTCAAAGATAAATCAAAGCTTCCTTCTCATCTGTGACCACCTATAAATCTCTGGGCAGCTTTTTCTTGTGTAAATGCCTGTGAACCTTTTGTGTGTCTACAGTATAATTCACCCCCCTTCTATTAGCCTATCAGGAACAAAAGCAACAATAGCAGCTCACTGCTTACGCTGAGTTCACACTACGTTTTTGCAATCCTTTTTTTCATCTGTATTTTGCAAAAAAAAACAGATGAAAAACAGATGCATTTGTGTGCATCCGTTTTGATCCGTTTTTCCATTGACTTACATTATAAAAAAAAAGGATCCTTTTTTTTAACGTACACAAAAACATTTTTATGTCTGTTAAAAAAAACAGATCCGTTTTTTTATATTATAATGGAAGTCAATGAAAAAACAGATCAAAATGGATGCATACAAATGCATCCTTTTTTTTGCATCTGTTTTTGCAAAAAATGGATTGCAAAAACAGTGTGAACCCGCCCTCAGTGTAACCCTTTCCTTGCTGTTACTGGCTTTGCTGTTGTTATCTTTTTTTTTCGGCTCACACAGAACCTTGCAAACTTGGTGCATCAGGAAACTCCTTACACCCTAACCCCCCCCCATATGCTAGTATGGTACTGTGTAAAAAATTAGCTCAGCACAGTGCCAGCCTGTTCAGTCCAGTGCACTCTCTCCAGCACTGTCATTGTATGACAGAGTGGAGTATGTGCTGTGCTGTAATTGGCCAGAAAAGTAAGATAAAGTAAGTCCATGCATGTGCACTACTGGCAACAAATCCAGCTCTGGCCCTGCCCCCTGATATTGAAAGAATGAGAAATAGCTGTACATCATGGAGGGGGCTCAATAACAGCTTATAATCATTTAAAACAGAAGGTTTTCACAATTAGTGGTGGCCAGAACCCAACAAAGAAAAAAAACCTAAAAATTTTAACTTGTCTCTGGGACATGTCAAAAGTTTTTATATAACAGCATCCACTTATGTAGCTTTCATTTACTTCTGAATGATGAATATCATGGTCATGTGATAATTTTACTGTTATAGTTACAGTAATGAACGTATAGCAAATTAAGGCTATGTTCACACACCATCACAATGACTGCCGTTTTCATTGGACTGGCATCATTTAATGGCCAATAACATCCGTGTTTATATCACAACAGCTGTAATTTGCAGTTAAATGACGTCCGCCATTAAAAAGGGCTGTCATTTTAATGGTGTGTGAACATAGCCTGACTCTGGTGTGGAGTCGTCTGGGGATAGCACATTGCTGAAGAGTCAGGCTGTCCAGTGCCTAAACACTCTGTATGAATATGGGCGCCATGTTGTGAAGCTCAGTAACACAGCTCAGTGCATGATCCGTAAGAGTTTTATTTTTAGACATAATCTTCAAACTTTCTGTGTCTTTTTGTTTCTTGTAGTTTAGATCTAGCACATCTTTCATTGTGATCATCCTTCTTCACAGCACGCCACCCTGCTAGTCCACACAAATGACAAACTTGGCTTTTAAAATAATTTCTTCCCAATTACCTTTCTTTACATCAGCCTTCAATATGCCGGCATGACGCCAGACAAGGCCCAAACAATTATTTTGTTTCACCCAACTACTTCTCATTGTGAGAACATTTTGTTAATTGCTTCTCAGGATTGCTTTTTGTTTACCGTAAATAGTTCTCAATGTCTTAGGATTGTGATCACAATGGAAGACGTCATGCTCTTATACAGAGCTTCCAGAAGAACGATATGGAAGGCTAAAATCACATTTGCGTTTAGGCAACAACGAACACCAAAGGATCCTGACAGAACCAGAGAGATCACATCGACTTCTATGGTGTATGGGGAGACAAGAGCAAATTTATGATGTATGGAGGAGACTGGAGCAATCGATGATATATGGGGGGGGGGGGGGGGGGGGGGGGTTACTGGAGCAATCGATGGTGTATGGAGGGGGCTGGAGCAATCTATGGTGTATGGGGAAGACTGGAGCAATCGATAGTGTATATATTAGAGATTGGAGCAATCTATGGTGTATATGGGAGATTGGAGCAATCTATGGTGTATATGGGAGATTGGAGCAATCTATAGTGTATATGGGAGATTGGAGCAATCAATGGTGTATGGGGGAGAATGGAGCAATCTATGGTGTATATGGAAGATCGGAGCAATCAATGGTGTATATGGGAGATTGGAGCAATCGATGGTGTATGGGGGAGATTGGAACAATCTATGGTGTATATGGGAGATTGGAGCAATCTATGGTGTATATGGGAGATTGGAGCAATCTATGGTATATGGGGGAGACTGGAGCAATCTATGGTGTATATGGGAGATCGGAGCAATCTATGGTGTATGGGGGAGAATGGAGCAATCTATGGTGTATATGGAAGATCGGAGCAATCTATGGTGTATATGGGAGATCGGAGCAATCTATGGTGTATGGGGGATACTGGAGCAATCTATGGAGTATGGGGGAGACTGGAGCAATCTATGGTGTATGGGGAAGACTGGAGCAATCTGTGGTGTATAGGAGATACTGGAGCAATCTGTGGTGTATAGGAGATACTGGAGCAATCTATGGTGTATGGGGGAGACTGGAGCAATCTATGGTGTATGGGGGAGACTGGAACAATCTATGGTGTATGGGGAAGACTGGAGCAATCTGTGGTGTATAGGGGAGACTGGAGCAATCTGTTGTATATGGGGAGACAAGAGCAATCTATGGTGTATGGGGAAGACAGGAGCAATTTATGTCTCACGCTCTGTCCACACAATGTATGGCCATTCTAACGGCCGTACATTTTATGGACTGCAATGGTTAATTGGATTACCAGCACACCCAAATGTGCCCGCAATCCAAATAAAATAAAATGATGTTCCTGTGGCAGATATGGTAATATTAATTATTAATATTAGTATTATATTAATTAATATTAATATATTGTTTTACACGGCAAACAACGGCCAACAACGTTGTTTATACACTGGGTAAACGAACATAGCCTTAAGGTTCTTGGTGTAACTTTCCTGAAGTACATATGGCTATTCAGCCCACAGTCATTATTTTCCAAGATAATGAAACTGATCTTGTTATAACATTGCTGCATCTAATCCTTCTCTCTCATTAGCACAGTACAAGTTTGCATGAAGTAATAGGCACTAAGAACTTAATCTTATTTGCTTTCTACCACTGGCTCTTTGTACGGCTGTAGCTCTGCTGGCTCATCACGAAAAGCTGAACTTTTACCGTTTAGAAATGCTAGAATATATATATATATATATATATATATATATATATATATATATATATATATACATACATCGTACATATATATCCAGGCTGATGGTGGCCCAGTGTAAGAAGCCAAGTGATCAGATGAGGAATGAACCATTTGAGAGGCTTGGAGGGGTTAACACTTATCCCCTACAAACAGGAGGGGAGTCTGATCACTGGGATTCTGCAAAATTCTCAAGAATAGGATTTCCAATGCACCTCTGCCTGATTTATATTAACAGTCAGCTATCGCCATACCCATAGACAATAAAAGGAGAAGCATTTGTCCACCACTCCATTAGAACAGGAACTGCCCGGGCTGCCCGGGGGATCACTAGATTGTCAAGGCAGTCCACAGCAGATAGCAGCAGTCTGTTACTGCCCCTCTTATTTCATGGAGGGACGGCAGCAGATTGCTGCTATATTAGTCATTTGTCATTCAACATGTTGAAAGACAAATTACACCAACGATCAGCCGACATCGTTTATATCTGCTGATCGTTGCCTTCCATTACACAGGAAGATTATTGGCCATAAGGGCCGATATCGGACGAATACGGACGATAATCGTCTTGTGTAATAGGGCCTTAAGTTCCCTCTTTGACAACCTATCGGGTAAAGGCGGCTGTCTTGTTAATTAGACGGGCACTAATAATGATCATGATCCCTTATATGTTTCAAAAATGAGAACATAGCCATAAAGGGGGATCAAACTGATGTAAAGTGAAACTGGCTCAGTTGCCCCTAGCAACCAATCAGATTCCACCTTTCATTCCTCACAGACTCTTTCGAAAATGAAAGGTGAAATCTGATTGGTTGCTTGGGGCAACTGAGCCAGTTTCACTTTACACCATGTTTGATAAATCTCCCCGATAGTGTCTAAACAGATAAAAGCAGATCTGACTTACCAAGTTACCAGCGGAGAGGACGTAGTTAAACTCTTCAGTCATTGGGTAATGCTCCATAGCCATGAATAGTGTGTTCAAAACGATGCAGATTGTTATGGCTAGATCCACAAAGGGATCCATCACAACTAATTTCACAACGTGCTTTATCTTCAGCCAGTGAGGAGTACAATCCCAGATCAGGAACGTGTTTGCAAACTTGTACCAACATGGTGGACACTTCTGTCTGGACTCCTCAAGTTCTGGGAAACAAAAGGAAATGGTGTGTTATTTCTTATTGGTGTTCTTACCATCATTCTGGGGTGGGGGTGGGGGGGTCTTCTTAAAAAAGATGGATAGTATGCATAGTATATAATGAATATGAAAATTTTTCACAGGAAATCTGCCCTGAGTAAAGACATTGTCTTCTCATAGAGAAGTGGTCACTTATAGTGGTTCCACTGTATGTACATCATATCTATACACATCTGTATATTTTATGATTCTACAAAGGTGAGGATGCTTTGTCTACGCTGCATCATGTACGTCAGTTACGCAGGGGCGGATTAACGTTACTATGGGCCCTGGGCTGTTCACCAAGCTTGGGCCCCTCCAACCCACTGTAACTATGGCGGCACTAACTTAAGTCTTTTTCCTCCATAATGCAGACTGTAAAGGACCTGTGGTGACATCATTGTCACATGATAAGGTCCTTCAATATATTCTCTAATGTTACTGCATTGTCTCCTGGCTGCAGTTTTTCCCTGATTTGTGCAAAATTGTGGTAAAAAGCTGCGATTTTAATGCAAATCATGACTGAACATAAGTCTGTTTGGGTGGCCATGGGCCCCTCGGGAGCTCAGGGCCCCCGTCTACCGCCTGAAATGGACCTATTGTAATCCGCTACTGCAGTTACGTAATACCACATAAATAATTCTGCCATATGCTGCGGATGGATAGACTAGAACTATAGATTGTAAATACTACTACTACTACTACTGCAAATAATACTGCTGTAGTATACATAAATAAATGTATATAGGTTATGTTCACACGTGGTAAGACACCAGCTATTCCGTGACCAACCGGGTCACAGAACGACCGGTGTCTGAGAAGATCACCCCAGCCGTTACTGCAGTACTGGCTTGATGATCTTCAATGCCGCTGAATTTGGATGCGGGCGCATCAGTGTGCGTCTGCATCCGAATTCCCCGCTGCACACAATGGAGCATGCGGCCTATTCATTGAATAGCGTCCGCAGAAAACTGACATGTCATGCTATCTGTATACACTCCGGCCGAGATTCCTTAGAAGGTACCACTACGTAAGTTCCGTAGTAATCATGTAGTAATTACTCAACTAACACAGTGGGAACATGGTCATATACTGGTCATATACTGTATTCCTACATACTGCAAATAGAAATAAATCTGCCATATATTATACATATAAATAATAACCTCCAGTCTATGGAAACTCTTCTGTCCATTAACTCTCATTTATTGAGGTACAACTTACCCTCCATGGTATTCGTCAAAATACTGGCAACACTCAAAGCTCTCTGCCTCATGGCCACGGGATCTTCTAACAGATCCATAGATACCTGGTAACAGCTCGATTTCCTTTTTCTCATCTCAGTCTCTGTAGTTGTTCCCTAAAATGACATAATAAATTAATAACCAAAAAAACAAAACACAAGACGGCTGATGGTATTATTTTCTCCCAGCATCTGACATCGCTGTGTTGTTTTTTTTTTTTTGCTGATTGGTAATTTTTATTGACTTCAGATGTCTCTGCATATAATACAGAATGGTCTGTGAAGCGTGATAAGCAAAGTATATGGCAGTGAGGTGACAAACTGTAATATATACATATATCACAATGTATATATCTGGAAAACCATGCACATATTGAATGTCTTATTATTGGAATATTTGAAATAGTCTATCAAATAGGATGCATAACGCAAACAATAGAAAACAGTTGGAGATACTTTTTAAAGGGGTTATTCCAGATTAGAGAAACATTGTTTTTTTGTTTTGTTTTTGTTGTTTTTTACACAAACAGCACCACCACTGTCCTCAGGTTGTGTGTTATTACAACTTGACTCCATTCAATTCAATGGAGCTGAGCTGCAATACCACACACAACCAGGAGACAAGAGTGGCGCTCTTTCTGAAAAAAAAAAGAAGCTACAGTATGTTTTTCTAATTCTGGACAATCCATTTAAGCTACCAATAAAGTATAACTTTTGATAAGCAAGTACAGGATTACATAGAGATACTTAGTGGGGGAGATTTATCGAACATGGTGTAAAGTAGAATTGTCTCAGTTGCCCTTAGCAACCAATCAGATTTCACCTTTCATTTTCCAAAGAGTCTGTGAGGAATTAAAGGTGGAATCTGATGATTAGATTATAAAAACGTCCGCGCTCTATACCTATTTTAGGTTTTGTTTGCACAACCTCTTTTTATGCTAAATAACAGCCGTTACTGTCAAAATAATGACCGTTATTTCACAATGATGACCGTCAATAATATACATGATTATTATTTACTTCCATCATCATTAAACAACGGATGTTATTTTGCCTAAAAAAAGACGTTGTGTGAACATATCCTTAATGTGAACCTGCCACTTAACAACAGAACTCTGCTTCCATCCTGCACTCGCAGCCGATGACCATGAGGTATGAGATCTGGCTATTTCACATCACACAATGTGCTACATAAAAGCAACTAGTTTCATCTAAAGTGAAGCAGCTGCTTAGCAACAATGAAGCAAAATGAGCAATTAGCAACAACCATAGAAAATAATAATTTGCTTCATTTTCCCCTTAGGGAGTTCTCTCCGCAGATATATAACGTGCCTTTAAAAGTCAGATTGTCGAGTCTTAATAAAAGTTTGTTTTTTGTAAATATCATTTTAGCATGCGGATCATCATGCCATAAAGTGGAATTAAAGCCGGTGTCATAGTTTTTGTAAATGCTCTTTACAATCTATTGTGATATACAGTGACAGGTGTCAGCTGTGCAGCTTTGAAGTCCAATACCTAACAAAAGTACTAGCACAAGGCCTAAGGACAGTCATAGGATATTAGACGGTGATAGGTAGCATGCTAAACTCACAGCTTTCTATCCTGATCTAGTCCTACACTTCTATGCAGAGCTGAATGGAATCAGAGGAGTAGGCTACTGCCAGTCTCCTCTGGCGGTGGCTTATCTCCCCTTAAAATGAATGAATTAGGCACACTGAAGTTCAACTGCCCAATCCTTCCACTAGGGATGGTCCGAACCTGATTCGGTTCAGGTTCGTACGAACCCGAACTCTCTGCAATAATTCCCGCTGCCTGGCGGCTCCATGGAGAAGGTGGATACAGCGGGAGGACCGCCTGGAAAACTGGGATACAGCCATAGCCATAGGCTGTATCCCAGTTTTCCAGGCGGTCCTCACGCTGTATCCACCCGCTGCACGGAGCGGGCAGACAGCGGGAATCTGATGCCGAGCGTTCGGGTTCATACGAACACGAACCTCGGAAGATTCGGACCATCCCTACCTCCCACCTATTTGCTATTGAGCATGGTCAGCTGATCCCACCAAAATTGGCAGGTGCAGCTTTAGGCTATGTTCACACAACGTAAGTTCTGTGGGAATCATAGCCGTTGTTACAACGGTCATGATTCCCACAGAACTTATGTAGTGCTGCCTTCTGAGGGAATCCCGGCCGGAGTGTATGCACATAGTATACACTCTGGCCGGGATCCCTAGTGGCGCTGCAAAAAACATTGAATAGCAGCCGCAGAAAACCATGTCAGTGCACACTATGGAGCGAGCGGCTCCGGCCGCACGCTCCATAGTGTGCTGTGGGGAGTTCTGATAAGGGCGCGCACAGAACTCTGCGGCGCTAAAGATCATCCGGCCGCTACTGCAGTACCAGCCAGGTCACAGAACGGTCGGTCTCTTACATAGTGTGGACATAGCCTTAGTGAATAATAGACTGAATAAGCTCAGTTTATGTTCCATAAGACCTGCCCCTCAATCTCACTATTAAAAGGGTATTCCTATTTTATTTAAGGGGTACTCTGGAGAAAGAAAATGGTCTTTATGTTAACTGGTAACAGGACTTAATACAATTTGTAAATTACTACAATTCAAAAATCATCCAGTATTTATCAGCTGCTGTATGTCCTGCAGGAAGTGGTGTATTCTTTCCTGTCTGGCACAGTGTTCTCTGCTGTCACCTCTGTTTGTATCAGGATCTGTCTGGAGCAGATAATTTTCTATGAGAATTTGCTACTGCTCTGGACATTTCCTGTTACGGACAGAGGTGTCAGACTGGAAAGAATACACCACTTCCTGCAGGACCTACAGCGGCTGATGAATATTTAAAGAGGTTTTTTTTTCCAATTTTTTTAATTGAAGTAATTTACAAATTTGTAAAACTTTCTGGCACCAGTTGATTTAAAAGTATATATTTTTTCTCTCGGGAGTTCCCCTTAAAGTCCACAGAAGAAAAGATTACAAGCTGATCAGTAGGGAACAACCACTGGGACCCACACGGATTCTGAGAACAGGGACATAATGTACGCATGAACAACCAGAGCTCCATTTATTGTCTATGGGGCGGCAGACGGGCGCTGAACTAATTCTCGGAGCCTCAGTGAGATGAAATTGGCTCTTTAGGCTATATTCCCACAGCATTTATCAGGAAAAAGCGGCCGCAAATAATAATCATGATTATTATTTGCATCCATCATTATGATTAGGCAGCTGCCATTTTCTCCTAAAATCCTGTAGTGGGAGGATGGGCAGATTAGTTTTCTGCTAAGCACTTATTAAGCCAAAAGATATGTCTCCCCAATTCATCACAAGCATGCATTGTCATATAAGTCCAGTGTACATGTTTATATCAAGAGGCAGAGGAAATAAGCCGCTGCCAGACACCTGTCACCATCACTGGCGACGGTTGCAGCTTTTGGTATATATGGCTTTAGTTCCAATTTTTGCATGCATGAATATATACATATATATACATATATATATATATATATATATATATATATCATCAACAAACAAAATAATAAAAAATATAATGATTACCACTTAAAGGAAACCTGTCAGATTAGTAATGCAGTCTAATCTATAAAGCAGGAGGAGCTAAGCATATTGATATATAGCTTTGTAGGACAATTTTCATAATAATAGAGAGAGCTGTCAATCACTGAGTAGGCCCGCCCACTTGACTAGCCCAGAATGAGTTGAGATTTACATAAATAAATAACAAGTTATCCATTTCCCATAGAACTATATATTAATCTGCTCAGCTCCTCTTTTTCTATAACATATTAACAGGTTGGACTGTACTTTTAATGTGACAGGTTCCCTTTAAGCAGATTTGAAAAATTGAAAATACTGGAAAACCGACAAAATACATATAGGGGGAGATTTATCAAACATGGTGTAAAGTGAAACTGGCCCAGTTGCCCCTAGCAACCAATCAGATTCCACCTTTCATTTTCCAAAGAGTCTGTGAGGAATGAGAGGTGGAATCTGATTGGTTGCTAGGGGCAACTGAGCCAATTCTACTTTACATCAGTTTGATAAATCTCCCCCATAGTTCCTATAGAGAAGTATAGGAGGTATGTCATAGGCAGTGATGACAGTGAATATAGATTGCCAGGATAGAAGGCAGATGCATTGTCTACAGCCTGTAGAAGACAATCCATGCAAACATGTATTTTGTCTTGTGTTTTCCAGAAGAATATCAGTGGTGATTACAATTCTGAAGAATGAAGACAAAGTGCAAAAGATGAGCAAACCTGACACATATAGTAAATAATATACAGCTGTATGATCAATGCAGTGACGCTGGTGTTACAATTTAGCATCTCAATGAAGTGAATATGAAAACTGATAATAAATGCTCTGAGAAAAGTTTGCTCATCTTTAGACACTTACAAGCAGTGATGTAAACAGCCAGGGAGGGATCTGCCAGCACACACATTTGGCTCTGTTCACACTAGCCTTAATGGGGTCCATTGGGGTTTCCAGTAATGACGGTTAGAGAAGAGCACTCTACATAGGTATTCTTGCTGCCAAATACACTGGAATCCCGACAGGCGCCATTAAAGTCAATACGTTCCCACAGGATCCACCACTTCCCGTTAGGAATAAGGTAAAGCATGGCTGTCATGGTTCCTGCATGACACTTGTGTGAACAGGGCCTAACCGGGACACATGATCAGTTGCCAAAGCAGAACATGAGGAAGCAACATGAGAAGGGAAACTATTTCTGTTAATAGCAACTATATGCAGAGTCTTATAGTATGTACAACGTTTATGTTTAAAGTCATAAAAAGTGTTAAAGGAAACATGTGGTCACTTTCATGCTGCCCAAACCACAAGTCATTGGGTGACTGCCCCGCCAACCTTGATGAAAAGGTCTGATAGGCTAACGGGATGGGGAGAGGGACCGCCCAGATGACTCATAGTTTACACAGCATGAAAGTAATGTTCCCTTTAAAGGATAAAATCTTTGGTTTGGTTGAAAGAGCAATATTCATATAAGAAAAACTCAGAGGCAACCAGATCCAGAGCGGTCACTAGATCCAGCTACAAGGATTAAAGATATGTGGTATTAAGGCACCACCATGCCTAGACTACATAAATCTTCCTTACATTGTCATCAGAAGCTGATTTATCAATTATCACCTCTGGCAGTAGTAGTCCAACAGGAGATGTCGGGACAGATGGACCACCAAGCAGAGAGACCACTCCATTGCAGTCTACAGTGCTGTGCATCTTGCCATTGGCTGGAAGCATTGGTATGGTCTTCGATGCCTTGCTGGTTTGGCTTATGTTGCTGTTCCGCCTTTCCCCATGTCTGTGAGGTACAAACAAGGAGCCTCTCCGGCTTTCATTGTCCTCAAAGGTGCTGTGTTCGTCATCCGCAAAGTCGTTTTCTGAGCCCATGTCTTTCGCCCGGTTTCTGAAGCTGAACAGACTGGCTCTACTATTGCGTCTCGGAGAAAACAGAGATCCACGAATGCTCAGCAATGACTGGAAGAGAAAAGCAAAGTCCAAGTTAGAACCGAGTCTAAAACATTTTATGGTTTTATGGAAGTTCTTCATACACATTTGGAAGGAAAAGTATCAGGCTTGTCCCTGTAATTCTCCTTTTTGGATCTACTCCCGCGCTTGGCTCAAAAGATGCAGGGTCAGAATGGGTAAAAAAACCTAAAGAATTGCTGTCATTTGGATGTTCCTGTTTACCTGCTGATTCCCACTTTTTGGTCCTGTGTCAGCACATAGGAAATGCCCACTCAGTCAGTTGTTGGCTGCCTTGGTGACCAGCCTCAGCTAGTGATTGCCTGATTGGTGGACATCCCCAGCTGCTTCCTGTTTGTCAAGATGGGACCATTAAGTGGAGATCAGCAGGAACTCAGGAAGTGCTGGAACGGCAGTGGACAAATTTTGGCACGTTCACTCACCGCTAAGAAGGAACAATACAAGACAACTTTCATAAGAGCACCTTTGGTTGACCATATGAAAGTTAAGATGTAAGGCTAGGTTCACACTGCGTTTTCAGCATCCGTTTAACGCATCCGTTTTTTAAAAAAAAACGCATGAAAAACGGATTGCAAAAAACGGATTCATTTGTGTGCATCCGTTTTTCCATTGACTTCCATTATAAAAAAAAACGGATCCGTTTTTTTTGGCGGACCAAAACGGACCAAAAAACGTTGCTGACCCTATTTTTCTGGACGTTAAAAAAAACGGATCCGTTAAACGGATGCTGAAAACGCAGTGTGAACCTAGCCTTAGGATAGAGTATTGTGCCTCTCAGTTTAGGAAGCTTACATAGAGGAATGAAATATAGACAACATGCTTAAACCTAGAATCTTTAACCCAATGTGTATAGCAAAGTACGTGTTATGAAGTTTTTAAAATAGGCTAGCCCAGGATCCATAGAACAGGGAATAACTAGCCAATCTGTCAATTTGCTTGTACAGAACAAAAACATTTATCCTATAAAGGTGATGTGCAGCCAACAGTGATACATTTAAGGATCGGCATGACTGATTGAGCTTAGAGAAGGTTTAGTAATCACCAAGGGCTCGTGTACACAGAGCAAAAGAGGCGGTAGTTTTAAACTGAGCCCAGGCCACAGAGGCGATTTAAAATTCTGCCTGTCCCATTGATTCAATGGGATTTCCTGTGCGCCTCCGCTCTCCGCTCAAAGAGTTGACATGGAGAGTGGAGGCGCACGAGAAATTTTAAGCAGCGCCCGCGTTGCAGGTTCCGTTTGAAATTTCCGCCTCTTTTGCTCCGTGTGTACAGGCCCTATTGTATGGTAATATGATAATTACATACAATAGTAATAATTACAAAAATATTTTAAAACTTTACCTGGTGCGGTGAGGAAAACTTGTTTTCGTAAGTCAGCCGATTTCCTTCAATTGAGAAACGGAAACCTTTTCTTTTAATACTGGTGTCAGATTCGGACTTTGGAAACTTTTCATCATCACCCTTCTCGTCGTCTCCCCCTCGCCTCTTCTGCCTTATTTTATTCTTTCGATCTTTGGCGCTTTTCGTACTTAGCTTGGAAGCTTCTGATGAACTTTCTGAAAGGGGTCCGAAGCCGCCATCTTCACTGTATTCTCTGGATAAATTTAGGGCTGCTGCTGCTGCGGCCTGGTTGTGTGACACAAGAGTATGTTATTATTGCATCTATAGTTCGTCATTAGGATGTAAAAGCTATCGGTAAATCCCTCAAAAATTACATTTATATTATATAATACTCATTACAATTTAATAAGATGAATTTTATCTTCCCAGCTGTCTCCCTTGTGACGGGTTCTCTTTATAGAACAAGCAGTGGGATTCTCAAAGCAAAATAAATTAGTAGTTTGGGACGTTGCAAATTATTTTATTACCATATCAAACGCACAGCTGGATACATATGAGTGTACCTGAGCTTCTTCTTGTTGCTTTTTAAGTTGTTCTAACATTTGCTGAAATTCTGCTTCCTTCTGCTCAGCTTCTTCCAGGGTTGCCTGGTTCTGCTCTTCATAGGCCATGGCAACAACGGCCAGGATCAAGTTCACCAAATAGAAGGAGCCCAAGAAGATCACCAATACAAAGAAGATCATGTAGGTTTTCCCAGCAGCTCGTAATGTCTGAAGAAGAAGGTACATATAGATGAAAACATACACATTGTATGGTAATGTCCCATTGTTAAATTTGCAAACCAACTAGAGATGAGTGAACTTTTTGCTAAACTTTGAGGCAAAGTTCGGGTTCAACCAAATGGAACCTTAAAAAATTGCAAGCATTTAGCTGTTTTAGTGTGGCTCAGAAAGTTCACTCATCTCTACTTACCCGTCTGCACATCCCCGATGTTCTCCTTCTCTGGTGTCCCCCCGCAACCACCTTCAGCCCTTTTAGCCAATCACTGACTGACTAAGGCAGGACAGCTCCACTGTCACTCTCATCTAAGGAGCTGTCACTCTCATCTAGGGAGCTGTCACTCTCATCTAGGGAACTGTCACTCTCATCTCTCTCTGAGCAACAGCCCACTCTGTTCTGTATTAGTCAGGAGGCTCCCACTCTCATCTCTCTCCTGGCTAAGTAGGCTGTCACTCTCATCTCTCTCTTGGCTAAGTAGGCTGTCACTCTCAGTTTATAGTTGTTGTGCGGCCACCATTTTTGAAAACTTATTCCAAGCTTTGAAAAAAGCTTGGTTTGGTACTGAACCCAACTTTTTACAAATTTCGGAACAAAAATTGTAAGATTCCGTTCACTTTTAATAAATAATATCTAACACATTTTTATTATAAAACGTTCCTGATTATAAGTAGATCACAAGGTATTCAGCTGCTGGAGTCCCAAGTGATCAGATCAAACTGGGGTAACTTGGTAGCAAATTGGAATCGCCCTACAGTGCCACCACTGTAGATATAACGCATTACACTGTCAATGGTTTGTTTATGTATTGAAAGGACATGCTGAGTCCTCCAAAGTGTGAGACACTCTGTAACCACTCTTTGTTTTGGCAAATTGGTGTGGGACTTTCCCAATATTAACTTAGAATTCCCTATAAGAGCTGTTAAAGGACTTTTGTAATACCACAAGCTCTAATGAAATTAATACTTCATGTCGGTAAAAATTTTGAAAGTTCTGAATCGGGTTTGTATAAAATATGGTGCTTAATTGAAAGCCCAATATGCCAAAGGTTACATCATGCAAAAGATTTTAGATGATTACATGTTATTTTATGTTATAGTGCACCAAAAACTGAACAAAGAACAATAACCCATTGACATTCTACCATCTTTTATAAGTCTTCTTTTGGATTATCTTATCTTCTTGTGACCTGTTTGGAGATCCATTGTGTTATTCTACATAGTAGAATACAAGAATACAAAATACAATACCCACCAGTTGGTATAAGTTTTCCCAATAGTCCTGCGTCATTAGCCGAAATAAGGATAAGAACGCCCAGCTGAATGTGTCAAAACTTGTGTAGCCGTAGTTAGGGTTTTTTCCAATTTTAATGCACTTGTATCCTTCCGGGCATTGACTAAACAAAACAATAAAAAGAGCACATCTATTGGTAAAGTATACCAGTTAAAACCAAGAATTAGAAGATAATAACAACAGAACTGAGAAGTAAAGTTCTGATAAATTTGGTTCATAGATATCCACAAAATTAAATTCTTTACCATATGTCCAATATATGACAATATATTTCAATCCATTTTTTTAAAATGATTCCCACGGACATGTGGTAATTGAGAATTTTTTATTTCTTTTTTTACCGTTTTTCTCATCTAATCTCTTCCTTTCCCTTTCCTCTGTAGTAGAGTTGGACTAGCAGCACTGGCACCAAGAAGCAGTAGTAAGGGTGCATACTCCGAGTCCCAATATATTGGGATATAATGGTCCTATAGGCTTAAAGCCTGGTTACTAGCTTTGAAGGTAGTCAAGGACTTCAGCATAGGTAAGACTACCACCACCACCACCACCACCAAGAAGAGTATATTCACATGACATAATAAGGAGGCTGGAATATACAATTGGTTTCAATGCAGATTTCTCTTGAAATCAGCCTTATTGCACATTTGTACTATTAATGTTCTTTGCATTTCACCCTACAGTACATCTGATCTGACATTTATAATCTTTATTTATGGAATACCACTTCTTTAACCTCTCCTTAAAATTTGACACGGTGTGTAAATGATGACGCATATTTTCCATTGAAATCAATGGGACCTGTATTGTGGGCGTAATTCATGCATATTCTAGCACAGAACACATGTATATTACACACTAAAACACACAGAAAATGACTCTATGTGAACATAGCCTAAGGGCAGATATTCCTGTCTAGACTGAAGAAAACAGAGTAGCTAATGACTGAATGCTGCTTCTGTTATAGGACATTATGTTCCGGTGTGCTTGTCCCATGTGGCACCTGGTTGCTATTTCCTTCCCCGTGTAGTGAACCTATTACCCAAAATTGAACAATACACAAGGATTGAGATGAAATACACAAGGATTGAGCTGAAAGGTTAGGCTGAGCTGGGAACATATCAAAATTTGTTAGATTCATCAGACATCAGATGTTAGTGCTAAAGTGAATGGCAGGAAAATGCCTTACCCTGAATCTGTGGAGTTGCCGCACAGCAAAAAGTCCCTTTGACCTTCCAACCTGTATAAGTGAGCTGCGGGAACAGATAAGTACATAAAAGAGAAAGAAATCATTCAATTACATTGTGTTATACGATGAACTCAACCTTAAAGGGTAATTCCCATCTTATTAAGTGATGGCACAGGAGCCATAGGTGCCTGACCTCCGAGACACTCACAGTTCCTGACAATGAAGGGGCCTTTGCACTGATTTAACCCTTAAACGTCTACAAAAGTTTTACCTGTGTGGCATACTAGGACACCAGCTGTCCATAGGAAATATCATCACTTTAGGTGATAATAGGCACAGCTTTGGGTTCAATGGGGACTGGGAGTCCAACCTCTTGTCACTATTCCAACAACCCTGTCCAGGCCCTCTATTAAAGTGCACCTATAATTTTGATAGGGAAAGAGTTTGGGGACTAAAACTCCAAAAAAAAGCTAAAACGAAGGGGCGGAAGGGCTCTGTTTTTTCTTCTTCTCTTGGAAAGCTCCACCAGTCTATAAGACTTTCTATAAGTCTATATATTACCCATTCTACTGTCCAAGGAAAGCTGAGCAGAAACAAAAGGGCACAGTGCTCAGATGAGTGCTTCTGCCCCCTAGTTTATAGGGTTATTCAAACGTTCTATGCACGGTCTGTATATACAAGAGATGTGCTATGGAATGGACTTTGAAACCCCTGATGTAATCATTCATGATGATGCCAGGCACTCAGAAACAGTTTAAAGTCTCACTGTCAGTACAAATAACATTTGATGTCATCGAGACATGTCAAAAGTTTTGATCGGTCTTAGATTGAGTGTTCAGACCCGTACCAGTCTGGAGAACGAGCGGGTAGAAGACGCGTTGTAGTGCGTCCACTCTCTGCTCTGAGTTAGAAAAAAAGAGTCAGACTTATAAGGGAGCTCTATGGAGCCCAGCTCTTTTTTTTTTTTTTTTACTCAGAGCGGAGAATGGAAGCGCTGCAGCTCGTCTTCTCCCCGTTCGTTTAGTGTTCTGACGGATGAAAACCTTAACGACAGTGATATTTTAAATCTTCACGTTGTGTCAGGACAGTAGCACAAAGATTTAAACATGAAGTCCTTTCCATTAAACATTGACCATATACACAGACAGTGCATGGAACATGTTAATTGGTAGGAGGCCATCAGCACCTTGGCCCCCACCAAACAAAACTATTGACACTTTTTTCTATGACATGCCAGAAGTTTTTTTGTTTAATAATTGGAACTAGAGATGAGCGAGAAAGAGAAGTTTCCCAGGACTGGATCAAGTTTATCCCAGCACCTGGGGAGGAGAGGCAGGAAGCAGGGTCCTGCCTTGGCTGCTAACTGGCTGAGTGGACCTGACACGTTATGACCCATGCCCCCACTTAGACCAGGAAGTGGCCGGAGGACAGGGAACCGGAGTAAGGGACAGGAGCCAGGGAGGTAGGTGCAAGTCAGAGCCCAGACTTTTCCTTCTTGAATGATTTGGAATGCAAAATTATATCCAATTAATAATTGAATATATGTGGTGACAGGCTGAAAGCTGTAGAAGGCACAGTTAGTTATTTGCCTTTATATTTCATGAATCTTTCTAGCAATTTTCATGCATAAATAAAAAGCAATGAAACTGGATGCCGGAGCTCCGTGTATGAGCAGGCTAAGATGGTGATGTGTTTATCTAAACCAAACTTAAATCATCATGGGCCGTCCGAGTCTTGTGGCTGTATTATGCACATTAAGGCCTAATTACACGAAGCGATTATCGTCCGTATTCGGCAGATACCAACCGTTACCGCCAATAATCGTTTAGTGTAATAGAAGACACGATGTTGGCTGATCTGTGTCTGTCAACAGGCTAAAATATCAATGATCAGCCTGTTAATAATCTGCTCCCGTCGCTCCGTGTAATAGGAGCTGCGACAGCAGACCGCCGCTGTCTTCTATGGGCTGCCCGGATGATCTGACAATGGCCCGGACAGTCTCCCCCACCCCTTGCTCTCACCTGCTTTTCCTAACTCGCTGTCAGCGTGTGTAATAGTGGGGAAAGAGGAGCAACAGGTGCTAACCTGACAGGTCCGCCCTCGCTTGCTCTCTACATTGCCCTGTGTAATTGAGGCTTTACAGTCATCTGAATGACGCCAAAGACTAAAATGGTGAGACTGAAACAGAAGTCGTGTAGTAACTGAATATATTCGTCTCTCTCCAGTGGCTCCGTAGAGAATGAATAGAACCATGGATCACACGCTGTATTCAAAACAAAGGAGCATTGGGACGATCTGGAGATCGCCGGAAGTAAGGGAGGTGGGTTTTAATCAGAGAACCCCTTTGATTTAATAAAAAATTCGCTAGGTGTCTACCTTCCCTGCAACTTGTTATCCAATGTCTGTAGTTAGGCTCAGTCTGTCTCTAGTAACAGACAGACATGGATGGAACACAGGAAATGAGGGCAGGGTTTAGCTACTGCTATGTTCAGGAGTGACACCAGTAGTTAGTGCTTAGTGTAACCCTTTCCTTGGTGTACAGACCTGAAGGAAATCTAAGATGGAATTGCCATGCTGGGTATAAGAACAGGCCCCTACTTAACACAATACAGTCAACAACTGCTTACATGGGTCCTCAACGTATTCCTGCCAGTCGAAATCTGGAAAGGTACTGTTGAAGAAAGTGCTGTTTGCATCCATTGTGCCGTTGACATAGGAAGTCATATTGATTCCAAGATTATTGTAGAGTGGTGGCCAAAGTAAACATTTATTCCTTAGGTGTCCCATGAATAGCTGAAGTCCTATTAGTGCAAACACACTCAGACAAAACACTGTGAGGATCATCACATCCGAAAGCTTCTTAACCGACTGGATCAGGGCCCCCACAATGGTCTTCAATCCTAGGATCAAAACCACATCATTGTGCTTGTTCCGTATGACCGCCATCATAGAAGTTATAACATAACCAGAGTACAGTGAATAAGTTGCATGCAGAAGCCGGGACAAACACTTGAACATTGACACAAAGCAGTTAACACAATGGACAGCCGGAAGCTGATGGAAAACAGTGAAATGAGTTGAAGAGACGTGGACAATTTTGTGACTCTTCCTGTGCCTCACGGAAGGTGGAGCACGTTACAAAATGGCCGCTGGTGAAATCGATGGGGTTCTTATTTTTCTTTTTATTATGGGGTAGTGGTGTCATGAATGGGGGAGGGGTTACACTGAATGTAAATTTTCATATATTACTTTTCTATGTTCTGTCACACAATGTTAATCAATGCTAAAGAAAACACTATAAAATGTAAGATGCTGCTGATGTCTCCAAACCATTTTATGACATTCACAAATAGTGTGTATATTATTCATATTATCTATCTATCTATCTATCTATCTTAGTAATCACGGCCGTTGTTGCCCATGATTACTACGGTACTTAAGTGGTGTAGCACCTGAGGGAATCCCGGCCATAGTGTGTACACATAGTATACACTCCGTCTAGGATCCCTAGAATCGCCGTAGAAAAGTGACGGCCGGGAAAACTTGTCAGTGCACACAATGGAGCGTGCGGCTCCAGCCACACTCTTCATTGTGTGCAGTGGAAAATTGCACAGATGTGCCCACATCTCAATTAAGCAGCAGTGAAGATCATCCGGCCGCTACGGCCAGGATGATCTTTTCTGACACCAGCCATTCCGTAATCCAGCTGGGTCATGGAACGTACAGTGTCTTACAAAGTGGGAACATGGCCTTAGAGTATATATTTTTAGTCAACACATAGCATCCAGTATTGTTATTTCTGTATCTTATAATATTTATAATTTTAAGATATCAAGGGTGAACCTTAGTATACCAATAGACATGAACCCTCCCCAAACATAGAGCGATCATAAATATTTGTCCTTGGGAATCCCTGGCAGTGGGCATAATGAAGGGTCCTTTTAGAGGATACTGATATCAAGGAGGGGGGGGGGCTCTATTTAGGACCACCTTTGATGAGCCACAGCAGAGAGACTGAGGCTGGGTATACATAGGTACTGTAAATGGCGAATGCTGGACCATGTAGCACAGTTGCCTTGCAGCATAGTTGTGCTAATCCCTTGAAGGGGTTACCCAGGATTAGAAAAGCACAACTAGTTTCTTGCAAAACAGCGCCACCCCTGTCCTGGGTTGCGCGGGCTATTACAATTTAGGTCCATTCACTTCTCTTGGAACTGAGCTGCAAAACCCAACACCCAAACTGAATACATGAGAGGCGCTGTTTCTGGAAGAAAGTAGCCATGTTTTTCTTAGCCTGGATACTCCCTTTAATCATATCATACTGTGGTTGTATATAAGTAGGGCAGTTCTCTTTAGAGTAAGAGCGATTTTAGCACTATTAGCACCGTCGTCGTGAATGTCATAAAATAATTTCTTTCTTTTTCCCAATGATGCAACTTACAATCTACATATGGTTTTCTTTAACTGCTTAATGTCTACGTCATGTATATTTGCACTTATCTATTGAACTTATCTATGTTAAAAAAAAAAAGTTTTATATCTGTTTTGGAAAGAATAAACTTTTCCAAAAAGATGTCACATGCAGCTGTCATGCAGTCGGGGGAAAAATAAAAATCTACTACTAAATTAGCAAATAAATCATAACTTTTATTTAAGGAATGTGTAATATGACATTTTTTTTTAATTTATTTATTTTAAATTGGTTTGCCATTTAATTCTGAAAATTTATTATTATTTTTTTATTTGTAGGGGTGCAAAAAAAAAATATCTCAAAATGCAAATTACACAGACTGAGAAGAGCGGAGTCTCATGCAAGAAAGTGTCGGGAACTCGAAAAAAAAAAACTGAACTAAAAATTTAAATAATAATAATAAGCTAATGCTAAAAAAAAAAAAGCTAGGAATCTTTAGGCTCTCGCTGGCATTGCTGGTCGTGATTCCTGCTTTTTTTCAGATTTTTAGCAAAATGAGTGGAAACAACAAGGCTCTATGCTCATAGGATGTGGCTTATACTTTAACGGAGCAAAAAACCAGCCTGCGTATTTAACCTGTCTCTCACCTGGAATGACTGATATTGTTTTCAATGCTCGGAGAACTCTGAATGTTCTCAATGCTGAGACATTGCCCAGGTCCACAAACTCTGTCACATATCTGCAATAGGGGAGTTCACACACAAACACAATGACAGACACAAAGAAACAGTTGGATGTACAAGGGGCCTAACACCTCACACCACTTACTTCTTACCTGGGATTACAGAAATAGTTTTCAAAGCTCTTAATACTCTGAAAGTTCGAAGAGCTGAAACATTGCCTAGGTTTACAAATTCTGTTACATACCTGTAGGATTAAACCAGAGTTATTCAGGATTTAGGAAGAATTTATCTAGCACCGGCCTTCTAGAAAGACCGTGCTGGTGTTACTGGTGAACGGGAAGAATAAGAGAAGTCTACAGGAAGAAGATGTGCGAAAAAAAAGATCTATTTATATTATTTGTAGAGTTTTATTGAGATTGTAGTTTAACGTTGAGTTTAGTGTTGTAATCTCAGTTCCAAAGTAGATTTCTTAAGACGCTTAAAGGAGAAGGCCGGCCTTTTTTAAAATTTGTCAGGAGGGAATTTAATTACAAGTACGAACTTACCTCTCCCCGCCCCCCGCCCCCCCTTGTTCTTCGGAATCTCCGGCACTGAAATGTCATGATCTGGCTGATGGACTGGTCCCTCAGCCAGTTAGTGACTGGGAGTGGGATGCCACCCCAGTCACTGATTGGCTGAGCGGCCAGTCTATCAGCTGGGACAGGCCTTTTCCCTCCGAGTCATGACATCATCACATTTCGGGGGGGAAATGCCTTCCAAGGCTGGTCCCACCACTCACCATGGACACAGGGAGATGGAAGTTTGTACTTGTAATCAAATTCCCCCCTGCTGGCTGCTGAATTTTTAAAATTGCCAAACTTGTTATAGGTTAAGGGAACACACAACGTATACGGAGCAGATACGCAGCAGATCTGCAGCAGATTTGATGGTGCAAATTTGATGCTGTGCTCAGTTATTTAGATCTAATCTGCTGCGTATCTGCTGCGTATCGCAGCAGAAAATATGCTGCGATACGGTATGTGTGAAGCTACCCTAAAGGTGTATTCCAACCCTTGTGTAACTAATAAGATGCTGGTGGGAAAAAGGGGTTGAAACAGAAAAATTAAACATACTATCTAGACTCCCCTTCAGCTCTTGTTTGCCTCCTTCCGATCCCCTTAACCTCTTTCTTCTTCCTGCTTCTGAGATGAGCACTCTAAAGTGGAACCAACAAGCTCGGAAATCACTGGCTGAGATGAGACACTGCTGCGGCCAGCGATTGCCTGGGCCGGCAGGTCCTGCTTCCAAGTGCTCGCCCCAGAAGTAGGAAGTAGATGATAAAGGAACCACAAGGAGCCAATTAGTAGCTCTGGGGAATCAAGACTAAGTTTGTAAGTTGTTTTTTTTTTTATCTTTAATGCAATTTTTTTCTTTTTTTTTTCTCTTTTTTTACTTTTAGGCATGTCCCTTTTAGTTACTATAAATCAATGTTCGCTGTAGGAATATATGTATTTTATAATAATAATAATTACATTATTTTTTTACTTTTTTAAGGTACACATATTTTTTAAGGGGTATTACTAAAATTAAAGGGGTATAGAAAGTGTTTTTTAAAGGGCTTGGTCAGTTTATAGTGAAATAGTTCAGTGTACAGTATCAAGTAAGTATACTCACTGTATATACTGACAGCAGCTTCCTGTGTCTTGCTCTGTGGTAATGGCTGAGATGGAGGAGCATGTGACCATGCCCCTCCTTCTGTGACCATGCCCCTCCCTCTGTGACCATGCCCCTCCCTCTGTGACCATGCCCCTCCCTCTGTGACCATGAACTGCCCCCCCCCTTGTCTCCTCCCTCTGCAGAGACAACATTTCACCTCATGGTCTCACAGGAGGCTTGCCTCGATCTTGTTTCTGAGCTCATGCCCTGAGTTATGGCATCACCCCTAAAGCCTAAACTCCCATATCATATACATATATATTTCTGGAGGACATTTAGGGGAGCATGAGGAGTGTTTACAGCCTTGCTGTTGAACAATGTCACAAGCAGGGGAGCAGGCAGTGAACACAGCAGTTTTTGCACACTTTCTGTGTAGTAAGATAGTCTGCTGTGTGAAACAAAGGTTTGAGAAGAACTGGTGGGAAGTGCTGTGGGAGGGAAATAGGCAGAGTGGGAGGGCTGTGATGAAGAGTGGAGGGAAAGCAATGCAATTTGGAAATTGTAGTACTAAGCAACTGCTCAAAATAGTAATTATTTCACATAGGAAGAGACCCACAAAGACACAATAAAGTTTTTGGTAGTTTAAGAACTAGGGCAGACAGGTAAACAATGCTATATGCTTCTGGAGTATCTTGTTTTTTACCTGACGTTGAAATACCCCTTTATGTTAACATCTATATATTTGCTTACTCTATTTCAGAATGGAGTTTTCTTTTTTCTTTAACTTTTTTCAAAATTTTTAACTACTGCATGTCAACTTTGACTTTTTAACTTGCATCAACTTTTATTAACTGCATCAACTTTTATTTAATTAATACGAATGCATGTATTTAATGTTAAATTAATCTGCTAATGTAAAATCTTATTTTATTTTACATTTTAATTATTTTATTTTACTTTTATTTTTCACTTTTTTTTTTTTTAAATATAATGTTATTTTTCCGTTTTTTACTCTTTTTTTATCGGAGCTTTTTCCACAGTTAATCTCTTTTGACTTTTTGATTCATTTTTAAGTTAATTAAACGCATTACCGCAATGGTCTTCAAGCGAGCTATGATTTGTTTTCTTTATAAAATCCCAATAGATCTGAAACAATCACTGTTTATCCGAAGGAGGCTAAAATAGCACAGAATCGAGAGGTGAAGAAATCCTTATAGAAGGAGTGATGATACAGTATATGTGGCCTACTTTTTTAAGATTCAGTAATATAGGCACTTTTATGGAAGCAGATAGAGCAGAACTGATTTCAAGAGACATCTCAGAGAGCAATTTAATGTAAAACAATGCACTGAAATTGCAGCGTTGCACATTAACTGTTTCCTTACTGGTGTAACCGCTAAAATTTTTCATGTTAACCTGAAAAAAATTATAATTTGCTACACAATTATTCATTATATTAATGTATTCACTTTGTGTTGATTTATTCAGTTGATTTAAAAAAAATACATATTTTTTTTCATAGAAGTCTCTCACATATGATTCTTTTTACAATTTCCTCTTGGAAGAACTAAGGACATAAGAAGTTAACATGCCATACAGCGGAGTATTTGTCTAAATTTAATCCCATACCATTTTGACCTTTAAAGGGGTTGCACAGCTAAGAAAACCCATTTTAATATGCCCCATAAGGGAATTATTAGAGGATTTCCTATGTTTAATATCCTGTTAGTCTTCGAAGGAGCAGAGAACGGAGAAATTACAAAGAGTACCTATCTTGTGGAGGACCTCTCCTATCCTGAACTACACAGACAGATCATTGACCTGACTGGGCACTGTGTAATGATTAATTTCTCCTGTAGGGGCGCTGCAGGGAGATCGCTTATTACCAGATTTCACCACTGATAACTGCTGATCGGTGGAGGTCCCAGCAGGAGGACAGTTTGTGTCAACCCCTTTTTTCAATGCAGCCATCTAACAAGTAAATGTCTAATGTAAAGAACCCCTTTGGATACAAAGAGCAGTCCAGCAATTAAAGTTTTTTCTTATTTTATTAATGGTAATAGATTTTTTTTTCCGCACACTTCAACACTGTGAAATTAGGTGGTGTTGCAGCTGTTCGACTATAAAACCTTAAATTCTATGGAAGAAAGTACTGGGGATTAATTTGCAGATATTTTCTAAACTAAGTAAATCACTGTTATGCATTTATTTATTTATTTTTCTTTAAACTAATTTAATTACAAATCTTTTTTAGATGCACAATAATACATAACAGTAAGTGTAACAATAATAATAATAATAATAATAATAATAATAATAATTTGCATTCTAACACTTAAAGGAGAAGTACAGCAAAACATAAAAAAATAATCACAGGCAATCCAGTGGGCAATCCATCAGCGGGGTCATGACGTTACAGTAGCAGGGGCGGGGCCATGACATAACAGGAAGCTAGGAGTAAATAACATCTAAAAGCTGTCTGGGAGCGGTGAGAGCGATACTACAGGGCACTGGGACAGGTAAGTACACATTCTTTATTATGTTCCGGCTATCCCCCCCAAATCTCCCCCCCCCCAGCCTGTGGCTATGTTCACGCAACGTCAAAAATATTAAAAAGGCAGACGATTTTCATATTTAAAATAACGTCCGTTTTTGCCGAGATTTAACTGACTGCAATGCAATGCACTGAAGTCAATGGGAAGACGGACGTCCAATGCACACAGCATATTGAATAACGGATGTTTTTGCCGCAGGCGTCAAAATAATGAACACGATCATTATTTTCGGACGTCTTTTGCAAACAGCGGACGTTTTTTATTTGTAGTTTACACACAGTTTTCCCTTTGTCGCCGTTCTGTCTCCGTTTTTGCTATTAAATTCAATGGACTTTTTAATTAAGCCGCATCCAAAGTCCAATTAGTATCCCCAAACTAGAATAATGTGCAAACACCCATCAGTGCACTAAGGGGAGGTCAGACTGCTAAATAACGTCTGTTATTTTAGACTCAAAATGACGGACGTAATTTTAAACGGAGATTAAAAAACGTTGTGTGAACATAGCCTGATAGTGATTTTTTTTTTTTTTTTTTACAGGACTTCTCCTTTAATTTAAAAAGAAATAAAGGTTAACATCTACTGACTGAATTCCTAAAGGGTGGTTATATTATATTAACTTGTGAAATGACCCATGTAACTAATCAATAGCTTCTGCCTCAGATTCCCACTATAACAGTTTACACTTAAAACTATGTCCTCTTAAAATAAATGTCCTCTATAGAGTAATATATTTTAGATTCAAGAATTTAAAAATTACTATAGGGTCCTAATATACCAACAGATACCAATATATCATTTTAATGAAAAATAAGTGCCGTTATTTTAAAATAACGGTAATTATTTTATACTAAATATCAACACTGTGTAATCATAGTCTTCAGGTAAAGCCTATAGATAGGGGTGGGGGAGCTATATCTGGTTACAGACACCCCCTTAATGATAAAGAGTCTTAGAGGGAACCTCTACAGTATAAGTTGCCTAAAACTTTTACTAACATGAAAATGCATGTTTGCCAGCAAGTACTTTTAACTCTCGTATTGACGTTATTGGCCTTTAACGAGAGAACGGCTGAGCAGAATAGTCGCCTTTGGAAAGCTCTATTATCTTGCAGTACTGGGAGGCAGTGCCGCAGTGAGAGTTCAGCCAGCAGTAATCTTATGTGTATGGGGGTCACAATTTTAAAGGGGTATTCCTAGCTAGGATATTTATGGCGTATCTATAGGATACAAGTGGATCGCTCTTTTGGGACTCACACCTATCAAGAAACCCAATCTTGCAGTGTTGCGGCTGCCAGAGATTGCCAGAAAGTCAAAAATAAATGAGCGGTCTTTTTGACATTGACATTAAAGGGTCACTGCCGTTTTTTTTTTTTTTTTTTTGCAGAAATCAATAGTCCAGGCGATTTTAAGAAACATTGTAATTGGATTTATTAGGCAAATATGCCATTATCTCCATTTAAAAAGACTTTCCCCAGGTTCCCCCCCCTCCTCTCTCTCATTCACTGCTCATTATCAGGAAATCTCGACTCTTTTACATCAGTTGGGCCTTGTGTAACCTATGGAGAGGGGAGGGGGGGAGAGGGAGATTAGTCGCCAGCAGAGAACAAAGGATTACACAGTGGGAGCTGTGTGAAAGCCGGTATTCAGAGGTCAGAGAGGTCAGTGCTGACTTCAGAGGAGATAGCCCGGTGTTGTAGCTGTAAATTAACTCTTTGTTGCCCTGTTTTGGTGCCTCATCTCCCTCTACCCCTCCCCTCTCCATAGAAAGCCATGAAGACAGGGGGGAGAGCTTCAAACTGCTATTTTTTATAATAAAAATGCATTTTTTGGCTAATAAACCAAATTACAAAGTTTCTTAAAATCGCCTGTACTATTGATTCCAGCAAAAAAAAAATAAAAAAAAATTAAACAACAGTGACACTTTAAAGGAGGTTGTGCAAGCAGTGTTGTCTATGTAACAATGGGCTTGTGTAAACTGTATAAAAGAACCTGCTTAGCTATTTACAGCTTCCCAACCACCTATGGTGGTCACAAGAAGGCCCAGGGGGACTGGTAGGGCCCTTGGTCAAGAGATGGAGGAGGGTCCTAGAGAAGGGAGTTTCATCCATCAGACATTTACAGCATATTCTATGGAAATACCACAAATATGTAAAATGTGACTATCTCTTTACGGTTTTGCAACAAATATTGGAAAGAATGCGTTTAGGTAATCTCATCTGACTCAACGTAGCGGTAGATGAGCCCTTGTGATACATCAGGTTTAATTAGCTGTTTAACATCTCGAGACCAAAAACTTCTCCTTGTAACCCAGCCCTCCCTGTAATCTGCTGTCAGGGGCTCCAGGTAATGAATCTGCTCCATATACAGGAGCTGAGATTAATTGCTGATCTCAGAAGACGTCAGACAATGCTGCGCTGGAAAAAACTCATTTCAGATGCAGATTTTTTGCGACTTATCTTATGCAATTAACCTCTTAAAATAACTTCTGATAGAACCTTCCTCCCCCACCAGTAATTAATAGGATGCAGTCTATAGGGGGCAGTAGTGCAGCAAACTCAATGACTGCTGGATACACCTGGGGCATAAGTCAGAGATTAAATCGGTTTAAAAAAAAACAAAAAAAACTTGAAGGTAACTACTCTGCTATTTAAAGGTTTTTTTTTTAGGGAAAACAGATTAATGGCCTATATATAGGATAGATAATCAATCACTAATCATTCTGATCAGCTGTTCAGCACCTGCACTACACAGTGAACGAGTCTGGAAGAAGTCCCATTTAAATGAACTGGAGCTGAGCTGCAGTAACCAGGGCCGGCCACTATACAATGAATGGAACAAGGTGCTCATGATCTGTTCACCGTGTAATGCAGGTGCTGAACAGCCATGTTTCGGCACCCTGCAAATTGTTGATGATGACCTATCCTATCAATATCTCTTTTACCTAAAGGAATCCCTGTAATTCCTTTCAAAAACATGACTGGTCTCTATAGTCAGTGGTGTAGCTATAGGGGTCACAGTAGTCACAGTAGGACCTGATGCTAGGGGACTCAGAGGCCTATAATACATCATCATAGCTGGACTCCATGCTGAATTTTGGAATGATCTTCTCAAGCATGGATCATGTCTGCTTTGCCTCTATAGACTAGTTTTCATATTAGAGGCCCACGGTGTGGGGATAAGATGCCTTAGCAGTTGTAATATATTATACGCTTGTTTCTTTACTACAACAATCCCAGTGCAATAAGTATATCAAGCGACTAACTATGGCAATGGTGGAAAAGAATTCCCATAGCTGATACACCGATACCGAAGCAAAACGAAGTCAGGATATCTATAAGAGGCCGATTGACGGAATGAATGGTCGCAGCCTACCTTGTCAAGTCATAGACAATACATTACAAATTTAGAAGATACTGCTATGCTTAAAGGGATATTCCCATCTGGGGCACAGTTTATGCCATAAATGACCCCCAGATGTGTGTCCTACCTCTGGAACCTGCATCTAGTTTATCTCCCTGTTCTTGGCTTCGACAAAAGAACAAAAGTTCTGAAAAAGTTTTTTCGAAAAATCACCAATGCCCCCCCCAATAGATTAATAGTTCATTGATCTGACCAAGTATGACTGCTGACCCCTCTATAACCACACCACTGTGCTACAGTCATCACCAGACTCATTTTGCCCCTACGTTATTGTTCATTCACCAAGATGGCTGTAAAGGAAAGTTGGTTCAGTTTATGGCCTACATGTTCTTGGCTATTTGTGGCCGACTATTAAGGAGCAGCCCTAGGCCATAAGGTGTATACTGGGCACCCGCTATCTCTGTAAAAGCAAACGTTAGAATCTGTAGTGCTAGTACATAGTGCGACCTCCCTTACTAATACAAAGTAAAGGGATATGATACTTACGCCATAACAATTACGCTGAAATCTAGCCAGTTCCATGGATCTCGCAGGAAGGTAAATTTTTCTAGACAGAAACCTCTTGCTAGAATTTTTATGAGAGATTCAAATGTATAAATTCCAGTGAAGGTGTATCTGTAAAAAAAAAAAATCACATACTTGAGATTAATAGAATATAATATCTTGGAGGGGAAATAAGCAAAGTTTTAACGCGACTCTGTACCCATAATCTGACCCCCCTAAACCGCTTGTACCTTCAGATAGCTGATTTTGATCCAAGATCTGTCCTGACGTCCATTCGGCAGCTGATGTCGTTATTGTCCTAAAAAACAAGTTTTAAACTTGCAGCCCCGTGCCCAATAGCCGGGGCTTAGAATGTCTATGCATTAGGCTGGCACAACCTCTCTGTCCCTCCTCCCCGCCCTCCTCGTCATTAGGAATGCTCCAGGCAGATTGTCTCCTACTCATCAGCTGTGTGAACACTGAACATGGGCTGGATCGTTAAGGACCTGTGCAATGTTCAGACAGGAGAAAATGTTCCAGTGGCATTCCTAATGATGAAGCGGGTGGGGAGGAGGGGCGGAGGGGTGGTGCAAAGTTAGGGCACAGATATTCTAAGCCACTGCCATTGGGCACGGGGCTGCAAGTTTAAAAATAGTTTTTTAGGACAATAACCGCATCACCTGCCGAACGGACCGCAGGACAGGTCTTGGATTAAAAGCAGCTATCCGAAGGTACAAGTGGTTTGGGGGGGGTCAGATTGTGGGTACAGAGTCGCTTTAAGATTTATCCCTTTACTCTAATCCACAGCAAAATCTTTCCTCAGGTGGAACTTTCTGTCATTCAACCATACACACTATATAGTTCTAATCCAGGGGCTGGAATCTGTGCACCAACCATTGTGAAGTGCTGGAGCTGCAGTAAACTGTCACTACCACTACACAATGAATAGAGGCGAGGCTTTCATTCACCCTCACTGTCAAGTGTGGGTGCCATGGCTCTCTTGAATGGCTGATTCAGGTGGGGGAGAACTGGGTATAAGCCATCTATTACTACAGCCAGGGAAACCTGTTAAAAAGCTACAGGCACCTTTGCAAGAATGTTTTTACTGTTGATTTGTTTCCCAATTACAAACCTTCTAAATAGTCTGCATTAATAACTTCCTACCATTTAGCTGCTACTCAGAATGATAAGTCCACCACATGGACTTTCTGCTCTCTCAGTGTTAGAGATATCAGGGAAGGGTTGGCACAACAGCTTAAATAGTTGAGGGAGGAGAGAAACCTTGAAGGAGAGCTCACACATTCTCAAGATAAGTATTGGCATAGAAAGAAAATGGAGCTCATACAACAAGCTGCAGAGGCTGTAGAAGCAAAAGATAACAAAACTTTTAATAAAGACCTATGGATAATTTTTTTTTGTACCATAAAAACTACAAAGAAAGAAAAAATTTGTTTTTCAAAGGTGTCTATAACCTTTAACCTGTAAAGTAATTAAAAAGAATCTGCACAAAGAAAGATTTCACACAGGAATATTGCAACTCCTGTATGCTGCAGAGAAGTAAGCAAACACAGACATGTAGATACTTTCAACTCAAAAAAGAAAAACACGCTCTCTACAGAGCGGAACTGATCTATGGTTACTCTGTTCTGCAGGGAGCGGACGGCTTCAATACTGAAGATATCAAGAGCTGGAGATATGACACTGACACCACCAGCTTAATGTATTCGCTCCCCGCGCTCGGATGTACCAAATTGACATTTGGCTTTGAGAAAGATTTGAAGGACAAAAACTTTATTGAATCAATTCCTCCACTTTTCTTTACAGCCTCTTCTGTTGGATGACAGAGCTGCCGAAATTAAATGGCCAATAGCACTTAAGTTAATATAAATAGCATTCTCTGGGGACCAGAACCTTCCTCTATCACTAAGCAACTGGTGCCATTATTGTCCGGTAATGTGTGCAGAAATGTTATATCATACACATTGGCTTGAGCGAGCAGTAAAGGAAATGTGTTTGTATTAACCCTTGAAATTTCTTTTTATATACATTGACCAGTACTTTAGAGCCATAAACAGTAACAGTGTCATAGTCTCTGTTAGAGAAGCTAAGCACATCAGCGTAGTAGAGTCTTATAATTGAAGTTCTTCACTTTGGGTGATCCCTACTTGTTAGAAGGATCCCGTACTGAGGAACGTAAACTTTCCCCCATACCAGCTATCTGGCCTGTGAACGGGAAGACTGGTTGGGGGTCTGTTTACAGGTGGTGTCTTTCTTTATACAATGGGGTTTGGTGTCTGCTGGGGTTGATATAAAATGGGAATAGGGTCTGTTTCTTTTTTTTTGGGGGGGTGGGGGGGGGGTGTTTAAAGTATGCTCTATACGGAATTCAAAGTTTTATCAGTTGGGGTCATTTTCTTCTGTTTATAAAACAGACAAGAAACTATGATAAAAACTTTGTGTGGTATGCACATTTGGATCCCTTCAAGGAAACAAATACTGTATAATCTATACAGACCAGGGGGGGGGGGGGGGTTATCAAACTGGTGTAAAGTAAAACTGTCTCAGTTGCCCCTAGCAACCAATCAGATTCCAACTTTCA